>NW_024540255.1:0-647204 GCF_016647625.1 Suillus subalutaceus
TGACAACAACCAACTGTATGATGTATAGGTCGAGGCCTGCGTCATGGAATGGACCACCGGGACAAGGACTGAAACAAAATTTTACAAGGAGCAGTATGCGACGGTGTTCAACACATACCTGACCCTCCTCATCAACTTTCACGAAGGTACGAAACACGCTGGTATTATCCCAAGGATTTGCAAAAAAGCTGTTGAAGGTTGCACGGTAAGTAGTAATACACTGATTATTTGACATGACAGTACTAACGACAACTCACCAGACACCACGGAAATGTCGCCAACGAGCCTATCCCAAGTGCTGCTACTCAACACTTCACAGTCGACGAGTTCGCGGCGGCGGCAGCTGAGTGGGATAATCGCAGCGGAGCTGACTCAGAGGATGATATGATGTGGTATGGCTAACTGGTTGTGCGAGCATTAGTACTAGTACTGTTCATGTTTCGTGGCTCCCGGAAAATAAAAATGCCGTACTATTGTTTTTCCTAGTGTCCTCCAGGCCTACTGACCACTGGATCCTACGGCGTGCCTATTCTATACATGAGTGTCCTACTCGCTACCTACATATCCGGGACTTACCTACCAGGCTACCAAACCGACAGAGACTATATAGGCTCGCTTAGGCACTGTGCTTTTTCCTGATGTCGGCAACCAGTCCGTTGTCGACCAAGCTCCTCGTGGAGGTCCTCCCGCTATTTGTCCCAATTCTGAATGAGGATGCTGGTAACTTGCTGTTCACGAGGACCTTATTTAGGGCGGTGTTCGTCAGATTGACATACTCCCATAAGGTAGCGTACGACTTACCCTTTCACAAACATATTTGCTCGCGCCATATCCAGGGCCTTCTGCGACGCCCGCGTCGTACTGTACTTCTTCTGGGAAGGGTCCTTTCGATTTATCCCAGTTTTGCGCAGTTGAGACAGAAGAGGTGAATAAAAAACGCGGCCTCGGATGCCACGGAGAAGATAGAGCCAGGTTTATAAGATTGCGTGTTCCCCGAACTTGAGGCTCGAAGGACGACAGCGCCAGGTTAAAGTTGAGTGGCCAGGCGTTGTGAATGATGACAGTGACGCATGCGCAGATCTAGATCGTGTTTTATTAGTAGACTAGTCTACAGAGCAGGCCGGAAATGAAGCAAACCTTCTGATACACCTCCTTCTCCAAACCCAGGTCATCACTAGAAGTATCCGTTTCTATATATAACAGTTTCTCTGACTGCAGGAGGGTGACATCCAAACCACGGTCATCGAATCCATTCCTCTGTCGTTCTTGAATGGATGCAGTACCCTTCGACGGACGATTGAAGGCATATACCATTGACACATCCTCGCGCTGTAGCAAAGATGCAAGCAGGTATGAACCAAGACCGCCTGTGGACCCAGTCAGGATGACCACATGATGGCTTCGACTGCGTCCACTGACAAGATTGGCGGAGGCATCTCTGACAGAGTCTCCACTGAATCCCACCGAATACTTCTCGACCATGCTCTCGATATCAACCTTGACATCGACCAAGGTTGGATTGTTCCCATGCAATACTACATGGACGAGGCTTCTCGCGAGCTGGCGGATTGAAGGACTTAAAAAGACGATGTTCTGGTCAATTTGCGGTGCTGAAGCCTGGACGTCGCGATCTGATGACGACCTGAGGGAACTGATGATTTGGCTTCTGAGGAATGTCGCAGAGAGACTGGAGGTAGGAAGTCAACAAAGCACGAGTCTTGATTGACCATCAGCTCACCTGTCAAAGCCCTGAGCGAAGAAGTCTGTGTCAGGGATCGACCGCCTTGCCAGCGTTCACAGAAACGGCATGGAGCATGAGCCAACTCTCAACGTCCTCCACAGTCCAGTTCGTAGGCAAAGGCACATCGATTCCTGTTCTGCCGCCCTCCACCCTTGTCGTATCTGACGCCCATTAATATCATTTTCGGACACTGGTGAAAGCACCTGCTCACAGGGCATTGATCTCCTCTTCGTATATTTGGCTAGTGGCTTTCTTGGTGATGGTCCCTTTTCCAGCTCGAGGCATGGGCTTCTCCTTGCGCGTCACAAGAATCATTTCCTTGAATATTCTGCTGAAGGCAGGGCCCGCCTTGTTCGCTTCCTCTATCTCAGGCCTTCAAGAGCATTTTTAATCATGAAAGCCGCACGCAGTTTTGCAAAGATCTTACCAAACTCGATTCCTGAACTCCGAAATTTGTGCCTCGTCGTTGATGTCGATTTCATGCCCCGCTCGTGGTTCTATGAGGACACCAACATGGCTACGTCCACGACCGAAGATCACGGCACCGTTCACATAGGGATTAGTCCCGATGATGCATTCCATGGGAGCTGGTATTACTTTCTCCCCGGACGAGAGCATCAATACATCGTCCTTCCTTCCTGAGCTGTAAAAATAATGTCAGACAGTTCCAGAACATGAATGACACAATTGTCAGTCGCACATCTTCCACAGACCCTCAATCGTTGGATGCTTGATAAACAAATCCGAAGTAGCATAACCCTTGACGTCCGGGAGATTCTCCACCGACACTCGGTACATCGGGGTTGTCTGCGAGGAAAAGTCCACATTGAGAGGACGTATAAAGAGTGAGACGTACCAAAATTTGGCATTCATATGTTTCATCGCCTTGATGAACCCATCTGGTCTTGATGTTTGGGATAAACCGCAGCCAGTCCCAAAGCTTTTTCTCGACCCCATCCCGGAATATACGAGTGACGGGCCCAATTTCTGTAGAGCCATAGATAGGGAACAGATTGGTTCCTGCATCCACCAGGGCATTTCCCGTCTTGGAGGCGAGTGGACCGCCAGTATAGAGCTACAACACCATGAGTCGTTCCTTGCAAAAATAAACCTATAACATACGACATATTCGAGATTCTTCAGAATATCAACAGTATTGGGAGAAAACGCCCATTGCTCCAGGAAGAAAGGCATGACCCACAAAGCATTCGATTTGGTATCAAGCACAGACTCCAAGATATTTTGGGAATTGGGTGTTAAGGGGGCTGCTGATGGGTCGTGGAAGGATGTGGGTGGGTAAATGGATACGCTGCTCAAGGACACGATGGGTACTAGCAATTGGACCACCACACCCGTAGTATGGAACGCTGGAACGGATGCAGCAGCGATGCGGATAGGAGTGAGAACGCCGATGTGGTCGACAATGCATGCTGATATCACCCTGTTAATACTTTGCTTCGCAGATTGTGTCAGCGGCTTACGGCTTGTGCACCAGTCAATGACAGTCTGGTTGGTTGCTGGAATGGCTTTCGGGAACCAGTACTGCCAGAGGAATGTAGGTAGTACAATATATCGTTCTGAGATGACCGAGAAGCTTGGGGAGGGTATGGGAAATCCTCGTCTAGAGAACCTGTGCCAAGCGCGGGATATAAATCTTTCAGCGTCGGTATCTCGTCAAATTGCAGCTGGCTCGCTTCAGAGTCATGAGATACGCTACCCGCTTTAATTCCGTCAATAAGGGAACCGAGAGAGTGGTGAGTGGTGACTAAATGACGACACTTTGTTTTTTGCATCATGCTTAAGATTGCCGCTGCTGAATTACGAGGGGACATGGGGAATGGCTTAAAAAGCAGCAGTCAGAGATACGTTCGAGCAGAAAAAATGTTCACATACGACTAGCCCAGCGAAGATAATACCCATAAACACCGTCTGATAAAGAAGGGTATCTGAATTGGCGATGATGCCAACTACCTCTTTGTCTGTGCCTGCACGATCTGGTCTAACTTCATGTGCGGCACGATGACAAGCTCGATAGAAGTCTAGGTGTGAGATGGAGACCAGCTCGTTTTTGCCAGGTTTATTGTAGACAAAGAATGTGACGTCCGAGTTATGTTGCGCATTGAATTCCAGCAATTCAGGGAGGAACAGAGATTCATCAAGAGGAGGATTATTGACAGAATTTGGATGTGAAGCAATCATGTTTTGTATGCTTAACTAGGCCGGTCACAATCCTTCGTGAAGGGGATCCAGCTCAGAATGTAGAGGATCAAGGTAGTTCTAGTATGCGTCCACGAAGTCCCCGAGTCTTTTAAAGTACCGCTGGGGTGGGAGGCTGAGCCCGAGTACACCCTGACCTCTCAAGATCTCATGTTTGCTAATGGCCATTTCGGGTGTTTCCTGTGCACTTCGAGAGACTTCAAGTTATGGCGTATGTATATGATTGACACGTACTTGACTATATCATACGTGTCAACTTTTGATTTTAGGAGGGGGGTCCTTGGTATAGACGGATGTCCAACTAGGCTGACATCTAATAGGTCCTAACCGCAGTGTTACTTGCAAATTCTGTCAACCAGTTTGGCAGGACCGTTCTACCAGACAAATGACAGATCAACAGTAACGAAACCAGACATTTTAGGAAGCGGAGAAACCTCCAGCGCAATCGCTTCTTCTATATTCAAGGACGCTCGTCCAGATAGGCTTCCGGTGTTCCTATGACCCGAGGGAACTTTGCTTCGCTTGGAAAACACGAGACTTCGGTTGAGGTTGTTGTACCGAAGTCAGTCGAAGTGACATTTCATTCACTTCGCGAGTCTGATTCTTGATGGCCCACCGTTTATGGTCACTGTGCACACTCGTTCAAGAAGTTCAAATGCCAGTTGGCGTCGCATCGCATCGATCCGAGTCGAGGTCCATGATTTCGAGGTGTTCCGCTGAGTCTTCGTAAGTGTGTTTTCATATCCAGTGCTGTGTCGCATTGCGCGATAGAAGATCTATCGATATTGGCAGGACCTCGGATGAACTTCACTTACCTAGGGAATCTTATAACCTGCAAGGGGTTACTGCGCGGCTCGTCTTGTGAAAGTAAAAGAGGATTAATATTTCAGTTATACTCTGACTTAATACCCACAACTGCTTTATGCGCCATACACCTTGTGCAACATGCAGTGAAATCATGATCCACCTCGACTCCGGGAGTTAAATAGGAGAATGAATCATAGCAGGAAAGCAGTCTGATGAGGCATGTACTTATGCGCAACGGGTGCGCTCGATACCGGTAGTGCCGCCGCCGACTACCAGAACCACGGATTTAGAAGTATTGAGTATTCGAGGAACCTTCAGCGAACATTCGAATCAGTACCTGGTTAATGCAGATACGAGAAATACTCACCATGTGTCGCTTCCGACTCGCAAGTGTGACGATGTACTACGTACATTGCTGTGTATCCAGTGTGTCTCTATGTAACGCCTGAGTGGGATTGCGCATTGATGCGGTAAGAAGTTGTACTGACATTGTCGGCGGGAGAATAGTTTGAACTCCAGAATAAACTGGAAATGAAACTCTTCTCCCGGCGACGGCGTCTTTGAAAACCCCTTCACAGAATCGGTCTCTACATCTGGTATACGAATTCTAAGGGATCATGAACATGATATAGGCAGGTTGTGAGGAAACATTTACGATTTTTTGTTCCAAAAAACACGACTTGATAAACGTCGTTTCTGGCACCTAGTGTCAAGTGATCAAATTTCCGTGCGGCAAAGATTCGTCAGCTGGCTCTGACCATACTTTGTCACACGGAAATTTAGACAATGTGCGGACTTCGTCAATGTGAGTATCGAGCTCATTGAATATGTTGGTACAGTTTTAAGAATCACGAGCTGGGATGACTCGAAAAAAAGCCTTGGTCAGATGGAATTCGGCAAGCTTTACTTACTTAAGCTATGATTGATTGATCGCGGACAACGGAGTTTGAAACCGATGGTTAAAAATTTTCTAGCGGATCTCAAGCCAGTCACTTTACTTCGTCCAGTGTTTTCTAGAGTTCCGCCGCTAGCCCCAACTTTCAAGTAAGTAATCCTATCCATCGTATTTTATGTTCCCTTCTACTTGGTCCTTTTGATGAACAAATATCACATTCAAGCTCAACAGTCTTATGGACCTCTGTGTCTAGCTGCTGACTACCATTACTTCTGCAATTCTGACACCTATCAGGCATTCCAAGACCATCATTTGATCAAGTACTAATGTTCGTTCTTCCAGGCGTCAACCGTACATTTTTGTTCTCGGATCCGCTTGCGCTCATGTATTATTATATTGTCGTGGCCTGAATATATTGCTTTGGTCATGTTTTCACCACATCCCGAGTTGTGTCGTGCAGTGTCAATAGTATAAATCTTAATAATGTTACAGGATGCGAGTACTTGAGTAGATGTATATGGTCTGAGTACATGTGCAGCGAGGGGATTAAATAGCATTGTTGCGGTCCATGATCATAGTGCTGTTCCCCGCTCGAAACTAGCCCGAATCTCGGAGGTATATTTGTCATAGTACCGCGCAATCTGTTGCTCTTCATCAGGTCATATTTCAAGAACATCGTGTACAATGACATACCTTTTTGTTGAACACCCGATTCCGCTCATTGATGTAGGTAATGTCGCCCTCATCCTCATTGAGTCTCTTTCGCGAGAATTTGCCCTTCTTGTCAATACTACGGCGTCATGTCAGTGCTACAAGGAGAAGCAAAATCACACAGCAACGTACTCTCTGTTGATCTTGCCAACCACTCTATCGATGGCATCTTCAGTAGGCTTGTTGTCGGCGTACAGCAGAGTATTGGCATCTCGGTAAAAGCTCTCTGCAGCCATCCGTTGTTCAGATGGAACCACCTGAGAAATGTACATCATAAGAAATGCAAAACAATGAAAAGGTTCAGCAAGACTCACCTGTCCGCCTGAAGGATGGAAGGTTGTGAGAGCAGATGATGATGGCGTGCTGCTCCCAGACTTTGAAAGAGACCCTGGTGCCAATCCCAGCACGGCTTCTTTCTGTCGGTTGTATGCAACGAGGTCGGGTTTGATAAGGTCAAGGTCTTTCTTGTAGCGCCGTCGAGCCGCGTGAACATCATCTACACAAGAATCTTTGATGAGTGTCATCATGCAATGAATAACATAAACCCCTACCGTGAAACTCATAGTCCGCTCTCCGTGCCTTCCTCGCTTTTTTCTTTTCCCAATTATCATTCTCTTCTATCGTCCATTCCCAATTCTTCTGCCGTTCCACATCCTCTCCCCGATCCTCAGCTTCAGCCTGCGTGCGCAGCACCTCTGCAAGTTTCCGCTGTCGTTCTAGCCGTGCAGTATCCCTCGCTGTCATCTTGGCTTTGGAAGACTCTTCAATGAGGGAGGCGCGATTCGCTTTCGTTGTTGAACGCTGTGGAAGAGAGGGTAAGGGATGAGGAGTACTATGTAGAGAGGACCACGCACCATCTTCGCTCTTAGCTGCTCCATTTTTGCTTTTCTCTCATCTATCGTCATCGTGCCTTCTTCTGCTGTCTTCTCTTCGCCGCTATCTGAAGTCATTTGTCGAGCGCAAGTGAGTGATGCTGGACCACGAACTGCACTGTGTTAAACGTCGCTTATGTAAGCCTTACTAAACTAGAATGGAGCCGGACCATGTATTTGTGTGCGTATACAGAACATTCTCAAAAATAATAGGTAACCGGCCGTTGGCAATACTAATATTTGTTGTTCAAAGCCGTATACAGCTGGCTGCGGAATCGGACAAATGCGCAGCGCTGAGCGCATCATCAGCATGTATTTTGCTCGTTGGCATCCTATACGTTCGTTATTCCTCATTCTCCACTGGCTTGTGGTCTCTCAGCTCTTGGACCTTCTCTGGTAACTCAACGATCAAAGCTGAGGCCTGAAGCCTGAGTCTTCAAGTTGACATGATACCATTAATTTTTCTTACATTTCTCTTCGCGCTGCCTGCGGGTACATTTGGATTACCGACAGACGTTGTTCCGGTTTCCGGTCAGACCATCTCCCTTCTAAGAAGGAACCAATCTCCTCGAGATGTCACCGAATGGGGCGCTTTGGCGAAGAGTCAGAGGGACAATTTAATAGCAAAGTATGGCAGCCCGAAAACACAGAAAAGAAGCACTGGTTATAATCTGTACGTAGTAATTAGCGGGAAATGTGTTTACTGAGTGCAACTTTTCTTCAGGATCGTCGATCAGCTGGATGATTCTAGGTAGGCGTTAGATATGTTCTCCTGTGTGCATGGCTCCCTGATTGAAGCATCCCTACAGCTACTATGGTTCACTGGCTATTGGTACGCCTGCGGTGTCCTTTGATATCATATTAGACACGGGCTCTTCGTGAGATCCAGTGCAGTTGACGTGGTGGGATAATTTAGTAATACATTATCGCAGTGATCTCTGGGTCGCCAGTTTTTCTTGTGGAACTTCATGTGGGTCGAGTCCTACATACGATCCATCGTCTTCATCAACCTTCCATAACCTCTCTACGCCATTCAATATACAGTATGGCTCGGGCTCTGCAGATGGCTATGTTGCACAGGACACAGTGCAAATGGCGGGATTCTCCGTTTCTACTCAAGGTTTTGGTCAGAATATCCTCTTATTTACAGGCCCGCTGGCGTCTACTTACGTGCACTACAGCTGTCGTTGACGCGGTGTCAACAAATTTGCTGATATCACCGGTCTCTGGCCTACTTGGTTTGGCATGGCAATCCATAGCAAGTTCAGGTCAGATGCCCTTATGGCAAACTTTGGCCTCCGGTAATGCTTGGGACTCAGCTCTTTTTGCTGTTCAGCTCACTCGGTGACAATATTTTCTCTTGAAATGAAGTGTATTACTAAAATGGAACAGGTATAAAAATGATTCCACCGCCCAGCAACTTGAGCCCGGAGGAGTCCTTAATATGGGTACGAGATGTTTCATACCGTAAGACATCTACTCAAACAAAACTGCTCTTAGGTTACACAAACAGTAGTTTGTACACTGGCTCGATTGATTACATCGATATTCCCGGAACTCCCTCATTTTGGTATATACCATTGATTTGTAAGTGGCTTACCAACTCATGAAAAATCTGCTCATTTATTCCAATCCAGCAATGACTGTGCAAGGCAACTCCGTCTCTATTACTTCAAGATCAACTGCTGCTATCGACACTGGCACGACCAATATAGCCGGTCCGGCCAGCTCAATTGAAGCCATTTACGCACAGATTCCCAATTCACAACCAGCCACGGGTGAATGGGAAGGATATTATAGCTTCCGTAAGCAAACCTCTTGAGCGTCGCGAGGTCAAGTGGCTCAACGCTCAATCAGCATGCTCGACGACTGTAAACGTAGAAGTGTCGTTCGGTGGCGCCACGTGGTCGATGAGCCCAGCAGATTTTGCCTTCACACAAACCAGCTCAACAGAATGCATTGGTGCATTCTTTGAAGCAAGTACTGGTACTGGGACCCCCTCTTGGATCTTCGGCGATGCTTTCCTGGTATGTGGCAATGATAAACGGCCTTTGAGTTCTGCAATACTGATCATTTTTTAATATTCCATTCAGAAAAATGTGTATTCTGTCTTCCGATATAATCCCCCTTCGATTGGCTTCGCCAACCTCTCAAGTATCGCAATCGCTGAAAATGGCGCTGGGGGCACCGTCCCTTCCGCGACCATCGGTACAGCATCTGTATCGGTCACCAACACAAGCGATGCCCCACGCGGACACGCACTGAGTGTATCATTGTTTACTCTTCTCTTCCTAGCTTTCTCAGCAGTGCTCCTCCTTTAACTTCCACGCTATCTGCATTCGCCTTTCTAATGGAGGGCTCATCTTTGTAGGACTAAACGCTCACATATTTGGACCACACTCACTTATAATTCATGTAGCTATATGATTCGAGGGAGGAAGTGTAATTGTTACTGGCCAGTTCTTTATGGGTTGTAAGTAGTGACTTGTCATTGACGGGAACTACATTAATCTATACACTGCCACCGATGCCACGCCATTGAACAGCTGAGTTAGCTTCATTAGAAGTCGATAATGTAAGGGTAGCGGGCCAGCAGCGGTGCCAGACTGCCAGTTACTGGGCGCAACCGTACGAACAGAAATGAAAAACCTAGACTTTCAAGGAATCCACACAACTCCAAGACTTCTACGGTCCTAATGTCCCTCATTTTGTGAGAAGCCACATCTTTGACTTGTGTAATAATATTATGGTCTGACGAGATCCTCTTGTATTCTCTGATGTGTGAAGTCAGGCAGCTCGAGAAGGCGATGATCCCATGGGCGGACAAGCAAGAACGGACTGTCGAACGGGCTTTGCCCGCGAGAACTGAATCAATGTCTCGTCCGTGGCGACCCGCAGGCCCTGATTCAAAGCCCATCTGCTTCGATTCCATACATGAAATGGATGTCCCCAAGGAGCCCAAGACCGGAAAATTTGTTTCCCATTCTCCTAGCATGCGAACAATCAATGATGCCAGCGGCCAGATATTAATCTTTGAAGAGCCTAGTTTTTTTTCACGCGGTCGTCGGCCTAGATGGAGGGTCGGACTGAATCGTTGAATAATCCTGTTTTGCTAGATTCGGCATAGGGCCGAACTTCGTTGGCAGGAACCTCGTTTACAGGTTCTGTACTTAAGTAAAATAGTAAAGGCGGTTCAACTGCATGATTGGGGGAAATCTGCAGCTCTGGACAATGACAAGTTGAGGCAGCCATGCTCCGAGATATTGTTGGTGTACCGTGATCGACATGAAGGCAAATGCCGGTGCTACGGCCCCGGGCCGGGGGTCTATTCGAGGTGGCGGGTCAGGCAGCGCTTGGACTGGAACTTCCAATTATGCCGCATCATAGTTGAACTTGTGCATCAGAAATCCCCCAAGACATGGCCTGGCCAGACCCGCGTATAGGCAGAATGATGCGACAACAAAGATTTAATATGGTGGGCAGCCAAGGCCCAGCACATGGGTAGTCTACTCAGTGCTCGTCAAAGCGCATGGTCTGCTTGGACGCAAGAGCCATCCAAGCGTGCATCCAAGCGTTTACCCCGCCCTGATGTCGTGAGGGACCAAAGCGTTGGTCTATTGCGATACTTAAAGCGTCCAGACTGCATTGGTTTCAGTACCACAGAAGAATAAATCGCCCATCGCTCACCAGTATCCCACTCCCATCTGATCCTGGAGATGGCATCCCTCTTATCTACAGATAGTTCTGCACCCAGTTTGTCATCGATATCCCCTGACATAGATGAAGTGCTCGCCGGTGTCCGGTATATCATGGAGATCTCTGTGGCCGCACAAGACGCAAAACTCCTAGACATCATTTCTATTCTGACCACTCAAGCCGAGAAAGTCAAGGAAAGAGATCAATCGATCATCATCATGCAGTCGAAGCTAGAGTAAGTTATCTCTATGATGTTGTTCTACTTGCTCAAAGTACTCAATCGATACTCAGCTCACAGCAAGCCATCATGGAGGAGATTCGTTCGGAACAGCGACAGCTAATATCAGCTGTCGCATCCTTCATGGAAAGCAACGCGCAAGATGCCTCAGCGGTACTTACTCCGCCTGTAATCCTGGGAACGCCAGAGCCTGTGACACCCGCTGTGAACCCAGAAAGATCGCCAAGCGCTATCTCAGTGCCGGAGTTGCCTTCCTCTCAGGCAACTCCCACACCCGCATTTCACCCTTCATCATACCGTAACAGCATTCCTGTCGCGCACGCCAGCTTGAGGACTGCCACCGCTGATGACCGATGGAGGGCTCCGAAGCGCTACATCAAAACGCAACGGGGTGGCCAAATCCGGCGCCAGGGTGCTTTCTACGGTACTCCCGACTGGAGCACTATGACAGCAATTTCCGGTGATGTACCTGATTGTGGTGTACCTCCTCCCTCTCCCCCGGCGGGCCCCCAGATCCAAGAAGAAGTCATCTCCACAGCGGGGAATTCTCGCGCAGATGTACACACACCGGTGGAAGTTACGCGGGAGATAGACGCTGCTGCCGACGCCGTGAAGGCTGCAGTAAGGAACGAAGGTAATAGGGCCTCTGATGCCTCTTCCATGGGCCGTAACTCCTGCAAGCGTTGCCGAGATCCTGACGAGCAGGAGGCACGCAAGACTGCAAATCGTATGAACATATCTAGCATCGTTCATACTACGCCCGATGGGTCTTCTCCCTCCATTTCGTTTTCTTTCTGTTCCACTAGGCCTGGTCCTGATCGGAGCGGTGGCTCTGACTGTGATGGCCCCCCGAAGCGCAGACGTGTGTCTCAAGATGTCATTGATTTTGATGCGGTTTCCGACACGAAACGCCCGATCCGCAGGAGTTCGCGCCGTGCGATACCCCGTTGATACCGTTTTTTCACCTTACATATTACCTCTTGTGTATCATATCTACCTTTATTACTATCCGCCAAAGACCCAGGGATGAGCGCTTGAGCGGTCTGGTTGGTTGTACTTTTTATATATATCACGTCGACATTAATGAACGCTTTCTAAAACGATAGTGCGCTCACTGGCAGGCTGGAATTGAGCTGGATTCTGAGAAATCGCATTAAGAATGGCGATATTCGCGCACTGTAAGCTGTTTCACGGCTCTTTGTTCGTTTTGACCAAAATCGCGGCACTGTTCGCTCTAGTGTCTGAGGCGTGAACCGAATGGACCTTAATAATAACGGTAATCAATAATATCATACTCATGACCGTCATCTTCATTCCCACTGCATGATATTCTTTGCTCAATGTGCCATGCATCCTCGCACGTTAGCAAGACTTACCTCCCTTTCTACTCATATTCGTCGAACACCTCTCCGACCTGCCCATTCGAGGCGAATGTCATGTGCTACTGTTCCGCCAGATAACGCAACCTTTCAATTACCACCATTGAACTTTGCCATTTCTCCTGTACCGAAGCATCTATCTGACAAGGGACGGCATATAAAGACTGCTGCAGCGCTCATAATTGGGTGTGTATAATAATACATATGTTCTGGGTTCACGAACAGAAAACTGAATGCAACTGCCAAGGGACGAAATTCTGAATGGAAAGACGCTCGACCGGAACTCCAATTACTTTGCACGATTCTGTTTTGAGCATGGTATTCAATTGTGAGTGTCCTTCCTGTCTAGTCCGCGCGCTGGTCGCCAAAACAACTTGTAGGAAACGCGTAGAAGTGATAGCAGATGATGAAGCTGAAATGTACGTGCGTCACTTGTAACATTCATATTGCAGGGGCGCAGCTGCTCAGCGAGCCCCAGCATTGAAGCCAGCCGGAGAATGGTGGAAACGTACGATTTTGTGGTGACGTCAGGTGGTATCGGGCCTACCCACGATGGTACGTTCATTTGCGAACTTCATTTCCGGCACACGACCATGACGCCATTCGTATCTTATCACTCACAGACATAACATATGCGTCTTTGGCGAAAGTCTTTTGATCAGGGCCTCGTATATCACAATGAAACTCTCGCTCGGATGGAGGAGTCTGGGAAATATCGAGCGTGGATATCAAAGCAAAGCGAGGAACAGCGAACAGCGCGCAAACGTATGGCACTGTTCCCTGATGCGGCGGAGGTGATTTTCGTTGCAAGCGATATATGGGTGGTGAGCATGTTTGAATACAACTTTAAGACTGGTCGCTAATTTTGACAAGCCCGTCGTTCGCCTGCAAGGGAAACTTTGCATATTTCCAGGGATACCCAGCCTCTTCCAAAAGATGCTAGATAACCTGAAACCCTTCCTTCCTCTCCCGCCTGAAGAGGAGCGACCTTTCCGGCTCCAAGTGTTCACGGCGTGAGCATTGCATCACCCCTATGATTCGTAATGATATACTGATAGTGATTTTAGATTACCTGAGTCGTCTATTGCCCCGTTCCTCACTGACCTTCAAAAGCGAGTACAACCTGAGGGTATTCGGATAGGCTCCTATCCAGTCCTACAGAAAGGTGTGTACGTGTCTCTCATAGGCGCGGACCGTGGCCGTGTACATCAGCTTGGCGTAGAGGTTGAGAAAGAAGTGGATGGACGTGCTGTCACCGAGGCAGAAGCGGAAGCCAAGCGGCAATTGGGCTGCCAGTGATTGAATGTTCGATTTATAGTATCATGTACTTTCCGGATGCGCGGTTGTGTCTTCATTTCCGCATACTTGTTGTGGAGACAATCCACACTTTGTTTCGTCTGCTTCTTACTTGCTCACTAGTTTTCTCGGCTCGCTGATACTTGACTTGTTCTTTCATTTCTCCTGCTTGGTGAACGAATGCATGGCGTACGACGCGTTACACGCCACCATATACTATCTGAAGTGCGGGTCCCTCGTCACCGTAAATAGGGTCTTTGTCAAACCATGCCAAGTCTTTGATAGCTTCAATATTTGCCTGCTCATCCTCCCTGCCATAACACATGTCCCAGTCCATTCCCTTGGGATAACTTCCGACCATCTCGAATCCACCGTCCAAGTCTTGCAAGAGCCTGTGCCCCACGCCTGCAGGAATGATAATGACATCCCCAATCTTAACTTCCGTTTCTACCTTTCCAGGATTGTTCTCTCCACCAAAACATAGCCTCGCACGACCAGATGCGATGCATAGTACTTCATGAGTAGTGCTATGAAAGTGCGTCGTGCTGTACATAGTATACCTCCACTGGGGCTCGACGACGCCGACGGACCCTAGATGGGCCTCAATAACAGCAGGTGATATCGACGGTTGGAAACATTCGTGATATATAATGAGAGGGTAATTTTGCAGGGAGGTGTTTGGGATGAGACTGAGGCTAGGAATGAAATGAGAAGACACTCGAAGACCTCGAAGAGGTGCTATTAGCGACGCCATCATAACAGTATACTAATACTGTGACAAGATAAAGCCTCCTGTAAGAGCCTGTAAGGCGCGTGACGTCACATCATTAATACGCGCCGCATTTTGCCGTGGTTATGTACTTACAGCTTGCTTGCCAACCAGTCGCATCATGTTTGAGGTTAACTTAACGTTCAGATCCACGGAGCGTCTCTTAGAAAATATTACAGATGTGACCCTGTAGTCATGCATTGTCTCGGCAATCAAACGAGGTGGTCAGACAGGTTAATAGGGCGCTAAATCTCCTCCCGACATGACCCGATCGAAAAATACTATGGCTCCAGTTTAATTGACAAAGATAAACATGACACCACCACCCTCTTCCATTATCTAATCCGCCACCGATAACTATTTAAAAGCTTTACTGAGGAACAGCAAATTTTAGCCTTCATTTCCTGCAGAGTCCAGACCATGTTCAAGGCGCGCTTGAGTGTTGTATGTGGTCGCGTGCAACCTCGTCCGGCAAAAACGTCGGTCGCCGCCGCACGAACGTTTACTTCGTCTGCACCACGAAGTAAACAACGTCTGGTCATATTGGGTTCAGGCTGGGGAGGTTACGAGATTCTAAGAGCCGTTGATAAGAAGCGATGGAGTTAGTCTCTGACTACGTTCGTGCTCGCGTGGTGTTGATGGCCCCCCTTTATAGATGTCACGATGGTTTCACCAACCAATGCTTTCAATTTTACTCCTTTGCTCGCCAGCTGTGCTGTTGGTACCCTCGAATTTCGCTGTGCGGTCGAACCGGTATGTCATTATACTTCCGTGACATGTCTTCACATTAATATGGATGACAGGTACGGAGGTTTTCTCCACAAGTGGTAAGTTAGATCTAGGGATGATTGGTCCACATGCCACCGAGAATTGATTCATGTTTGACTTTTAGGCTTGTTACCAGGCCTGGTGTGATGCAATCGGTCTGTCTACGCTTTCTTTGATCGTCGTAGGTATCTGATTTTTGTTTGTTCAGACTTCAAGCAAAAGACCCTGAAATGCGTAAGTACTCATTCAAAACCCATGGTCATGGTGCACTAAACAACAGTTTTCAGATGCCTGCCACGGCTCCTTTGGAATTTGAAGGATCTGCCTCTGTTGCTCTCGCAGGAGCAACCACAACAGAGACTTCGCACCCGCCAGGTACGGGCAATGCGTTCAAATTACGTTACGACAAGTTGGTGATAGCCGTCGGTGCTTACTCGCAGAGTACGTGAACAGTGTCGTGATACGTATCATTCTGACAAAATTAATGATAGCATTCAACGTACCTGGCGTCAAGGAGCACGCTCATTTTCTCAAAGACGTGCGAGATGCTCGAGCAATTAGGACGCGCATCATAGATTGTAAGTGTATTTACGGGTTGTCACAGACATTGCTTACCCTACGTAGGTTTCGAGCAGGCCAATCAACCTACCCTCTCTGACGTCCAACGCCGAAACTTGCTCAATTTCTGTATTGTCGGTAAGCACCAGGTTTCTGATGACATTTAATCCTCCATGGTGATACAACACTTCATAGGTGGTGGACCCACGGGTGTCGAATTCTCAGCAGAGTTGCATGATTTGCTGCATGCTGAGATTGAGAGACACTATCCGTCACTCGCGCGCATGGCCAAAATCACACTCTACGACGTGGCGCCAAACATCCTCGGCAACTTTGACAAGTCCCTGGCAGTGTAGGTGACCTGTGTCTTTCTCCAGAATCCCTGATAACCTTTGAACCGATAGCTATGCTGAAAACAAGTTCCGGAGAGACGGTATTAGTATCAAAACAAGACACCATGTGGAGCGTGTTGAGAAGGTCCGAATAACGCGCTGCAGTTATCCCAAATCTCGACGCTGATTGTTACACAGGACCGCATGTTCGTTAAAGAACAAGGAGAAGGTCTGCAATCAACACTGCTAATCGTTTAGGTCAAGTTCTTGCTCACCACAGTTGTTGTAGTTCCATTTGGTCTCCTTGTTTGGAGTACTGGGTTAGCTCCTAATCCGCTTATCCAGTCAATTGATTCTCTTGAGAAACACGATAAGACACAAAGGTCTGCGGTCATGCTTGATTAGCCGCGAAGCCATGCTGACGCATATGGCTGTCTCTAGCCTTTTCACTAACCAAAACCTTAATGTCATCACCAAAGAAGGCCATGCAGATCCAGATGTTTGGGCTATCGGTGATTCTGCGAGCATCAAAGGACAGCTCCATCCCGCCACTGCACAAGGTCTGTCTGCCCATAACCCTATTTGGCGCCCATGGGCTGCGGGTTTCTCATCTTGACAACGTCTATTTACAGTCGCGAATCAGAAAGGCAAATACCTGGCGCAGAAGCTTAACAAAATTGTCAAAGATCAGGAGCACACAAAGCCCTTTGAATTCCAAAACCAGGGGAGCTTAGCTTACCTGGGAGACTGGTACGTGGCGGTCCATCAGAAGGCGAACATTTCTGATTCGGCTCTACAGGAAAGCAATCTATGATCGGTCGAGCGCTGATACTGTCAAGACTAAGGAGACCGGACGTGTAGCGTGGCTCCTATGGCGTTCCGCGTATTTCACCATGACTCTTAGTATCAGGAACCAGTGCGTGGTTCTATTTTCGCAGTCGATTATGGGGCGTCTGATGTATACTACTTAGGATTCTGGTGCCTACATATTGGTGAGTTCTGCGTCATTCCGATCGTCATCCCATGATCTCATCTCATTCCTGTACAGGTTCCTAAATTGTATGTTCTTAGCCGTGTACTCCGGTCATTGCTAATACACGTTGCAGGGATTTTCGGCCGCGATCTGACGCGCTTCTGATTTTCATGGCTGCGCCACCACCACGTTCATTTCACTCATAGGTGAGTCATTCTCTGTCGTGGTGGCCACCTCGGCTGACTTGATAACAGACTGTATAGACTTAGAGATATTACCATACATAAGAATTCGTGTTGTTATATTTACTGTCACACAGTGCCAATAATATGCGGTCGATGACATACAAGAAACAATACATAGACCATCATTCAAGAAGCAAAAGTATTAGCAAGTCAAAAGTACGATAGGAAAGACTCAGGATTGCCATGAGATGACTGCAAAAATGGAACAAAAGGATGCGTTACAGAATGGTGACAGCTTTTCGTCGGATTTTGCGCTTTTCCGGTGGTGGTGGGGAAGTTGAAGTTGCTACATAGGTCCGACATCAACAAGACAACTTCCGGAAACGTGGGCATTGGGACTCACGCTGGGGCTGCGCAGCCGCTGGTTTGTCCGTCATTGCCTTAGCACCGGCAAGAAACCCTTCCACAAAATCTTTATCGTCTTTGACGATCTCAGGCCCGGGCGCCACCCCACAACCCTGAAGGTCTGCCATCAGCGTCGACCAGGCGGGCTTGATATTCCTGGAAGATTCAATGATGCCCCGAGTGGAGATTCCGACATGGGCCACATGGACAAAGGAGTGGGGCGCGGGGCTGGAGATTATCCGAGGGCTCACTGAAGAAGATTTGGGCACCTTCTGCTTTTCTTTCTTTTCTTTCTTGTCCTTCTTGTTAGATTTGAAGAGGAAAGGCTGGAAGACTGAAACACGTGTTATGGCATGGCAGCACGGGAGAGCATTGAAGCTTACAATGGTGCCGCGTCCGATCCGAGACTTTTTTGTAGAAGACACTTGCTTCTTCGTCTTCATCGAAACAAAATCCGAACATGCGACTCTGACGCAGAATTCAATTTGTTTGCAACGAGGTAAAAGGTAACAGACGTACAGTTCCGGAGAAATAGTGAAAGAAAGGCTTGTCTTTCGTGTACTCGAAGACCTCGGGGATGGAAAATGTCCAAACCACACGGTCGGTCTTCATGTCAACGAGGCGAAACCAGTATTTCTCCTTGAGACGCATACCATGTCCGCCTCGCTTCGGAGGAGACGTGCCATGGTGTGTGTCTCGGTCGCGTCCGAAGACCAAAATTCCTTTGAGCTTGGAAAAGCTCCAGTTTAAATGAGGATTATTGAAAGGTGCGTAGTAGATTCGAACCGCAGCAGTGGCGACCACTTTCTGCATGCTGGGTTCGAGAACAGATGAAATGTATGGGTGGCGTTGTTTGTCTTCAGCGGTGAACGCTGACGAGTCATGCATCTGCACAAAATGTGATAATCTGGAAAGAGAAGAGGTGGTTTTGGTGTAGTGGGTGATCGATCACAGAAAGACACAACAGACACGGAACGTGTGTTTATATACCGTTCGATAACACAGGAGAGCGCCTGTGGGGAAGAGAAGGCTGCAGCGTGGCCCCCTCGTGTCATCATAATCTCTCGCCGGTAACGCAGGACCGTTTACGGTATGATTCTTGTTGTCAAGCCTGTGAGGGCATACATAGGCTGTTCCCGGTGATGCCCAAGAAGAGGAACTTCCTCCCTGATCAGTGTCTAAGTCCATTTTGGCACTCAAGGGCTCAAGTGCACCCAGCGCCAAACAAGCTGTATTTTTACGGCTATAAATGGTTTTAAACATGTAATACTGATGATGTGGATTGCAATTCTAGTGATTACTCGCCTGGCCACCCGCTTGTTAACCTTCTATCGGAGATGAGGCTTATGCACGGGGCGTGTCAGGTTGCCAGGGAAGAAGTCCCCAAAAACAAGTCCTCATGCTGAGGATTCTCATACGTACACAATAGGATGAGAATGTGATCTTTGTTGCAAAGCACCCTCGCTTCCCGGTGATTGAGATTCGTGGTACTAGTGACTGCATGACGTCTGAGCGGAAGAGCCCGAGCATCGGAAGGCCTGGACCACAACTTCAGATTACGATAACGTCACTTACGTGTTGCCCAATCCCATTAATTAATAATGTCCATGAAATCTCTACCGTCGTAGGTTGCGACGTTGTACATGCCACGAAAGCCAAAAAAATGTGATTCACGGAGACACAATTAACAAAATGGCAAGTTGATACGGCACCGCAGCTGCAGACAATTGGTGAGCTTCAGGTACTAAATATCTACTCATACAACGAAGTCAACGATCAAGAACATCATGGTGGACCGCAGACCAACGTGCCACTGGCACATACGTATTAGTACGCAGAGAAAATTTTCACCAGTTGCATAGGTCATCTGTCCTAATAGCATTCTTCAAAACTTCACGAGTCTGTATGACGGCTGTTGCATATGGAGATAACATCGATAGTTTCGTCTGTTACATTCTCTGATGCTTCTTCAGCGCAGTCGTGGTCACAGAGGCCCGAGCTTCTAGTACATTCGGAATAATCCTTAATGTACGAGCAATTGTGGCAGCGTGGACAGCAGCAAATCATATCAGCGGCCCTTGTGCACAGCAGTCAAATATCCAGACCACTTGGCAGATGCAGGTTGCGCCGCCATCATTGACACACAGCACATACATGGCCCCGATCGAAAGGGTAGGTTGAGTTTACCGTGGCACGACTCCGCTAGGAATACAGAGAATGCTCATCGCATTTGGGACACTTGGCTATCTGGCAACATTCACGATGAAAGAGCCGCGAGTCGCAGAAATCACAATCCGAAAGTTCTGGTAAGCAGATGCGGTTGATAAGCCCCTGGTTCAAAAGACGCTCATGATAATTCTGCCGCCAATCATTCACATCAAGACAATAAATCGATACGAGTCAGCTCTTACCTGCACCTGAACTCGTTTCCACACCTGACTTGCTATGCGATAACATTGTTTGTTCTCGGATGTCTGTAATATCGCAAGGAGAAAATCACAAATGTTACCACAGTCGGCGCGAGCTCAAGAGGGAGGCATGTCCCATAGTATGAGGACAGAGCGCGTAGAAGTCCCAGTGAGACGAAAATAGATGAAAACTTCTGAATCTGCATATGCTATAAACAAGGGTAGCGGGATTCTATGAATCGCACATGCCAGTGGTTCGTTTTGAGGGTCCAAAATTCCGCAAGTGGTTTTCATGATACGAAAAACCATCGTAAGCGTCGGATAATCATCTGATGCTGGTACATAGTCGGTAACAATCAATGAATCTTAATGATTGTCCAGGGCCTAGGCAAGCATGGTGGTGGACGCTACGGCAAGAGCTTGAGATCTGAGAGTTGTGTTCGGTGGTCACGTGATGCTGTATGAGGACTTGATTACTTGGCACTTGCTCCTTCTATAGTTCTTTTTACACTCCACAACCGACTAATGAAGGTAAGTAGCGCAGCTTGCATGGTGTACGATTGTTAGGGGGAGCGGTTAAGGTATTGTAGGTATGATACATCCATCTTCTGCGATCGTCTCCACGACATGTCTTAGTTGTTCGAATTCAACCATAAAAGTTTCGAGAATTTTCAATGCTACTGAAGCTGTTGCCAAGCTTGATTCCTACTCCTCGACTGTGGCTCGGCATTCAACGTCTAACCACTGTTTCTCTAGGCTCAGTATTTGTCTCAGGGATCCCTTGTTTTATCTGAATACTCCGTTCAAGCACCTTGACTTGGACCATGGCAAACACCCAGGTGTTCCGCCTTGCCAGCTTGATCGGAATGCAGTGCCAAGGTGGGGGTTATCCGCACTGCACAACACTCGTATTCGGACCACAGAAATACGCTGTCGCACTTTGAAGTTTAAAGCGCTCGATAGCCGCCAGACCAATTGAGGACCAGTCTCCTTCCATACTCCCCACTCTACATCAACTCTATATGGACTATCAATTATAAATAATCTGGCATACGCAACAACCTTCACGAGCCTTTAGGCTTCAACACTGTCTGGGCATCGACATTTATTTATTAATTTATGCACACACAACTCTGCCGCACACTCGATGTCAATGCCGACCGGTACTGCACCGCCAATAAGTGGTGGGAATGTATGGAAAAAACGCGACTGTTTCGAGCACGCCAAGGCGGCGATGAAGGTGAACACATGCTGCGAGCGGTATAGGACTGCGAAGGAGGCGGCACGCCGGGCACGGAGTAGTGTGGCAGTAGTGAACAGGTAGTGGGGACTTCCCAGTGCTGCAGACTTGGGCGCATAAAGTGGAGATGGCACTAGACAGTTATGAGGGGAGGGATGGTGCTGCGGTGATGGAGGTCAAAGCTGGGCATAATAAACAATGCAAGGCTGTGGGATGGCATCACGGGTCCTGTGCGGCAGACTATGGATGGCCTAATGGCCGCGCACAGCGGAAAGATGGCCGGCACATAATGTAAGATGCATTGTCAACATAATTGGCATCTTGGTGATACACGTTGCTATTCCAGAGGGATGCATTACCCGCACTTGCGGCGATACGCACCACAGGTGCGCTATAGTTGTCCCATTTGATGCATCGATATTCATATGACACGGACCAGAGCACTCTAGTTAATCAATACAGAAACGGGTATTATATGCATTTCCATCATGCCTACTTTGGCGATAAAGGGGCTGGACTTCATGACGGTATATATAGCACGAACGCTGCCAGTATGCATGCATCAAGTTCGCCACCGACTCACACCCATCCCTTGAATATGACTCTGGTCTCAAATGATGACAGTTCAAGTTGGTGGCTGCTCATCAGTTCGAATCTTTTTTTGAGCTATTGGATAGGTTCGTGAAGCGCCATTTGGATGATGTCGGTGATTGAACATTTGATACGGTCCTGCAGTTGTCTCCTCTGCTGCTGCGATGTATGACTGGGGTGAGTAAGATAGTGTTGAATCTGCCTGAAGGACTACTGGTATCCTCATGCTCTTTCCAGCACTGACATCTGGACAAGAGGTGGGTTTATTCCATCGCCGGAGCTACCATCTCACTGAGAATGGCGTTATAGGTTGAACTGGTCTGGGTGAGCAGAGTCCCATATCAGAAGATCGCAATGATTAACTCGGCGCAGAAGCAACGCTGGTCCCTTGTGACTATTTTATATCTCATCGTCTGTAGCTTATGTTATAATAAGCGCGGTTGGCACATCAAGCTGACTTCAATATTCTAGATGCGCTATATTGAAATACCATATATTGTGTACGTGAAAGCTAGCAAGTTGGCATTGCGCTGACAAGCCATCTTCTCACAATTAGCGTGACCCTGCTGCGTATGTCTCCCCACATGCACTGCCCTTGTTTTTTCTGACCGGCTGCATATAGAAAATCTTCCGTCAGTCTCGGTGACAGCTGCAGTAAGTATTCTGCTCTGAAACCTGCCACTCCTATCTAATTGACTGGACGTCTATGTAGGGGTGAGTGAGATCTTGACCAGAATGTTGATTCAACGCAATAACTCCAATAGCTGTGAGTTTTGTTGGATCGTTTCCAAGACGCACTTAAACTGGGATTTCAGGCGATATTTTTTTCCTTACACGGCTTGGGATGGTTGTAGTCATGAATGCCGTGGTGGGGGGTAAGCTACTTAGCATGATATTATATCGCCTCAGTGACTCAAACATTGCGCAAGCCATCATGATCATTCGATTACATGCAATGTATCAGCGATCGAAAAAGATGCTTATCTTTCTTGTTGTCATATATCTGGCTATCACCATTGCCTGCGTAGTGATCGCCATAATATCACTGAAACATATTTCAGGGGGTACGCTTTAATCATGGATGAATGACTTCGATACGCCAGGCTCATTGGACACACACCAGAGGAGCTCATTCTCTCCGGCACTTATCAATGCATTATTGTTCTGGGGGAAGGCGTCGCGCTTCGGATGGCAATAATTTGGACACTCACCACCGCATGGGAGATTCTTGCACTGTGTCTTGCAGTCTGTATTGCGGTAAAACACTTCCGCGAACTGCGGCAAACATCGAGCGGAGGGATCATCGGGGATTGCTTCACGGTGTTGATAAAAACTCACCTAATTTACTTTGCAAGGTGAGCTCATAATTTCATTGCGGTCGTCTTTCTTACTGAAATTCTGCACGTGCTAGCTTCGTTGTTGTTTCTTGTCTAAGCCTCGCGGTACGCCGATCTGTCACTGACGACTGCTGTTCATCAATGCATCATTTCTGTAGGACTCATCTCATGTGGGAGTTGAGACGTATAGTGGTTTTCGTCAATTTTGCTTGGTCATGCAGATGTTTGTGCTGGGACCACGCCTTATCTTTAGCGTTAGAAAATGTCGTGCCAAGCTTACGGTCAGCTCCGACGAAGGATCCAGCATGACCTCGATTGCTTTTCAGGAGCACGGCAGTAATGTGTAGAGCGGGAGATGACCCATGTGATTGACACTACTAAAGGGACACTTACGGGGAGCAGGAGAATTAATGGGGGTACTTATAAAATGGTATTCGGAAGTCGACTTCACAAGAGAAATAGATTTGGGCAAACTGATATCTCGTTGCTTCACTACTGGAACCATGGTACTAGGAAACCAACAGCAAAATTGGTTTCAATTTCAGTTTCAGCAAATGTGCCAGCAGGGCCAAGATCCTGTCCGCTGACCGCAAGATCTAGATGTTCTAAGTTGCAGAGCGAGCAAAGACTCGGAGGGGCAATTGCCCCAGAGTATAGGCTGCGGGATGGTGTTGATCAATATTTGCATGTCACCTCGGTCATGCCTTACCTCTCAATCTTATCCTCCCGAGCTGAGGAAAGTCATTAACAAGAGCTGGTGCGTACATAAACAGTACCAGCACTAGTTCATGATGTGCGTTCTGGGTAACTAAGTAAGCGATAGCACAGAGCGTGCCTATATAGATCTGTTCCTGCTGACCCACCTTTCTTTTGTTGATGTTCCCTACTGATTCCTCGTAACTTAATGCCTCTCGAACCAACTTAGAACAATCACTACTAGTTTTCCTAGGCTCAGTAGTCTAGTACAAATTGTAGGTAACTAGCGCTAAGTTATAAAAGTTAGTTTTATCGCCTCATAATATTTAATGGTATTCAAAGCAAAATTTTAAATGCTCTGAAACGGTTCTGAAACGTTCTGAAACGATTCAGAACCGCTCTGAAAGCTGGTTTGAAAAGGCTCTGAGAACCGCTTGAAAAGCTTAATTTTAAACTCCGTTCAAAATACTTGGCGGTTCAAACGCTTCAAATTCTCGAAGTTCTGATGTAGGGTTAGGGTTAGACGCGTGCACATACAAAAAAAAGCATGTATCTCGAGCTAGCAAACAACGGTAAAAGATACAATCTCTCTAAGGTTCACCTCGACTGTGCCCAATGCCATCAACCTCCAGTAAAATGTCAAAGCTCATTCCAATCATTACACCCCTGCAGGTGTTTAAAGGTCACAAAGACGGCTTATCATCAGTCGCAGTTTTCCCTGATAAACGACAGATGATTACAGGCTCACACAACAAGACAGTTCGCGACTGGCTTGGAAAAGCGAAGCCCAAGCCAGAGCGTCCAGCGGAGCGTTGCGAGGCAGACCATGTCCTTAGGACCTGCTGCACCTGTCTCCTAGGATAGAGGTCTGTTAGCTAGGGTAAGAGGGACACTAGGAGGGCGGGGATGGCAGTGGTTTTGAACCTGTGAAGTTCTCGTCAGGGGGCTACCGCCACCCCAACCGCATTCTCGGATAATATTACTGAGCCCACCTAGTGGGAGTACAGGCTCTGTTGCACGACTGCAATTGTGAAATGATGACTGGCCAGCTGTGCCCAGCAACGATGACCCACCGGCAGGGTAGTTTACAGCTGGGGGAGAGCTAGTTGGGGGTAGGAGACGTCAAGTCTCGTGGCCTCGAATCCTATACCCACTTACTGAGGTACCTGGAACGGCCGTTTTTGAACTGAACAGGAATTGGCATCTCCATGCAGAGGATCTTTGGGACTTGGAGACAGGTGTTGTGTTGAAGAAGAAGATGGAGGGTATCACAATTGGGTCACTGGGTGCAGCTGGCAATATCACGAGATGGTCAAATAATAGCAAGCAGTGATAAAAAAAATACCAAGGTGCTTTGACTGTAGGACTTGATAAACCAGTGCATATGCCTAGGTGAGGGGCAGCACATACCTTGAGATGTTGAGGTCGCTACTTGGTACAGCGAGGACGACAGAAGCGCGTGCCACATCAGATTTAAGCTCCAATTAAATCTCATGTAGATTGGTTTGAGTCATTGATCGGAGAGATAAGATACCACCCCCAATGCCTTGCCAGTCACAACATCAAGCACTCCTCAAACAGATAGATTCTGCTAGCTTAGATGTGGCTATGGCATGGGTTGAACATGCCACACAAGATGATGGTAGTTCAGACTCAGCTATGTCTGATATTAGGACCCCATCTCCTTCATCCCCTATGTCCCCTATGTCCCCTATGTCCCCCATGTCTCTCATGTCCATGTGTAATTCTTCAGAACATTCTGGCAACTCAAGCGTCAACTCAATCATGATCCATGAGCAATTTGCTCACCTTCTTGGCTCACTTTCTACTCTTCGGGATGAGGTAGAGATGGCCCACATCCTTCACCGACCTGATGAGCCCCCTATGCGAGCTCCGCAGATCCAGCTTGATCACTTCACTTCTCATCGCCCCCAGCTATTCCAGAAGAACTTACGTGTTTCTCCAGAAATATTTGGCGATATACTTGATGAGATCATTGATGATCCTATTTTCCATAATCAATCCAACAATCCCCAACTTCCTGTTGCCATCCAACTTGCAATATTTCTTAACTGTGCTGGCCACTATGGCAATGCAATCTCAAATGAGGATGTCTGCCAGTGGGCAGGTGTTAGCATTGGGTCAGTCACCAACTGCACTAATCATGTCATGATTGCCCTGCTCGCAAAGCATGACAAATTCATATTCTTTCCTACTCTTGACTCTGATGATGCTGGTCATTCCTGGAAGTATGTTCAGGACCGTACTTGCCCAGAGTGGCAGAATGGTATCCTAGCTGCTGATAGATCCTTGATAAACCTTTGTGATAAGCCAGGTCTCTATGGTGAGACTTTTTATAGTAGGAAGTCCCAGCACTCCCTCAACTACCAGGTATTTTATTTTATTTTATTTTACAGCTTTCTCTAATTTAAATTCTTTTAGGCGGTTATTATGATCCACAATCTTGCTATAGCAGATTATGCTATCGGTCACACTGGCAGTGCACATGATGCATATGCATTCCAATCTACCCATATTTACCATCATCATGCAACACTTCTTGGAGATCACCATTGGATCTGGGCAGATAGTGCCTACCCATTAGAGCCATGGTGCATCCCCCCTTTCAAGAAGCCTGTCAATGGGGCTTTAACCAGTGACCAGAAGGCATTTAACACTGCCCTTTCCAAAGTATGTGTGTTATTTTATTTTTCCTTGTGTCCATTTATTTTTGGTGATTTAGGTTCATGTCTGGGTGGAGCATGCATTTGCTGCTCTTAAAAATCGCTTTCAGTCTCTTCAAGAACTTCGACACCCATTGCAGCATGACAAACACCTTACATATATTTCTTACTGGGTCCAGTGCTGCCTCATCCTTCACAACATGGTGATTTGGTTTGAAGAGCACCGTGGGATCAAGAGCACAACTGAAGAGTCAGCCCTTCAAGCCCATGTACCTGCAGTGGACATAGACCATGATGTAGATGGGGTGGGTCCTGGAGATACCTCATATCAAGGTACTCCTGGCCACCAAGTTCGTGCAAAGTTGATGGACTATTTGTTGAACTGACAAGGCAAATGTATTGGCAATAGGTAGAAAACATAGGAGCAAGCATGTAACAACATATAGGCTCAGGAAGCATGTAAACATATGTATAATGAGTTGTAAAACATACAAGAACAATATGTGAGCACGAAACATGAGACACAAGACACGAGACATGAGATGCGAGACACAAGACACAAGACACAAGACACAAGACACAAGACAACAAGACACAAGACACAAGACACAAGACACAAGACACAAGACACAAGACACAAGACACAAGACACAAGACACAAGACACAAGACACAAGACACAAGACACAAGACACAAGACACAAGACACAAGACACAAGACACAAGACACAAGACACAAGATGCAAGACATGAGAACGACGAACCACTAGTACAACAGAATCAGATAAATCAATAACATCAAAGGACGACGATAACGAAGGCTTACCCTAATCAGCACCTCCCTTCAATTTGATAAGCTCAATTTCAAGCTGAAGAGTGGCTTTTCTCTCAGTGTGAACCTTAGCCTGAGCTTCGAGAACTTGAAGGTCAAGAGTCTTGGACTCT
This sequence comes from Suillus subalutaceus, assembly GCF_016647625.1. Classification (NCBI taxonomy): domain Eukaryota; kingdom Fungi; phylum Basidiomycota; class Agaricomycetes; order Boletales; family Suillaceae; genus Suillus; species Suillus subalutaceus. The sequence goes on from NW_024540255.1 coordinate 27,743, forward strand.
TAACAACGCTGATGTACGACGATGGCCTCTGGTGTGTTCGATCTCAGCTTTCTCACATTGGAAGTCAAGCTCACGTTCCTGACGGAGAGCATTGACCTTGGCGATCTTGTACTCTGACGCCACTGCCTTCGCAGTATATACATACAACATATTATTTGTTAGCATCTCGACTTGCCCATGGACACCGTTGACCTCCGACCCAACATTCTTCCCAAGGTGAGATTTTTTGCACTGCTATCTTTAAGTGTGGTGCTCGGTTGGCGTGAGGAGGAAGTCGGCGACGAAAGCCCCAATGATGTGGAGTGCGTGCATGCCGTTGTCCTCATGGAAGACGATGCAATGGATGATGGTGGTTTTGGTGAGTGGATGGGTCCACGGCCCATTGCATGATTGGCGTGATTTTTGAACGTACTGTGAGATGAGCAATTAGGAGTGTGCATAGGGGGTGGTGAGGGGGAGGAGAGCGGGTGTTTGTTAGAGAGGGACAGCTGGATTGTAAGTCCTTCTTCACACTCTACTTCCTGCCTGATCCTCCTGCATGGTGTCCAGCTGCCGCTCGAAATCCATCATAATCAGGCTCCTCACCCATGGTGAAGTCAGTCGTTGTCGACAGGTTCCGTGGTATCATAGGGTAGGTTAGTTTCGACGTTGCATTTGGTGGCACTGTCGACACACTCATCTTCAACATCACGAGTGTTGGGAGCATTGTCAATGACGGCCATCAGGATCAGGAGGGGGGGGCTTTTTCTTTTCCTTTGTTTGTTTGTTGGGTGAGGGCCTTAAGGTCCCCTGCACGGTCTGTACCAGGAGCGGATGAGAAAGTTTTGGCAGCATATGCAGGGTTATCCCTCCAGATTTCATCGAGATTGTCATATACCATATATCCGGTTACAGATCTGATGATCCGGATCTCAGATCCGATCCAGATCCGATGAACATATCCTGTCGTCTGGTCCACAGATCCGCTTTGATTCTTATTTCATTTCCTGTTCATATAACTCTAACTATCGTTCATCTCCTTTTGGTATTCCTGTACACCTGGTATACCGGTTATCCTTTACTTCCGCTTTGCTTACTGATCCGCTACACTTATGAATCCGCTTTTACTTGTACTTCATTCCCGGTTCATGATTTCGTGATCCATCTGACTTACCAATACGCTCCACTTAGACTTTGCTTATACTTTTGTACATAGCCTCGCACCTTTGCTTATTGATCATTCCTGTTAGCTATCCTGTAGTATACAAACCTTTGTATATGCGCTGTAGTAGATCAGTTCGAATATCATCTTAGATTGCACTCATTCCGTCTGGACTCTAAGTCCCTCCGTTATCCATCCGGACTTGAGTACACTACTCTTGTCTATTCCGAGACTTAGGATAGATTCCTATAGTCTACATATCCGCCTCTGTCTTCGGACAGTCCTCACCCGTTAGTTTCTAGTCCGGATCCGATCCAGATTAGCCGTTACTCTATACATTCGATATCCGGAAGTCTTAACGGATCCGTTGCAATACTTATCCGTTGCGATACAAGACTTATCCGTTACGATACTTATCCGTCTCACTAGATGCGATACTTTAGCTCTCTGAAATAAGGGGCAAGACTCGGGAAAGGGGCACAGCGCACGAGCTGAGGCCGAAGCCCTTCGGATCCGATACTACTTGAGTACGGTCTTAACAGAGATCCTCATACCACGGGAAGTCATTTAAAACTTGCGCTACAACTAATTTAGTTTCACCCAATTGTTATTTTAATAAAACATACCTAGCAGATTCACTGCAGCGCCAGGATCATCCGGATTGATTCCAGCCCCTGTCTGCTTGAAGCGTGCATGATTAGTCTTATATTTCCCCTTGAGACTAAATGTAGTGTTTAATGTATATATACAAAGGGGGGAGGAAGTATATGAAAAACATACTAAGTGAGACGGTTGCCCATGGCCTGCGTGAACTTTGCCTGATCCTCAGCATACATGGACTTATACATCTCATCCTTCTTGAATATATGTTTGGTGATTACTGTGTGGATCTTGCCCTTGTCACTCCCAGAAGGAGGGCCTGTTGTGGCAATCACAACCTGGCATGTGCATATAAGAAAAGTGCTCAGCCAGTATAAGTGAGTCTTGGCTCTGCCTAACTGCTACACTTGCAGAATGCAAGAGCATTCGACCCTAAAGGGGAAACAAAGAAAGCAAGGATCCACGGAATGATGCTGATCAACCCTGGTGAATGGCGATGAAAGCGTGAGAAATGCGCTGAAGGTGCGCGCGGGAAAGCGAAGTGCGAAAGTGCGCGAAGCGCGGGAAGGTAGTGCAAGTGGTGCACAAGTGAAAAGATGTGAACTGAGACTGCTGAGAGATGACTGATGATGATGATAGGATGAGAAAGGTGACTGAGGACTGATACTGATGTTGCCACTAGCTAGAGGCTGCTGCTAGGGCCTATACTGACGAACGAATACATGCATTGCATGGAACTAACTGGTGATAGATGGTGACTGCCAGAAGCTGGTAGCTAATGGTGGGTAAAAAGTGGTGTTGTGAAACAAACATAAAAGTATGTAAGTTCTACCTAAGCGCTTTCCCAGGGCGAGGAGCCGAATAGGGAGCGCTCTAAGTATGTAAATGATGTAAGTAAGGGTCCATGATGAAATAGGAAGTGTAATATGCCAAATATAGTCAGATAATGAAAGGGACATACCAAGGGACTGGTTGGATGATGGATGGATGCTCCTGGATGAGGTGTGATGAAGTGCGGCTTAAGCATGAGAAAGCGCGCAAGGCATGCATGCAGGAATACTGCGCGTTGTGAGGGAAAGTAGCGCGCCTATGGCGTGTTTCATGGGAAAGTTGCGCGTGATGTGCAGAATGGCTAGAGACATAGTAGAAGTCGGATGTGGATGATGGTGCGAGTCGTGCATTGAAGGCCAATTGTCATGAGGTGTAATATATGCCCATATGTGCCTGCAGAAACACGAGTCTCTACATCTCCCGGTGTGGGTATCACAACCTGGCAGGCACATATAAGAAAAGTGCTCAGCCAGTATAAGTGAGTCTCAGCTCTGCCTAGCTGCTATACTCACAGAATGCAAGAACGTTCGACCCTAAAGGGGAAGCAAGGAAAGCAAGGATCCACGGAATGATGCTAATCAACCCTGGTGAATGGCGGTGAAATGCGCTGAAGGCGCGCTGTCTTACTAGGATGTGAAAGGCAAGAAAATCACCAAATTTCACAATCCTCCACGGTCAACGGTTCAGACAATTACCAACGGTTGATAACGTGGTCGTTCGTGGGGGATGAGATGTGTTGAATTTTTCAAGCGAACGCTAGTGATGTAAAAGAGGCAAAGAACGATAGAAACAATAGTAGCACAAGGTAGTGCTATAAACTTCAGAATAATATGTTGCAGCTGTATGCAATGAGCTTGAACTTTAATATATATCCCTCTTGGATATATCTTACTTATACTCAGCAATGGAGAACAAATTCACTAGCGGGATCGTCCCAATATGTGGTCCTCAAAACCAACTCTCTGCTGCTCAGGATCTCACAATGAGTAATGATGCAGTCCAGAATAGAGTACACCTTCTTGATGTAGTCTTAAGTGGGCAAGCTCTTAATATTCGTTGACAGATTGTAGGTCTTATTTGTGTCTACCCTCATTGATGAATAATACGTATAATTCTCCCCACAGAACTTTTCCTGTGTCTAAAAGAGAACTAGAATAAAGGATAATTATGTAATCAAAGATGGCTCAAGAATGTGGCCAAATACTTCTGAAGAATATGTGAAGAATAATGTCAAAGGTGTGGAGCAAATAAACTAATATTTTCTCCTAATAATCACTTGAATGTTCACTCAAATAGTAGGGGCTAAGAATCTTAGGGGTGAAAGAATGTTCCCCTGTGTTCCCCTATAAACTTTGTCTCACTCTAATAATACTTGGGAATCAAATTGATTACCTTCACAAGAGGGGAAAATGAGCCCCTTATATCCTACTAGACTAGTGGCTGTGCTACTGATTACTAATATACTATAGAATATTCCAGAATGTTTGAGAAAGAACAATAGAATCTTGTAGAATGTCATAGAAGGTCATGGAATGTTATGGAATGATTAGTAAGATACTCATAGAACGTTCTAGAATACTCAGCAAAGGCTGTGCTACAGGTCCTTCTAGCACTGCCTAATTGCTGTGCATTTGATTACTAATCCTTTGTCCAACCAATCACATAAAATGGATTTTCTTACTAATTATCACCTACTGACATTGTTCAAATATTGAGATGATAATGTAAAAAATGTTAAGATGTTGTATATGTCTCATGAGATGTGAAAATGTGTGAGAAAATTATGAAAGGTGTGGGAAATTGCTGACTAATGAAAAATTAAGGGTTTTGACACTGATTTGTGTGCAAGATAAGTATTTAATTTGAACCGCTAAGCCGTAGTTTGATGATACATGCTCAGAAATGTCCAAATTAAATTGAAGTAAGGTATCGAAAATTCAGGGGATGTTCATAGACTAAAGTAAGGACTAGCATGTGTCATAAATTTACCATGACCATGTACGAAACAGGTTTCGTGCATGTCAGCACGCGGGAAAGCGAAGTGCGAAAGTGCGCAGAGCGCGGGAAGGTAATGCAAGCGGTGCACAGGTGTAAAAGATATATACTGAGACTGATGAGAGGAAAAGCGCGGGTCTAGACAGATACTGACTGTGCCACTAGCTATAGACTGATGCTAGGGCCTCAAGATGATGATGGATACATGCATTGCATGGAACTAACTGGTGATAGATACTGAGTGGTAGAAAACTAAGGTGGTAAAAGTGGGGTCTAAAACAAACATCAGAGTATGTAAGTTCTACCTAAGCGCTCTCCCAGGGCTCGGAGCCGAATAGGGAGCGCTCTAAGTGTGTAAATGAGGTAAGGTGATGTAAAGTAAGGGTGCATAACGAAATGGGAAGTGTAATATGCTAAATATGGTCAGATAACGAAAAGGGACATACCGAGGGACTGGTTGGATGATGGATGGATGCTCCTGGATGCTGTGCGACATAGTGTGCTTAAGCGCGAGAAAGCGCGCAAGGCACGCACGCGGGAATACTGCGCGTTGTGCGGGAAAGTGGTGCGCTCTATAGGGAATGACTAGAGGGTGATGGTGCAAGTTGTGCCGTGAAGGCCAGTCATCAGAATTCATAATATGAGCCCATATGAGCCCACAGAAACGCGAGTCTCTACACCGGGGACTTTGAATACTGAGTGTCCCCACTCAGAGCGCGTTTGGTGAGGATCTCGAGCGAAGTCGGTAACAAGGGTATGTGATGATCGTCGAGTGTGATGGGCACAGATGATAGTGCAACTAAGTGCGATGAGGCGTGGCTAATGCGCAATGTGCGCAAGCATGGGAATGTGTCGCAGAAGCGTGAGAATGCATTGCATATGGCGGTTTGCGCGAAATGACTCTGGTACAGGAATCACGATATGAGCTCAGGCCTACAATGATGGTGGTCATGCAAGGGGTGCTCGGTTATTGAGACGACTGTGATGGTGCAGGGATGGCACGGATGTGTCGTGTTAGGCACAGGAATGCAGCGTGTGAAAATGCGTGAAGTGTGAATGTGTGAGGAAACACGAGGGGATGAATGCGCAATGTGCATCACTGTAAGGAACATGAGGGGATGTTTGTGCGATGGTGTCCATGTCCAAACCAAGTCCCACTAGGCGTGCTAAGTAATAGGTGCTATGGGATTGAATAGCATGAGTAAAACTATATTCAAAAACGCGAAAAGGAGATGGCAAATGGTGCAGATGTCCAAGTCCGACTTGGCTTCTTCATTCTTCTGTCGACATCTATTCCTTCCTATGGGCGTGGAAGTGCATGAAATGTGCACACATATGAGGCGTGTTCTAAGGTAAAAAGGTGCATGGTGCCGCTTCATGCATTTGAAGAGAAAATGATATCCTACTGAGTTAGGTGGGCACAATCTATGGTCTTTTGTTTTTCTTCTTTTCTTCTAGGCGGTTTTCTATAGGCGTATATATCAGCGCGTTATTAGTCCTTTGGATGACATTATAATGAGGGAAAATGAAAAATGAAAAGCACTGGATGAAACCCAGGGTAAATGGTATATGTGGAGCTGGGGAAAGTGGATGGTGCAGATGATGATGGTGAGGGTCGAATGATGGAGCGGATGGGTCGGAAGCTGGCGCATTTGGATCTTCTTGTCAGGCTCATCTACTTCTTCTCCTACCAGTGCGTTCCTGGTCTTCTTCGTCTATCTGAGGGTGTGCAATGCTGCACGTCGAAAAGCGCATGAGGCGATGGTGAAAGGCGACTAAGGCGACTGAGGGCGGTGGTATCTTCATCTTCTAACTCTTCAACATCTCCTACCAGGGTATATTCCAAATCTTCTTCAAATGTGGCTTGATGGCGAACTTGTAACTGGCGGAATGAATTCTTGCACCTTGCGGTACAAGTTGAAAGCGCGCCCTAATGGGGCGATATAAGGCGCATGTGGGTGCTCTATGGTTAGATAATGTGCGCGTGAGCTGCGCGCACAATCGTGTTTGAGCGCATTAGAATCTATATCCTCTAAATATGAGAGGACTGGCTGATACACTGTGAAAATATTGACATGACGCAGATGATAATTGATAATAGGCGCAAATAATGTGTGACAGCGTCTGATAGACTCTAGGTCAAGGGCCAATTGGCGCCAAGACATAAATGGATGGCCCTTGATAGGGCATGCAAGGATCATATCAACATGATAGACAGAAGAATGGAAATTGCGGATAAAGGCAAATAATGCGAAGTCAAAGACAATGATAAGTGCTGAAGGTGCATAAATATATGCAAAACGAGTGCATAAGCTGCGCATGGACGGCGAATTAAAATGAGACTGGTTCCAGATGACAAAGTGCAGTTCAAAACAAATGAAACAGTAAAAATGCGATAGCAGGAAGACTCTTCTGCAATGATGGGCGCATATAGCGTGGAAAATAAAGCAGTGTAGTGTGCGAATGCGGCGCAGTGAACAATGAATTAACAATAAACTGGTGCGGAGATGAAGGTGAAATAATGGCAAATGGTGTCTGGCTCCTTGAGAGCTTTAAACACAAGATAGACGAGAAATGTGACATAGAACGAGGATGAATATACAATGCCTCTAGGTGCGTGACCTGCGCGACCTCAGGCATATGGCGGCACACTGGAGGCGCATCAGAGTCATCTGAGACATGATCTAATTGGCAGATGGGCGATGTGATGCATGGATGTTTCACCAGCAAACGGTAATCACTGTAAGCGGAAAACGCAACAAGCGCGGAGTCGTCAGCGACAAATGGGGTTACCAGAGACTGAACCTGGTCAAAAAGCGGTGTATGATGATGAGCTGCTGACACTGCAGAAGGCTCCGGAATGGGCGCGGTAATATGCAATAGATGTTTAGAGTCATCCCTGACTGACAGCGATGTGGTGCATGGATATTGCACCTGCAGATGGTGGTCACTGTGTGTGGACAACAGGGACAAGCGCGGAGTCAGTCAGCAACAAACGGGGCTACCAGAGACATAACCTGGTCGGATAGCGGTGCATATTGAACCTCTGATACTGCAGAAGGTTCCGGAATTGGTGCATTAATGTGCAATAGATGTTTAGAGTCATCCCTGACTGACAGCAATATAATCTCTTCCAGAGGCGCTTCTGGAAGGATTGGGACTGATGAGGGGCTCGTGGATTTCGAGCTTTGGTGGAATACTTTCAGCAACCTGATATCCTGGGTCGCACTCAGACTCTTGAGGTGTGCATATGATGGGCGCTTTGATTCTGACTGGTGGTGGGGCAATTTTGTTGAGAGGTGCTTCTGGGACTACTTGGGCGGAGATGGTGTCGCATATTTCGGTTTTAGGCGCTGTAGCTGCACCTTCTGGTTGCTCTTGGGCATGTTCTGGTGCTGGAAGTGCAGCTTGCAAGTGATGCTTCTGTGATTGTTGGCACTGTAGAGACTCGCATTTCTGCAGGCACATATGGGCTCATTTTACGAATTCTGATGACTGGCCTTTACTGCACAACTCACACCATCATCCACTATGACTTCCACCATGGAGTGCACCACTTCCTGCGAAACGCGCCATAGGCGCGACACTTTCCTGCACTATGCAGCAGCATTCCCGCATGCGCAGCTTTCTCGCACTTAAGCGCACTGCATCGCGCATCATCCAGGAGCATCCATCCATCGTCCAACCAGTCCCTCGGTATGTCCCTTTCATTATCTGACTATATTTGGCATATTACACTTCCTATTTCGTCATGGACCCTTACTTTACATCACTTTACCTCACTTACATACTTAGAGCGCTCCCTATTCGGCTCTGAGCCCTGGGAGAGCGCTTAGGTAGAACTTACATACTCTCATGTTCATTTTACACCCAAACTTTTCCACCTTAGCTTCATACCACCACCTTCCTACCACTCAGTATCTATCACCAGTTAGTTCACATGCAATGCATGTGTCCATCATCATCTTGAGGCCCTAGCATCAGTCTATAGTTAGTGGGCACTATCAGTATCCGTCTAGATCTGCACTTTTCCTCTTATCAGTCTCAGTATATGTCTTTTTCACTTGTGCACCACTTGCACTACCTTCCCGCACTTCGCGCACTTTCGCACTTCGCTTTCCCATGCGCACATTCTTGTGCTTTCACCACCATTCATCAGGGTTGTTCAGCATCATTCCATGGATCCTTGCTTTCTTTGCTTCCCCTTTAGAGGTCGAAATGTTCTTGCATTCTGCGAGTATAGCAGCTAGGCTGAGCTGAGACTCACTTATACTGGCTGAGCACTTTTCTTATATGTGCCTGCCAGGTTGTGATACCCACAACTGGAGCCCACCGCGAGGGGAACAGTCAGCATATCCACTGCGCTTTTTCAACCTTTAGGCCACCCGCAATTTCGACCTTATCCCCAAATCCGCGCTTTTTCGCATCTTTCTTGCATCCTTTCGCACTTAACCCACTAATTCCCACGCCATGATCAGCTCACTACATTCATCCAGCATGCCCTTGCGCACGCAGCAAGGTGCCCCGCACTTCACAGGTGATTCAAGGCAACTCGTCCACTTCCTGGAGTCAGTAGATCGACTCGCGCAATACAACAGTTTATCAGACAAGGATTGTATCAAGTTCGCTTTACGATATATGGAGCCTGATGAGAGAGAGCTTCTCTCATACTGCGAATTTGACAACTATGTGGAATTTGCTGATCACTGTCTTGGATTTTTGGCCAGAATGTGGTGTTGACCACTATACGTGCCTTATCTTCGAAAAAACCAGCCGCCATCGAAGCGCCCCTTGCAAGCGCACCTCCACAAACAGAACACACTCAAGAGCAACCAGCAGCCAAAGCCATCGCACCAATATCCGAAGTATGTGATGCCACCCCCATTCCAGTAGTCCCAGAAGCACCCCTTGACATCACCCGCCCCGCCATCAGTCCAACTTGAAGCGCGCATCATAAGCGCACCTCAAGAGCCCATATCTGCACCAGAATATCCGTCAGCTGAAGATATTCCGCCCAAGCTCGAAGTATGCAAGCCTATCACCATCCCAAACCTCCCAGAAGTGCCTCTGGAGGAGATTATACCGCTGGCAGTCAGGGATGACTTTAAACATCTATTGCATCTTAACGCGCCCTATCCGGAGCCTTCTGAAGTATCAGAGGTTCATTATGTGCCACTATCTGACCAGGTTATGTCCCTGGAAACCCAATTAGTTGCTGACCATTCCGCGCTTGTCAGCGCTTTCTGCGCACAGTGACTATTATCCACAGGTGCAATATCCGTGCGTCATACCGCCGACAGTCAGCGATGACTTTAAACATCTATCCGTAGTCAGGGATGACTTTAAACATCCATTGCACATTAGCGCGCCTATTCCGGAGCCTTCTGAAGCACCAGAGGCTAATAACACGCTGCTATCCAACCAGGTTATGTCCCTGGAAACCCCATTAGTTGCTGATACATCTGCGCTTGTCACGTTTTATGCACACAGTGACCATCCGCAGGTGCATTATCCGTGCACCATACCGCCGTCAGTCAGTGATGACTTTAAAACATCTATTACATCAGTCAGGGATGACTCTAAACATCCATCACATCCTAACGCGCCCATTCCGGAGCCTTCTGTGGCAACAGAGGTTCAAAATGCGCCACTTTCTGACCAGAGTATGTCTCTGGTAACCCCACTCATCACTGATAATTCCGCACCTTTCGCGTTTTCCGCCTACAGTGATTTCCATTTGCCGGTGAAACATCCGTGCATCACATCGCCCATCCGCCAATTAGATCATGTCTCAGATGACTCTGATGCGCCTCCAGTGCGCCGCCATATGCCTAAGGTCGCACAGGTCATGCACCCAGAGGCATTGTATATTCATCCTCATTCATTGTCGCATTTCTCGTTTATCTTGTGTTTAAAGCTCTCAAGGAGCCATATGCCATTTGCAAATGTTTCGCCTTTATCTCTGCACCAGTTCATTGTTAATTCGTCATTCATGTGCCGCATTTGTGCTGCCACGCGCTTTATTTCCCGTGCTATATGCACCTATCATTGCAGAAGAGTCTTCCTGCTATTGCACTTTCACCATTTCATCAGTTTTAAGCCGCATTTCTCTCGTCCAGAATCAGTCTCATTTTAATTCGATGTTCATGCGCAACTTATGCGCTCATCTCGCTTATATTCACACGCCTTTCGCATTTATCATTGTCTATGACTTCGCGTCTTTCACCTTTATCCGCATTTTCTGCTCTTCCACCTATGGTATTGATATCATTGTTGCATGCCCTATCAAGGGCCATCCATTTATGTCTTGGCGCCAATTGGCCCTTGACCTAGAGTCTATCAGACACAGTTGCGCATTATCCGCACCTAATACCGCTTATCATTCGCCTCGTGTTAATATTTTCACAGTGTATCAGCCGCTCCTCACATATTCAGAGGATATAGATTCCAATGCGCCCAAACACGATTGTGCATGCAGCTCACGCGCACATTATCTGACCATAGAGCACCACCATGCGCCTTATATCGCCCCATTAGGCTGTGCTTTCAACTTGTACCGCAAGGTGCAAGAATTCATTCCGCCGGTTACTAGTCCACCATCAAGCTGCATTTGAAGATTCGGTTTATACCCGGTAGGAGAAGATGTCGCAGAGTCAGAAGATGAAGATACCGCCGCCCTTAGTCGCCTTTCACCATCGCCCCACGCACTTTTCGACCCGCAGCATCGCGCACCCTCAGATAGATGAAGAACACCAGGAATGCACTGGTAGGAGAAGAAGTAGAAGAGCTCAACGAAGAAGATCCAAACGCGCCAGCTTCCGACCCATCCACTCCATCATTCGACCCTCGCCATCATTATCCACACCATCCGCTTTCCCCACTCCGCCATTTCGCAAATACCGTATACCGCCAAATATACCGTCATTTTCATAGGATATAGTTTGTTTTACCCTGGGTTTCGTCCAGCGCTTTTCATTTCCATTTTCTCTCATTATAATGCCGTCCGAAGGATTAATAACACGCTGATATATACGCCTATAGAAAAACCACCTAGAAGAAAAGAACAAAAAGAACAAAAGACCATACATTGTGCCTGCCTAACCCAGTAGGATATCATTTCTCTTCGAACGCATGAAGCGGCACCATGCACCTTTTACCTTAGAATGTGCCTCATATGCGCGCACATTTCCCAGCACTTCCGCGCTCATTGGAAGGAATAGATGTTGACAGAAGAATGAAGAAGCCAAGTTGGACTTGGACATCCGCACTGTTTGCCGTCTCTCTTCCACGTTTTTGAATATAGTTTTACTCATGCCATTCAATCCATAGCACCTAATACTTAGTGCGCCTAGTGGGACTTGGTTTGGACATGGATTGGATCGCTTTTGGACCGCCTAGCATCGCCTTATGCCCCACAGACATATTAGACATGGACATCATCGCGCTATCATCCCCTCGTGTTTCCTCGCACATTCACACTTCACACATTTCACGCGCTACATTCCCGCGCCTAACGCGACACATCCGCGCCATCCTTGCATTATCACAGTCATCTATATGTAATGCCTACTCAGCCTAAGAAAATGGTGCCATACAAAGTATGTAATAATGAAAGGTAATGGGAAATAGTGAGAATAGCAAACTAATACATATCAATGGGCTGGCTGGACAGTGGATGGACGCTCCTGGATGATGCAGCAAGAAAGTGCGCAAGGCAGCGTGCGTGGGAATGCTGCAGCATAGTGCAGGAAAGTAGCACACCTATGGCGCGTTTCACGGGAAGTGGTGCGCTCCATGGTGGAAGTCATAGTGGATGATGGTGTGAGTTGTGCATTGAAGGCAAGTTGTCAGAATTCGTAATATGAGCCCATATGCGCCTGCAGACATGTGAGTCTCTACACCGTCATCATTAGGCTGAGATTTCTTTCCTTCATAAAACAGAACTCGACGGTCGGCAGGATGATTGTGTAGGTATGTTACAAGTGTAGAAGTTCGATTACAGTTTGGCATTTCCCAGCGGATTTTGCTGATACCATGATTATCACCATGAGATGCGGCAGTGCTGGCTGAGGTAGCAGCCGTCCCACAGTCCCCTTGTACCATGAGTAGCCGTGCCCCTTCCCCTAGTACCACGTGCAGACTGCATTTGGATAGTTATTGGCGAATTGGTGAGTCTTTGCACTTGGATCTTGAGTCGCTCTGAACGTCATACTCGAGGGCGTATAGCAGGCATGGTGTATGCATGGACCAACTTCAATTTCAGACTCCGCTGGAAGTCTGCCGACGTTCTGTAGAGTGCTGAAAGAATTTGACAGTGTCTCAGAACCTTGATATTTTAACTTTGAATACCATTATTGTACCAAAGGGGTGTGGAAATTTGGTTGTGGCAAGGGGACTGTTCTTACCCCTTGCCATAACCAATTGTTGCCAAAGCGCACTGTAGAGACTCGCGTTTCTGCAGGCACATATGGGCTCATTTTATGAATTCTGACAACTGGCCTTCATGGCACAACTCGCACCATCATCCTCTAGTCATTCCCTATAGTGCACACCACTTTCCCGCAAAACGCGCCATAGGTGCGACACTTTCCCGCACAATGCGCAGTATTCCCACATGCGCGCCTTGCGCGCTTTCTCGCACTTAAGTGCACTACATCACACAGCATCCAGGAGCATCCATCCATCGTCCAACCAGTCCCTTGGTATATCCCTTTTCGTTATCTGACCATATTTGGCATATTACACTTCCCATTTCATTATGCACCCTTACTTTACATCACTTTACCTCACTTACATACTTAGAGCACTCCCTATTCGGCTCCGAGCCCTGGGAAAGCGCTTAGGTAGAACTTACATACTTTCATGTTCGTTTTACACCTTAGCAACTTTTCCACCTTAGCTTCCTACCACTCAGTATCTATCACCAGTTAGTTCCATGCAATGCATGTATCCATCATCATCTTGAGGCCCTAGCATCAGTCTATAGCTAGTGGGCACTATCAGTATCCATCTAGATCCGCACTTTACCTCTTATCAGTCTCAGCATCAGTCTCCTACACTTGTGCACTGCTTGCACTACCTTCCCGCGCTTCGTGCACTTTCGCACTTCGCTTTCCCGCGCGCACTTTCTCGCGCTTTCACCGCCATTCACCAGGGTTGTTCAGCATCATTCTGTGGATCCTTGCTTTCCTTGCTTCCCCTTTAGGGTCGAACGTTCTTGCATTCTGCAAGTATAGCAGCTAGGCAGAGCTGAGACTCACTTATACTGGCTGAGCACTTTTCTTATATGTGCCTGCCAGGTTGTGATACCCACAACGGATCTGTTAAGGCTTCCGGATATTGAACGTATAGAGTAACGGCTAATCCGGATCAGATCCAAACTAGAAACTAACGGGTGAAGACTGTCTGAAGACAGAGACAGATATATAGACTTATAGGAGTCAATCCTAAGTCTCAGAGTAGACAAGAGTATAGTACTCAAGTCCGGATGGATAACGGAAGGACTTAGAGTCCAGACAGAATGAGTGCAATCTAAGATGATATTCGAACTGATCTACTACAGTGCATGTACAAGGGCTTATATACTACGGATAACTAACGGAATGATCAATAAGCAAGGACGCGAGGCTATGTACGAAGTATAAGCAAAGTATGTGTACAGCATATTGGTAAGTCGGATGGATAACGAATCATAACCGGGAATGAAGTATAAGCTACAGCGGATCAGTAAGTGTAGCAGATCAGTAAGCATAACGGAAGTAAAGGATAACCAGTATACCGGTGTACAGGAATGCCAAAAGGAGATGAACGATAGTTAGAGTTATATGAACAGGACATGAAATAAGGATTAGATCGGATCTGTGGACTGGACGACGGATATGTCCATTGGATCTGGATCGGATCTGTACCCGGGAATATGGTATATGACAATACTATAGCATGTTTAGATTTCTGTCAAGGTTGTTGGTCGGCTTGGAGCGCAAGCGACTGATCATTTTATAAATCAGACTGTTCTATATAGTACACACAACCACGAAGGCCCGTCAATCAGGCTTCAATATCATGCATAGATGAGGATTGAACTTTATACGACGCAGATTATTGCAGTCAGAATTGCATGATGCATGAAGTGAAACTAATCTCACCAAGCTGGGTGTGATACTACTTCGTCTGGGAGATCTATCTGAGTTGCGTGTTCGATGAATGGAAAGCAAATTTTGATGCCAATTAAGTGTTGCCTCAGGGCATTGTAAGATTCAAATTAATAGATATGTCCCTTTGCGCGGTTGCGCACCCAGCGGCCCTCCTTAGCCGCAGCAATGAAGTACAAGTCCAATGCATGGATAGCCCACTCGGTGCAGCCCAGGCCGGCAGTCTCTGTAAAGCGACTGAAAATTCTAAAGGATATATAAAGACCATCAGAATGTGTGTGTGATTGAGAAAACAAAGGTGTACAATTTGCAAATTTTCCCAGCAGGGTCTAGTGATGTTCCGGCCCAGCTTGGGCTCAAAGCCCTGGCTTAGGCTCACCAGAATTCAAGCCTGAGCTGTGAGCCCAAGCCGGCCAAAAGCCAGGGCTTGGGCCCAAGCAAGCCGTGGCCCATGCGCTGAATTTCTGCGATGGTGATGTGAACAAGTGAGCGTGCAGATCCAAGTAAGTAAATTGTCGGAACCTGAGTGGTTCTCGCTGTGAGTTCGAAGGGGCGGGGAAACCACCAGTGTGCTGTATATGCACTGCAGAATTAGATTAGCGTTAACAAAAGATATTCCATAAGGATCAAGACGAGTTTGAAATGATAAATGATAGATATAACGATGTGGTTTTAGAAGACGAGTGCGAGAATGAGACTGGGAGACTGGTATATTTGCCTGCAGTAGTGAGTGCACATGGACTACTTTTATACTGCAAAATGCTAAGGGTTCTCGGTATGGATAGGCTGAACGATTAGGTGAAGACAGATGCCGAAGGGAGTGGTGTCGCTCCTGACAGGGTAGAGTAGATAGAAAGGAAAGAGAGTATGAAAGGACTGAGTGAGTATCAATATAAATGGGTATGATTTTGACAGAATGACGAGAGTTGTATAGCATTTTGGAGCGGTGAACTGAGCATGAGGTGAGAGTGACAAGAATGGGGAGCTGAGGGTCGATAATGATGAGGAATTGACGCTGAAAGGAAGTCGAGGTCCATTGTGAAAAACACAACCTGACTAGGCACTTGTTAAGGTACTCAGCCAGTATATGTCTAAGCTCTGCCTATGCTGCTATACTTGCAAACAAAAAGCAAGAACGTTCGACCTGAGGGAAAAGCTACTAAGGACAACTCAAGATCAAAAGACCCGAAAGAGCGCTAAAGCGCAGGAATAGCGCATCGCAAGATAGAGCGCTAATGCGCAGGAAAGAGCGGAAGTCAAGAAAGCAGACACTGAGTCAAAGGAGGGTAATGAATAGCAAGTGAAATCAAGGGTATTGATTGCAAGGGTAAGGAAAGTCAAATAGGGGCCATAGAGCGCAACTAAAGGGTGACTACTTCTAAGTAAAACCTAAGGGAAAGGAAATACAGTTGAAGGGAAGTGATGTTGAAGTAGTCACCATAGGCTTCTTATACTAGTAAACTATACCATCTCAGACTTGGAAGGGATAGGATATACATGTGATAAGACTGTAGCACTTTTTACAAACTCGAGGCAAGGCAAATTACATACCAATGAGGTAGGATGGACCATGGATGGATTCCGACGTTTCGGGTGGATCCTAGAGCGTGAGAACAGCGCGCTGGATAAGTGCTAAGCGTGGGAACAAGCGCTAGATAGAGCGGACATGCACTAATGCTCCTATAGACACATTGCTGGTAGTTCTGATAGCGCTATAAGCGCGGGAATAGCGTTGGATAAGTCGCGGGAGTATGAATAGCGCTGCAGGAATGTGCGCGCATAGTGCAGGAAAGTGCGGAATAGCGTCGGACAAGGGTTATGGCTAAGACAAGTGAAGACTGCTGATAGGGGAGTAGTGAATAATATGAGGGATAACTTTGGTCCACCTATTGAAGGCTTATGCAGGTATACATGCCTAGTGCCAATATGATTGTCACACCATGCTGACTGGCACACTATGACAACATAGTGTGAGTAGTGCTTGACGTGGTAGTACAGAGCACAGAGGCTGCCAGACTTGATAAGATGGGGTCGATCATGAGAATGAGGATTCATGCACAGGGGATTGGGGCAATCACTGAGGAGGTCGGGTAAAATAAATGCTGCAGGCTCAGAATCAGAAGAAGTGATGGGGTGGGTTGTAATAAGAGTCATAGAGGTTATTGGGCTCGTATGGTGAGTGAATTCCTGAGATAAACTAATGGAATGATGAAAGATGCAAGTTGGGAGATTGTCGAGTCGCTCTAAAACTGACCGTCTTTATATAGTGGAATCTGGATGTGTCGAATATTCGGCCACAAAATGTCTGATAAGAAAGTGATGAGCAAGTGTCAAGATATCAGGCTGAAATTTACCTACACTGGCTGGGAATACTAGAAGGTTGATCTCGTGTCTCCAAACGATGAGGTTAACCCTGAACTACTTCATCTCTTTGTAGTGGCCGCCTTGAAGGAGTTCACTCCTTGATTTGGATGCAATGTGTTTGTATGTATTTGGTGGGTATTCTTCACTGAAACCTCTAACCCTTATGGTGGACGATAGGTTACAGTTCAATTTTGCTGATTTGCCGCGACATATTTGAAAGTCCACACGATGTTCCCTGACTCCACTTTAGTGGAAGAGGGTTCTGTGGCAAGCAAATGGATATTTCTCTGCAAATGGTCCCGTGGGTGTGGGAAATGTGCGCTGGCTTAGTCAGTGGATGTGGGAAAGTATTGCGCTAGCCTTGTCCTTAAATGCTTGCAGATACACTGAAGCACGAATGAAGGCACATGTGAGTATAATTCCCTCTCAATTCGTTCGTTTCATTGCAGTATAGCTCGTGTGTTTTCAGGGGTTTTCTTACAAAGTCGCCCTGTCGTTTGGCTCGCGTTCTCGATGAAGGACAATGTCCTCCTTGCGATAAGCCCCATGATGCTAAGCACTATCCTCATTATTATGATGCCCTCTATTTAATCTTGCGCTTTTTGAAACATCCGAAAGTTTTTGCACATGGTCAAAGTCTTTGCTTGAATCTAGATCTCATCCTTTGTGTTGCTCGAAGTGCCACTGGTCAAATTTTCATGGTTGTGTTTCATATGACGGTGTTTGTATCACTATATGCCACCAACGACCATGACACCAAGTGAATTTGCAGACGTGGGTTACCATCATTGTGTTGTCTTTCGCAAGCTTTCCTCTCGTGAAGCTTTCTCTGTTGAGAAGTGTCTGCCAGTGCCTTCAAGACTAGCCTAGACAGTCTACCCAATATGGTTATACTACAGTGAGGAAATTCAAGAGCAACATTTATCGGTCCTCCTGGATAGTGTCTTGGTTGAGTGTGTTTCTCATCTCTCTGTTCTGCAAGGAAAAACAAAAACGATCGCGTGCACGCAGTGCTATATCATTTCATTGCTACCCAACTACGAGTGATGCATTCGAGCAAAGATCAAGTACAAACATTACTTTCCCGCACCCCAATCACTGCAGAAGGTAGCCAATTCGTTCCTCGTTTGGCAAGGTACTTCAGTGACATGTATGGAAAAAAGGTTTGTGAAGCTCTGTGTCAACCGCCGCCGCCGTAAGTTTGTGTCATTTAGTTCAGAGGCTTCATAAGCTAACTATCAAAGCGCTTTCAGATTGTATACATAGCCTACCTTCGAAGGGGCGTTGTGGGTATCACAACCTGGCAGGCACATATAAGAAAAGTGCTCAACCAGTATAAGTGAGTCTCAGCTCTGCCTAGCTGCTATACTCACAGAATGCAAGAACGTTCGACCCTAAAGGGGAAGCAAAGAAAGCAAGGATCCACAGAATGATACTAAACAACCCTGGTGAATAGCGGTGGAAGCACGAGAAATGCGCTGAAGGCGCACGCAGGAAAGTGAAGTGCGAAGGTGCGCGGAGCGCGGGAAGGTAGTGCAAGCAGTGCACAAGTGTAGAAGACGGATACTGGGACTGATAAGAGGAAAAGTGTGGATCTAGATGGATACTGATAGTGCCCACTAGCTATAGACTGATGCTAGGGCCTCAAGATGATGATGGACACATGCATTGCATGGAACTAACTGGTGATAGATACTGAGTGGTAGGAAGCTAAGGTGGAAAAGTGGGGTGTAAAACGAACATGAAAGTATGTAAGTTCTACCTAAGCGTTCTCCCAGGGCTCGGAGCCGAATAGGGAGTGCTCTAAGTATGTAAGTGAGGTAAAGTGATGTAAAGTAAGGGTCCATGACGAAATGGGAAGTGTAATATGCCAAATATGGTCAGATAATGAAAAGGGACATACCAAGGGACTGGTTGGACAATGGATGGATGCTCCTGCATGGTGCGCGACGCAGTGCACTTAAGCGCAAGAAAGCGCGCAAGGCGCGCATGCGGGAATACTGCGCGTTGTGCGGGAAAGTGTTGCGCCTATGGCGCGTTTTGCGGGAAGTGGTGCGCTCCATGGTGGAAGTCATAGTGGATGATGGTGCGAGTTGTGCCATGAAGGCCAGTTGTCAGAATTTGTAAAATGAGCCCATATGAGCCCACAGAAACGCGAGTCTCTACAGCATCCATCAATAAACCACCAAGTACACACAGCCCATTTTTGTGGACTTGCTCAAGGATGAGAAGGGAAAAAAAGAAAGGCCATGGATAACTTAAAGGCAACTGGCCAGTCGCCCATTAAAAATATTCTTTTACCGCTGTGCTTGATGAGGATGAGCTCAAATATACTATGGTCGAGTAGGTTCAAGTGATTGTTTTTCTTGGTGGCTTCTTTGTCTTGGCCCGAAACCATATAAATGATCTACAATATTGTCTGTGTCTTCTTGCGGAGTTGGGGATTGGCGCTTGCGCCACTACGATTATTCTAGCATTACAAGCATACCTAGGTATACATGCAAATTTGTATCACACTCTCAATGCATTACCTTACTTGGAGACCGCTGCTGTCTGAGATTCGAGTTGCATGTGACCCTGGCCTGATGAAAGGTGATAACAAGGAGCAGCAGCTATATCTGATCTTTCTCTGGGCTATACTAATACTAGTATCATACTAGTAGTGATGCCGCAGAGGCGAATCAAATCGAGGCGACGATTATTTGCATGTTACCCAACAGATATCTATCTACATATTGTAAGAATGGACTTGGATCGTTTAATCCCGCGGAACCAATTCGCGTCAACGCCATGTGCTCCACCCAAACCCCTCTTCTGCTCCACTTTGGCTCAGGCATGTACTCCACTTCAGCTCCTTTGTGTTAATAATTATAGTCAGTGTCTGTCACGAGCTCAACGTGGGCGCCGTTCAAACCTGTGTTGGGTCAACGAACAACATGGTTTTATTAATGCGTCGAGGCTGAGCATTGCATCGCACACTGGACATGTAGCAAGAATACTTCGAAAATCGCACAGGGCACCGCACTCAAATCATATGCAGGTGTTCAAACATTCTTTGCGAGTCACTGTGTTGTGATCTCACCAACAACTTTTACCTTGATCCCATTGGTAATTCTGGATGCACATTGTCTTTGCACTGGAATTTGGGCTGAAACACTTCGATCAATCAGATATCATTCCTCAAATCTCACTTTGGCAATGTAAACACTGGATTACGGTATATCAAGCATGAATGCCATTGTTATCTGTCCATCAAGTTCCTCCGCTCGCTCGCTCCCATCTTCTGATAGTATGACCTTTCTCTATTTCGGTGTATGTATCTTGAATTTCAAATACAACGGACATAGATGAGGATGATGGAGGTTAAATTGACAAAACCCGTCAAAAACAAGGTGCCACGGGCACCCTCCGGTTCATCAATGATCATAGTACCAAGTTAACTACGAGTGAGCCAAATGAATGGTACCAGTATCATGCTTAATGCAGCAAACATAGTTCTTTGGCCCAGCCTGTCCACTTCAGAATCCAGGAAACCGAAGTCCAAAACTTCAATCTGAAGGAACAAGAAGACAAATCTCACCACATATTGGCCTTCAGTGCTGCAGTTCAAAATACCAAGACCAAGTGAGTTCATCATGTGAAGTTGTTTAATGCCTTCAATGCATCATATACGCAGATGGCAGCGACAAAACAGGTGCATAGTAAGTTAGTGTAAATACACCTCACATCACAGCAGTTACCGCAACAGTTGCAAACTTGCAGCATTTTCACGATTGCAAGGGTGTGGGAGTCTCACAGGCACCGGTTTCCGCATGCTGCACTTGCAAGAGGTGAGAGGTCAACGAGAGGTTGTAGGAGTTGCGTGAGGTGCTTGCAGGCCAACCGGTTATCTGCAGCGGTCTGCAAGCAAGGAATGCACTGAGTGTGACACAAATTTACAGGTATACCTAGGTATACTAGATAGTCCCACGAGTTTGCCCGTCCCTAGAGTTCGCACATTGGCTTTAGCACACGCAATTCTGCACGAAATCCTTATATATGTTATACATAGGTTCCTCCCAACATCATACACATGGCCATGTATTTTTTTTGGCAAAAAATGAAGCGGATCTCGTGCCATGGTCGAGTTATGGGTGTTCGAGGCTTGTTCTGTGCATAAATGACTCCCTCGAAAGGTCAGATCACCACGGAAAAATCTGGGATGTGATATGATGGTTCTACATGATTATAGAATGCTAAAATAAATTTCTCCGTGGCCACATGCTTGTCAGAATTATCCTCTGTGAATGAAATACGACCTAGACGTGACAATCTATCCAAAGCGTTACAATGAGACTGCATGCATCTAAACTCCGCTGTGCCGAAATGCGGGCACGCAAGCGCCATCAGCGACGAAAATACGGCACCTGATGGGCCATTTCAAGCCGAGCGTCCTGTTGTACGTCGTCGACTGAATGACTCCGAACGTTCGACAACAGAAAACGGCTTACCAGCATCGTCCTCATCCACTACTCCCATACCATACTTTGAAGGTCCCTCAACTAGTACAATTTATTCTGGAACTGCACATACCTTACTTCCTCATGGACACGAGCACCCGTTCAATCCTCAACATAATCTACATCATGGCCGCACACCTGCTACTACACACTATCATAATCTTCAGCATTACCCTTATCACGATTATTTACCTACACAAGCTCATTATTCAAGTGCACGCTAGTACACACAATGTATCATCATCTCACTGTCACATAGTCAGTTCAATAAACATTAATTGCGCATGCTTCACACTTCGCTGCGGTGCACGACTTTCAAACGGTGCGGAGTGTGAAAAGGCATGGCGGCAAACGTGTGACTTGGTGTGACAAAATGCGCGAACTCTAGGGAAAACTGCACTTTTCTGCGCGGTAAGTCTCCGCTGGACTCAACACGTCAATTTAAAAGAAAAAATTAGCGGGCCTCATACTTTAAAGGTCAGGCTATCCATCCATCGAAAAATTATATTTTTATGTGGATGTGTTGTAGAGTTATAGATGTTTTCTCGAAAATGCGCGAACTCTATGGGACATCTAGTACTTGTAATACTAGAAGAAGCATCGATCGGACTTCCAAATAAGTTGCGGCAAATCGGCAAATCGAACCGTAACCTATCGTCCACCATAAACCCTAACCACAACAGCCCCTACGCTGCGTGAAGTTCTATCGATCTAACACAAATCGGACACCAAGCCTCGTTGGACAACAATACTGTATGTATTCTGTTTGTCCCCATTTGAGCTGATAGTCTTCATTCTCAGATCTTGTAACATCTCAATGCACTCAATCGAGCACGAGACTCCCACCTGGAGTGTAGCTCCGGCCTCATTGGTAGGGTCATTATTGCAGACTCACTGCATGAATTCCCCGCCTTCCCTGCAGGGGTTTTCGCTGTAATCATGTGAAATATGCCGTCCACGGGGTCTTTTGACAGACGTGAACTCTGTCCACAAGGTATGGTATGATTTATGTTCGATTAGCTGACAAGGTCAATCTTACCATTATCTTTCAACGGTATAGGCTCGAGCAGATCTTATTGTCTTGCCGTCCGCATATAAGGTGAGTACGAAAAAATCACTCTCAATCCTCACACTCATTTATCGGCTCCCACTATTCTCATGAACGATGCAGTGCGCTGAGACGGCAGAATCACGGACTGATTTGGGGTCGATTACGAGTTAACGAAGGTTGCGCGAGAGTGAGACAATTGGGATTTCAACATTCCGTGCATCAAGCAGCTGCTCTTGAATTTCATCGAGGAACAGGAACGAGTTGGCATCAAGAATGGATATGATGTAAGTGTCACGGTCCCATACATCTTACTCGCCAGGTCGATGTCATTACTGCATATTGACAGGACGGCCGCCGGTACTTGAAAGAGCCGATAGTGTTCTCAATTCCGTAACAGAGGGTTACGAACTTCTTATCATACATGATCGATTGATCAGGCATCCTTCACAGCACCCTCCTCCCGTTCCCGGGGAGGTCCTCGCCAAATTCCCTGAGAGGTTTGTACAATCCTCTGGCACACCTCTACGAGGTATCCTCCTAAATGCTCTCCCCACGCCAAGGCTCCCGCCCCTCCCCATCATTTATGTTAAAAATGTCATGTTTGCAGCCTGAAAGATCTTACCAGTAAATCTCCTGCCAGGTGACCCTCCCGCATATATCCGTTCGCGTGCCTCGTCGGTATCTTCCCCATCGCCTCCTTAAGAGGTACAACAGTACCCTCGCAAGCCACCTCGTGAACTCATCCGTTATCGTTGGGATGGTAACCCCTGCCGGTCTTAGTGACCTCGTTGACAGCCTAGAGAGCCTGAGCACGTTATACCAAACTTTTCCCACCATCGTCGGTCTAGTGACTCACTCGTAGCTTCGCATCATTTCTGTTCCCCTGCAATCCCCTGTAAGAGGAGGGCCCTTTGCGCATGAGACGCTCGCTCACGGTTGTGGTGGATTAGCTCTCACATGCACCACCTCGTGGCTCGTGGTGGCCTGTCATTCGCGTGTCCCTTTGTTGCCGAGGATAGCACTCTGGTGCAGCGCGCCGGGTGGCCAGTGTTTCAACTCCTCAAAAGTTCAATGGAATCAGTGCTACTGAGGTTGCGGAATGTTGTTTGAGGAGATGTTGGCGCACAGATGATATGGAGCATAGAATAGTTTGGATACGTATACCATTTGCATGCATGATGTCTTTTATGTTCTTCATATATTTGATGGCCTTTTCCCCTGTGACCACAGTACTCCTGCCGCTTGTAGAACTAGACATAGTGGGCTGCTACAAATACATATCACTCGTCCAAATAAAAATTGAAATGGTATTTGGAAGTTGAGTTCGAAAGAGAAACAAATTCAGGTTCCTCCTGAGGTCATTAACAAGAGTGGAGAATAATAGCAAGCCTTCCACATCTGTATCGAATATGGCATAAAATTCGAGATTCGTAAGGTTGCTACGGGATAATGGCGCCAATGAAATATCCGCGTTCTTTGTACTATCCATCACGGTACTGATGGGACAGCGCATGTGAGTGAGACAGGGTAAAAAAGCTCATGATAGGGTAGGTTGAAAGAAGATAAAGCTTGGGATCGAAAAAGCAGCGGATAGCCATTGATATTTGGCATCAGGCGGACCTATCTACCTGATCCGTCAAGCATAAGGAAGCGTTCGCCACAGATCCGAGGGCAAAAGGTCTCGAATCAGGATGTGGAAGACTGACACCGCGTGAGAAAGACGTTGGTGACAGGTATCATTTGATAACATGATGGGGGCCGGGGACTGTGAGAAACTTTGGTTGCATAGAAGATCAACCCCTCGACTATTTTTCATAGCCCTGGCCCAACATATCATCCCGATCGAAGGTGTTGTCGTCCGGCAGACCTCTGCAGACGAGCATGTAATAGCATGCGATACAAACCTGTGGCAAGAAGATCAGCACTTGAAAATCAACACTGGACACGTAAAGCGTACTACAAGGATGTAAGTATGAATGCCAGGGGATGTGGATCAATTACAACATCATCCCTTGACTGTCATATGGCAAACACGACAAGAGAATCCTTGCACTGAATTGGATAGCATTGAGTGACAATGACCTCTTCAGCACGACGCATCAGGACAATAAGACAGCTCTGGATCGATCGTCGAAAATTACAAGTCGTGCTAATTTCAGCAGCCTGATCTTCGTCATTAATCCCGCTATTTCACAATCGGATGGATGTCTTCTCTCTAATGCGGCTTCTCCAGGAATATACATGTAGGCGTCCAGAATATTTCGGAGGTGAAACGAGTACTTGGTATCATGATACACCTTGATAAAGTCCGTTGCTTCTAGTTGTGCGTGACGGACCTGATCCGATAAGCCATCGGAAAGATCAGCGGATCTCCCTGCTTGTGCAGGTTGAACAGGCCGATTGCCACTTCCAGCCGTTAAGCCGAGCGCACTGTCGAGTGTAAATGCGGCATCCGACGGTGCGCTATGGAAGCCAATCGAGATGGACCCAAGATTTTCAGCTTGCTGAATGGATATCAGGAATTGCCAGAAGTGCACGATCGAATGATGAGTCCAGGTAATTCTTGAGATTCCGTCGCGTAGTGGTGCAGGTCCAGAGGGAAGCGGAGGAGTATCATCTCCCTGTGGAACTTGTGGGGGTTCCAGGATGGTGGCACAGGTAGCATCGTCCCATGGTAGGACGCCACGTACAGGAATAAGCCAGGCGGCCCTATTGTAAGAATATTCAAGAAAAGCTTAGCCGAGGCAATATCAAACTGGTGCGATCAGTGATGGCTGAGCTTTTCTGTAAGGTCTGAGGTGCTCGTTGTCCAACGGCCGAAAACCAACACTCGGACCTGGGACATAATGAGGCTGCAAATCGTAAGCCGGGGTGAAGGTAAACTGAACAAATTCTCAAGACCTGGGGTATCAAGTTTGAAATGGAGGCGATATCATATCTGGGTCGCTTCGTGGGTGGTTCTAGAGATACTTCATATGTTGAGGAGTGCGCGGTCTGCCGTGATTGTGAATCACGGATGTCTGGGCGCGAATCCTGCGGTGCAGGGCGCTTTCGGGCAGGACGAGCACAGGGAGCTTCCAAGTTGGGATGTATAAACTCCTCGAGGGCTTCAAGCGCCAATGCTTCTTCGTCACTTGGGGGAACCCCCCAGTCCTTGAGAACATGTGTCCGAGGCGCCGGTGTATCGACCTGCGGTGGGCTCACACTGAATTGGTATAGTCGGTCATGCTTCAGTGCTGCTGACAGTTCATAAGAGAGCGGACTACTAGTTTGTAGTAAACGGCCTACCGAACAGGCGTTTGTTAAAGGAAACAGACGGTTTTTTTCCATCCGAGATTAGACAAGGCTGCATGAGCTAGGTCGCGCCCGAGCTCCAGTGTTGCAGCAGAGTACGACAACGTTGACCTTTCATCATTAAGGTAGCTGTGCACTGTCAGTTTCATAAAAGAGTCCATAATAATCACGTCAGGCTCCGAGAATGTACAAGCAGCAGATGAAGATATCGATGAGTGGGAGCAAATTGACATATCCGACAGACGGCCGGGCCGGCCCGCTCACCACCTGTTTGTGTTAACACTATCATGTTCTCACTGGCAGGTTGGAACCGCATTGTTCACTGCAAGTCCAGACCCAAAGCCAACCTGGATCTGTACCTCATTTCTCATCATTATCAGAAGGATGTCAATGGATAAGGTGGAACAACGTAATATTGTTGTCATCGGCGGTGGAATCATTGGTGCGCAGTACTAAGTAGTAGATTCAGAGTTCACGATCGCTCTAACCGTCTTCGACAGGGTGCAGCACTGCTTATTACTTGTCCAGGCACCCATCATATTCCACCTCGACAACGAATATTATAGTTCTCGAAGCCTCCGCAAATGGCGTTGCGCAAGGAGCTTCCGGAAAGGCTGGTGGATTGATTGCTAAATGGGCATATCCACGTGAAATCGTAGATATCTCATTTCCCGAGCACGTTAAGCTCGCTGAAGAGCATAACGGTGCTGAAAGGTGGGGCTGGAGATTCGTTGGTTGTGGTAGTTGGGAAGGGGAGGGGGAGGGGGAGGGGGAGGCACTTGGCGAGAGTAGATCTGGTGTTGGCAAGGGGGGGTAAACGAAAGAGTTTAGAGAAGACGCTTGGTTTTGGAGCTACTGCGGCACCGGAAAATAGAGCGGACAAAGGGCTGCCTGATGACTTGACTTGGGTCAAGGAGGAATTAACCACATCGTACAGCCCAATGTCTGGTCCAGACGGAACAGCACAGGTTCACCCATATTTATTCACCACAAGTATGCTTGACCTCGCGAAGGAGAAAGGAGTCCAATTGGTCAAGGGAACTGCCATCTCCCTTGAGCAGGTCGACCATCATGTCACGGGCGTTACTTATCGTGATTGGTCCGACTCCGGTTGCATTAAAACTCTCCCTGCAACGCATGTAGTGTTATCGGCTGGAGCATGGTCGCCATCCATCATACCGTCCCTTCCGATTGCAGCCACCCGTGCTCACAGTGTTACCATCCGTCCCAAGGCTGGTGTCACGATATCCCCCTACGTGTTATTCACAGAAATATTACTTCCGCATTCTCTCAGCGCCTCTCCCGAAATATATGCGCGCCCAGACAACGAAGTGTATGTCTGTGGTCCAGGAGATGACTCAATATTGCCTGGCAACGTAGATGACGTTGAAATCGATCTAGCGGCCTGTCAAAGCATAATAAACCAAGTTGCTAGCATCTCCCAGGAGCTGAGAGAGGGAGCAGTCGATAAACGCCAAGCGTGCTTTTTACCAGTGGTACGTACCGGTGGGGGGCCCATCATCGGGGAAGCAGACAAGATTGCCAAAGGTTTATATATTGCAACCGGTCATACATGCTGGGTAAGTGAAGCCTATCTCGCGATTTTTTTTCATGAGTTTATTTTCCGATGTCAAAGGGCATTTGCAATGCGCCCGGGACAGCCAAAGTAATCGCAGAACTTATCATGGGGAGAAGAAAGGCTCGCTCAGGCAATTTGACGAAATTGGCACCGTCGAGGTTCTTGTAATGAAATTCCGAAGATTTTACGATGCGGTCCAAGCCACCAACTATTCGGAACCATAGGGAGTAGATTCAAAATCATATGCCATGTGTGCGCTTGCGCAATTTGACGAAATAGGCACCCTCGACAGGAATCCCGAGGATTTTACAACGCGCTACAAGCAACCAAGGCGATGTCTACTATTCGGAACCAAACCGAGTGTAGCGTCCAGATCAGTGTACTATTCTTAGCGAAAAAAGTGTGCGGAACAGTCATCAGCGATAAATCAAATACTGAAGTAAAACCACCCACCTCACCATGAAGAATTCGTCTGGACTCTGGACCTAATACTAAGCAGGAGTTCAACATTGTGGGTGGGGCACCGTCAAAGAGCGGTGCCGAAAATTCTGTTTCGATGTGACACCTTGATATAAGTGATAGATTAACTGTGATTCTTGATAGGGGAAGAGTCATAGTGCGATGATGCAACGTAAATGACTCATAATTATGTAGGGATCATTGCCAACAAATGGAGCAACAGAAAAATGCGTCTCGTGAGTCAGACAGAGCCCCTATTATTTACTAAAAAATGCGTGACACCGGAACAAAAGTGTTTCCATGAGAAATTGACACGTCAGTAATTGATTTTTGATTCCGCTTTTGATGTCAGCTTCAACAAGGACTTGACAAAGAAAAGCCAGCGTATCTGGCTGCTGCAGGCCGCCGCTGGGACTGTTATTATTTCAAGTCATCATTGTAGTACTGTGCCTGAATTCACCGAAGCCGAAGGCAACATTGTTCAATTCAACTTTGTTTGTTTTGTTTGAACTTATTTTTATGGACTGCTTTATTTAGATAGTACCTTGAGCTTCGATCGAGTACTTCGTCGAAGCTTCATATTCATCCGAAGACGTTTCAGAGTTGACCGGAACCGGTCAAGTTCTCTCGGTCAGTTTTCGTTGTCCGAGTCATAAATATCTGATCAGGCTAGCTTTAAAATTTCAACGTTGCTACACAGCACCAGCCTAATTTCGGTTGACCCGAATTTACGTCCAGGTGCAAAGGAGACAACATATCAGCCTCGTGGCTTGTCAGTGATTATATCGGTCCCACTAAGGGACGAGCGTCAAGTGAGCACGTTAATTTCGCAGTTTCTTCCCGCTCTCATCTGAGATTCTCACAAGTCTTGCTCCTTCTTTGGCTAGCGGCCATGATCTTTTCCCTTTGACTCCTCCTTTGACGATCTTTTGATTCCACGTCGCGTATTGTCACGGTATCTCACTGCGACTAAATCGTAGTGCATTAAACCCCCAAAAAGCACATACGGTATGTCTAACCCTTTGGGTTTCTGACTATGTCCGCCTAGGCTGCGGAATATGTCATGGACTTGAAATTTTTTGGAAATATTCACTAACCGTATTCAAATACTAGAGTCTGGAATCTGACGAACATACCACGCTTCAACGGATCATCCAAAACTTCTCCGACATTCTTTCATCAGACACGCACCCTCGACATTGGGCATCACCCTCCCTTGCAAGTTTTAAACATGAGTGGCAGCCGGCCGCATTTACTACCTTCAAAACAATATATCTTTGCCGAAGACTGTGATCTCCTCGAGTATGTTCACCGTTACAGGCATCAGTTGACACTCGCTAACGCATTTGCACAGCCTTCTTTGTTCTCGTTTAAACGTTGCAAAGACAACGTTACAGCCGGCATCCGAGATTCCGACAATATTGGACATGCGTGTCAAACAGGATGCTCACATTCCATCTCATGTCCTTGCCGTCTTTGACATCCCAGAGAGCGAATGGGGCTCATCTTATCAGCCTCTCTTGGTACCCATTCGTGTTGACCTCTTCACTCGCGGTTTTCGCTCCAAAATAATTCCACTCAGCCCACCTGGTTCTACTTTTCCGGTCCCCCCATTGTGCTGAAAATACCGAAGGGCAATTTGTGACACTCCCTGTCGTCCCACTGCTTGTCCCACACGCCCCTTCTATCCCTCTACTCCTCCTCTTCGGACTTGGGCTTGAAACACGATCACACTTGTTATGTTGCCGCCTCCTGCCCGCCGAGGTGATAGGAGAATTTCCCGCCCCTCCCACCATGGCTAACATCATGGCAACGCTATGCAGCGACGAACAACTCCGGGAGCATTACAAATTCAATCACGGACTATGGAAGAATATACTCTCCTTGGGGCCCCGGGACTCGCATTTCATCGAGCTTGCGCGGACAGCGTGGAATGTCACAGTGGAAGCACGGCGAATCCGACAACGGAACACGGCGTCTCACATCACATCGGTCCCGAATTGAGCGAATATATGTCCGTTTTGACGTTTTCCCTTTCATTCCGCTTTGCTCATCTCGCTAAAATGGCTCTTATACGACACTTTGCTTAACGAGGATCATGATTAACTTCTGCTTATATCTCACCTACTTTACACATCGCAATCGATTTGCTAATTCTTTTCTTCGACGTTCTTTTCATACCCCTCCGATCGCTAATATCCTACGTGTAGATAATCATTAATTTCCTCCCGTGATGGCAGCTGAAACGAGTACAAAGGTAACCTCGAGGTGTGTAGTAGTGTTGCAAATCATTTAATAGGTGAGGTCACCGCCCGGACTTTATAATCGGTACTTGGAAGGATCGGGTGGCGTAGTGGACGCGTGTGAAGCATTCAATATTCATCCGTTGTTAGACCGCTCCTACCTTTTCGGATTCAAGGATACCCTAAGTCGAAGAACAAACACACCCAACTTTCTGTGATGCTGGCATCCCTATTTGCAGTTGCTGTGCAAGTATAACTAGATATTGATATTCTAGCCAATGTTATGTTCCTGCATGATTAAACTAGATGAAGTACTGTATAACTCGAAGTATGATCATCAAATGCATAGAACAAGAGATAGTAAAAAAATTGAAGAAAAACCTCGCAGCTCATTCCTTCACGTCCATCTTCTCTCCATCTACACGACTCCGCCTCCTCACATACTCGCTCCTCCTCGTGCGCTTCTTTGCGCTCATCAGCACATCCCCACCCACTTTCGCCACACCATGCGACTGCCCGACGTTCGTGCCCATGCTAGACCGTACCCTTGGTACACCGACGCTCGCATGGGAGCTGGATGCGCCTACACGTGGCCTCGGAATAGCGCTCGTGCCAGCATGCTGGGCCTCGCGTTGCGAAGCCAATTTCGCGATCACCTTTCCTCTTGATATACGTGGCCGCCGTCCGAGCATAACCTTCGGCTTCGGCGGGATTGGAGGCTTCGCGGTGGCCAGTGTAGCAGCTGCTGCTGCAAGGGACATCTGAGGCTGTGGTCCCGAAGGCTTCGACGAGGGGCTGATCGGCCCTAAGGGCTGGCTGAAGATTTTGCCCTGACTTCGGGGGACCATCGGGGAGTTCACTACATGTTCCACTGTATCTGTTTCCTTTTCCTGTTCTTTTCCTTTCTCATTGGCCTTACCTTTCACCTGGAGTGGGGAAAACGACGGCACTGGCAGCCTGCTGGTCTTGGCTAGGGATGATGCAGTTGGTGCCATGAGGGTGGAGCTGCGAGCTCGAACTGTGCCAATGGTTGCAACTTTTAATGTACCAGCGAGGGAAGTCTTCGAGCCCATGGAAGATACGTGCCCTGCATTATTTGTTCGCGAAGCAACTGCCGAGGGACGAAGCGGAGTTACTCCTACTATGGCTCATCCTGCTTGACGTCCCTGGAGCAGGGAACTGGATTGGAGATTTCGATGTGCGAGATGGCGTTGAATCAGCTACTGGTGCAAGCGAACTCCCAGAAGGCATGCGTTTGTCATTACTGACCGATGGCACACGCTCTTTAGGGACGGGTAGCACTCCCGAAGAACCAGGGACAATCGAGGGTTTCTTGGCTATCGACTGTGCTTTTGGTGGCTCTTTGGTAACTTTGGAAGAAATAGACGGGGCTGGAGTTTTCGTCTGGGGTGCGGGTGCGGGCTTCGCGACGGTCACGTTCGGCTTCGACCCAGTTGTTCCGCGATTCCAAACATTTGAGACGAGATTCTTTGCAGAAGAGAGGAAACCGAAGCGTGATGTTTGCTTGGGTGTTTCTGTAGATCAAAATCAGCAGAGTTGATTCGAACCATAATTTTCTCGGACAGTATTAGGATCTAACTTACGGGCGCCCTTGCCTATACTTGGCCTACCCATGCTGCTGCGCCTCTTGGCTTTGTTGGCATCCAGCTTCCGACGGATGGCTTCACGCTCCTTGAGCTTCTTCGCCTCTTCCCCTTTCAACTCTGCATCCTCAGCAGGGTCGACGCGAACACGTTTAGACTTCCGCCTATCATCCTCTCGGTCATCCTCTTCTTCGCCGTCATCATCGCCATCATCATCGCCAAATCCTCCTGGTACGACTTTCTTCGAAACTGGGCGCAACCTCACACTTGAGGTGGAAGGAACGCGGTCCTTCTTCACCACCACGCTCGACTTACGCGTCTTCCCAGTGATGGATGCGGGCCCAGCGGCTGTCTTTCGCTTGCCCAAGACGGGTGCAGCTTTCGCATCAGATGGCAGCCTGCGTCGTGCAGCATAGTGGCTCGTGATGCTGTCCATCTTATCGAATTGTGCTTGGTGCGCTTTATCGAATAGCTGACTCGTACCGGCCTTCTTCTCCTGCTGCGGGTCCTCTGCAGTGGACTGTCTTGACGTAGACTGTTGCCGGTGTCTCAAAAGCTCAAAATCTACGCTTGCGACGCCATCCGTTTTAAGGCGCGCGTTCATATCGTCCAGCACGCTTTGCGCCGCACTTCGGAATTGCGCATTCGAAAGACGGTGCTGAGGATTAGGAGATCCAAAGATGAAAGGCTCAGAGCGGGGTATTCCCAGTTCGCCGCTCGGCTTTTCCGGGGAACGCTGTGGGCGGAATGAGCCCACATCCTCCCGAGCACGAGTAAGCCTTGGTGCTGGGGAAAACAAATCTTGGGGGACGTCAGAGGGCTTTTCGTCGGACTTCGGAGTAGCACCTGTATTGAGCTTCGTACGCGCTGGCGTGGATGACTGGAGTGTACCGGGGAAATCGACATCGATATCCATGTCGGAAGCATCTACAGGTCCAAAAGCAGAAAATGTTGGAATACCTGGGTATATGCGCTCGCGTTTGGCTCCTCCAGGTGAGAGTGGCCATACACCGTCACCTTCCGCTCCCCCGGGTGTTTGGGGCACAAGATCAAAGGATGTCTTGAACGGATGTAACTTTGGCGGGGACAACAATGAGTTCCCAGGTGCATTAAAGGCAACTAGACGGATTGTGGTCGTCGCAGGCTCCTGGGATATACTGAGACGGGCATTGTCTGGTGCTGGGAGACCTGCAAGAGCGTTCTGTCCTGGCACGGGCTGAACTTCGGGCTCTGGCTCAGTCGGAGCTGTGCTCTGCGATTTCCCACTTTGGGTAGAAGTGAGCGAAGATTTGGACGAGGCGGTTGTAGTTGGTTCAGAAGATGCATTCCCGCGTTTCAGTCCAAGAGAAGTGGCTATGGCCTTGAGAGAGGAACCAACACTTGAAGCTGAATAGTAAGTTAGTTAGGTATATTCATTTTAATAGCACCCGAAAAGGGAGTCAACTAGATACCTTTGCCCCCGTTTGTTCCAAACTCTCCTGCTTGTGTGGCATTACGCGTCTGGTTGTTTTTGAGTGTACTCGCAGCATCTTCATCAACTTCTGCGATGCTGTCCATGACAATCTCCCATTGTTCACTCGGGCGCGCAATCGCAGATGCTTTGCTGCCCTCCTCTGCAGCATCTTGTTCATCTTCACTTGTGTTGCCCCTTGTTGCAACGCTCAACGGATCATCAGGCGGAAGTGTCTGTGCATGTAGCTGGAGACGCTCGATAAGATCCTTGTTCTTTCCATTAGCTTTGATACTATGAATCTTGCATAATTTGACCAATTGGTCGCGCTTAAGGGAATGCAGAGCCGGGCTGTGGAAGAGAATTTGGGTGGTCGTTGACATCGTCAAAGCATTCGATAAACGAAGCTACAATCATCGCCTTCTGTTCAAAACATGTCACGTGATCGCGTTTGTATCACATGACTTGTCATTGTCTACAATATCAATATTAACTTTTAAGATTTGCATTGTACCCGACCTATACAGGCGATTCAT
The DNA here is from genome assembly GCF_016647625.1 of Suillus subalutaceus. NCBI lineage: Eukaryota > Fungi > Basidiomycota > Agaricomycetes > Boletales > Suillaceae > Suillus > Suillus subalutaceus. The sequence goes on from NW_024540255.1 coordinate 61,540, forward strand.
GCATATCCGATATCGCTGAGCCCCTTTAATCAACCAAAATGTGTTGGAAGCAGCCCCCCTCCAATTTGTTCAAAGTATACGAGACTAAAAGTTGTGGTCTTAGCGACTTGGGTGCTCCCTCGACTTAGCATTCTGAATGTCGACTCTTCCGACTCTTTCAAGTCGGAGAAGAGGACTTCCTTGTATCTGATGCAGGTTAAATATATGCTTGTGGTGATCTCCGTAGTTGAAAAACTTGAAGTGAGCCATTAATGCTTGGAAGTAACGGGATGCGTTATGACTCGGGGAGAAACTGTACGAGTCCTCTCGATGGACCACAATATTCATCGTCGGGATTTTCCTTGACGCTGGTGATCTGGATGATACTCTAAGTATATAGCTAGGACAGTGGGTGAGTAATTAATTGTTAAATATAAAGGTCTCAACTTGTCTCGACCCTTTAAATTTTTGTTCGTTCGTTATAACGTTAATTTTTTGCTTCCCGCCAAACAAAATATCCAGAAGGAGGCATAGGTCTAACAAGTTACAATATTATGAAGTTCAGTTTTGAACTCTTCGGACACGCATACACCACCAAGTATACGCCGACGATTTGTTCTAGGTGTATTGCTGCGTCACGCCGGTATTGTTGCCACCGGCCCCAGGTCACCCGGTGTATTGTTGGTGATGTCTCAGTCCATAGAATCCTTGTGGGAGTTGTTTGTATAAACCGTTCGAGTGGGGATTTATTTTGTTTCTCGCTTTCCACATCTCTTTTCTTCTTCTATGATCTCACTCACATCTCCACTCCCTACTCAAACGCATAGCACGATTTGGGACAGTACACAGGAGCGGCTGTCCTCCACACTCGAGGGCAGCCGCTCATTGGCAGCGTTTTCATCAACGCGCACTTCTTGCGCAACCCGTTGGCCACCCAACTCTTGATCGTGAGGTTTTCTTAGATGACATTTACGATCGGTGAACACGACACCTCCACAAACCAAGGTCAGAATGGCGAACATCACCATTGCCACCGTCAACGGTCATCCCCATCTTGCCTCAATCAACGTAAGGTACAAGAAGTTGGCTTGGCTTGTTGATGCACAAATGGTAGGACGTGCCCTCAGCTGTGCCAGGTGAATTGCCTGCCACCGGCTCTCCTGGCGGTGGTAGATAAACACGTTCGCCTACAGCCAGGTAACTATTACTCTTTCTCCTTCGTCCAGCCTGAATTTTCCGCGGCTTGGAGATTACATTGGACAGATTTCGAGCGGATTACGGTCGCATTTTATGTTCCATGATCCGGCCCAAACCCGCGTGCTTCCTTCTACGGGCATCGTATGGGCAGCAGCTACGATCCTTTTACCGTACGAGACCCTCTACCACGATTTTAGTGGCATGGTCGTAGCAATACATTTTAATTCACAACCTGACCAGTGACTGCGACGTTGTCGACGGTGAGTCTCTACTATGTCAATGGACCAAGCTAGGTCTGACACGTCCCGATAGAATTCAGTCTTGAATTTATTGTTTTACTGGTACCAAGGTACAACAGCCGCTCATCACATACTCTCGAACCGCTGCACTCGAGTATCTTGTCGAAACACTGATCAATTCAGGCTTATCTAATCCAATCGTCACGTGTCGATGGGCCGGTGACAACACGTTTCTCATCAAATATACTGTAAGGGACTTACAGCAACGCCTTCGCAACTGTTTCGATCGCACATGAAGGCCTAGTTGATCGAATCCTCAAAAGGTTCTCTGAGGTTCTTGGCCACAATGCTGCAGGAATAATGGTTCAAACTGCGGGTGGATTTTAATCATGAAGATGTGCTGTGGACACACCTGTGGCAATGAGGCAACAACAGCTAACTGAGGCATTTCAACTCAAGACAATTGAGAATATGCCAATTACGGACAATGCGGGAATGCAATCAGTGGATTGCTTTCTCGATACTTCTTCGGTAGGTCCATGTTTGCGCATGTAGGTCCCAAACAACTTCCAAAAGCAGCTAATTTTTTGCCAGCAATCTGCTTAAGAGGGAATTTAGAGCGTGACTTGATGGATTGCTTTTGCAACGTCACGTCACGATCCACTTCAATTGCTTCTTCTCTTGCAGGTTTATAAAGGTGCCTCTCCTGTCATGGAGCCCTCAGTCAAGTTCCCGCCGACAAACGCGTTCCATATCTGCTTTTCCGTCATCTACTTGCACTTAAACTCTCGAAGCACTTGAAGCTTTCCTCCTATTACAATCTAAGCCCATATCCTCAGTTCTTCAGTCTTCATCACATCACAATGGTCTCACAAACCGCTAACTTCGTTCGTCACATCGACTCTGAGAACACTCCTCCCGTTGCACGCCTCGTTGCGAAATCACTCAAAGTTCGCACCGGTATCCAGGGTGCCTCTCGTCGCCGCCGAGCTCTCATTTCAGGCGGAGCACACCGTCCTAGGCATGCAATTGAGCATGCCAAGAAGCGCAAGGGGCAAACTCCGCCTAAGTACCCCCTTGCTTCAGTGCGGATGGACGTCCCCACTGTATCTCGCGATGTCGAGATGGGGGACTCAACAACAGTGTCTAAGAGCACTGCCAGCATCGCTCTTCCCAGACGCCTAGCTCGATCTGAGATCACTGAGATTCCGGTGTCCACGCTTCAGGCTGTGGCACCTGAACTTGTTCACACCCATATTGATTACATTCGCGAGGGACTGGAGTGCCTCGGGCCCGAGTAAGTCGAGATCCTTCTGGTAGGCGATCGATCATCTAACGAATACTTTTTCAGCATGCTTCGTGTTCTTGCAGGCATCAAAGCCAAACCTGTTTCCAATGTCCTCCCTAAGGAACTTCCGATAATCGTCAACGATATTTCATCTGACATGCCCACCCACATGTTCGCAGTCTTCTCGTCCCACCAGCCGGCCCCTGTTCGCCGTCGTGTCACGCTGTTCCCCGCACATAATCTCGTTTTTGCTACCCACTGCGCGAACCTTCCTATTTTACCCACTTCCACACCAGCACTCGTGGAGTGTGCTGGCCAGGAGATCAAAGTGCCAGTTGTCCCCCTGTGCATCCCTGCACCTGAGGTCTTCCCTCAACTCTCTACATTCCTATACACGAAGCGTATCGACCACCTTCTTGTATCGCTTATGCCACTTCCCACCCCGCCCCAGCTCTATCGCGATGATCCTACCACTGTCATGCCTCTCCTCACCCAGTTCGCTCAGAAAATCGCCAATACATGTACAGTGAACACTCTGCTGCAGCACATTGCCAAGGTGCATGGCACGTGGCGCAATGCAATGGCACTGGGCATCGCCGACGAGCGACTCTGGTGTGCTCTCGATACAGCATGGGAAGTGCTTCTCACGTCCCTCGCTATTTCCACGGGAAAGCCTCACCTCATGACGGAGAGTGCATAAAAAGGTCTTCCTTCACATCGTTTGGCATTGGATTGTTAGGATTTATGATATCTCTCACCTTCTCGCGCATGAGATCGGTAATACTTCCATCGACGTTACTTGTATGATTATGCAGTCAACTATCATCAGTACCATAGCACCGCCAGAGGCAATATTTTTTATTGATATATATGTGCAATCAATATGGCAATCTCATCAGCTGTCCTGTCAAAGTGACAATCATAAGTACTAGCAACCATTGATATTGTAAAAGGGTTAGCCTCATTGTTCTTTCCGGATGTCTGTAGAGGCCTGGGAAGTTCGAACAACTAGATGTGCTTAGTAACGTGTAGATGCGGCCGTTTGTTAACCTGAATTGAAGCAGCAGCGTGCTACCCAACGAGGACTCGCCAGAACTGAGCACTGAGACCTTGAGGTCCGGGAGACGGTCACCACGTTGCAAATGTTGTTGCCACTTGATAGCAGGTTGACATTAATGATTAATGCAAGATTGATGAGCGCTAGCCTCCGTTTGTCGGAACCAAAACTTTGACTTATCATGATGTAAGTCCGCGACACTGATCTAAGATTAGACGGCCTACGAGCCTTGCCCAACTTGTTGCCGCATTGATCATATCGAGGATGAGCGCACCACCCGGTATGCACATAGCCTGGCATGTATGGAGTGGCAAGCGCCAACCTGGTATTCACAAAGCACACACCTCTCCGCGGGTAAGGTGGGGACAGCCACAGAGGCCGGGGCACTAAGTAGCCAAAACAAAACACTTTGTTTTTCGAAGCCGATCATTTCGATAGGACGACAGAAGGTGCCTAATTTAAAGCTTGAGGCCTTAAGGCCTGAGGTGAGACTAGGTGAGCGCTTGCTCATTCCCGACGTTGCCTGTCATTGATCAATATTTTCCATCATAGCAAGAATGTTTTGGATGTCAGACTGCGAAATTGAACGGCTTGTCGGGAATACTGCTGTGTGATTCATTGACGACTACTATGCATCCGATGGCAGGCCCTGGGCCTACTGGGCTACAGGTGTCACCTGGTGGTTATCCTCCGAGTCTGACGCAAGCGTTCGTTAGTACTGGTGAGTCTTCGTTCACTGGTGTCACGTCAGATCCAACGGTTTCAAGCCACGCATCACCTTTTTCAAGGCTTTTACAACGCCGCAAGCATCAAATGCCCACTTCATTTGATCAGTACAATTTACATATTTTGGTCCACCAGAAGAGCGGACTGCAAACCGTTATCGATCATTCAAATCTTGCAGTCTATTTCACGATGTTCCTTCCCTGCATGTATGTATGAACCTTAGTTGGGTCTGTTCCTGAACCGCATCGACGACACGGAGATTATAATGACCTTCGACGACCTCCGATGATAATACGACCTTGACAACACGAGAATAACCCAACATCACAACCTAGCGACGCCCTCCTAACCTAGCGACGCCCTCCTAACCTAGCGACGCCCCTCCTAACCTAGCGACGCCCTCCTAACCTAGCGACGCCCTCCTAACCTCCGATTGGCAATGCATTAAGTCGATGGCCCGGTACTTGACCTCCTTCTCCATATATGTTGCTCTGCTTTATTGCGAGCATAGCGCCTGTATTGCGGTATGTATTTTTCGATACTGATTCCATTTACATTGCTCCCCGCGACGTGTGCTGCCACAGCGTCCGTTGTCTCTCGATCACAATCGTATCCCCTCACTTCTCGGTCGCTGGGGCCTACTACTGACTTGAATATCTCCAATAAAGTTATTGCACCAGATGGATTTTCACGTTCGTAAGTGCACCCCACATTCGTTTATATTCGTTCGATAGTCTTGTAATTTACCAGGACAACACTTGCTGGAGGAACATTTCCTGGTCCTCTGATCAAAGCTAATAAGGTATCGTTTTACCTGCATCCTCTATGTGTTTCTGAAGTTTCACGTACAGGGAGACCACTTCGCTATAAATGTGGTGAACAAGCTGGATGATGGCTCTATGTTTGAAGTCACTAGTGTTGTGAGTGGCCAAATCTACCTGTAATTTTTTGGTTGTTAAGTGAAATTGTAGCATTGGCATGGGCTCTACCAGAACGGAACGAACTATGCAGACGGTGTTTCATTCGTCACACAGTGTCCTATTACCCCAAATTACTCATTCCTTCACGCCTTCGATGCTCCAAATCAGGCTGGCACTTACTGGTACCATAGCCATTATTCCACGCAGCAATGGTTTGTCAGCTTGAGCTTTCCTGACAAGATGAATCTGATATCTTGATATCCAGTGATGGCCTCCGTGGCCCTTTGGTCGTTTATGATCCCAATGACCCCCTGTCTTATTTGTATGACGTTGATGACGGTGAGTGCATGAAGATATATTCAGGATATTAAACTTAAATCATGACCAGAGACCACAGTTATTAGCATTGCCGACTGGTAAATCCCAAATTTCATTTTTAGTTGCATCCTTGTCATCCCTCGCAGGTACCATATCGTGTCACCAGTTCTACGTCACATAATTGGCATCAGCCCGGATTCAACGTTGATCAATGGACTTGGTAGATATAATGGCGGACCAGAATCTGAACTTGCCGTTGTTAACGTTGAGTATGGAAAGAGATACAGGCTGCGACTCGTTGGCATGTCCTGCGAACCTTCATTCAAATTCTCTATCGACGGACACAACCTCACTGTCATTGAAGCAGATGGCCAACTTACTGAGCCGCTCTTAGTCGACTCGCTCCAGATTTTCGCCGGACAGCGGTATTCTGTCGTCCTCACAGCTGATAAGCCAGTGAACAACTATTGGCTTCGCGCGCTTCCAAGTACCACCGGGTCTACGTTTGACGGTGGTCTCAACTCCGCTATCCTGCGATACAGAAGTGCGCCAGCTGCAGATCCAACCACAGACTATACAGATAGCACCTTGTCGATGCTCGAGACAAACCTTCATCCCCTCATTAATCCCGGCGCACCTGGTATTCCTGAATATGGCAAGGCGGACATCAACCTAAACTTGGTTGTCGACAACATCGGTGGACTATTTTTTATCAACGGTTTTGTCTACGAGCCTCCCACCGTGCCAGTACTCTTGCAAATCCTTAGTGGTGCGCAACATGCCATCGATTTGATGCCCATAGGAAGCATTATCGTTCTGGAGGCTAATAAAGTCGTGGAACTCACCATGGTTACAAACGGCATCGGCGCACCAGTAAGTAATATCCATTCGGTAATTACATAGTGTCTGACGAAGTTTAGCATCCAATCCACCTGCACGGTGTCTGCATTCAGTCTTTTTGGTGCTGAAACATACTGATAGACATCTAGCACGCATTTGATGTCGTACAATCAGGTGGCGCCAGTGGTTTCAACTATCTAAATCCTGTGCGCAGGGATGTTGTCTCCAGCGGTAATGCAGGTCAACAAATGGTCATACGGTGGGTTACAGATAATTCCGGACCTTGGTTTTTGCACTGGTGAGCATCCCAGCCCACTTTTCATGCTACGTACCCATCCTCCGACAGTCACATAGACTGGCACCTCGATGCGTGAGTCTTTTGGGGCCAGACTTCGCTCCTATGAGACTCACTACCCTAGTGGCTTCGCGATCGTTATGGCTGAGAGTCCCTCTGAAACCCGAACGCACCTGAAGGGATTGCCGAGTGAGTATCACGTAGGATTCAAGCGTACACAACTCATCACGATTTTTTGCCAGCTGCTTGGGAAAACCTTTGCCCTATATACTATTCGTTGACGCCATCACAATTGGGGGCGGTCGACTCGTATGCAGAAGCAGCTAATATAACGACCCTGCTTCTTCCCGATCACTAGAAGATATTTCGCCACCAGGGCTGGGGGAAAAGCGTAAGAAGAGGTGGTTCCATATTGCTTAGAACAATTGCTACCTTCTGTATACATTCATAATGGTACCGGAGGACGTTTGCGACTTACATTGGGTATTCGTACGACCTGCGCTGTGTACTTAGAACGCCTACATAGAATGCCCGGCGATGTCGAACAAGATGTTGTTCAGCGCGTCGGTCATGATAGGCAATGCTGCATGATAGATTGTTGACAGGATAGCCTCTTTTGCACATCGCACGTTGTGCGAGACGACACCATCTGATATTTCTGCATGGTACGGTCCCAGTGCAGTCGCGCACTTGATCGATGAGTATTCCATTGACTCAAAATGCACAACTGACGAGACTGCATGTACAGAACCAGCTTGCATGCAGTCCACATAGAAAGTCCAAATAGTTCTACTTAGCTACTAATGACCACAACCATTTCCGCGGAACCTTCAACAATATACAAGGTACTCAAACGACTGTCAACGGAGATACATCTTCCACGACTCCACTCCCTCGAGACATAAGAGCATTTCCAGAAGAAATAGTAATTAATGTGTGCGATGTCAGGTATCGATAACAAGTACATGATAGAGATCAAAGAAAAAGAGCGTGCATCCTCCACATATATCAGCATAGTAATTCCATCACTGTAGTCGATGTCGAGGCTAGCGCTCGTGCATCAAACGCTCTTAGGGTTGCCACCTGACTTCGCAGCCAGGCTCACAGCAGCGAGCTTCTCACTAACGTCGGTCCCGTGCGCCACTTTTCCATTTGGACCCTTTGCAATGGAGATATCGTCATGGGACTTGAGCGATCGCTCTTCGTCGGCGTTGTGATGGTGGACGACTTGTATGTCCTCAAGTACTTCCTTTTCGGACTCTTGCTTGAACTGGTACAAATCTTCGTTTAGCTTATGCGCCTCTGGCGACATGTGATGGGCGAGCGTCGACATGCGCTTCATCGCCATCATGCCAAACACGGCTTTTCGGACTGCAAGAAAGTTGCGTTGTTCAGTAATTTCACGAGTGGAGGGGGAATATGGGACGCACATGTCTTCTTCGCATCGAACGCCTTCCTGACGTGTGGCAACAAGTCTCTTGGCTCACCCGTCTCGTTCTCGACGAAGTGAGGTACCTCGGATGCGAGCCAATGGTGCTCAAGCATCTGTGCCGCAGTCGGACGTTTCTCGGGATCGGTAGTCAGGCAAGTAGCAACGAAGTCCCGGGCAGTATCAGAGACAATAGACCAATATTCATCTGTGGACGTATGAGGTGGTTCTGATGGCAAAAAATAGAAGCAACAAACCGGGCTCGAACTTGTAATCTCCAGCAATAATGGCTTCCATCTCTTGTCGTTGGGTGTCGCGATCGAAAGGGGTATAACCTATACCAAGCTTTCAGCACTGAAATCATTACAAGTATGTCATATATGCGCACCAGCGAGCAGGAAATACGTGATTACACCCATGGCCCAGACGTCGACAGGTTTTCCATGACCCGCTAGAAGCATTGTTAGGATAATGGTCAATGTCATAGAATCACAATGCCGAACTCTTTTGGAAGATCTCAGGCGCCATGTACTACCAAAGCGTTTTAATCCACGTGCGGGAGTGGGAGAACTCGAACTCACCCCAGGCGTGCCGCAAACTTCCTTCAGCATGCTCAACTTGTTCTCCTCCATGACTCGACTAAGACCGAAGTCTGCGATCATGATTTCCGAAGTCTTCTCGGGCTTCGACCGGAAGAGCAAGTTCTCCGGCTTGAGATCGCGATGTACGATCCCGCAGTCATGGATATATTTGACTGCCTGAAATATGGTGCGGACGAGCCCAGCCGCGTCACTTGTGCGCGGAATCGGTGATGTGTGAAATGAGAATAGGGGGATACTTACGCCTCAGTGTATTGTCCCCTAGCACATATGCTATCGAAGAGTTCACCACCGGTGCAGAGATCGAAGCAGAGGTAGAGGTTGTGTGATGTCTAAAAATAGAAACGGCCATTCGGTTATTACGCTGTACAAGCGCGTGTTCACCGTGCACGGACCTCGAAGTAGTCGTGCAGTGTCACAATATTCGGGTGACCACTCGATATCCTCTTCAATACTGCGATCTCATTGCGGACCTGAAGTAAAACGTAATTAGCGCTGTTGGTGCAATGATATGTCGCAAAAAGAGGGAAAGTAGCTGCGGGCCTGCAAGATGTGGCGACTGGCAGATCATTGGGCAGAATGTGCCCTGATCAACGATCGCTATCAAAATCATCGCAGCACAATTATTTTTCCCATGACTGACGTGCCGTGACGTTACTAACTGCATACTACACAGGACAATGCAGGTTCAACTGCAGGATGCGCCCACAGCGGCATCGCAGCCAGATAATCTAAAGCGGGCAGTGTATCGATGCTCACCATGTGCTCCCTCCCCTCCATGAGCTTCTTGTTAATGACTTTGCAAGCATAGTATTTGCCTGTCTTGATGTGTATGGCCTCTTTAACGATAGCATATGTGCCGCTTCCAAGTGTACGACCTGTGCGATACTGCAGCAAGCAAGCAGGTAATGTTAGAACGAGAAAACAAGAAAGAGCGATAATGCAATGATGAGGAACAAATTGACCCTCCTTCTCTGGATGATAACTGTGGCAGCAGATTTGAAGCACGTACCTGGCAAGGAACGGTAGCAGATTGAGACGACATGATTGCTCCTTGAGCGTAAGAGCCCTGATTGTTGTCGTCCGATGGAATTAACGATGGGTAGATGAAAGAAATGGGAAAAGATGAGATTTGGAAGCAGCTGTAGAGCAGACCAAATCAAATCTCACCTCAATAACAGGCTCCGGTATGCTTTCCTTTTCTGGCGGGGGCGGTGGCGGCGTTGACGGCTTGCTGTCCTGCTCTGGTTCCGGCTGTGGCAATGGCTCCGGCACAGCAAAAATGGTCGGTGGGGACAATGATGGGACCGAAGAATTTTGCCGTGGCGAGCGCTTGCTTAATCCCACCGACGCTGCCAACGAGGAAGTCGAAAACCGCTGTGAGGACTTTTGGGGCGGACTGAGGGTTTGCGCATGTCTTGCTTTGCGCTTTTCTGACTGCTGACTGACGTTATTCCCCATGTTGTCGCGTCAGGACTCAATGAGTCGGTAAGGGATGGTCACGGTGAGAGATGAAGCAGTGGGCTCACTGCCTGGCCCGGGAATTATCAAAGGTCGAAGGGTACCAAGCAAATATATACCGTCAGAAAGGCCAGTGGGCGCTTCGCTGACTTTCTATTGTCGAATTCGAAGCACAGGTACTAACTTGAATTTGCCGCAGAGCTGTGCACTGTCGGACTGCACCGTGTGTTCCTGGACTACGCCTTTCTCCTTCCTGTGACTTGTTCTTTCCTCGAACAACTTACTCGACGTCAAGCCAAGTTTTAAGGCTGGGTAAGAACCTGCTGGCATTGGCCGGCTGTGCCACTTATTGGCACGATGTTTTCATCTCGGATCCCCGCCTTACAAGCGAAGTTCACCTATCACTGCAGGTAAGTAGCCCTAGCCGAATTCGATTGCGAAGAATCATGTCAAACTAGTACTCTGTCCAGACCTCTGCAAGTCCCGTTCCATGTTGATCATCATCCTCGCCGTTCACGCTACTTCTACCTCACATCGATGATCCAATTCAGTCACCAGGTGCCTCGATACCTGTGTGCTGTTGGCAGGACAAGACAGACCTTCATTAACATATCATTCATAGGCCATCCGATGCTCAGTCAGAGGAACCCACAGCTTCAGACGTGTTTGACTCAGAAAAATTCTGGTAGAGGGCAGGCTGATCACTGACGCTATGTCCTGCCATGTTTTGGTGACCAATGGCTTTATTGCGCCCTAGGGCACAATGTGGGATTATTACGAGGTTTTTGGGGCACCATTTTACTGATAGTACCGCCAGTACTATCGGACCAATAATCTGTACGCGAACAAGCGTATACGCAAGCCACGAGTTTTTCAAGATCAGCACGCTTCCGAGCCGACCCGGAGAATCTTCCAAATGCTAACAGTTGTAGCCTATGGGCTTGCTGGTACCCACATTGTGGAGGTCGCAACAAAGGGGGCTGCAACAAAGGAGTGACAGCTATATCGTTTGGTTCACCTGCCATCGCCCAAGTAATAATATTTTTCTTGTTCAATCTAAGTCGTGTGTCCGTTGTGGCCGGCCGGGCCAGCCCCGAACGTTAACCTTGAGAGAACCTTAAATGGCATGCTTCTGCAATCTAAAGCCTTACTGTGATGCTGGCAGCTGCAGCCAGACCACAAATCTTCACTCCAATCAAGTTTGAACTTTCCACGATTGACCAACATAAGTTCTACTCAGTGCTCACCATGCTCAGGCTTGCTCAGTGCGCTGGATCCTGTATTCATGAACATGGGCTGGCTCACAAGCGGTTACGGTCCCGAACTTCCTGTACGTATCAGAGTTCGTGATATAGCAGCCTGTCACAAATTAGTTTTAACGTAAACTCACGTACAGCGCAGAAAACCAACGGATCGTCCCGTTTCTGCTTTTCTTGCATACTGGATGTGGACTGCGACGAACAGCATACCAGTCTCACTAGATTTTACATTATCTCACCCAGTTAATTGTCACCATGCTCATTCGTCTCGTCCCCTCCGTATCACATGGCACTGTTCTCTACAACGTCTCTTTTCCTATCAACTTTCCTAATTTGCCTACTCCCCCTGCGTGGTCGAACCAGTTGCACCTTCTGACCTCGGTGTTGCGCCTCGAGCCTCCGCAGAATATCCACGTGTTCGACCGTTCAGTTGGTCTCGTCGCCCGGATAACCGAAGTCATATTTGATGTACCGGCCAAGGAGGTCGTCGTGAGCTTTGTTGATAGGCGCATTGAAAAGCTGCCTATGAACTCGCAATGCATGCAGATGCTTCAGGGCGTCGTTGACGACGTTAAAGCGTGTTCTGAACTGGAATCTCGACGAGACAGCTTCGAATGCCCCACCTCCGCTAGTATCTGCAGCAGTGTAGTTAGTTCACAGGACATCCCTAGTATATCCAGCGCGCCCCCAAAGTCTCCGAAGTTGAGCAGGCATAAGAAGCAGCGCTCCCTGCTGTTTTCTTTGATCTCGTACGTATTGTCGTGTTCCTTGTGCCTTCTTTAGACTGACTTGTTTTTGGCTGCTCTTCAGCTCGTTGGTGCCACGTTCCTTGTCTCCGCCCCCGGCCCCTCCTCCATCACCCACCACGCCCTACCCCTCATCTCCGCCTCCCCTCCCCCCAATTCCCCCTATCACACCCCGCAATACATCATTTTCCCCCATCCCGCAATCTCCAGTCTCCCCCTATAACCCCGCTTTCCCACCATTGACAGATCCGCCGATTCTCCGTCGTCGCGCGCGCGCTACTCTTATCGATGCCTGGAGACGACATGTCGTTTCCGCGCTTTCGGCTCATAACTATTACGCAGGGTACACTGAATGGGTGCTCCGTAGTATGGCTACCGGAGCTCGCACCGAGCTGAGACAAATCGAGAGATCCTGGCAGCCTGGGCGCGGTGCGGCTCGCAAACATGGAAGGACCCGAAGCGAGGGGAGAGTTGCTCTTGACTTTGGGGAGCGCGGCTCTGAGGAGACTCAAAGACAATGGCGTGCACCTTCACCATTTCTCGAGGAAGTTGAGGGTGAAAATGATGACTGCGTCGTATATTCTCGTCACGAACAAGGTTTGGTTGATTCCATTCTAGAATGCTATTTTTCTGATATGTTTGTAGCACATGAATGGGGCGCAATTCGCCATGTCCGTAATACAAGTGCATGCGATGAACTGGACGCATACGCTTTTGAGTTCAGCGTGGAGAATGGCAGCCTCTTACGCGAGAGCTTCGGCTTTGGAACTGACGTCTTTGGTGATATGTGGGATGATGATGACCATATCGCTTTTGAAAATTTTGGCGCCCTGCACCCAGGACTGGAGCTCACCTTCGACGGACAACTCAATTTCGACGAGGATTTTGGAATTGATTACGAGGGTGGCGACTATTATACTGACATGACATTTGCTGTTATGCCGTCCGATGCCACTGAAGAAGATGACTCAGATGAAAGCCAAACATCTTTGCGTACCCCCGAGGATGGTGAAGTGCTGCCTTTGCCGCTCCCAGCTACATTACCAGGATTGTCTGGTGCATGCTTTCAGCAGCGCAGTCATTCTGACTCCGTTCCGATGGCTGTCTCAAAAACTACTTCTTCTCATCCAAAAACTCGGCCTCTTCATTCAAGCCCCGGATACCCCTCTACTGCGCCGCATGTCTGTGCCAAGCCTACTGCCGCGGTGCCATGGAACTACCGATCGGTGATGCATCCGCAGAAGTTACCCGCGCATTTCCCTTCATCACCGTCGCGTCTGCCCAAGTGCATGCCCATTCCGAATGTGGAAGAACTTCTTTCCACTCGTGTTGCCTTCCTTTCGCGAATTCGAAATGCTCTAACTTTCGTACGTGCTCGTGCACGTGAGGAGCATTGGGGCTTATTATGGTCACAAAACTCTTTTGGGTGTGGATTGATGGACCCTGAGTCTGAGGGGCAACTTGAAATTAGGGCACGCAGGCGTGCATGGAGTGCAGGCATCAAGGTCACTGCGGCTTCTGCGCCAACCTTATTTTCGGTCGCTGTCCCGGGTTCTGGCCCGGGTGCGAGGGTATGGGATGGTTCGGTCCCATCTGCTGCGCAATTTCCTTATCGACCTCCTGGGCTCACACCACCTGTGACAAAGGTGAATGGACCGATTATTCCGACTGGCCTTCTGTTAGGCAGACCTGTCAGGCGGTCACCATTAGCCATGTACGTGTGGAGTGCAGATGATGTGGCTAAGCAAGACACTGCACGCCAGGGCAAGTACGGAGATATTGGCCTGAAACGTGGTGGAGAAACAGCAGCTTCGAAACGCCCCCTGCGCGTTTCGTTCCTCGAGAGTCCCACTAAGTTGCTTCCTGTTCGTGAGGAAGGGGACGATGAGGAAGGGTATTCCGAAAGGAGAACCTCCAAGATCGACTTCCCGCAAAGCCCTACGTCACCGACTTCACCTGCTAAAGTTACATCTGTCATCACTCCGGATGAAAGATTCGGTGTCAGCCAGGGAGATGTCAGTGTGACTGATGATCCGTTCTTCAGCTCTCCCTTTCATACGCGTGCGCGGACTACAAGCATGTATCCTTGCTCTCAACCCCCACAGGAGCTCCCTATGTTTAGGCCACGGACGCCTCCCCCATCATATCAGGCTGCCATTGGTGACGATAACACTGATGATGATGAGTCCGACGATGGAACACTCGATGCTTGTGCACTGTTATTCCAACCTCTTTCAACGCTGCGCTTGACCTCGCCCACAAAAACTACGCCTACACGACCTCCGCTGGTAACAGCTCCGTCATTCACTCCTCGAGTTCGTGCTATGTCCTTGCCCACGTGCCCAGCTCGCCCGCGTAGTCCATCTCTCTCATCGAGGTCGAATGACGAGGATTGCCAAGATCTGTCACAAGCTTACGCTGCGCCACCACCACCAGCCACCCCCATTGCTGCAGCGCTACCCGTTGCAGTGACCGAGTCTCACCTCACTTATGCGCACCTTCATGCTCCGGTGCCTATCTGTGGGAAAGCCAGCGTGACAAAAGGCATGTGTGAGAAGGACAAGGGAATAGCAAGCCAGGAGGTGGTCTTCGAGCGGAACGGGGAAGAATATACTTTGGGTCTGGAAGTGGCATTGGGTAGGGCAGAGGAAGGACGTTCTGTGTGGTGAACAGGAGATGCGGTTTAACGCTGTTGCATAGAACCAAAACTCGGGAACCGACTACTAACTGCTCTAATCCTTATTCGTGTCTATCATGCTTTCTTGTGCATCAGCTTTCGCGTTTTCGCCCCCGTGTAAGCGCGTGCTATCTTCATCTGGTGTACCTGCGAGCTCATCCGTTTCTTTATAGAAGATCTTAATTGACGCATCTCCGGCTTCTGCCTAATAGTCAGCGTTATAATGCTTTCACCTACGCCATCAGATATATTGATCGAATTAACTGGCCATGTGTCGCGTAGTCCCAGTAGGCCTGGAACTTTCATCGCTCAATTGATCCGCGCTTAGGGTCATAAAATTCATTCATTTTGAGCTTGACGTCTTGCGACCCGCCATCCTTCATTAATGTGCATGTAACATACGTTTCTGCTCAGCTTCAGTCGCGTTTACAAAATGCCGCTCCCCACACGCAGACGATGACAAATGTTGCCGTCGGTGCTTGGCAGCACTTTGGAGGCAATTTATTCTTCAAATTGCGGCTGATCGGTGGCCCAATTACTGGGGTTGATGACCTAATTGGCGGAGAGCGTTGCGTTCCTCGATATGAATTTGTCTCGCCGAGACTCATCTACATAGATTACACTGCGGGTGATTAAATATGTTGTGCCCCTCACCATCTTGAGAAACGCCGTCGGGCTGTAAGTCAACCTACCACCCAAACGACCTGTTCGAAGGTCATCAGATGATGATACACCGAGATTAAACGAACGCTTACTCCTCGTGCATCTCAATCCCACCGACGGCCCAGCGTCTTCTAGCATCTACCTGAGAAATCACCTGTGCGACATCATCACCCAAACCCGTTGGGCCGCACACGCCAACCACCACACCTGTGATGGCCATGCTGGACTTGACATTAGAGCCGTAAGATACCGCACGCGACATCACTGCGTCAAGGACTTTGGCGATCTTTGGACGTCCTGCGGTGAGCGTGAGCCCTGGTGGGAGGAAATCCTTCCCTGGGGGGTTGTCGGATGCACGTGTGTAGTGGACAGATATTTTGAGTGGCGCATAGATGCTTTGTTGGATAAGTGCCGCTAGTTGAGGGACGAGTGGAGTGAGACAGGCTAATAGGTATGAGGAACGTTCAGTTAATACGGCAACAATACGGACCAGAATCTCGGACACTCCAAATGACTTCTATGATTTTTACTCGACTTGCACCTTCCGAGTCTCTCTAACAGCAAGGGTTGGAAAACGGGAAGTAAAAATGCTCAATCTGGCTTACTTGTAGGATGTCCTGCACAGCTGAGAGGGCAAAGGAAATCCCAGTTCCGCCAACAATGAATATCGCAGCGGAGTAGCTCGCAAACACGCAGTGACCTGGTCCGCCTGCACAACAATAAACAACCATTAAAAAATGCCTGTTTCCACTTACCGTATGGTCCTTCAATCATTACTTGCACCGTCCTCCCATACGCGCCTTCATCTGATTCGTATCCCGCAACTGTTGCCATATCGTACAATCTGCTCGTCCACCTACCGGTCTTCTTACACAACAACACCATGCCTTCAGGTGTCTTCGCAGCGGTGGCAATGGTTAATGGGTGACTCTCTGCCCAGCCGATCCATCCCATGGCGGAGGAAAGCACGCGAAGGCGTACATGTTGTCCTGCCCTCCAACCGGCATTGAGCTGGGGAATCTCAATACGTGTGAGCATGAGGTCGGGAATAGGACGTATGCGTGCATTAAATACGCGTGTTTTCATAAATCGGATGAGGTAGTCAAGGCCGATGATACCTGCGGCGGCGATGACGTACGGCCAGACACTGGGTACATGAGCATGAACCTGGATATGCCATTGTCATAAGCTGGCAACATGGCATAGATATAATCTGGGCTCACAGCTGGGAGAAAGAGGATGAACAATACGACATGCGAGAAGTAGAACAGATTGTATGCCCGTCGTCTGAAGAATGGGATCGAAAATAGATATATAAGATCTACAGTGACAAGCGCAACAAAGGCCCATATGTGTGTAGGCATGCGAATGTTTTTAGAAAATGTGAGATCTATCGTCCATTCATAAACTAGGGTAAGGGTGACCACGAGACATCACATCAGCGCTGAGCAATGACGAGCTTCTCAAACTTACTGTAACCAAGCGAATGTACGTTGGATGCGATCACGAGGAGCGTCCCCGCGAATCTATGAATGTAATTGAGCTGTGGAGAATCCGTAAGAGTTAACCTGAAGGATTACAATAACCGACCTTCTCATACCCGAGACCAAGAAATATACCCAATATGTTATTTTTGGTCGCCAACAGATAAACGATAGGAATCTGTGAGATCGCTACGAATCCGGTCCGCAACGGGTCCGCAAATGGGTTTGACTTTAGAAATCCGGCATAGACCAGAGCCGCAGAATAGATCACCAGGACCAGTCCCTGACCCAGAGAGAAGCTCACATCCAGTCTGTACCTCAGGATATTAGCGAAGGTTGGGACACGCGAGGACCATGCGCGAACATGCGGTGGGAGTGACCAGCCTTCTTCCTTTGCCGCTGGGTGTCGAATGAGATGCGCTTCGGAATGAAAGGTATGTGATTCATCCGACGTAAGGTTATCAGCTGCGGAGGGACCGGATGGGGGAGATTGTACGGAGCGCATGGGGGGCTTTGGTGCTTGGCGCTTGAGCGGGATTGCACGGAGGATATGTCCATGGCGCCATTCCGCGGCACGGGAGAAGCGTGCAACAGCACGAGGGAGCGCGAACACGGCAAACACGCCCGCAAGTGCGAGAAAGAAGGCATCGATGTGGAATACAAGTTGGAAGGCATTCACGGTGGGAGAGGTGCTTGTTGCTGATTGCGTTGTGGTTTCCATGCTTTGAATGATTCAACCTGTTGAACCGGTTGGAAGGTAGGACCAGAAAAATGAGGGTGTTAGAATATGCACAGGACGCCGAGTCGTCCGATAGTGTGAGTGAGGTCTTGGATGATGAGAAGCGACAGGGGGATGTTAAAGGTGACCCACACGTACAGGTGTCCAAGTCTATATGGAATGCCCATGGATAAGCATGCCAGCCGCGCTGGCGAGGCATGGAAGCAAAATTTACCCTGATATACATGTTCGATGTGAAATGTAAGTAGAGTTCATGAAACGTGTTTGCCTCATGTCAATCAATGAGGGAGCATTAGTGCCGTTAGTAGGCACACGCTGCGATAGTGCTGCGGCGGAGATGGGCACCACTGAGACTGCAGCCTTATTGTCAACCGGTTAACCTGCCGAGGAGATGAGCTCGACGTGCTGCACGCACTGTGTTGTTGCTCTCACTGTCCATTCCGTGAAGACTCCACAAGATTAGTTTTTATATTGCATGTACTGGTCGGATCCTGGTATGGATCTAGCCTGAGAAAAAGGTCCGTGTGAAGTCTTGTGCATCATGATCATGCGGATTTATGCCTCGCGTAAGTATCGAAGTCATCCTGATTCAACGAGGACTGTTCCGTTGCAATGGAGAAGGTGAACTTCACATTCTTATCGTGTCGATTTATGTTGATCAGGAAATGCATCAGGCAGTGCTTGATATTTTGCGCCCATCACTGCCAAAAGTAGTAGTAGACTTCGGCCAGGTTATCTCCCTTGGCTCTGACCCAAAACTTTGTCTTGAAAGATACATGCTTGAAGTCATTCAGATGTATAAAGAAGGCTCAAATGCGAGCCTACCCGCTCATACTAATCGGTCATACCCACGACTCTTTCAAAATCGCTGTGAAGCGACAACTGACATTGGCGAAACCAGCGGTCCCTCCCACTTATCTCAGGCTAGGAACTCGGACAAATGTGAGCTTCATCAACTGCGGACGAGGGATTATGGTACCCGCCGACGATATACGCACAAACCATCAGGGAATTGTGGATCACAGAGCTTTGTCATGCATACCCGTCTATAAAATTTCCCGTCAACTGACCTAAGTTTAACTGCAGGAATAGAGACGTCACCGTAAAGAGTCAGGTGACCGAACCAACATCGTCTCGGTCGGTGTTCCGCCGTCAATTTCAAGGCTTAAACATCTACTTGCTCAATACATCATATCTCGTGGCGTGTACCGTCCAAAAGTAACCGTTGCTTATCTTATCAATATCTACTTTCTCTCACAGTAAGTCACCTGTTTATTTATTCTAATATCGACTGTTAATGTAGGACACGTCCGTCACTGCAGTCAAGCCAAAATGTAGTGCAACCACTCCACTACGGGAGAGAGGTCAATGCCAAGGCAGAGCCACACGATCTTTCCACTCCCACCAAAGTCTTCTGACCTGAGTATAGACCTGGATCTACAGCTGAGCTATCACCTTATCTCTGCTTGTTCTCATTCCATATAACGTTGATTATCCCTAATCACAATTATTTGTGCCTCACATTCACTATGGGCGAGCCAGAAAGTTCATCCTCCAGTGAAGGAAAGGTCATCGCCAAGGAAGAGGCATACAATGTTACCATATCTGACCAACGCCTTCTGGACCTGGGGTATAGACCTGAATTCCGCCGCGAGATGTCTCTCTTCGGAGTGCTTGGGATATCGTTCTGTTCCATCGGCATTCTAAACGGAATGAGCAGCGCCCTTCAGACGGGGTTGTTCTCTGGAGGCCCGCTGGGTCTGTTTTGGGGATGGAATGTGAGTTTGACGCTTCAATCTTCATGAGTATGACAACAACTGCTATTCTATCCAGATTTGCAGTTTCTTTATGCTTCTGATCGCGTTCAGCTTTGCAGAGATTTGCAGTGCATAGTAAGCAATTCATGCCCTGTCAGAGCCTACGTCTTAGGTTGTTGCGCAGCCCAACAATGGGAGGACTCTACTTCTGGGTTTGCAAGATGAAACCGGACGTGCCAATCCTTGGCTGTGAGTCTTAATGTTCATCCTCTGAGTAGTGCCTGAATGAATTATTAGTCTTTACTGGCTGGCTTTATTCCATGGCCATGGTATTTACTGGTATTTCCGCTAATTTGAGGTAAGTTGTTTGCATCATCGAATCGGAACCTACGATTTGTCATCTAGTACCGCCCTATACCTTTCGTCCATGGCAGAGGTTGGGCAAGGAAGAAGTCTAACGAGATTAGAAATCACTGCGATCGCATGGGCCGTAAACATATTTTCTGGCATCGTCAATACTATTGGAACAAAGGCTATAGGACATATGAGCACGTTATTTGTTTGGTGGACGCTCGGAGGCACTGTTAGTTTAGTCACCACACTGCTTGTGAAAGCACCCGTGATGGTAAGGTTCTGTTAGACTGCAAGTCTGTTTCCTTCGCGTGGAATCTAATTATGTCCTACAGAACTCTGCTGACTTCGTGTTTACGAATGTTCAAAAGTAAGCTTTGCTCATTCTATGAATGGAAGAGTCATTAATTGGTCGACTAGCTTCACCGGCTGGCAATCCCAAGGCTTCGTAGTGCTTCTTGGGTTTCTTCAGGTGAGAATCAGCTCTGTACATGTTGTACTGTATGACTCACGTTGCGACCTCGTCCTAGGCTGTATATACACTCGAGGGGTGCGAGACAGCAGCTCAAGTAGCGGAAGAAGCTGTACGGGCGGAGATCCTGGCTCCACTTGCTGTAGTTGGCAGCATCGCAGGTTCTTGGTTGATTGGCCTCGCATACTTGCTTGCACTTCTTTTCGCAGTGCAGGATATCGCTTCCGTTCAGGCCACCACGTTTGCCATCCCGATTGCTCAACTCTTCTACGATGCGGTTGGGCCTCGATTGTCACAAATGTGTCTGCTTGTGATAATGGTTTCTCAAGTGATGGCTGCGATCACAACATTTACTGCAAGTTCGAGACTGTTCTATGCGCTCGCAAGAGATAATGCATTCCCGTTGAAAAAACAATTTATGACCTTGAACCGATTCCAAGCACCATACTGGGGTGTATGGACTAGCGTCTTGATAGGATGCATCATATCATGCGCTTACATCGGGTCTGCAATTGCGGTCAGTCCACCAAAGTCATTACTGTATTTCTTTGTTCTGACAGCATTTGCGCTTCCACAGTTCAACGCCATCTTATCCTCAGCAGCCATAGCGGTGATGTTGAGCTACATGCAACCCATCATTATCCGGGTGTTCTGGCCTGACTCGTTCGTCATTGACAATGATGTATTCGAGCCACACTTGACTTGTTTTCATGAATTTAGCATCCAAGACTTTGGACCTTTCCGCCTCGGAAAATGGTCATGGCCAATGAACTTTGCCAGTTTTCTGGTACGCAACTTCCTCATTTATCATACACTTCCCATTCATTATCTGTACAGTTCACTATTTTCGTCTGTATTTTATTCATCTTGCCTACGGCATACCCGGTGGACGTTCTCAACATGAACTACGCAATTGTTGCTGTGGGCGGTCTTCTGGTCGTGATCACGATCAACTGGTTTTGGTGGGGAAGGCATAGCTTTGAAGGCCTTGTTAAAACGGCTACGTGAGAGTTAAAGCTGAAGGCCAGACAAATAAGAAGGTTGGCAAATGCTTGGCCTTCTGGGTCGCTAGTTCTATGACATCCGTACTTCGTCGCACTAGATGCTATACGACCGTTTCTCCATACGTTGTTACTAGGAACCTCGGGCAATCTGTTTCGCCAAAGCAAGAAGGTGACCCCCCAGGAAAATACTTCTTTCTGAGAAGTTGACCCCTTGGAGAGCCTGCAGCTCGGCGCTTGCCACGACCAAGTTAGTACTCAGCTGTACTGCACATCGTTGTTGTCTGTGAGGCCTGAGGCCTGAGATTTGGGACTTTCTCGGCGACACCTACACCTTGCAGCCTGTAGTCCGACACATTATATGGTATTGCAGACCGCGATTGGCAACCGACCATATTCTTGCAAATCACGATGAGTGACTACAAGGCCTCGAAGGAGGCTTTTGTCTCTGGAATGACTGGCTCGACAGTATTTCATGTAAATATGATAAGCGGCGTTGCATTGGTGTGTATGCCTATGTGTCTTTCCACTTCAGCAAGCTGACCATCTTCAGTCCTCGATCGCCCTTCATTCAGCACTGCGTTCGCGTGTTCAAGCATTTGGATCCGCATATTTCTTGGCAGAGTTTGTAATACTTGCCGTGCCTATGTTACTGTCTATGACTTTATTCGCGGAAGCTCCTGGCGCACTATCCCTCCTACTACTCGTACCGATGCTTGTTTTGCTCCTTCTTCCCCCTCTTGAAAGAGGCACGCCTTTACCGGCTGAAAGTCGAGATGAACTAGCTTCACCCAATGGAAGAAGTCGAGCAGAGACTCCACTGACGCACTTATCCCAGACCCTCAGACCCTTACCTGCTCTGACCACCTACCGTGCTCACATGATGTTAATGACAGTTCTGTCTATACTTGCTGTTGATTTTCCAGTGTTCCCCCGTGTTCTAGCAAAGTGTGAGACGTATGGTGTTTCTTTGGTGCGTCTAGAACATATCATGTTCTTCAACTTTCACACAATTTGATTCATAGATGGACATTGGCGTTGGCTCGTTTGTATTCTCTCAAGGCGTGGTGTCTGCGATTCCAATCATCAAAGACATATCCTACCTCCAGGCTCCGATCCTGCCTAAACTGAAGTCCGTCTCCCGTAAAATGATACCCATCATTGTGTTAGGCATTCTTCGCGTCGTGCTCGTGAAAGGCACTGAATATCCTGTAGGGTCTTGCATAGTTTGCATGTCACGCCTACCGCTTAACAAGTACAACCAGGAACATGTGACAGAGTACGGCGTACACTGGAATTTCTTCTTCACGTTTGCGCTTTTGCCTATCATCGAGGTCTTGTTGCATCCTATCATCTTGCGTATCCCCGTCGCTCTGTTGGGTCTTTGGATTGGAGTTTGTAAGTAATAGCTCGGCTGTCATAAGAAACTTGAATCGGATGCCTGTTTAATAGTGCATCAGTTCGCACTGTCATCCGGAGGAATGAAGGACGTACTGCTCAACGCCTCACGGAGCAACATTGTTTTCGCGAACAAAGAGGGGTTGCTATCATTGCTGGGTAAAAGTCGTTACTCTTGTAGGATGTGCGTCTTCTGACCCCTCTCCACCAGGTTATGTTTCGATCCACATACTCGGCCTGTCCTTAGGAACCATCATACTTCCTCCTTCCCCTTCGTTTTTCCGGAAGCAGCAGCGGCAGTTACTCGACGGGCCATCCTCTCACCGACTTAGCAAACTTGATCCTTCGGCACCCAGACAGAATGCAAAGATCATCATTGAGTTGATGTCGTATTCAGTGGTTTGGTGGATGCTTCTGGCCTTCGTGAGGCTTGGATTAGAAGTTTCGAGAAGAATGGTTCGTCCTGCTTGTTTTGCTTTACGTACACGATTTCATGTGAAAGTCTCATATGCTGATATTATTCCTAGGCAAACATCTCATACATCCTCTGGGTCGCAGCTTACAATACCTCTTTCATCCTTGGTTACATTTTCCTCGACATGGTGTTCTTTCCCACCAGAACATCAAAGATACGAGATCCGACTGATCCTTCGGGCAAACGGCTCCTCATTGAGGAAAAGGGGCTGAAAAGCAGCGCACCTGCGCTGTTGGAGGCCATTAATAAGAATGCATTCATTTTGTTCTTGCTGGTTCGTCTTCCTAATATAACCTGCATTTGGCGTCCTGACATCTATACTCAGTCAAATGTGGCCACCGGTTTGATCAATCTCAATATCCAGACTATGTTCGTGGGACACATGAAGGCAATGTGTTTATTGTGTGCATACTTTATGGGCATGTGCATTTTTGCATGGCTTTTTAGAAGGATTCGGTTATGGAAGATGTGAGGTCGTTTCAAAATATACCAAATACCATACACTTCGCGAGACGTTTGTTTGGATTTTTCCGCTGTTTCAGTGTTCAGTCCATTACGTCTTAAGCTGAAGGCTTACTGTGATCGTTCGGAGTGTGATTGAGGATTCATAGTGATGTGCGCACGAGGCATTGTGCTCCTGGCAGTATGAATTATGTCACGCATCACATGCATGCACCACGTCATCTCCATGTACATCAAACAGTTCGCTATATAACAAATATATTTGGAATTTTGGCTCCCTTGATTAAAGGCCTTTGGAGGGATGTTTGTCCACTGCTCAAATACGCCAAGGGCCTTTAAGATGTGTGCTCCCAAATTGACTTTAGACGGAGTGAAGTTGTTCCTTACGAACAACTTGCGAGAAAATCTCCAAAGCTGCTTGGGGTTGAAAGGCAGGCTAACAATGACATAACAGGTGTCAGTGAATATCATCATCCTCAGAAGAGTTGACTGACCACTTCGTGTCCAGCAGCATACACCCGTCTAAAACGTAAAACAATGAGGTATATTATCTCTCGTTAACAAGCTGAGATGAAAGATGACTTACGCAAAGGAGAAGTTGTCGACGTTCTGCACGGCCGCAATAGGCTTTCCATTGATCGTCATATTGGTGAATGGGGTATTATGGAGCGTCTCATTGCCATACCAATCCATTGCTAGAACTGACGCATGGCCCTATTAGACAGAATAATTCAGCGACGTTGGCGGCAGAATACGCAACAGCCTACCCCAAGCCAGTTGCAACTAGAGTCAATGAGAAGCGTCAGAATATATGAAATATCATTGCAGCACGAAAACGGACACCATATCAGCATCTCCAGCCTATTCTTCACCGGTAAATTAGCAGACAATGATGCAGTAACTGAGCACGCACCCAAATCAAAATTTTCAGCCCAGAGTTGGCCAGAGCCGATAGCTGGGGTAGCCATGTTCTAGCGTCCTTTAACAGGAAGGTAAATTTGGCACCCGAGGAAAGAAGTTGGACAAATACATACGTCGCCTGTATTTACAAATGGCTCATAGGGTGGGTCTGAGCATTCCTCGTATTTGACATGAGCACCGATCTTCTTCATGACATCCTCTCTTTGCAAATAATACACATAGTATTCAGGGGGGAATAAAGAAGATGAATTTTGACGTATATCATAGCTGTCGTAATTGCCCACAGCAGGGGTGAAGACATTGTTGCCCTGAAAGAATTCAATGACGTCCATACACATAGTATTGATATGTCACTCACACAGTAATTATCGGCATCCCGGCAAATCTTGTTTGAGTGAGCGGAATTTCCAGCAGCGTAGCAGGCACTCTCTTGCGCTACGCAACCATCAGGGCCGTAAAGGGAATCCGAAATGTTCTTGAGCACGTCATCTGGCTGGAGTTGTCCATAACCAGGGGCATAAGTCGCAAAGTTTAGGAATGCGATGTTCTGAATGAGCGGATCATACCAGCCACTGCGAATGCTTATTCAACGGGGTATTAGTAAGTCAAGAAAGCAACTTGCTCGTTAATCATCAGGGCGCTGACGACAACTGGAACAGCATCAATCTCTCCGCTAGCGATTAAGGCGTTTCGCTCTTCGAAGTAGGTCACAAAACTGGGTCCGTAGTGACCGCCGTAGCTCTCTGTGGCAAAGATCAACCTGAGCCCAGTATAAGTAATCATCCGTGATAGCTGAGTTAAGCAACTGACTCTCGACTGGCATACTTTGAAAATAGCTGGCTTTCAAACAAAACCTGGAATGCAGTCCATACAAAAGGTGCAGCGGTTTCCGTGCTGTTTACGGCATCAGTACCGTAAGAAAACCCTGTTCCAATTGGCTGGTCAATGTAAATCACTGGGTCAGGAAATCAGCTCTGGTAACGAAATCCGAGGGCTGCGTGCTACATACTGTTGCTGAGACTATTCCAGCTGTAGGTAACCATGTTGGATTAGCATATAAAAATGATTTTAAATAATCCTGACATACCTGTAGGGGTTAAGAATGGTGGAATTTTGGTCGGCATTTACTAAGCATGGCCCGTTCTCTGTTGAAAATTAGACTAATCAAAAGGCAATTAAACCAATCGAACCTTGGAATAGTCCTATCATAGAAGAACATCCAGGGCCGCCATTCAACCTACGAAAGCAGTTCAGAGGTGCGACTCAACAGTACTTGGTGATCTAGCGCTACCATAGAGTGAATGGGGCTGTTTTCGGTGAGTTTCTAGACTCGAAGAACCAGAACCACTGTGTCTTAAATCAGTTTACATCCAGAGCATAGGGAACAGATATATACCATGGACATGTTTGTTCCAACATTAATGTAACCTGAAATTTGGGTAACGTTTGGAGTTGTTTCACAGATTCCCGAGTTCTTGACATAACGAATGCCAGTTGCATTGTGAACCTTGGATTGAATCTCGATGTGCCCTGCTTCTGTAGCATGAAGATTGTCCTCGACAACAGAGACAGCGCGAGTTACGGATACGCCAGCCAATAGCGCAACGCCGGCTCGGACGAGCGTTCTTAGAAACATGCCAGGGCACACTAGTAGGGAGATCTAAAGTCATCACGGCCATCAACTTCACGTACTTATAGAGTACTGGATCCCTAGCTAAATCTTATCAGGCGATTGAAGGTAAATAATTGGTGCCCACATGACGGCGAAGAACCAACGTGCTGATGGGTTGTACGTTAGCGCTTCAGCTTCTAGACTGCTTCAAGTTGGTTCTACGACTGGCCAGTGAAACCCACTGGTGTGCTAGAAATAGGTGCTTTGCCACCGGCCGCATCGACCAACGGCTAAAGGCTAGATCACGAAAGGGTGCTTGTTTGCGGCTGAGGCAAACGACTCGCTTGAAATTATTAGGAGATCACATTCACGCGATGTTACGTAGTGCCCGCGTAATGGCCGGCCGCTGCACACTAACGCCGTGACGGAAAGTAAGTCGATGCGCTGTTCGAATGCTCTGCATCATGCCGCTGTGTTGCTCTATAATTTGCAATCGGCCAGGAATACCGTTGGGAGGACTTACCTTCCATTGTAGGATTGGGAAATTCTCTCGTGAAAGCCAGGGATCTGGCCACCTCTGGAGTCCTAGACTCTGGGGCAAAAGGCCAGTATGGGGCTTCGGCGGCTGGGTTCGAGCGGAGTTACAATATTAATCCATCGCGCCTCCCGCCCGCCGCTCCACCGGGTCCACCCGCCCTCCCGTTCGCGACTTAGTACTTCTCAGGCTGTACCCGCCTCACGCTGCCTACTTCCAACTTGTGAGTTACATTTATTTGTTTCTTCTGCTGTTTTGTTGTATTAATGGAGTTCGGTGGACAGTCCGCTGCACCCTCCTGATTTCCAACCTTGCAATGCGCTGATCAACACCTCCCGCCTGCCCGCTGCAGCCAATTCCACCTTCAGTGCTGCTCTCATCTGCCAATTTCAGCGTGCCATCAGGCCACGTGCTCACCCATCCCCAAGCCTCTCCCAGGACCCAGAGACGATGTAGCCAAGCATCTTGGAAGGAACAGGTCAACTGAAGCCTAAGTTCTCCTTCCAAGATACTTACAACGACAGTGACGGAAGCGTCACAGACATGGACGATGATGACACACACAGCCGGAAATGTTCAGGAATGATGAGGAACCAGTGGTGCAAGCAACCGGTAGGCTTCCGCATGTATATGATCTGCCATTTGATACTTGTTGATCATCTCTTGTCTCAGTCATGGTGTATGTATTTTTTCTCAGCTTCTGCCATGAATCATTTGTGTTATTGAACAGGTTGGTGTGGCTGACGGTGGGGGTGGCTGCTTAGTACTTACTCGGTATGTCAGCCGCATGATGTTGAAACTTCGACTGGAACAAACTAGACGCCCCAGGCTCTGACCCTAGAGTCTGCTTCAGACTTTAGCCCCAAAGTGTCCATTTCCTGGTTGTCCTCCGTTTAAACACCACCCGGAGCCAGCTGCCCAAGCCCAGACTGGTCCAATAGTCTATATAGAATATGTAACCCCAGAGGTTGCCACTTCCGGACGTTCTCGAGAGCGCGCTATTTTGGGTGTACCACCGTCGAGCACCGCCCGAAGCCAGCTGCCGAAGCCCCAGACTGGCCCTGGACTTTGGCGCAAGAGTCTACGTAGAATAGCCTCAGAGTGGCCATGTCTTGGACGTTTTCCTATTGTCAGCGGAGCAGGACTGACGGCCCATCAGTGAAGTCATCAACACTATCATGGCCAGATATACGTATCTTCAACCTCGATATCCCAATCCGCAGCATCGATGACCCCCAATTCACGGCTTTCGTGAATCACATTAGAGAAGACTACTCCGGAAATCGACAGAATGTTCATACAACCTGGAAGAAGCTGAGTAGACTCCATTGAATGCGCCAGAACACACCTCAGACTACCTTGCAATATTAACCCATCCTGGAGTACGTAACCTCTCGGTAAAAATGGGATTGGTCAGAAACACACGCGTCATCGCGCTGCATCATCGCTTCGTCGCAGTCTAACCTCCTCAATACATTCGAAAGCCACTGCACCCTCCGCATTCCATCCAAACCGTTCGTCATAGACGGTGAATCGAAGCAAAGACACACTGTCTGTTTGCAAAGACAAACGAAGGACAAGATTGTGCTAATGTTGTATTTCCCGAGTTGCTACTGCAAACACAATATATCGTCGAAGAGCCGACCGAAGGGGTGTCCTTGTAGTAAGCAGAATGGCAGACTCCAGAGTTGGACAGACTACTACGTACCTTCCTTGTCCCTCTTCAGAGTGCAACTCTGGCCAGTGCAGCAATATATGGCCAATAATATAAAGGACGAAGAGCTTATATGCTAAACATCATCGACGATTACATATCTCTCTGTTTCTCTGAGTCTCTGAACTCTTGAAAAGCAACCTCGTGAGCACCGCACGAGTCGGTGATGCCAACAACACCAGCGAGCCTGTTGAAAAGTTTTGAGCACTTGTGAGCCCTCAATTTTTATGTTAACATGAGCACTTACTTTTCATTATACACTTACTCTGCATTCTCCATCGTCCCGGTCCATAACGCAATCTGTGTTGAATGGTCGCTTCGTATGAAGCTGAGGCGTTTCGATATTGTGTCGGAGAATGCCCTGCTCTCTTGTAGTGCGGATTCGAAACCTGTCGACATGGTCAGTTCTTCGGAGGTTCGTCTAAACTTGGCCAGGAAGCGTCCTGGCCCAAGTGGTTAACACAACAGAATTAAAATTTGTTTCTCTTGTACTTCGCAGGTTCGAAACCTGCCTAACAACAGGGTTTTGTTCTCCTCGGAGGTTCATCTCAACTTCGTCCTCGCCAAAGTGGTTACCACAACGGAATCAAAATCCGTCTCTCTTGGACTACGCAGGTTCGAAACCTGCCGAACAACAGGAGTTTTTTTCTATCGGAACACGCCCGATTCCTCGGAGCAAGTTTGCCCTGACTGAAGTGTTTACTGCAACATAATCAAAATCTGTCTCTTGGACTGTACAGTGCAGGTTCAAAACCTCCCAATGGGGTTTTTTCCCATCCGAACACGCCTTGAAGATTCACTGAAGATTCACTGATGGATAGTTCCTCAGAGGCTCATCTCAACTTCGCCCTGGCCAAGGTGTTTACTGCAACGGAATCGAAATCTGTCCCTTGGACTGACACTACCAGTGTAGGTTCCAAACCTGCCGATGAGGATTTTTCTATCCGAACACGCCCTCAAGATTCACTGATGGACATTTCCTCAGAGATTCATATCAACTTCGCCTTGGCCAAAGTGGACATTGTCACATAATCGAAATATGTCTCTTGGACTGTACCAGTGCAGGTTCAAAACCTGCCGACGAGGTTTTTTCTCTCAGAACGCGCCTTGAAGATTCACTGATGGTCATTTCCTCCGGAGTTCATTTCAACTTCGCCTGGCCAAAGTGGTTACTACAACAGAATCGAAATATGTTTCTGTCAGACTTGCGCAAGCTCGAAACCTGCCGACGATAAGGTTTTTTTCTATTGGAACACACTTTGATATTCACTCATGGATGAATTCCTCGGAGGCTCA
This sequence comes from Suillus subalutaceus, assembly GCF_016647625.1. NCBI lineage: Eukaryota > Fungi > Basidiomycota > Agaricomycetes > Boletales > Suillaceae > Suillus > Suillus subalutaceus. Next base: position 91,450 of record NW_024540255.1, read on the forward strand.
TCTTAACTGGTCTTAACCAAGTGGTTACCACAACAGAATCAAAATCTGTTTCTCTTCCAGACGGTTCGAAACCTGCTGACAACATTTTTGCAGTGTATAGATCCTTAGAGCTCCGTTTTAACTAGGTCCAGACATTGCGCCGAAACCTCCTTTTTATGTGATAGTCTGTCCATGAAATAGAATTCACCTCACGCCTCGTCTCAGAAATGCGGGGTATATCCCTGAGATGTGTACGTGCCAACCTAGACCCTCGACGGACTAATCAAAACTGTCAGGATTCACCACCAAATGAAACATTGATGGAGCTGGAGTTACACACAGACTTCCAAGGACTACCGATGATCGGCAGAAGAATGCACACAAGCTCAGGGCAGATTGAGTCTGACTTGATCTCTCCACTGAAGGTCTGGCCCAGACGTGGGCGGCAGTGATACTAGAAAGTCTCAGTCTATGAAAAGTTTTCAGAAGGAACAGCGCACGGGCCGATGGAAATTATGCTACATCAACACCAGCAGAAGCTGTTGGAAACTGTTGAGCACACATGCGCGCGATTTTTTTGCAGCAGGAGCACTTACTTTTCGTTATGTACCCACTCCGCGTTCTTTGTCGTCCCAGGTCCATACCACATAATCTGTGGCAAATGTTCGCTTCGTATGAAGGTCCGTCCACCCGTCTTCTCCGCAACGTCGCTCAATCCTACTCGCAAATTCCACACCTCCACTTTCCGAATTCCACTTCGTCTAGCCAACTGCTTGATCTTTGCGATCAATCCAGGAAACGTGTCCTCGCTGGCCCAGAGCCGCGTGATGATCAGCGTTGGCGTGGAGGGCTGCATTTCAACACTCCAGCTTGCGTATGTGTCTGGGTTACTCAAGGACTGTACACCCCAGAATCCGCCCGCCATAGAAAAGTTCGAGCCGTACGTTGCCCGAGGGATTTGGAATGCTGCGACACCATTTGTTGGCAAGCACGTCACGAGTGCCGTTGGGCGCGCCACCTCGTACAGCCCGTTCTCCACCAGCATGTTCTCTAGCTCCTTTCTAATCAGTCACAGCATCGTGGTCCCAAAGACCCTTCAGTTGCTCCTGCGTCAGCCACTTCCATCCCTCGTCATCCCCCTCCTCCGTGCCTACCTCCCATACAGTCGACACCGGACCCCGCTTCTCCCATCCGTCTCCTTCACCCCCAGGGCCCGATGAGCGGTAAAATTCCTCACCAACATCACTCCATAGCACCGAGAATAGCCCCCCGCCAGCATCCGCTACCTCTTCTGGTGGTGTGCCCCATGCCTCTGGGAATTCAGGAAGATTATCACGTGAGGCAATCACCCAATGTAGAAGACGCATCATGTGCCCTGCATAGCCGCGCCCGCGTTTTGAGGGTGGGGTGAAGACCGCAGCGATGCCGTATGAGGTTGTTTCGTGCACTGTGTTGGGTTCAGAAGCAGAGGAAGGAGGGTAAGCAACGAGGCTTGCTCGCTTGTATCTGACCCCGTAGAGCACGTCAGGATTTTGCTCGTACATCGAGGGTACTCGAGTCGCTTACGTCCTACAAGCACACATGAAATCGAGTGTCATGGGGTCCTCCCGTGGTGCCAGTACCCTTCCGATCTCATTAACTCCCTTCCGTTTGGAAAATGACATGCTTACCAGGTGATCATTTTCCCTTCCCTTGCGTGCTCTAGAACATCCATCTCTTCATCTCGCTTAATGTACTCCGCAAGACTCAGAGTACCACCCAAGTGCGGCCATCTTCGGCATCGTGTCTCCTTAATCTGCGCAGGCGTTGCGCGGAAGAGCGAGATCGATGCAAGTTCTACCTTTGGTTCTACCATCGGAGATAAACTTTGCGAATGCAATAATTCGTTAGTGCTTAACCAGAATGGAGATGATAGGATTGACCGATGCTCCTTATATCTCTATCACAATATTACCTCCCACCCATGTCAACGCGCAACTAAGTAAGACTTATCACGATTGTCACACGTGGTCGCGCATTCCTGACCCCTCCCTACATCAATCTCCCAAGGTCCAATCGACAACGGGTGCCAAATATAGCCTGCCCTGATTTTCACCAGTGACCACTGCGCACCTACTGCCAACTAGGCTGATAGTTGAAATACAGGTACATGATGCAGATAACCCACGTCTAACGTTCGTTATCGTACTTCAGTGTTCAGCACAAACAAAACGCGCATCTAGTTCTGTCTCGAACGGGGAGATGTGTTTCTTACCGGAAGCCCGATGTCCGTAGTCTGATTCAATTAGGGAAGTTTTCCTTTTGGTCATATGAATCACAACTGACTCGTCGCCTTTCAAAATTCGCGCATAGTGTACAACGATTGTAGGTACTCGCTATCAAAGTGACAAGGCGCTTTGGCACTCCTTAGACCCTTGATGATCTGTAAAAGATACCAATGAACAGGACGACGACTGTCTGGCACTCGTAATCGACGATAAAATTGGAGACGGATCAGGATGTGGAATCTAGACACCGCCGGTCCAAGTGACCCCAGCATCACATAAACAAGTAGTACTTGATAATCACAAATAAAATCAGAAATACCACTAGTCCAGATAAGATAACTTCTCCAAAGTCACCCCAAAAGGTATTGACCTCGAATTGAGGGCTAAGCGGTGGGTCCACCGAAACGGTTATCTTGTGCATCCTACCCGAACTACCATCTCGAGAAACGATGAAAAGAGTCTGTCGGGTTTCATCATAAGTATACTTATCGCCGGCGCTGAGACCCGAGACCACTAGCTTTCTCCCATAGACGATGAGGGACGGTACGAAAATTTCAGTCTCTCGAGCAGTAAGAACGATATTATCCTTGGACTCGGGCGACCTCCACTCGAAAACGAACGTGCCTGTGTTCATTTCGTACTCGAACCGTGTGGGTATACCAGCAGTCTTTGCAGCGTATGGTCGGACGATAGACGACAAGATGCGGCCACCGTTATCTAGCGTGAATGAGGATTGGTCCAAATCGAGCAGTGATCGAGGTAATCCACGCCTTCGACTGAACCAAGAGAAATTTTCCCCGTTCCAGTCATCACCTCGGATGTCATCATTGTCGGGGTTATAGTTCCACAGCCTGAAGGCATATCAATAATTGGTCATGCAAGAAGCACTGTACACACGTAAATCCGACCAGGGATCTCTCAAGACCTGTCATCATGGCGTCCATCATCCTTTCCTGCCATTTCCAGTTGTCGCTTTCAAATGCTTCCTTTTGACTGTGACCGTTCATCGTTAGGCATAAATACTAGTGGCATCGTCAAGCTTACTTCAGGTCCATGGGTATACCGCACTCTCCGATCAGAATAGGCTTCCCGAGTACTTCATAGCCATGATCCACGATATTCTGAATTTGGAGTGAGTAGTTTTCTCTTGCGCCTTGCTGACCCCAATACAAAGCTTTCAGCAGGAACATTCCCTAGAAAATGATATAAGCGTCCAAAACCCATATCTTATTTACCAAGGATCATACCCTGGATAAGCCTTGCACGTTCACCGTGAAATCCCCAAAAGCCTTATTGAATAGCGCGTGAAGGTCATACCTATAGCAGAGGTAAGCAATATGCTCTTGAGATAACAGTCCACCAACCAATGTGGGGTAAACACCATGTTAGGAAGTTGATGTTCTGCTGTCCATGATGGTGGACAGAACTGCAGGAGTTATCAGGAAACGTAAGAGATATGTCGCGCAACATACCTCGTTGGGAATTGGCTCTACAAAAAACATTTTGTCATTCGACATCGCCTTCCGGGCACGATCTGTCCACCGTCTAAGGAATGGGTAATAAAAATCGGTGTGCCAATCAACCTTCAAGTGTGTGAGTATCCACTTGATGGTCCATCGCACGTACATACCTTACGACCAGTCATAGGGTCCTTGACAAAATAATTTTCGCGTAGAACGACACCCTCGTTCTTGCTGTTGTCCCACCCCCAGACGCCGTGCATCTCCCATACACACATGCCTTGTGTTGGACCATCGGGGCGCCAGGCCTTCCGACTGGCGGAATTCAGAACACTCCGAGAAGTAAGACGAGTAGGCAAAGGGAACGAGCGTGTCCAGTTGGCAATGAGAGTGGGGTATCCGGAGCCAAGCATAAAAGATTCGAAAGCGGTTGCTGTACATGCCCTGCCATTAGTATCTCAAACGATAAATGTAAGTCAAGCGCACGCACGGACATGCGAAAGATGCAGATCTGTATTATAGTCGAACTTGTACAACGAAGGCAATTCTATATATCCTCTGTGGGGCTCGTTCATAACCTGTTTCAGATTAGCACTATAAAAGTCAAGCATTGCACAAGCTTGCCTCAAATCCAATGATTCCGTCTAAACCATCCAGAGCCTGTACGACTGTAGCGTACATATCCAAGAATGCATCCTGGAGGTATTGCTGGACTGGTTTTGCCTGACCACCAGGCATGACGATCTTCAACTTGGGTGCAAAGGTATCACCGGCCCAGAAGCAAGTACTGGACGGATAGAACACCATGTCAACACGATGGAAGCAATAGATTAAACTGGACATACGCCATGGTTGCGGCGGCCAACTTTTGATATCCGCAGGGCCAAATTCCACGTTCCGCTTCAACGTGACCACCACCTTTGACTCCTAGTAGCCATGCAGCTCCAGACTCTTCGAGTGCATGTAGGTCAAACCCAACGGCCTCGAGAGTCCATGCCGGCGCGCCAGAACCACCCGAGTACCTGGACCAGACGTCTTGATGAACGACGACGAACGCGCTAAGTCCGAACGAGGGCAACAATAAGAGAAGCTTGCGAACGTATGTCAGATACTCCTTGTCGTATATGCCGCTATAAAGATTGCATTAGTGATGTAATCAAGAGATGATTTTAATGCGTACAGTCCTGCATGTTCGACAGCTTCCCAAGTCACAAGAAACCGAACTAGCAAAATATCACGTAGCTGAAAGGGTTCACACTATGTGAAGACGTACTAAAGGTTAAGCCCCATCTTCTAAGACGAGAAAAGTGCTCAGGCGCTTCCTCCAGTGGAAATGGACGGCCAACAAACGTAACGACTTCGTGGTCAGCGGGAAATGTATCATGGTCATGATTCATTGGACTGCAAAATGTTCAGCATTATTGTTTACGTGCGTGAGATCAAAGCCTACGCTTTGCTGCAGCCAGACACGTTGACGCCACGTAAACTGCAGACGCGTCCATAGGAATCGACGAAGTGCCGCCCGTTCGGCTTTATTTCTCCTCCGGTTCCAGTTCGAGACCAATCATGTGCGTATGTGCGAGTCGAGCCAGGTATGTATGAAGGCAGCAGAGAGGGATGAATCTGATACCACAGTCAGCATTGAACTGTGATCTTACACTGAGCTCAGAGTCCCAGACCTTGTCTAAAAGTGGATCCGGCTTTGTATAAGATGGAGACGGAGTTGGCTTCGGACTTCCTTCAAGAAAGACAAAAGAGTTCTCGGAGCCGGATGGGCTGAGCATCGGTGACTGTGACGCGGGTATCTGGTCAATGTCGGATTAGAAACAACTAGATGACGTATTGCTATGGTGTAGTAACGCCTCAAAAGCAAAGGTATAGAAGGAAATGCCCTGATGGAAATATATCAACTTCGCAGCGGAAAGGAAGTTACTACTACGTTGAAGTGGACTGAGCGAAGTTGCGTTGCCAAACGAGAAGTTTATAATGTGTCCGAAAAAGGAAGGCGGTTGTTTGGCAAAGGCTTTGGATCCAAACAACTTGAAGCGGCCAGTTGTCTCGGCCCCGAATTACATACACCAAGATCATCATGATGAACTTGGGATATCAGTGCGGTCTACGTGCGCATCAGTTCCTTACTCCAGGCTTGTCCAAGCAGATCATTCCTTTCTTCCGCCGTATATATACCGAAGCTAAAGTTCAGACAACAGATTCCCAGCTGATTGTTCCTGCTCTCGGTGCTTCTTTTCCTCATAGATGGTTGCGAGATGCCTGCCAATGCACAGCCTGCGTACATCCTTCTACATCTCAGAAGCTTCGTAGGACATCGGATATTCCCGCTGATGTTCATCCCATTCCTTATGGCGTAACTTTCCAGGATAGTGGCATACACGTCGAGTGGGCAGATAATCACAAATCGTTTTACGAGCACTCTTTCTTGGAACGCTACTCATCCGCTCAACGACTGTCGTCTTTTCACAAAGATGTAAAACCGACATCTTGGGATGTATCTACCATCTCCCAAGCACCTGACCTCTACATGACCTATGAAGCCATAAAGAAGCCTTCCCAGCTACTCTCTGCCATCACCCAGCTTACCCGTTATGGACTACTCTTCCTTACAGGTGTCCCGAACACCGAACACACAAACGAGACATGCGAGCTCCGCAAACTTGCTAATATTTTTGGCGAACTGCGCGAAACCTTTTATGGGGAACTGTGGGATGTCAAGAACATCCGTAACAGCAAAAATATTGCCTATACTAATCTTGACTTAGGTATGCATATGGATCTGTTGTAGGTAGTTTCGGTACGTTGTGTCGATAAGGCTCTGATGATCCGACAGATACTTCCAACACCCTCCTCGATATCAAATTCTCCACTGCCTTCGCAATCGTGTTATAGGCGGTACCTCACGTTTTATTGATGGTCTCCGCGCCGCGGAGACATTGCGGAAGACCCATCCAATGGACTTTGATACCCTGACTACTACACCGGTTCCATTCCATTACGTCAATGATGGACATCACCTTCATTACGAGCACCCTACCATCGAACTTGCTTCGTTGCCCGTAACAATAGGAACTGACTCACAGACCACCAGTATCTCTGCATCCAGCGTGCCAGAAATTAAGCACATTAATTATTCCCCGCCTTTCCAAGCCCCTCTGCTGTTAGATTCAACTCCTCCCTCATTTTACGGTGCCCTGGGACGCTACGCCCGCTTTGCTTGATGACCCTATGAACATCCTAGATTATACCCTGCGCGAAGGCGATGCCGTCTTGTTCGACAATCGGCGGGTTTTGCACTCACGCGCTTCATTCACTGACGATGGCTCCGGTGCGGATGCATATGGCGAGACCAATCGATGGCTGAAGGGTTGTTATCTCGAAGCTGATGCCATTTTAGATCGAGGAAGGGTGTTGAGGACGAAGCTTGAGTCGCTGTAGGATTGAACACAATAACAACACGACAGTAATAAAGATGTTGCAGATGAGTCGCGGAGATATGTAAAGTTACATGTAAAAGTTGATGCAATTCATTGTCAATATAGATACATGGCCAACATAGCAACTCTCGACTACAACTTGCTCTTTTCTGCCTTCTTGATAAAGGCAACACCATTGCCCAATGCAACCTGCGTCAACTGTTCAGAACAAGACAAGGAACAGAACGACAAGGATCTCACTTTGCCAGATGTCAAGTTCTTCGTGATAAACGTAATCTCTGAGGTGCCGTTCGGACCAGGACCAACTTCCCAAGCTGACGTCTCGAGCTCATCACCAGGCTTTACAGGCGATGTGAACCTCGCGCCAAAGACCGTCAGGGCGCGGGAATTCCCGTTGGCTATCACCTGAATCAAACCTCTTGCAGCGAACCCATAACTTGACAGCCCATGCAAAATCACACCACCAAAGCCCATCACTTTACCAAGTTCCGGGTCTGATAGACAGCTCAGTCTGGGAAACCCAAGACATATACAAAGCGCCTACCAATGTGCAGAGGGTTGTAATCACCGCTCAGCCTGTAAATCAGGGCTTGCTCTGGTGTCGTCTTGTCCCGGACAACCCAATCCGGTTTTCGGTCCTTAGGGACAGGCTTCGCCTGAGGTGGGGCTGCAATAGCTTTAGAGAACTTGTCTCCGTTGGCCTTTGAACCAAGGTAAAAGGCTGAACTCTATAACTGGGGTCAGCATAGTGGCGATTCAGCTTGGGTGAGCACCTCACGTAAAGCTTCGCATAGGGAACATCACGAGGGTCGAGCAATATGGCTTCATTGTCGATAATGATTCCAGACTCTGTAAACATTGTTAGCCAGTAGAAGTGCTTGTAGATTTCATGAACACACTGTTCTCGTGTACGCCAACTACTCTTCGAGAGAGCTTCCAGCCGGATCCGCTAGCCACCGGAAGGTCTTTCAGGATTTCAATGCTTTGAGTTGCGTGGACCTGCGAACCTGTGAACACGGATCGAATAACACAACTTGCGAGTTACTTACCACCCTGCCGGAGTTCAGCTTCGGAAGACCCGGAAGAGGTTCACCGCCCGTTTTGGCTGCGAACAAGGTGACATCCTGGTCATCGCCTATCGATATTAACGCCTTCAATCCACTACTTAGATGTCTAATTGATCCCACCTTTCAGCCCAAGCACCACAGGATATGTCGGTAGTGGTCCCCATGACTTGTCTGCAGAAAACGTCAATGGCTGAACGTAAGCATGCCAAAACAACGCTACCAAGCTCTACGAAGTCGGGTTAATATGCATGAAGCGAACGAGAATGCGAGTCTCCTTACCATATACCAAAGACAGCTCGTCATGTTTTGCGCCTACCCCGATAGCATACGTGATGATGTCTTTACGAGTCCACGAAACCTAGTACATAAGAGCAAGTACTTAGTACAAACTCGAACTCGTATTACTGTAACACTGAAACGCACTGGTTGGTCTTTGGACTTGAAACCGACAGCTTTTCCAAGGTCGTAGCTCATGATGGTAGAGGCGAAAGTGCTGCAGAGTTGATGCTCTCCTAGTGGGATGCGAACTTGGAAGTCCAATTGAGCCTGAAACTCTCCGGCTATGTGAATCCCGGAGTATGTGCTGGCGGCTGATGATGTCACCACGTGGCTCATCGAGCGAGTCCTTAATTACATAATACACAACATACAGTTGTAACTACCGACCATCTGCATGGTACTAGGACGTTGTATAGTCTACTATGTGAGTACTACTGCGAACCTTCAAGCTAAGCTTCATCACCCCCATGGGCCATGGCGCTGCTGCATGCCCAGTGTTCAACCACCCACACGTGACCTACTAGGTGCATCATTAAATGTGATGCTGTCAGCTGAGTCAGAGTCTAGAGATACGTCGCATTCGAAGACGATGAGCATAGCTCACAGAATCTTGCGAGTTAGTGTTAGTTTCTTACTCAGTAGAATCCGGACCAGCGTCTATATCCTGCCACTGCTAACAACAGCCCGGAACCTTCGCCCATTTCTCCTCTCCTCTCACCTGAACTTCATCCACAACCCTACTACGTTCTTGTCCCACCTCTCATGACCATGACGAGGCCGTCTTTCTCTGCACGAAGAAGCACTGCGTATGTGTCCTGTGGGGCACGAATTCCGTGATACAATGTGGAGAACGCCCTCCTCGACCGTTACCGTTTCAACTGACGCGGTGACACTAATGACATCGACAGAAGTATTAGCCTCCGTCGCGGGGTACTGATATTATCCTCACCTAGACACCCTCATCGTTACTGCACGCTCAACAGCATTGCACTCACGCTCAACGGCATTGCACTCACGCTCAACAGCATTGCACTCACGCTCAACAGCATTGCACTCACGCTCAGAACCAGATATATTGAATTGAATACCAAGGTAGGATCTTGACTGAGGCCATCAATATATTTCGCGAATCACTTCGGTTAATACAGCATGACCATCCCCGGCGCCATCTACATCTTCACAATTTGAGCTCGGCATTCTGCTCTTGTTTCATGGAAACTCAAAAGAATGAGGATATCGAGGAAGCCATTCAACTCTGCCAAGAACCATTGGCAGCTTTGCCTCCGCAGCACCCAGATAGATATTACGACTGGCTGTGAGATACTTATCTTTCTCGTTTGCAGATTCTACAAAACTCTGCTGATTTGTCGCTTGCAACGGAGAACTTCAGACTTGCATCAAGATGCCCTACTCAAGGTATTCCGAAACGTATTGAAACAGCCTTGCACTGGGTTGTTGCAGCTGAGGGTTATCGACACGAATCTACCCTGAAAGCATACCGCACGTGCTTAGACTTCATGGAGCAGGGCCGTGGCAAGCAATGGTCGCTGTCCTCTCGACTCTGCGTTCCATATGAAGACCTCGAATCCGCGTATCCAATTTCTACTGGTAGCTCAGAAACTCTCGGAGCTCAACGCGCGACTTCCGATGCTCAGTGTTCCGCAGTGATCACAGACCGAGTTTCTGCTGATCTGGCAGCCATAAAGCACAGGAGGCTTACGACGGATTGCAAGTGGCAGCGCCCGACGAAGCCATTCACCTCGCTGCTGGACGGCAGTTGTGAGAGCGTCATTTGCATACTGTGAGTGGTCGATGACGCTGTTGCAAAACACATGGTTGAAGCTTTTGATGAGAAAATGTTCAAGGCTTTGGAGGAGGGTGACATACCAGATTGTACGAAGTCGGCCTCGGCACTCAACCATGCTACGTACACTAGAGAATGAGGTGCCGCTCGAGTAGAGGAATGTTTTCATTCATATTGGTGTGTTGTTCTCTGTCGTTCTATGTCGTGCACTACTGGCCGTGGATCACCTTCATCTTGATTCTTTGTTGTACTTGCCACGTTAGGAATCACCCCGCAGATAATAGTTGCATTTTCCGTTGCCTTATTATCGTGCACTGGGTTAGGGATTTCAAGCTCCATCAACAGAGTCGCGAGGGTTATTTATACTGCCCAGGTTACTCCGGGTGGCATGTGTTTATGGTTGCTCTTACTCACTCTAGCCTCGACGTGTTGAACCACCAGCATACTTAATGATAGAAGGAACGACTGTCTTCCTACCATTGGTCTGCCTACGGGAGGTTAACCCGCACTTAGGCGTAATTTATTTGCTTGCATCACAAGATTCTGGATTGCACATGGCTATGAGAAGTTGGTCAGTCTGTGGTCCGGTTCTAGATTTGTTGGAGAAACATTGTTGCACACTGGGTGGAATATTGAATCTGCCAAAACTTCGTTCATCGTAACATAAATAAAACATTAAACAACTAAGCAACTCCGGTTGTGGGAAAGCAGAAGATGGTCTAATATACAAAGAGAACCGCTGACGACAATTTGATTTTCCTTTCCCCCCATCATGTTGGCATGGATGTTCTCCGTCTCCTTTGTGACGGGCAGTCATCGGTTCATGCTCCAGTCCACATCGTGTACACCTGGCTCTCTGAAGAGTCGGTGATAACGCTCCTTGGTTCATGAGTCCGTATAATGTGGGACTTGCCACCCACTTGGAAGTGTACTTGCAGGATGGTGAGGCAGAACACAACTCCCTTTAGAAACGTTATGCAGGCGGCGTGTGTCCAAGCCAAGTGAACTCACCATAATGGGAGAGACGGCATCCAATACGGTATATTGACCATTGGATCCGGACAGGTATGCCAGAAGAATCGACAGGACGCCCGTCGCATATATAGCGCCACTTTCCACAATAACGATCAAAATGGGCAAATACACAGCAAATCCGTCTGACATAAAACGGCGAGTGCGATAGATGCGCCAGGCAATCAAAGCTACCACGTTGTCGTCAGAGCCCGCAAATCAGTCATGGAATAGACGTACTAGTGCAGGTGACGCTTGTAATCATAGTCAATGTGAAGAATGTCGTGATATATGAGTGACCAGTGGTGAAAACGGTGGACGAACTGTTGGCTTGGGAAAGGGCCCAAACGATCATGTACCCAGTCACTGCGAAACATCATGGGATAAGATTGAGGCAATGATACACTTCAAGACGCTCACCAGCATTTGTACACAGCACGATTAGACCAGGAACGGCAATGAACAGGCTTCTGTGGTTAAGTACATAACATCGCCAAACCTACTGCCCTATCACTGAGGTGAGAGAACAACCTGTCGGGCGGGGAAACTCACAAGGATACAATCAGCGAGAACGGTTTGCGTAACGTAAATTGTAGTTTTTGCGTATTCCAATGGCGCAGCAAGGTTGGAATAGTAGGCACTTGCACTCATCTTGTCCGCATTGAATACGAACGCCTGCAAAATTCGAACAAAATCGACAATTAGATGCTGAGATTAATTATGTTGAGCGATTCTGCCAAAAGGATTGACTAGTACACTGACACCCGTTGCCAAACAGAGCAGCGCGGTTGCGGCTGGGATCAGGAGTTGCCGGTTTGCGCCAGTGTTCTTGAGCAGGACGAACAGTGTTAAGCAGTACAACGTCAAGAATACGCCTGTTTGAGACCGTGAAATTCGGCACCATGACATCTTCCATCGGTTGGTGACGCACCATAAAACAAAGTCTCAAAAAACAAAGCTAAGAGTGAAGCTTCATCCAAAGGTATGCCCATGATTACGATCGGTAATGTGTTGAATCAGATTCAAACAGGGATAACCGGCCAATGAAGTTTCTAGGTGAGTGTAGTCACCGCCCCTCCTTTAAGTATTTTCGGCCACTTAACTTGTGAGCGGTTTGATACTCAATGAGCATAGACATTTTGTAATTCGACGCTGTGTTAGTGACTATTCCGCAGAACGCATCTGATGGGCCCGACTGGGCCGCACGAGTCTGAATGCCACAATGCATCCAAAGAATGTGACTGTTGGTAAGGCGACCCATCATGATATTACATAGCTTGCAGTTGATGATTACCATCATGGCTGCGACTCATTAGCGAACCAGACTGGACACCAGATAATCATGACGGTGCTACTGCAAGTTTGCTTCGCGTCGGCAATCAGTTCATGATCAAAATGATGTGCACGTTACTATGTGGAGTGACAATTACGTATAAGGTGCGTTTTCTATTTATGCTTTCAAACCTGCCTCTTCGCCTGCCTTCAAAATCGCGCATTTTGAAGGTTTGCGTTGGGACTGCACTAGCTACTCCAGTACTTGTTGAAAAACTCGACCTCGTTGCCTTTACCGGGACTTTTTCATCCAAATTAGGCAAAATGATGTGAATACTTCCGCTTGATTGCAAAAGTCCCGGTGAAGGCACTGCCAGCCAGTGAGGCTGAAAAACTCGTACTGCAGTTTCAACACATGCGCTGTAACCAAGGGCCACAATATTAATATCTAGCACCAGCGTCTATCATATGCGTGCCTGCCCAGTCAGTAGTAAAGCGCGCAGAGCATGTGATTTGTGCATTACACCCCTCCTATTTCACCTTTCTTTCCCACTGAACCTTCATTTCCGTTATCTAGTAACTCGGAACGGGTCACTCCATATCACTTTGATACGAGTCATTTTATGGTATTCACGCACAGCCAGCCCACCAATGGAAAAATTACGAGTCCCTCCAGGCGCATACTTCTTGGCAGGCAACTATGTGGTGTTGACTTAAGGGGGCGCTTGAAATCAGCCGTATCCGCAGAGTCCTATCATCCGATGAATCTGTACCGTGGCTGCGTGGAGCTATAGTGTGACCCTATCAAGGTAAAGTCTGTTGATATTTTTGGATGCGACCTGAGAGCTGAAGCGCTGATCTTCCGCCCGTAGATCACATGCGTCCCTTGAATTAAACAATGAGATCAGGCATCCTTCAAGCTCGATTGAATGCTAGGCAATGGATAAGTCATCGGAAAAATTTAAACCTCGTGGAATGAGCTGCGTTATTGTGGAGATGAGCCATTTGGTGAGTGATCTGCGCCATTTATGCACATTTACAAACTTCACGCAGATATGTCCTTCCCACTCATTGATGATATTTGCCTTTCTCTCACTCTAATGTTCGCTTTTATAGACGCTTGCACGGTGCGCTGCTCGACCTAACTGACACCAGCCTCTGTGCTCTTGGATTTCTGGCAGATCGCACACTGCAGCCCATCGAATGCAAGTTCGCCAGAGATATTAGTAGATGCAACAGACATTGGCGACACTCACCAGGGCCCAGCTTCAAGTCGGCTATACATTGGTATCCCATTTGTCTTGCCTACCACTTGTGCGATACTACGCACAAATCCCAAATCGATCACACTGGCCACGTCAGAATGTTGTGCACCATACTGTAATAACTCGATTATCCACTTTCTGCTTATAATGCACGACCTAATCTCACTGGAACACAACACCTGTTAGTTGGGTTCTAGGAACCGCTCACAACCGCAACTCTTTCTGCCCCCGGCTTAAGCCCGACTGTCCCCCATGTGGTAAGTTCTGCAAGCTTGGAACGATACCAATAACATGCGTCATAAGTGCCTTAGTCATATATTATGCGTTCAAGTGTTTGAGATGATGTTCCTCTATTTAAAGGTCTTCATGACCCCAAGTCAAGTAGCAGTGAAATTTACACTGAGGCAATACTCTAGAAATTCGGTTTCAGCACTAACAGACATAGACGCCGTCGAAACAGCAACAATGGCGAGGACGATGGAGAGATGCATTACTTGTGAGATGTGATGTGGGATCTCAAAAATAAATCTGAGGGGGGGGGGGACAGTAGACGGCTTGATTTTATGTCCTGATTAGTGTTTTTTTTGCATTCACCTATTACCCCTTTCACCGGCAGACCTCAGATTTGAGTTGCCCTGTCCCCGATATCCTATTGGTGAAAGAACCCTAAATGCTGGTAATGTGTAAATCCAAACTCGTTGCATTATTATATGGTCTACGTTAGGTGACACGAAGATTGCGGAAGCTCAGGGGCCTTATGGATCTGAGGGAACGACGAGTGAAGTTCTGGGGTCTGCAAAACATCGATGATGGTCCAGACTCTGCTATACCATCCCCCGACAAATTGATCATTCATCCGGTCACATAGGTTCGCTGGATTGTTGAGTTTTCCAGGTATTGACACTAGGTTGCTAGCGCTTAGACTGGTGACCAGCCCGTCTATCGACGGCTTGCCTCATAGACGGGGTGGTCACCAGTCTAGCTAGCGCTAAGTACGCGGTGTCAATTCTCATCGATATCCTTCAGTACTAGATAAAGGCCGAGCCTCGCCGGCAGCAACCTTGTACCACTAGAATGGGACTGAACTTCATTGGCAGGAACCTTGTTTACCATTTCAACAGGCTTTGTTCTGGCAAGGATTTTGTACAATAGTAAGATACAGCTATATCCAGAGGTATGATGTTGCGACCCTTCGGTCGACTCCTCGACACCAATTGACTGTGAGTAAGGGGATACGTTCGAAGGTCGAGCACCGTTCGTGCTAGCGTCCAACCTTGATTAAATATAGTTGCATACGTGGGTCGCAAAAGAAACTGTCTTCGATTTACAGTCCGCGATGAACAGTTAGGCAAAGATGCAGTGGCTTTCGAAAGTATTGATGAGTTGAACTTCAACGAATTGGCGATGCAGAGCAACTACGCGCACACGCGCGTTCCTGACCAATCCTTTTTCTACGGGGAGGTTTTATTGAATGGCGCAAATGCAATTCTGTTTGAGATCCAGATTCCAGGCGATGAGGAGGTACCAAGGTAGTCACGGGTACTTATGTGTTCTGGCGCATTTAATGGAGTGTGCGGCTGGGCTTCTTTCAGGCTGTCTGAACTAAAGCAAGATTCTAGGTTGTCTTGCAAGAGGAGTGTGTGCTTGATGTCTGTTCGAAAATCGCCTGGCAATTTGTCCAGAATTTTGTCGTCGAATTCACCGACGTTTCAGCGTCTTCGAGAACATGTAGTGGGAAGAGGAAGTTAATGGTATCGTCGAAGTTTGTAGTCGTTGCTATGAGTGCGAGATTCTGTCGATTTAGGGAGCAGTCTTCTCCGATGCGATCCACGAATGTAGTATTGAGACTCAAAATTCGCATGTCTGGTCATAGCGCCAATGATTTCTCTGCTACCAAAGTTGTTGTCCTTACCTGCTCCGCTGAAAATAAGACCTGCTTGCAGAAAATCTCCCAATCCTACGAATGGTACTCCGATAGATTCCGTCTTCAGTAGACAGGATATTGACACCAGTTTCCACTCACTCCAGCATATGCTATCACGACGCCGCCAAGTGGTGGACTTTCCCCGTTTGATGTATACGTCGCACTCTCTCGAGGACATGGTAGAGAGGATATACGTCTTCTATGTGATTTTGACGAGAAGTTGCTAACGACTCGCCCAAGTGAATATCTTTGTTTGAAGACCAACAGATTGTGAAGCTTGACCAGATAACGGAGCAGTGGTGGTGGTGGGATTCAAAGAAGCAGCGAGCCATAATATATTGATTGCAGATTCATTCAGAGTTGGACAACAACATATATATGCGCTTGTTCAATGTTACCTTGTAACAGTACATGTACAGTATTCTCGTATGCACACATCGCAGTACTAGTACTTGTAAATGTAAATAAACTCTCACAGGGGTCATAAAGTGGGATCGTACAGCCACAATTATGGAGTGATAATGACCTTGTAGGTACAAGGTACATACTTCAAAGCTTCACTGGCAGTGCACGATAATCTGCCACGATTGTCCTTGCAAAATTTGCATGACAGGCTGTTGCAAGCAACACTGTTTAAATGTGTTTGACGCGAAGCTGGGAAATCACGCGAAGTCTATCTGCGTCTTTCCTCCAGCCTAGCGCCGCACGTCTCTCCCCGAGTCCCCCCTCGAAACTTACCATTATTATGCCTAGAGCACCTAAACTAGCGTACATAGGATCCTATTACGACTGCCTCCGCTACTGCTATGGTGTCCCAAAGTCAGTATGAAAACCTATGACAAACACGCAACATTCGTACACCTGCGCAACAACCACAGTTCAGCGAAAGTTTCCTTGGATTCATTGAAAGCTTGCGAAAAAAAAGTCACGACCCTCATGGTGGCCTTCGCACACAGTTGCGCAGCACGAAACCAATTGGCACCCCGAGCCCAATAGTACAGACTAAGAGCTCTGCTGAATTCACAGTGGACAGCAATATTGTAAGCTTACACCATCCATATCAATTTCGTAGTTGGACTAATCAACTTCTGTCAAGAAAACATGGATGAATATGTTGCTCATGATAATTTTTCTGACCATCAGCCTATCCAGTGAAGCCCATCCCTGCATCGTATACGAGATACACCTGAAGATTACCTGGAGCCTCTCGATGTGGACGAACAGATCCTGCAAGAATCAAATACTCGCATCAAACTCGACGACCTCGGCCACTCCGTAATGTACATTAATACATTCAGAGTAGCCTCCCCCGGTGATGACCCAAGGATCTGAATGACTACTGACGCACTCGAACGCTTGCGAAATCCTCCGTGCGAACCTACCAACCATTAATGATGATGTTACTCATAACAGGGTAGTACCAGAGGCCGCCTTTCAGCCGAGATCTCTGTTACTCTTCGCCTCTCTTTGCCCGCTCGCAAATTCTTTTATCTTAGCGGTTTGGTAAATCAGGGTCAGGACGACGACGGAACATCGAACTTTGTATGATATGATCGAACATGACTGAGATTAACAGGCCTGAAGTTCCCTATAAGGTCAGTCGGTCCAGAACCCCAATATTGGCGTTCAAAAATGCTAATTAGGATAGAGGCCAATAATTACGTGGTACGCATGGCCTCCGCTAAGGTGTGACATTTTCGCGTCGTACTCGCACTGTGCAATACTAGTACTGGGCGTACATAGACAAGTGTGGAGGTATGTCGGTACTAGTACTTGGGAATATTATCTAACTTCTAACTGGCTTCCTAGACAAATCCTTTTGCCACCGCTGGAAGCTTCTGTATAACTCTTTACGGACGTACAAAGGCATTCCAACGAGCTGCAGTGACTTCGTCGAGAATGAAGTGGGCACCGACTTGACTCTGCAACCGGTTTTTTTCTCTACGTGGCAGAGAACCTGCTACGCAAAAGCATGCTGTGCAGTTCGGAAGTTTTCATGAATATCGGGACACCAGCCTGAGAATCATCGGTAGACGAGTCTTCCGAATTGCTGTACAAGATCTTCAAGTTCAGGAAGCTTCATTACGGGAACGCGGAGCTGACCTTCGCCGGAAAAG
Source organism: Suillus subalutaceus (assembly GCF_016647625.1). Taxonomy (NCBI): domain Eukaryota; kingdom Fungi; phylum Basidiomycota; class Agaricomycetes; order Boletales; family Suillaceae; genus Suillus; species Suillus subalutaceus. Next base: position 109,344 of record NW_024540255.1, read on the forward strand.
TCTATAAGATTCATCACCCAAGTCACTGCAATGTTAGCCTGCCCTGAAGACCACCTGAACTACCTCCCAAATGCTAACTTTGGACAAACAGACACAGACATCGGCCTTGTCCGAAAGCCTCAAAATGCTAAGTCTGGACAGAGATTTGGTCAAATTTAGGACAAACCTATTTATTTCGAGGGTGTCTCAGGAGCGGATCAAAGCTTTTTATCTTCCCGGGATGCCATGGAAAACCGGGAAAATATCGTTCCGAGAGTGATGCTATAATGCCATACTTCGTAAGTTTTTCTCAAGAGCTTCAGGGGCCCTAGACTGACTCCCGAGCTGAAGTTTTGGGCCCACCAATGCCAGCACAAACCTGCATAGACTATGATGTGTTCGCTCTAGCGATAATTTGCGAGAGAGGACAGGAGACAAAGTGAGATGAAGCTGAGTGGTTGTCCCGATATTCGCCATGTTACTGACATCGCAGTAAGTTCTAATCGCTTCCTTATATCAGGAGGTTCAAGTGTTTGAAAATGAATGAGTAACGGGCTTGTGCCCAGATTTCGGACTTTAACAGCTGACCAGATAGGTGATGAGCTCTAACGGCATAAAGGACCGACGTCCTCAGATGACAGTCCTCTCGGGTATGTAACATTCAGCGGACTGCCAATCATATCTGTGGCTATCCTGGAAAATGACAAGTCATTTCGGCTCTACCATCACCGGCACTGTCCAACTTGAAGTGAATCTCAGGTTCGCTTTGTAAAGAGTGGGCAGTGGGCTATCTGGTATATAACGGACGAGAGTCGGAGAAAATAAAGTAACATTCGTTGTTCCTCCAATCACTCCATGACATCAACGTCGCAGCTCCGTCAGTCAAATCTATTCGAGAAACGCTCCGAGCTCCTCAGCCGCGACGCTCGAGTACTTCTCTCGTACGAGAGAGCCAGGGCTATTGGCTTAGCACACGGTGCATATGAAGCTTTCTTATTCATGGGACACATCTTGATCTCGTATTGCAGGCATCACTCTTCATGACACTTTGGATTTGACGCAAAAATTTTGGGACATGCACATCGATCCAATCATGGTCCTAGATGGGGCTGCATCCACACTGCTGACCATCCAGTAACAATTTGGTTGCAGGAACACTTGCTCAATATGCCGCAACTACTAGACCTGATTTGGTTTCCCTTGTCGAGGATATTCTTCGATGGGATGTTATGTGAGCAAACCTTAACATCAATCTTGCAGAAGCGCTACATGGTCTCGTTGCAGTGGTCAATTCTGCCTTACCGAGCTGGGGAGAGGCCTAGACATCTTCCGAATGAAGACATCAGCGACACTTCTCCCACGGGTGAATTCGATCTTCATACGCCTTTGCCCTCAGATGCCAAGTACGAGATCACTATATCTTGAGAGCTGTTAATCATGCTAGCCCAGGTTCATGCCGCCAACTGTTCCAGTGAAAGGTCTTCCATGTATCGCCATTGTTTTCGCACAACTGTACGTGAACGGCGAATGCCGTGGACCTCGACCGTTTCTTGTCAATATAAACGACGGATATCATATGTGCAACGGGGTGACTTCGAGGCGAGTGCCTCTTTAAATCCATTTCACCTATTCCAAACTTATTGCTCTACGACTAGGTTGCTACCACCCAGAGGAGGCTCAGCTCCCGTCAATCATGCACTCACAAGCTTCCATCATGTCTGCTTACCGCCGTCGGCCCTTCTCGGGGACCTCGACAAGTCCAACAGAATGCATCGTGACTTTATGTCCTCTATATGGCGTGTTTGCGGTCGGGTCAGCTGGCGATTGGTTCGATTGCAATACCTGATCTCCAGATGTCATCGTACATCGCCGCGCGTTACTTTCAGCGTCGTCATGTCACCAGCGTGTATGGAAATCCTGTACCCATACTTTCATACCGGACGCAACAGCTTCCTTTACTACATGCCATCGCTCAGGCGTTCGTTCTAGGAGCGCTTTACAAATGGGCTATCGAACAGTTCATGGACAAGAATCTTGATGTTCGTGCGCGACATGGCGTCGCGGCTTGCTGTAAAGCGGTCATGGTTCAACACGCACAATTTGCAAATTGTGCCCTGTCTGAAAGAATGGGAGCTCAAGGCCTCTTCGAATACAATCGGCTGTCCAACTTTTATGTACGAACACCTTCTCTTGGACAGTCATGTTAGAGCAAGAATTAACCTGTTTCGCAGAGCGAGATGAGGGGAATTAGCATCGCTGAAGGTGACATTTTAGGTAGGCGACTTTTAGCCTTCTCCGGTGATGTGATACTGACCAAAGACGTCAGGACTTTCCATGCGTCAGTGCAGTGCATCGATGTCCGCGCAAGCTAAAGACTTACACAAAACTATAGGACTCGTGGGAGATACCTTAGCGCAAACGTACACGTTACCTCTCTCGACACACCCAGACGGCCCCCTTGCGTTGCACGAAATCTCGTTATTCGATGAGGCGACCGAGACCGTTTCCTCTTCATCCGACTTCACACAAGCGTTTATGCAATATGTGCAGCCGCGCTGTCAGCTGATGGTCGAATCCATGGGACACCGCATAGGCCTATGACGCCGCTGTCGACCAAGGGGTCTCCCAATGTCTCGTCGATCTGTATCTCATCAATGCGATCAAGACAGATGCCGCGTGGTACGTAGAGCGTGGTATATTTACGCGGCAGGCCATTATGCGTATGGAGGATACTGCTTTGTGGCTGCTTTGCCTCGCCTAGACGAGTTGCTCGCTGCGATGGAGGTTGAGCCATACGTCACGTCACCCATCATATCGGACGAGTGCTGGCGGAAATTTAGCAGGACCTTGCCTGTCTATAGCTCCCCTCAGGCTGAGGAGCCAGCGCAGCCGACTTTGGTTTTTGAGCGAGCTCGACTTTGAAGTTCTGGGTCGCTATAGCCTTGAATAAAAATATGATAAATCTTTGGCGACGGTTGTTCATAACTTTATTAGTCTGTTGAGCCACTCAGTTAGTTAGTGATTTATTTTTCTCCCCATTTACTTTCGATGTCCAGAAAACACCCATGCCATGCTCCATTTGATACTATCCAGGGCCTAAACAAACAGATACTTATCCCATTAATATATTCGTCGGAATGGTTGCTAAATTTCCAAGGTACAGTATGCCACAGCACCTGTTCATATACACAATTCTAGAGCTTTGATTTCTCTGTGGAAATATCGTATTTCCTGTTCAGAAAGTCGGCCATAACTCGTGCTGTATGAACAGTTAGATGGCAATCAATCGGTCCTTTATGTCAACACACCAAGCTCTTCTGGAGATTCCTGAGGAATCTAAGGCACAATTACATTAGTTATGGAAACAATCGATGGTAAGATACGGACGAAATGGCTAGATGACTTGAAGATGACGTTAGATGAATTTGCAGGTCTGCGCCAAGCACGCTGCTTCCTCACTTCCACTAGCATCGTCCTGTCGGATAACGCCTATCAGTTGGTGAACTTCACTCCGCCACCCTGACCTACACATCCTGGCTTGGTTTTCCGGGAAGAACCCACAGTAGCTCAATATTTTCGTCAAGCTTTTCCATCAATTCCCAAGTTTCACGGCTGGCTCGTGGGTTTGCAAGCACAAGAGCCTCGTGAATGGGAGGCGTTTTCAATCTGACGCATCCGCTTTCATCCTCGTACAGTCCGAAATCGACATAGAGCCGAAGGACGTCAGGATGCCAAGCAGAGAACATGGGTGAAGATTTAAAGGAACGCAAGGCGTCCTCCCTACAATTATAGTCAGTAGTACTCCAACGCAAGAATATTGTCAAAGTTCAAGTTTAATCACCGTGATGGCCATTGATCCCGTCTTGGCAAGGTAGCCCCAACCAAGTACTGCGTGTGCTCCCACGTAAATTCTTGGTAAGTATCAATCATCGCATCGAGGAGAATCATAGAGGAGAACAAGGCCGGGAAATGCAACGCGGCTAACGACCTGTGCAATATTATGGGATTCGACAGGTTTCTGAACTGCAGATGACATACACCGAGCAACCTCCAAACGAGTGTCCTGCTACGACCAAGGTCCGCGAGGAAAAGCCACTCTTTTCGCGTGATTCACCAACGGATGCAGGAACTCGATGAAGTTGGATAGGCAGAGAAGATGTTTCTACCTCTTCTGGCATATAGTTGATGAGAAAGTTTACAATGTCTCTCGCATTGTCAGTCCAATCAACTGTTGTCGATTAATTCCAAGCGGAAGGTCTAAGAAGTGATCTCTCACAGCTACCACTGAGATTATGTCGGTTTAGCAGAGCAGAGTCTCCATGTTGCACGGATTCCCATGACCAGATCTCATCTATGACACCACAGGCGGCTAGTAGATAGCATAAATGGGTCTCCCATATCTAATACACGATTAGATTCCTAGCATACATGAATAGGTATTATGAGACTCACTTCCTTCGGAAAACCCGTTGCGTGCACAAGGAACAAGGTGATCCCCTTCGTTCTGACCTTCACCTCTTGGTCCTTTTTCACATATCGGTTGACGCAATTCCACAGCAATCTTTCGTCTGTAACCCCGGAGTAGCCGTCCTCACCTAGCCGGACCTGTTGTTCCATGAGTTCAAGTCCTACATTCTTGATATCCCTCTCGGTTCTTTTCGAAGAGCGAGGTGGCTCGGGAACTGGAATGTTTGGGGTGACTCTGGGATTGGCTGCAGGTATGATATGCGTGCTGATGTTGTATGTGCCGAGTAAGTCATCGGACCTGGGTTTGAAGGGCAGGGGCGGAACTTTGACGTGCCCTTCATGAGGCTTGAATGGCACCCATGGACGGGGTTTCACGGTCGTCCGGAGTGTTGTAGGTGTGTAAGGATACGAGGATGTCATGACTGTCGGCGACTGCTGCCTGGAAGTCTCTATTCTGTCAAGTAGTTGTTTTCTGTTCCGAAAGAGAATGCCGGATTGACTATTTTGCAGAATCAGATGAGTCTGATGCCGTCGTGATCACCCCGGCAGGCCAGTCACCTCCGACAGACTTGGAATGGAAGGAAGATAACGTACCATATTTACGATGCCGGTATGTGCGCTCCTGAAAGACTCGAAGTCAATCATGGTGCATGATGGATCAATTTCTGACACCGTGACGAGGAAGCTGCAAGTGAGCACCATGATTCAGAAAGGTGATGGAAGTACACTGAGATACTTGAATTCCCCCAGTTAGCCCGGAGTCACTCTGGAAACAAGTAATCCTTAGAAGGAATAACTGTCTTCGGAATCCCATCTAAGTAGCACTAGTGTAAGGTCATGGCCTATGGCTATATACTATCACATTTTTATGATTAGCCTTATGTTTAGTCCCGAGGGTGAGAAGTACATGGAAAGAGCAGCATAGGGTGGCTTCACTACTGCATGTCGCGTTTTGGCAGGGCCAGCAGATTTCCAGATTCTGATCTCTCTCAGATTCAGAAGCCTTCAAGCTTCAAGGACGGTATTCAAATTTCAAAGTACGTCTCGAGCTTTAGTGCTGAGGGTGTCGCGCTCCTCCTACTTCGTGTTCTCGATGCAAGACTTGCAAGTCGAATGTAGAACTGATTAAAATGATTCTGAAACGTTCTAGACTCTTGCCAAGTCTACTTCATCTCATCTTCGGCAAACACCGAAAAGTGAAGTCGTTCAACCTCACCTGGTTCAGTTCTTTGCTGATATCGTCGCGTGGCTCTCGGCATCAGAACTCACTCGTCCTTTCTGAGTACGTCGATTGCATATTTACCCCTGCTATATTTATTCGTATGCTACCGTTGATCGCAGTATATATTTCGGAACGATTATTTTCGTTCATCCCAAATATTCCGAACACCGATGCCATCTCCTTGACCCATGATCGGTACCATGTTGGAATCAGGCATCGAAGCCCCGGTCAACGCCGGTGACGGCGTATTTGGTAACAGCTTCAATATTCAATGCCTAACAGGGCGGCTGGCATCTTCTTGATGTACGTGATTGAGATCTGATCAAGCCATGGACTACGTAGGGAGCAGCCAAACAAGCAATCAACCCTTGCTAGGAAAGCTCACCTTCACAATGCCCGTCACGGTATAGTTGCTGTATCTGCTAGTAAGTTTGGTAAACTTCTCGCCTAAATCCTTTTCAGTTCTAACACAACATCATCAAGATTCAAGTGCGTCGTTCACAAAACCTACCACGGTACAATCACCCGGATATGCTTGCACACATTCTATGACGGGTGCATCACAGCAGCTGTAACTCACTACGTTCCCTATCGATCAGTCCCCACTTCACTCGACGACTTATTACCAGCAAATTCAATCGTGAAACGCATGAGAGGGGTAGGTGGCAGAACGTACGCGGAATCTTCACATACCCCGCCTCAGCTTGTGGATCGACATTATAGAATGCCCATACCAAATTTTAGGATGTCCGCAGACAATTCTATAGGCCACTATTGTCTGCTCATATCAAGCACGTGCAGCGCAACAAGCTCATCTTTCGGAACAACATCGGTAAGTACAGACATGCTTGCGCGACTCCGTAGCCACTGTATTCGCATCCGTCAACTCCATGGCACGTCGGAATAGAGGGAGAATTACCTTTAGCTTTGTTCAGTCAGAGGATCTTTCACCTCCATTTACTGGGATGCCTGGAATGAACTTTTGGGTCATTCTTTTTATATCTTCTTTTTACTTTGGGATTTCTAATGCCCGCTACCTATTGATAGCTAGTCGGTTTTGTAAAGCTCCACGCTAATTTCCAACTGCCAGGTCGGACCTGGCAGTGATCATGACGACCACCTTCGTCCCGCGAAGCGTCCAGATGCTGACACGACAAATCCCTGGCCAGGTTTTTGTTCACTGGCAGTACCAGTTACTATCCGTGAAGATGTGCAGAAACTGGCAGCTCTGATACGGCTGTTGGTAACCGTGGGCCTCGACGAAGAGAAGGCAGAATCAGACCATTCTCCTGGATCAAACTTTGAAAACGAGCTAGTCACCGTAACATCTACCGAGCAGTACACCCTGCCAAATCTACCGGAAACATGTCATGGTTCCCCTCAAGATGCGTCTTGCACTTGTCGCATTTCTCCGCTCGTTGCTACTGGGACAAAATGCGTCAAAGGTTATCCTATTCCTTGCAGACTTCGTGGATTTTCACTAGCATTTGCTAGGCGATTCAACTTACTTGCACGTAACAGTTATGCCTAGCTATGTTCTCCTGTCGGTTGCGTCAACGCCGGTTCCAGCTTCAGTGACTGGTTGGAAGTGAGCCTGAAGTGACTCGGCCATCGTGTGCTCTCCTCGTTCCGGTCGTCTGACCATTGCAAGCTCACGAGAAATCAAGTTGATGGGCCATGCATAGCTTCCATTCCATCGATGTAGTTTTCTCTATCCTGAACACTATCATAATCCAGTTGAAGATACATACCTCGCTAGAGTTGGAGAACAATACTGAGGTGTCGACGAAAGACGCAACGATGTAAATACCAGAAGCCGAGAAGTACCGTAGTAGTGTATGGTGTCGATGGTAATTAAGATAACGAGATAGAGCACTTAAGAGCTAACAAAGATCGTGTTACGAAGCAGTAAAAATCATGTCGAAAGGTATAAGTGTATCATATGAAGCGTTTGTTTCAGTAGTAAGCAGAACCAGCAGAAAACTGGGGTATGTTAGAACCAACAGTATTAACCTGAAACAAGGGGTGTTGGTTATCGGTGACGTCTGGCGAGGGAATGGGATGATAGAAAAAGAAACACACCTTTGCAAGCTTTTGCCCTTGAGATAAAACAACGAGGCAAGACCTCAGACCCTTCAAACACCACTGCCGTTCGAGCCAGGAAAGGAGATGATGATTCCAGAAAGCCTCAAATATATGATTGAGCTTGTCATCCCGTGGATTTGGAGCACGCGAGAGGTGGACAGCCCAGTTTTGACAAGCATACTTCAGGGCATCAGAGGCGGATCGACTGTGTTCCTGTGCTTCGTTTGCGAAAATGATAAAGGCACCCATAACACGGACGATCTCCTGTGGAAAAAGACCTTCTGGCAATACACAGGTGGCATACTCATGGTGGCTTAACGCCAGGAACGTCGGAAGCATCAAGAAATCTGGCAGGTTCTTGAACTGTTGGACCACTTGGAAAGCTGGCAGTAGAAGTAATTCTTGGGCAATCTTATATTTGGTGATTGCTTCCAATGTACTGGAGAATTCTTCCATTGTCACCCAGACAGACGCTGCAGGAGTGGACTGCCATGCTTTGCCGTGGAGCGTCTGTAGCCAGTCCCGCCCACGCGGAGTCTGCAGCCAGCTTCGCCCGTGTGGGGTTTGCAGCCAGTCGTACCCGTGGGTCGTCTGCAGCCAGATTCCCCCGCCCTCGGTCTGCAGCCAGTCTCTCCCGCCCTCGGTCTGCAGCCAGTCTCCCCTACCCTCTGTCTGCAGCCAGTGTTGCCCGTGCGGGATCAACAGCCAGTCTCGTCCGCGCTGGGTCTGGAGCCACTCTCTCCCGCCCCGTGTCCGGAGCCAGTCTAGTCCGCGCTGGGTCAGCATCCAGTCATGTACGCGGGTGGTCTGTAGCCAATCCTTCCCTTCTGGGTTCCACAGCCAGTCTTTCCCGTCTTGGGTCTGCAGCCAGACAATCATGCCTGAGTTCTCCAGCCAGTCTCTCCCGCCTGGGGTCTCTAGCCAGACTCGCCCATCCCGGGTCTCTAACCAGACCCACCCGCCCTGGGCGAGCCAGTCTCTCCCGCCTGGGGTCTCCAGCCAGTCCTGGCCCCTCAACCACCGTTTCCCGCTCCAGGTTTTCGGCCAGCGTTCCCCACCCTGGGGCCCCAGCCCGTCGTATCTTCTCTGAGTCTGCAGGCAGTTTGTCTGGGGTGGGGTCTGAACCCAGTCTTGCCTGTCTAGGAGGTGTGGCTGGTTCGGGGTCTGCGGGTAGTCCCGTCTACCCAGGGTTCCTGGGCAAACTTTCTCGCTCGGGGTCTGCAGGTAGTCTGGTTCTCTTCTCTGTGTCTGCAACCACTCATGCCCTCCGTCAGTCTGCAACCAGTCTTGTCCTTTCTGCGTCTGCAACCAGTGTTGCGCTCCCTGGCTCTGAAGCCAGTCTTGCCCACCCAGGGTCTGCAGCCAGTCGTGCCCTCTCTGGGTCTGCAGCCAGTCATGTCCTTCCCGGGTTTGCAGCCAGAACTTCCGCTGCGTGGTCTGTAGCCAGTCACGGTGCGTGGTCGGCAGCCAGTCTGACCCACACATTGTCAGCAGCAAGTCTTGTCGGCACATGAGCTGCGGCCAGTATCTCTCAACCTGGGTCTGCCACCAGTGAGCTGCAGTCGGGTTCTCCAACCAAACTCGCCCGTCCTGGGTCTCCAGCCAACGACTCGCGCCCCTGGTCTTCAGCCAGTCGCTCCCGCCCTGACTAACTAGCCAGTCTTGCCCTCCATGGGTCCGCAGCCAGCCTCTTCCGCCCTGGGTACCCAGCCAATCCCGCGCAGTTGGGTTCTCTAGCCAAACTCGCCCATCCTGGGTTTCCAGCCAGTCACTCCCGCCTTGAGTTACCAACCAGCCTCTCCCGCCCTGGGTCTCCAGCCACACTCTCCCGCCCCGGGTCTCCAACCACTCTCGCCCCACCGGAGTCTGCAGCCAGACTCGCCCAACTTTAGTCTGCAGCCATGCTTGTCCTCCCGGTGTCTGCAGCGAGTCTTCCCCTCCATGGGTCTGCAGCCAGTCTCGACCTCCCTGCGTCCGCAGCCAGTATCGCCTGCGCAGAGTCTGCAGCCAGTCTTTCCCGCCCAAGGTCTGCAGCCAGTCTCTCCCACCCTGTGTCTGCAGCCAGTCTCGCCCTCCCTGTGTCTGCAGCCAGTCGTCCCCTCCGCGGGTTTGCAACCAAGCGCACCCGTCCAGGGTCTCTAACCAGAATCGTAGATCTGGAGTGCGATCTCCCCGAAGCCACATCAGGCTCAAAAGGGCTGACATTGGCTCCGGTGGCTGGACGAGGAAGACCAACGAGTCTTTTAATTCCTTGGGGTCTTGGGGCTGCAAAGCTTGGCTCTGTCTCTGTAATTCTGAGAGGGCATGAAGGAGGGCTGTGCTTTTTGGAATCTCCTTCATCATCAAGCGGAAAGAAGCGTCGGCGAGTAGGGAGTGGGTGGTTGACATATCGTGTGCGTGAAGGAGGCTGCAGTTTGAGGGGTCGGAAACGTAGTCCCGAATGGACGAGTGACAAAGATTTACCGGGAGACTGGAGTCAGTAGGGATATCGATGACCGACCGTAGCTGCACTAGCGTTGTCTCGACATCCCTGCCAGGACCAGGCCCGAGTAGTTTCGAGATTTGTGACATCGGCAGAGGGTCTGCAAGGGCAGCAACGACGGATAAGTGCAGGTATGCCCGCTTGGGGTCAGAACATGTAGAGAGAATACTATCATATAACTTGTAGACCTCCGTTCCTGGTAGCAACTCGCTCGTTAGCTCGAGCATCAGCTGCAGCCGACCATGGGGATCATTATCTCCATCGTCGATAATAAACTTCATCATCGTAGACGCCACGATGAAACGTCTGCCCGCGCGGCTTGCCAGCTGCGCAAGTTGATCCCTCGATGGCTGCGGGAAATCCGGGTGGCGATTTGCCAGCTCTCCGAAGGAATGCTTCAAGAAAATATAAATGTCATTGTCGACATCGGCGCCGTCTAGCGAGATGGTGGTGGCAGCGCCCTCCCCAGAAGTTTTCACTGGTATCTCGCACACCAATGGGCCCACCTCCTGGTTCTGAAACGCTTTACAGATATGCGATTCCGAACGACTCGTGAGCAGAATGTGGGTCGCGGGAAGATCAGGTTCACGGAGAGCTTGTGCAAGGGAAAGGATGAGATCGGTAAGCTCAGGTTCAGATGTGCATTCATCAAGGGCATCAACGACAAACACTAAAGGCGGACACCCGCGCAATCTGAGTCGAAGTTTCCGGAGAGGTTGGATAAAGAGAACCTCCATCTGGTCGCAGAGAGGCGTGTCGGGGTCTAGCAGGGCGGGATTCTCGTGGATAGCTCTGTTTACATCCTTCCGGATGCTGGGGAAATTGTTGACAAGCTGGTAGACAAGCGTCACAAAAAAGTATCCAGCCGTGCAACGTTTCGTGTTCTTGCGCGAGAAAAAAAAAGTTGCTCCGAGCCGCTTTTCGACATTCGTCTGCTCTGTCATTTTTAGACCTCTCATCCTTTCAGCTACTGTGAACGCAACGGCAGACTTTCCAACGCCTGCCGTGCCATGTAGCCAAATGAGTTGATTCTTCTCTCGGTCTTCTAGTAATTTGTGGATGTAGTTGAGGAGATCCACCCGAGTCCCTTCCAAACATTTCGGGTGGGGCTGACGTTCACGGGAGTTATATTGAGCACCCTTGACAATGACCTCTGACAGCCTCGCCCAAGTTCCTTCAGACGATGGAAGAACTATTAATAAAGTCAGAGAGTGTGGTAAATAGGTACAAGAGAGACAGATACTGACATTGATCCCCGCTCATTCAAAAATATGCGTGATGAAATTGACTAACTGAAAGTGCTAGCCAGGTTCGAGGGTGCCGTTAAACTATCATTTGGGCGATAGTTATGTCGAGGGATGACGTACGAAGGATTGAATTACGCTTGTAAGTTGTGACAAGACTTAGGTCGCAAAACGATCCAGCTGTCGAGTGATAAAAGGGGTTGGTTGGTTGATTGGTTGAATGATTGGATGGTTGTGGGACGTAGTTGAAGCTAAAGGACGACTGGGCGCTCATTTGGATGCAGGAGGACACGGGGCTTGCACGAGGCTGCTGTACATGCCAGCATCAATTGTTAGCCAATCACATCGACTACTGCACAACCAGACAGAATCAGCTGTAGTCTGCATAAGTGAAGTAGGGATCAAGAAGGATGTTAGCAGTTTGTATGGACAAGATTGAATATTAAGGGTTGCATTGACAAGTTACAATGTTTGCATATGGTCAGCGAATCTGATCACTCCCACTTTCCATACTATCCAGCACCTAAACAAATAGATACTCGTCCTATTAATATATTCACGCACAGCACCCGTTCGTATATGCAATTCTAGAGCTTTGATTTCCTGAGGAAATATCGTATTTCCTGTTCAGAAAGTCGGCCATAACTCGCGCTGTATGAACAATTAGATGGCAATCAATCGGTCCTTTATGTCAACATACCAAGCTCTTCTGGAGACTCCTGAGGAATCTAAGGCACGATTATGTCAGTCATAGAAACAATTGAAGGCGAGATACAGACGAGGTGGCCAGCTGACTTGAAGATGATGTTGGATGAATTTGCAGGTCTGCGCCAAGCACGCTGCTTCCTCAATTCCATTAACATTGACCTGTCGGATAGCGCCTATCAGGTAGTGAACTTCATTCCGCTACCCCGACTTACACATCCAGGCTTTCTTTTCCGGGAAAAATCCACAGTAGTTCAATCTTTTCGTCAAGCTTTTCCATCAATTCCCAGGTTCCACGTCTAGCTTGTGGGTTCGCAGTGAGAAGAGCCTCATGAACGGGAGGCACCTTCAATCTGACGCATCCGCTTTCATCCTCGTACAGTGCGAAATCAACATAGAGCCGAAGGACGTCAGGATGCCAAACAGAGAAGGTGGGTGAAGATTTAAAGGAACGCAGTGCGTCCTCCCTACAATCATAGTCAGTAGTACTCTGACGCAAGAGTATTATCAAATTTTAATCACCGTGATGGCCACTGATCGCGCCTTACCAAAGCAGCCCCAACCAAGTACTGGTTGTTCTCCCACACAAATCCTTCAAAGGGATCAAGCGTCGCATCGATGAGAATCATCGAGGAGAACAAGGCAGGGAAATGCAACGCGGCTAACGTCCTGTGCAATATTGTGAGATTCGACAAGTCTCTGAACTGTGAATGACATACACCGGGCAACCTCCATATGAGTGTCCTGCTACGGCCAAGGTTCGGGAGGAGAAGCCACTCCTTTGGCGTGATTTACCGATGGATGCAGGAACTCGATCAAGTTGGATAGGGAGAGAAGATGTCTCTACCTCTTCTGGCATATAGTTGATGAGAAAGTTTGCCATGTCTCTCGCATCGTCAGTCCAATCAACTGCTGTCAATCAATTTCAAGCGGGAGGTCTGAGAAACGATCTCTCACAGCTTACCACTGAGATTTTGTCTGTTTAACAGAGCAGAGTCCCCATGTTGCACTGACTCCCATGACCAGATCTCATCTATGACACCACAGGCGGCTAGCAAATAGCATAAATTGGTCTCACATATCTAAACACGATTAGATTCTCAGCATGCATAAACAGGTATCACGATACTCACTTCCTTCGGAAAACCCACACCGTGCACAAGGAACAAAGTGATCCCCTTTGTTCTGACTTTGGCCTCCTTGTCCCTTTTTACATATCGGTTGACGCAATTCCACAGCAACCTTTCGTCTGTGACCCCAGAGTAGCCGTCCTCACCTAACCGGGCCTGTTGTTCCATTAGTTCAATCCCTAAATCCTTGATATCTTTCTTGGTTCTTTTTTTCGAAGAGCGAGGAGGTGGCTCGGGAACTGGAATATTTGGGTTGACTCTGGGATTGGCTGCAGGTATGATATGCGTGCTGATATTGTATGTACCGAGTAAGTCATCGGACCTGGGTTTGAAGGGCAGGGGCGGGACTTCGATGTGCCCCTCATGAGGCTTGAATGGCACCCATGGGCGCGGTTTCGCGGTCGTCCGGAGTGTTGTAGGTGTGTAGGGATAGGAGGTCATGACTGTCAATGACTGCTGCCTGGAGCTCTCTTTTCTACCGACTTCCAGTTCAGAGAATACGGTACGGATTGATCGTTATCTTGCAGAATTAGCACGGATTATATACCGCCCGGTCATGGCTGTAACATTCAGCTAGGGATCTTTCAATTGTGAATGCCGTGACCGGGCTTTGACGGCTCAGCAGTTGTTCGAAGGAGCCAAGTAAGGTCTAGTAAGGCCATATTTTAGTATTCAGAATGATAACGGGGTACCAAAAGCCGAATCAGAAACAAACATTCCAGAAGGTCAGAACCAGCTACAGCCGGATCTCAAATCCGTCCATCAGTGCGCTATTGAATTAGGTCCACATCTTATCCATCACAACCTAAAGATATATAGATATAGATATAGCACGATAATCACGGCGAAGAAAACTTGATCGCGCCAGTCATAGGGTCCGTGAACGTGAACATGGCAGCGTGCGACACCATTAACGCAAACGTCGCAGTCCTGAGTAGTAGTAGTATTAATAGTGTCTCCAAGTCAGATTTATGCACTGCGGACTCACATGAGAGCCGTCCAAGGCGTACTCCCACCCTCCTTTGTCCGAATAGGGTGCTGGTTCATGAAGCTGCTGAGCGCGATGAGGACTACTGGCCATGCTAGGTACCTGTGAAGATGAGTTGTGAGATAAGGGATACCTGAAAAGAACAGCCAGCATGGAAAGGTGGTTTTCATACACTAGACTTACCGATTTCTAGAAACTAACACTAAGCCAGCGAGGAACATGCCCATTGAACCAATAGTGTCTGTCAGTGTGTGTTGAGTTCTGTAGAATCAAACGAATGAGCTGCACTCACCAGCAGACTCTGCACGCCACGTTTTCGGCAGAGACAGCTTAGTTTCTCGAGTCGAATCTCTTGGGTCTGTGGACATGTTGGAATATTAATGAAATGTTGAAGCTGAAGCAAAACGCATCCCATCAGGATTCAGCTGAAAACTACTCACGTGACTAGTACTTCCGACCAAGACCAAGTTAACTTGTAGTGCTTCTTCTTGGCACCATCAACCATGTTCCCCACCCCCCCAATCCTAGCCTCAGCACTAGCCAAAATCTCCACTCCCTTCCGCCGCTCCCAACTCGGTCTCTTCCACGGCAAAACCAAACAATACGGAAACAATGTCCCGCACTCAAAACACAAAACCCGACGTACATGGCTTCCTAATGTTCACACCAAACGCTTGACATCGGATGCATTGGGGCGGGATGTAAAAGTAAAGCTTACGACGCGTGCGCTTAAGAGTATTAATAAGGTGTGTTGCTAGTTTGTTTTGGTATTTTAAGGTGGTTTTCTCATCATACCCTTTTACGGGGGAGTAGCATGGCGGCGTTGATAATTACCTCCTGCGGACAAAACCCGATTTGTTAGGTATCGAGGGGATGCGTCTCAGGATCTTGGTACGCGAACAGCTAGACGTCAAACGTGTCGAAGAGGAGGCTTTGGCACAAGCAGAAGCGAAGATCCAGCTCGAGAAAGAGATGAAAGAGGCAAAACAGAGACGCAGAGCGAAAGTCGCACATGCGCAGAAATCGAAGGAAGCGAGGTTGAACATCTCTCAGGGGATATTTGGGTCGGGACCGACGCCTCCTCGAGTTGATGTGTCATAACTAGTGGTGAGTGAGGGTTATTCAGTGCTTCTTGTAAGATCTCTGAGCTGAATCCTGATGGAATGCAGATGCGGCTGTCCTGTAGTATATACTCCTAGATAATACCTCGAATTTCAACGACCCAGCTTCCTTCAAGTTAAATCCGCGCATGTTGCATTTCATTTCAAACGCCCAGGGTCCTATCGCAAGAATAATCTACCAAGGCATGGTCATGATTATATGCCATACCATGCGATTTATGTGGTGAGAGATGAACGAACGGAACGAGCGTGATGCGTCTATAGGTATATCAATGAAAATCTGATTATTTAAATCCTCCCAGAGCAGCGCAGTGCAGTAGCGAAATCGAAAACATGAATGACGAATAACAACAATAAAAGGGACAAAAAACGTAGACGTAGGACCTCTCCGAACATGATGCAGCTCCGGCATGGAGCACCTTCCGCCACCACGTCCGCACAATAGTTGTATTCGACACAGTAGTGCTCACTCCCACTCCGAATCAGAGCTCGTTAGCGTTGACCCCTGATCGACTCACACCTACAGACCGCATAATCTTCATAGACGGAGTCTGTAACGAGCCAGTCCACTTGGAGTGCACACTCCGATAATTGCTCTCCAAGTCCAGACGAGCTGGAAGAGTGGTTCAGGTCCACGGAATTCGAATTCGAATAGAGATTTGTCTGTGAGTCTTGCTTCATCTTCGCCTTCGTCCTCCGCGTACAATTGGACGTACCCGTCTTCTGTGGTGGGTTATCGAGAGTGCTCATGCGACTGCGACTGTGCTGAGGGTTCACGGAGATACATGAAGGGGGTGAGTTGCCCTGGACGCGTGACAGGTGGAGGATTAAACAGCTTTCGCAGTGTATCTGGATCCCCTGGAATAACACGCTGCGAAACATACTCAGCAAAGATGACAAGAAAAGCCACTATGAAAAACGGACCTGCATGACGACAATTTTTGCTTCGTAACCTCCGAGTTCGTTGTTTTCCTTGCCAATACCTATCTGGACCATAACATCAAAGGTACCACGCTGTGTTCCTTTAGCTGTTCGAACAGAGTGACCTTCGGCAGGAGAATAGGCATTCGGGGGTGATTGAGCGGGAGAAGGAGTAGGGTCTTGCGGGGCAGATTGGGGTAACCGGCCAGCGGAAAGGTATTGTGGGGGTAGGTGTTGAGGACGAGAATGGGAGGATTATGAGGATGTACTAGGCGCTGAGACAGTGCGCATATTAGAGGTGGAACTAGGAGATACTATAGGCGAGTTTGCAGATACGATGACTGAGGGGACGGATGGGTCGTGCGAGTGGGATGAGTTGGAGTTGGTAATGCTTTGGGTATTTGAGGCGTCGTTAGCGTTGGCTACGTCTATTTCACTTAGCTGGAGAAGCCGACAGGTGTCATTTTGGACAAGGTACGAGAGCCCTCCTCCTATTGATGGGTTTCGTGGCGAGATACTTGAGCTCGCTGTCTAACACAGCGAGCACGGAGGTTCGGCGCTGACGTGCCTCCAGCCGTACTTCTATCAATGGGACAGGATGTATAATGTCACAAAAGTAGTTGCCACCTACATGTACGCAAGTAAGTTATCCAGAGCCTAAACAAATAGAAACTCATCCCATTAACACGTTCGTCGAAGTGGTTGCTAAAGTTTACAGGTAGTGTCGCATAGCACCCGTCCATGTACATAATTCTAGAGCTTTGATTTCCCTGAGCAAATATCGTATTTCCTGTGCAGAAAATCGGCCATAACTCGCGCTGTATGAACAGTTAGATTGCAATCAATTAGTCATTCATGTCAACATACCAAGCTCTTCCGGAGACTCCTGAGGAATCTAAGCCACAACTAAGTTAGTTATAGAACTAATTGAAAGCGAGATACAGACAAGATGACCAGTTGACTTGAAGATGATGTTGGATGAATTTGCAGGTCTGCGCCAAGGACGCTGCTTAATCACCTCCGATATCGACCTGTCGGGTAGTGCCTATCAGTTAGTGAATTTCATTCTGCCACCTGGCTTACATATCCAGAATGTCTTTTCCGGGAAGAATCCAAAGTAGTTCAATCTTTTCGTCAAGCTTTTCCATTAATTCCCAGGCTTCACGCCTAGCTCGTGGGTTCGCAAGCACAAGAGCCTCGTGAACGGGAGGCATTTTCAATCTGACGCATCCGCTTTCATCCTCGTACAGTCCGAAATCAACATAGAGCCGAAGGACGTCAGGATGCCAAGCGGAGAACAAGGGTGATGATTTAAAGGAACGCAGGGCGTCCTCCCTACAATCATAGTCAGTAGTAATCCGATGCAAGAGTATTGTCGAAGTTCAATCACCGTGATGGCCATTGATCACGCCTTATCAAAGTAGCCCCAACAAAAGCCTGCATGAGCTCCCACATAGGTCCTTGGTAAGTATCGATTACCGCATCGACGAGGATAATCGAGGAGAACAAGGCAGGGAAATGCAACGCGGCTAACGTCCTGTGCAATACTGTGAGATTCGACAGGTCTCTGAATTGCGAATAACATACACCGAGCAACCTCCAAACGAGTGTCCTGCTACGACCAAGGTCCGGGAGGAGAAACCACTCTTTTCGCGTGATTCACCAATGGATACAGGAACTCGATTAAGTTGGATAGGCAGAGAAGATGTTTCTACCTCTTCTGGCATATAGTTGATGAGAAAGTTTGTAATGTCTCTCGCATTGTCAGTCCAATCAGCTGTTGTCGATTAATTCCAAGTGGAAGGTCTAAGAAGCGATCTCTCACAGCTACCACTGAGATTATGTCGGTTTAGCAGAGCAGAGTCTCCATGTTGCACGGATTCCCATGACCAGATCTCATCTATGGCACCACAGGCAGCTAGTAGATAGCATAAATGAGTCTCCCATATCTAATACACGATTAGATTCTCAGCATGCATGAATAGACATTACGAGACTCACTTCCTTCGGAAAACCCGTTGCGTGCACAAGGAACAAGGTGATCCCCTTCGTTCCGACTTTGGCCTCCTTGTCTTTTTCACATATCGGTTGACACAATTCCACAGTAACCTTTCGTCTGTGACTCCGGAGTAGCCCTCCTCACCTAGCCGGGCCTGTTGTTCCATGAGTTCAAGTCCTAAATTCTTGATATCGCTCTCGGTTCTTTTCGAAGAGCGAGGAGGTGGCTCGGGAACTGGAATGTTTGGGGTGACTCTGGGATTGGCTGCAAGTATGATATGCGTGCTGATGTTGTATGTACCGAGCAAGTCATCGGACCTGGGTTTGAAGGGCAGGGGCGGGACTTCGACGTGCCCCTCATGAGGCTTAAATGGCACCCATGGACGGGGTTTCACGGTCGTCCGAAGCGTTGTGGGTGTGTAGGGATATGAGGATGTCATGACTGTCTGGAAGTTCAAGTCGTTGTTTTCGGTCCCCAAAGAGAATACATCAGATGCCGCAGTATATGCGCTCCTGACAGGGTCAATCGTGAATTGTATCGATTTCTGACGCCGTGATGATCGCGCTCTGGAAACAAGTGATCATTAGAAGGAACAACTGTCTTCCGAATCCCATCTAATAGTTACTACATATGCGCATGCATGTTGGAATCAAGGACATCAAACGTGCCGAAGACGAGGCCTTGGCACAACTTGAAGTGCCAGCCCGGGCAGAAGCGAAGATCGATCATACAGCTCTGAAAGAGGGGAAACAAAGTTGCAAAGCAAAAATCGCACATGCATGGAAAGCGAGGGAGGCGAGGATGAATATCGCTGGGGGATGTTTGGGTCGGGGTCGACGCCTCCTCAAGTTAATGCGTCATAACTAGTGGTAAGTGAGGGTTATTCAGTGCTTCTTGTAAGGTCTCTGAGCTGAATCCTGATGGAATTTAGATGCGACTGTCCTGTTGCAATGGCATATCCTCCTAGATAATACCCTGCAATCAACGACCCAGTTTCTTTCAAGTTAAACTTGTGTCTCATTTCATTTCAAGTGCTCAGCGCTAGCGTGAGAATAAAATAATCGACTAAGGCATGGCTATATACCATACCGTAAGATTTATGTAGTGAAAGATGAACGAACAGAACAATGTGGTAAGAGCAAAATGCAGCTATAGATATATAAATGAAAACCCGATTGTTTGAATCCTCCCAGAGCAGTGCAGCGCAATAACAAAATCGAAAACTTGAGTGAGAAGAGCAACCTTAAAGGGGACAAAAAACGTAAATGCAGGAAAAAGAAAGACCCCTACGATCATGATGCAGCTCCGGCATGAAGCACCTTCCGCCACCACACCCGCTTCTCCACAATAGTCGTATTCGACACAGTAGTGCTCAAGCCGAGCTCGTTAACGTTGACTTCTGACCGACTCATAGCAACAGACCGCATACTCTTTATAGACGGCGCCCGTAACGAGCCAGTCCACTTCGAGCGAATACTCTGATAATCGCTCTCCGAGCCTTGGCGTGCTGGAAGAGGGTGGTTCAGGTCCACGAAATCTGAATTCGAATTTGAATATAAAGATTCATCTGCGAGTCTTGCTTCATCCTCGTCCGCGTAAACTTGGACGTGCCCATCTTCTGTGGCGACTTCTCGAGAGTGGTCATGCAGCTGCGCTGAGGGCTCGTGGAGATATGTGAAGGGGGTGAGTTGCCCTGGGCGCGTGACAGGTGCAGGGTTAAACAGCGCTTCGATGAGCTTCTCCGTCCCACGGATACCACGAGTATTGGGAAGTTGGCTCGCGTCCAGCGGGTTCTTTTTTCGCTTTGAACCAGGCCTGCGTTTTCTAGAAGAGTGGGTCGAGATGGTGGATACAGAGGATGAGGATGAGTTTGCGTTTGCGTAGAGGTCGAGGGTGCGTGGTCGTGTTCGGAAGATGTCGTTGTCGAGTAGACCAGCTACCCCACTTAAGATCTCTCCTTTAGGGAGAGGTGGGGCGATGTAGGATGATTCGCCACTGATGTGTTCTAATTGGACGGTGAGCTATGGGAAATGCCAAGTAAGTCCAAAAAACAGAGAGAGATTGATGGTGAAAATACCTTGAGCGTAGCATTGGTCTTGCTCTGCCTAAGCAAATAGCGGCGAGTGACGACTCCAGCATCGACGTATTGAGCGAGATTTAGGCTCACAGCGCCAAGCCTAGGATTTCGCGGTGCGTCTGGATCGCCTGGAATAACTCGCTGCGAAACATACTCAGCAAATATGACAAGAAAAGCCACTACGAAAAACTGACCTGCATAACGACGAATTTTGCCTCGCAACCTCCGAGTTCGTTAGTTTCCCTACCAATACCTATCTGGACCATAACATCAAGAGTGTGTTCCCATGCCACGCTGTGTTCCTTAAGCTGTTCGAACGCAGTGTGTCCTTTGGCAGGAGAATAGGCGTTCGGAGGTGATTTAGCGAGAGAAGGGGAAGGGTCTGGTGGGGCAGATTGGGGTAACCAGTCAGCGGAAAGGTATTGTGGGGGTACGAGTTGAGCACGAGAATTGGAAGATGATGAGGATGTACTAGGGGTTGAGACGGTGTGCGTATTTGAGGTTGAAGTAGGGGATACTATAGGTGAGTTTACGGATACGATGACTGAGGGGATGGATGGGTCATGTGAGTGGGATGAATTGGAGTTGGTGATACTTTGAGCGTCTGAGGCGTCATTGACATTGGCTGCGTCTATTTCGCTTTCGTGAGGCTTCTCCTTCTCTTTTCCTTTAGTTGAATTGGGACTCCCGTTCGGGGTGGTACTCCCTATAGCCTTGCCCTTACCCTTCACCTTTCCCAATAGACCTCCACCAGATGTGACCCCCTTGAACTTCCACCGTACTTCGAATTCTCCATTGACAAACGGGACGCTGCTGAGCTGATGTATGGTAAGGCGCAAGAGAAATATAGCATGGCGAGGCAAGAGATGGGCAAGCTGTGCACGAAACCCTGAGGAATGGGCAGTGCCATTGGTAGGGCTAGTCGGTCTCGGGTGGGGTTTAGTTGGGGATTTCAATGACCGGGTATCAAGCGTAGGCGAAGGAGGTCGCTTGGCTGTAACGGATGACAGGTGTAATTTTGGACTAGATTTCTTAGCGGGCCGTAAGGTGGAAGAACGCTCTCTGTTACTAGAGAGTAAGGAAGTTGATGATTCGGCACCTGGTGGGTGTCGGGAATGGTGGAGCAGCATGTGAAGCGTGCTTCAGGGTGGTGGAGAAGACAGACAAGTGTATTTGTGAATTGTGGGCGGAATGGCTGACGCGCATCAAGAAATTCATGTAAAATGATTAGACAGGTGGGTGCAGTTCAACCGCTGTACATGACACATATGAGACTTGCCTATTCTAGCTTGGGAAGGCTTACTTCATGGCCACCCGTGAAACTAGTCATGCATTGAAAACGTGTATTACACGAGTCGTGCATCGAAAAATATTTCTTATTTCACGGAGTCACTGACTAGCGTATCGCAATTTACGTCCCAGCTCTCAGACCGAATTTAGTTCCGGGTTCCACCTGGCAGTCTTCTCGTTATTTTTTTGCCAATAGCGGTCTCGGTATTGGTTTCAGAACGTCATCAAGTACCGTCGGATGGTTAGCCTGCGGCGGCGTGCATGTCATTTACTAGAGTTATTAGACACGTACAAACAGAACGAGGTCGACATCGACGTAAATTTGCCTTGACCACGCAAACAAGATCTACTTGTTATAAGTAACCGGTACCACAAAAGGTTAGAAGTGCAGGGTCTACTCATATACTATCAATCACAAAACGAGAAGGTTTGATCCTAAGACAAGGCGTACAATGCATCAGATGGAAGTCGAAGGCGTTAATCACATCGACGTAAATTTGCCTCGAGCTCGTCAACAAGGTATGCCACGTTTGAGCAGGTTCTTGATGCCAGAAAAGGTTAGGTAGCAGACTCGGATGAGGTGAAAGAACAAGGTACGTCCTTGTCCTTTTGGCGAGTAGTGATGACTACGTAAAAAAGCGCGCGCTGGCTTGAATGACATGACTCGCGGAGGGCGAGCAAGGTTGCTGGGAATTACCTAAACCGTCTACAAACGAATGTCCAAAAAAGCGTCAAAGAGAGTGAAACAAACTCAAGAAACATATCCTTGTTCTGAAAAAGGTCGCAAGACTAGACTGATATAAAGCAATTCTCATTCTCATCTTTTTTTTTAAACACAACTACTCCCAAGAGATTTGATATCCTTCTTGTTATTAGCCACAATGTACCAAGTCCGTCCTGCACACCCCATCCAAACAAAAGCCATCTGGGATTACGAGGAATCAATCACATCAACAATGGCTTCACAACAATCTTATCCTTCTAACGTCCAGCTTCCTCGCAAGTTACAACGTCCACAGTACATCGAAGTCCCTGCTCAGAATATTGCTGCTATCGATCCTGAACTATCTCATGTCCCGGTCGACTACGTCCGACGTGGTCTCAAGAATCAGGCAAACCAGTCAGTACCACTTCAAATCTTACAATAAACTCCTTCTAACACATCACTCAGGATGTTTGCTGGTATCTCAGCCCTTCAATTGTCTCCGAGCATGCATCGCTCCCAACTGCACCATACACCCAGCCTAACGATCCCGATTCGGCCATCCGGCCCATCTTCTTCCTACCCAACACACATACTCGCTCTCTCCAAATCATCCACTTCCTCCGATTCATATGTGACCCTCGTACCAACCCACGCCCTCGTCCTCGCATCCAACTGTGCTTCACTCCCCCGCCTCCCCCCATCGGCCTCATCTCACGGCGCCACAGTCAGCGTCACCCTCCCAGTACTCCCGCTCACCATACCCGCCCCGGCGGCATTCGCACCCCTACACACATTCCTCTACACACATTCCGCACCCCAACTCCTCTCCGCACTCCTTCCAGCTGTCCCGGGCTCCTTCCTATCCACCCTCACATCCCCACAAGCACTCCGCAGCACACTAGCATCCGGACCTGCCCTCCACACGCTATCCGCGCATCTCATGTCCTCGGCCCCCGGAATGGGTGCACTCACGAACGTCGCCCAGAATATCGCTGCTGTATGGAGAAACGCAGTTGCATTGGGCGTACATGATCCTGAACTCTGGCACTGTCTTGATTTGGCGTGGGAGGTCATTTTGGGTGCCATGAACCTTGGTGCCGGGGCGCGTTAATTCTAGGATTGATTAATTGTCTGGACTCGGCACTGGTGGCTGTCCACGAACGAACTCTTTTACTTGGCCTTTTCTCGATCGTAACCCATCACTGTATTCCTGGATCTCTCCGCATCTCATATCGTCCCGCATCTATCATCATATGCCCTTGTATCCCTGACTATTTCCCCTCTTCTTTTCCTCTATATCAAGACATCTCTATGACTGCCGAGATACCAAGTAAATTACGATCGGGAGTTAATGTGTTTGAGACTTTGTATCTACTATGTATCAAAATGATCAATATACCTCGTATACCTTATACTTCAATCGTGCGTGTGCCCCTGAGTTTCATTTCAGAGAGCCTGGCGGCGATAGAACCACTACTCCTTCTGTGACTTGTAATCTTCATCAATTCAATCTGGAATTGGACTTCGTTGCCCATTAATGCAGTAACACGATCATCAATTCTTTTACATTATATCGATATCTGGCTTTGAGTGATACGGACCAGGTTATGGGCGCTTCTCTGCCAGTCTTGACATTGACAAGTGCGGGCCGCCTGACGTCGTTACTTGCCGCTTACTAATGTCCCCAAATTCGGATCGTTGCGGGCCGCCTTCAATGTTCATCGTACTTCGCTGTCAGCAACCTTCAGCAACTTGGCAACGACTCGGAGCAAACTCGGAGGGCGACTTCGACAACCTGGGTTGCCATCTATGATTCCATTCCATCTTATGAACTCCACTTGAATATCCTCTCTGCTAGACTCTCTTGTATTCTGGACGTCTTTTTTGTTTAGATGGTCGTGTATTGATCAGGCAGGCAGGTTTCACTTTGGTTGGGATTTGCCAGTGCTCACTGCTCAAGCCTCAACATGCGGCGGTGCTCAGCTGGCGTAAGTGACCATCCTCAGGTTGTTTCTTTTACATTCATATCTTACAATGCGATCCCCTGCGACTGCTCGCACAATTGAATCATGAGGAACCTCTGTCATTATTCAGGAACATTCTCGATGCCGGTATCATATTCTCACCAGCCCCAAGCACACCCTCTTCTTAATCCAAAATACCCATCTGACGGTATCCCTGGTGTTGATGTCTCGTCGCCAATTCTGGTACCAGAGAGCACGACTCCGACAGCTTTTGGCGGGATTATGACAACTTGGTTCTTCGCAGATTCGTTGACTTACTATCAATCAGCCATTTTGCTTGTTTTCTCGGTGTGGTTCTCCTCATTCTCGAATCTCGATTTTATTTTATTTTGGTGCGAACCGGACTTGATGCATTTGTGATGCATGATTTACACTCAAACTCACGTGATCTCGATCACAGGTCTATATAGATTTGAGACCAAATGCGATTACCATTTAACTTTAAGAGGCGCCATTGAAGGGGTGAGCTGGAACTACTGTTCAATCACGGAATGACACGGAACCAAAATTTCAGAATTGAGCAGCCCTAAATTTTAACGTGTAACTGCACATATATGGCGTTCGCCCATCTTATTACTTTCTCAGACATATCATGTCGTCCCCAGGCCCTACCCTTCAACAGACGGAAGGTGAGTCTGGCTGCTTGACTTGCTGCGTCGCTGTACTTGATTTTTTTAGTCGCGGACATAACCCTCACGGTTGTGGCTGTCCTTGTCACATCCTTCCGCTTGTGTATTCGTGTGCGGCAGAAGCGTCTGGGGATCGACGATGCATGGGCGGCCCTCGCCATGATATTCGACTTTCTACTATTAATCTCCGATTGCTTATATCTCCAAGATTACGGTGAGCGTCCCTGCAGTCTGCATGTTGTATATGCCTTGCTGAAGAAACGCAGAAAGATACCCTCAAAACTCAAGGATAGCATTATACTACATGTGCGTTCTCTTTTCTTCTTATACTTGAGAGACGTACCAATACCACATCAGGATCGCACAATTCTTTTATGCAAGTTGTATGGTAAGACACTAGTACTGAGGTTCTGGTGCCATGGCAACGTGACGGAACTGACATACGCACATAGGTCATCGAAGTTATCCATGTTGTTTACCATTGTGCGACTCACAATCCCGGGAATCTTTAGGAAATTTCTTATGTGCGCTGTCGGTACCTTCGGCGCTATATGGGCTCTCCTTTTTGCACAACTGTGGTGGATTTGTGAAACTCAGCCCAACTGGAAATCACAATCACATCCGCAGTGCGATCTCGGCAGACGTGTTGCAATCACGCAGATGATCAGTGAGGATTCATTGTTCATAAAATATATCGGTCTTCTGATGTATCTCAGCCGACGTTCTTGCGGACTGTTTTCTCATCGTTGCTCCATTTTTCCTCATTTACAAAGTCAGATTGTCAAAGACGCAAAAAGTCCGGATACTATCTGTCTTCTCTACGTCAGCAATCACCACAATCGTCAGTCTTACCCATGCATATTACATCTTCGCTGGTGGAGGACTTAAGGAGGTTATGGCTGCTATAGTTGAGGTTCGGTGTCAGTGTTTAGACCTCGAGCGTTGCTGATCACGCTTTAGGCTTCCGTGTCTCTAATCGTTGCGAACTTGAGCGTGGTCGTCGCGTTCATCTTCCGTATAAGTTTAGATGAGGATTCACCATCCAATCCGACGCCCATCATAACTTTTGGCGGACAGCATAGGACACGCATGGCTGCAACTCGCATAGCTGTTGAAACCACCACGATCGTACTGGAAGATCTCTCCAACTCTCGTCTCCGTTCCATGAAAACAAGCGATGACGACGACGTTACTTTACACAACAACAGGGAGCCAAAGCAGACGAAGGAATGGTGTTAGAGCAGCAAAAAGTTGGTTTCTTCCTGACTCCCACGTTAGTGGGGCAGGGTCCTTGTGGAATGCACACTTTTTTTATTTTCTTCTAATTTCTACCTGGCAAATTGGGTTTTCTCGATCGATCAAGGTCAGTTTTGCCGTTCGTGTCTAAACCGTGCAATCACACTCCTTGACCCCCTCTATTCCAATCTGGGGACGAAAATCTCAACACGGCCGCATTACCATCTGTGCTAATTCAATGGGTCAATGCAGAGCTTGAAATTCTGGTCAGTCCACTGTCTTCATTCAAGGAGACGGGTATCGGTGCCATTTTTGCGTTCGGCATCGTCCTCCCACCCTAGGTCAAGCTCCCGTTTAACTTCCGCCCTATACATGTCGGTAGGGGGTTTGCTGTCAGTGAGAGCGAGGCCAGTGGATACAATTTTAATTGTAAGCCGCAACTCCGGCTTTCCGGTATCGAAAAGCCTACGGGTGATTTTCACTCAATGGCCTAGATCTAATGACCGGTCGTTCCTGCTAGAGTAATGGCACTTGGGTCTACATCATTTCGCGAAGTAGCTGGCATCATCACTAACGCAAATGACCTCAGGCTGGAAGTATATTGGTCGTGAAACATGTGCATCGGAGGAAGCCCGAATTTATGTACTGTGTTGCTCGAACTGTTGGAGTCACATGCAGTCAGTTTGACTTTGTGCTTGCTCAGCGCTGTTGCTGCTACATCTATTATACTAACTGTTTACTCCGCCACTCAGATGCTCGCGTAACTCCACTAGTGAGTGCACGAACCATGTTCTCGGATTGCACGTCACAACACTAATCGAGTGCGCTGGAAAATCGAGGCACTGTATAACACAAGGCGAAAGCGGGGTAAGCGGGGGAATCGAAACGCCAAAACGGGACGAGGTTCGTGAGTCACGTGACCGATCCTACCGTATATGGCGCGCCCAGGCGATTCCGCCACCTAAGTGAGCATCAGAGGTTTCCTTTTTCTACTTAGCGACTTTGTTCAGACCAAGTAATACAAACAAGACTGAAAAGGAGATTTTGCTGATGTGATGACATCAGAGAACTGGTGAACAGATGAGAAAGTTATTTAAAGTTCCTGCTACTGTAAGGGAGTGGGTCTTGTCGTTCGCTATTTTCACGTTTTTGCGGTATGTCCGATTCTGAGAACCCTATCTTTCGCTCCTTATATGGTTACTGTTATTTCCTTACATGGACTAAGCTGTGCTCATCACTCGTTTTGGTCAGATCATGAGCCAATTGGGTGATTTTGATTGATTTTGGTTGTGTTGATTGATCGGTCTAGGCCATCCTCTCTCTGCCATGCGCCTTGCACCGCCATCTGTCTTTAGCTACCATCATGACCTCGTTCTGAGTCTTCCTGTATCTGTCGCTTCTAACCTTGAATCACATTCTTCTGTTGTCTCTCCTTCGATTGCTCATTTGCTCAGTCACTTGGGCCCTCAGGCCTCGGGCCCCTCAGAACTCAGAACTCAGAACTCAGACTTCAACCCCTATGATTATCAGAGTGCCATTACTCCTCTGTCTATATCTGCCACCATGACTGTTCATTTTTTGTCTTCCTGATTCTGTCGCATTTGATCTCTTGGTTTACTGGAATTCTCACAGCTCTTATGATATTGGCTGTGCGCTTACAACCGATGTCGAGTTCAAGATTGCACATAGTCTCAATTCCAACATTTTTATTGTCCAAATGACTGCAAGGGGAGCATGTCGGCTGGCTGAGGCACGAGGCTGAGCCGATATGCTCCTGCCTCCTCTGCTCCATCTGAGCAAGATATCAGATACAGACCACGAACAGTAACATGATTATTTAAATTGAGCAGCCGCTATGGTATAGGACTGGTATGCATAATGTATCTGGTGAGGACAAACGTTCGGGATTTGACTGACAGTGACATGGCGCTTGCCAAAGCAGGTAGCTGGCTTTACCACTTTAGCTGGTGCTACTACTAGTAGCTTATATGTAACACCAGATGTGCTTGTAGCTGAAGCAATGTGTAAACAAATAAATCTCAGCACGACGTCATCATTACTGTGCCTTCAAAGGTGTAAACTGTGGGAACAAATTGCCTGGCATGCCGAGAAAATGAGCACAGCTGGCGGAGTGGGAATGTCACTACGACGCGTGATGACTAACCAACAAGGTAGCGGGTTTTGCCACTTTTAGCTGGCCCTATCACTTATAATATATAGTAGGGCATCACAACAATCTTTGTATATCTGCTGACCACTTTCACATGGGAATGTTTGGGTTTATCGAGGAAAGATGAATGCACAAGCATGCCAGCCTAAGGGCATTATTTATTCCAGAACCTTTTGAGTTTGGATGGATGCAAGAAAAAAAGAGTGGGCACAGGCTCATGAACTTTAATACAGACTGATGCTGAGAGGGTCAAAGAAGGAGGTTTTAATGTGCTAAAGTGAAATACACTTTGGTGATGTCCCCAGTAATATGGACACATATCATTCAGCCTCCACTGGATATCTTTTTACCAGCTCAGGGTGATGATGACATGGATGTAACTCACTCAAGGGCAGATAATATGAGTTTATGTTGCAACTGGACCATAACAACAGAGTTGTATGTGTTGTACAGGTATTGGTCAACTGTCACTCAAAGAAATATATTTCACCCAGCACAAACAATGCTCTGATATATTTTAGAGCAGAACTTATTCCTCATGTACATAGGAGTATGTATTACCTCTTAATGAAGATCTCAGCTGTCTTGACTGATTAATAGTTGCCCATCACTCAGAGCAGTGTATTCTATGAAGGGCGGACAATCTTCCAATACATGTTACATGAGATATTACTACTCGAAGGATCCCACTTTGCAAACAAACAGTAACACCAGAGTGATGCATATCAAAATTTTATCTAATATATTGCTTCATCAGATCATTTCTTCAAGAAAAACAAGTTTGATTGAGTTCAAAGAGTTCGCAGTTGTGACAATATTTGTAAATGATTCAAATCCTGGTGTAGTGCTGTAAGTATACATAGTGATAGTACTGAATTGTAATCTCACACAACCATTGTAATCTTCATAATTTGAACCCTTCTGGTATCTCTAGCCTGAAACATCCAAAGATCTTGTGCACTACTCAACCACCTCATGGGTATCTCAAAGCAAATGACCACTGATGTACAACTTGTTTCAGATTTTTGCCTGACCTTCTGTTGTATCTCTTACAATGAGCATCTGATTTATTATACCATGCACCAGCACCATTGCTTCACAAGCGATAGACAATGTACCTTTGCGATGTAGTGCCTTGGTGTTAAGACCGTACTCAAGTGGTATCAGATCCAAAGGGCTTTGGCCTCAGCTCGTGCGCTGTGCCCCTTTCCCGAGTCTTGCCCCTTATTTCAGAGTGCTAGAGTATCGCGTCTAGTGAGACAGATAAGTATCGTAACGAATCCGTTAAGGCTTCCGGATATCGAACATATAGAGTAACGGCTAATCCGGATCGGATCCGAACTAGAAACTAACGGGTGAAGACTGTCCGAAGACAGAGACGGATATATAGACTATAGGAATCAATCCTAAGTCTCGGAGTAGACAAGAGTATCATACTCAAGTCTGGACGGATAATGGAGGGACTTAGAGTCCAGGCAGAATGAGTGCAATCTAAGATGATATTCGAACTGATCTACTACAGCGCATGTACAAGGGTTTATATACTATGGATAACTAACAGAATGATCAATAAGCAAAGGTGTGAGGCTATGTACAAAGTATAAGCAAAGTATGTGTACAGCATATTGGTAAGTCGGATGGATAATGTATCATAACCGGGAATGAAGTATAAGTTAAAGCGGATCAGTAAGTGTAGCGGATCAGTAAGCATAACTGGAAGTAAAGGATAACCGGTATACCGGTGTACAGGAATGCCGAAAGGAGATGAATGATAGTTAGAGTTATATGAACAGGACATGAAATAAGGATTAGATCGGATCTGTGGACCGGACGACTGGATATGTCCATCGGATCTGGATCGGATCTGAGATCCGGATCTTTGGATCTGTACCCAGGAATATGGTATATGACACTTGGCTTGAGAGTTTATAGCAATGAATCACATTTCAGCTTGGCACCTTGCTTACCATTCAATGAGTATTATATCCTGCTTGAAAATTTGATGCCAAATTTACTCTTTGGCACTGTTTAGTATTTGTGATGGCTTATCAGCGCGAGACTAAAAAATGCAGAGATCACAAAGTTTATGATCTCCTTCCTAAATCAAGCCTGTCAAAAGCAAGCAGTGGTATTTACACACTGGAGCTTTAATAGTGCTCTGCAGTGTGGGACTAAAAAATGTAGAGATCACGAAGTTTATGATTTCCTTTCTAGATCAAGCCTATCAAAAGCAAGCAGTGACATTTAGAGTCTGTTCGGGATCGGGATTTCGCCCAACTTCGACAAACTTCTGGAAGAAAATCACAAGGTTAAGTAAGCATGCTGCCATTCGGAGTTTGAAACTGATGTCACGCTGATTAGGGTTATTGATATGCATGTGTATGTACATGCATACCACGGCCATGCTCCCCCACCTCCTTCGCCACAGTGACAACCCTTCTGCTGATGAAGAGGATTTGTCGAACTCGAGGAATGAGCGGCATCATGAGGAGGATGAGGAGGATGAGGAGGATGAGGAGGATGAGGAGGATGAGGAGGATGAGGAGGATGAGGAGGATGAGGAGGATGAGGAGGATGAGGAGGATGAGGAGGATGAGGAGGATGAGGAGGATGAGGAGGATGAGGAGGATGAGGAGGATGAGGAGGATGAGGAGGATGAGGAGGATGAGGAGGACGAGGGAGATGACTCCAGTGAGGACTTGGGGAGTGTTGATGATGCAGAGAAAGCAGATATCAAATTTCTCCACACCATCATCGACTTTTTTCAGCGCATGGTCATGTCGGCTTCAGAAGTTATCAATATTGCAGGGGTCTATTATGACAAACAGCCCTATCACACGTCAATTCTGACAGGGGTTGGGTGGGTCAACGAGCTTCTCAACGGCCATCCAGAATGAATTTGATGTGAGCTTGGTGTACATTGCCATGTATTTATTATATTACTACAAGTACTTCGTGATGGTGGCATAAACAATTCAAAACATGTAACTCTAGAGGAGCAACTCACCATCTTCCTATATGCCTGTGTTACAGGCATTTCTGTATGCCACCTTGCTGAGCGTTTTCAGTGTTCAAACGATACTATATCAAAGTGTGTCTTCCCACTCTTACCCCTATGCTTGCTCAATATTGCTTTCAGATATTTCAAATGGATTCTTATTGCATTCTCCTCCTGGCCAATCTATTCCACCTATGTCCGGCTTCCCGACACAGAAACTCCAATACCCACCCAAATCCTTGAGACGACAAAACTATTTCCCTACTTCACAGACGTAATCAGCGCTATTGATGGCACACACATCGCTTGCCATCCCTCAGCTGCTGATCGTGACACCGCTCGTGACTGCAAAGGCAATTTAACACAAAATTGCCTTGCAGCGTGTGGCTTTGACATGCATTTCACGTATATGTTGAGTGGTTTCCAGGGGTCTGCAGCGGATGCTCGTATCTACAACGTCACTCGTCTCAATGATTTTACGATCCCTCAGGGCAAGGTGTACCTTGCAGATGCTAGATTTGCTGCATGCGATGAATTATTTGTACCCTATCGTGGTGTGCGCTACCACCTTACTGAATGGGGCCAGGCAAGTCTTGTGTATGTTGCAGCCACTTATTACAACCCTGACATAGTACTTACACATCTTTGCAGGCCTTGCAATGCCAAGGAACTATATAATCTATGCCACGCGCAGCTCTGCAATGTTGTCGAGTGTATTTTTGGTGTCTTGAAAAATCGCTTCTGCATACTTTGGCTCCCTCCTGAGTACAACTCTGACATGCAAGCTCGCATCCCTCCGGCATTGTGTCTCATACACAATGACATCCGCATCCACGACCCAGATGAATTATTGGACTACCGTCAAGTGGAGTTGGATGAGTGGAGGGCTCCTTACGATAGTGGCACACTTGCCGATGGACCTCCAACTGAAGCAGCACACATTTGTGCACACAATGTTCATGACGAGATTGCTGAATCAATGTGGGGTGATTACCTCACAGAAAGGCAGCATAGAGGAGTGTCTTTGCCACCTGGTGTAATATAATTAGTTGTCATTCATTATTGTTGTTTGTTCATTGTTGTTGTTGTTGTTGTTTGGTTGTTGTTGTTTTGTTGTTGTTGTTGTTGTTGTGTTGTTGTTGTTGTTGTTGTTTTGTTTGTTGTCATTGTTTGTTTGTTGTCATCAGTTTTCTAGTCCTGCCAATGTACAATCTATGTTTGCCACCAACTTGACATATAGTATTGCGTGCAGATAAAAAACAAGTATTTTATGAATGTTCTAACTAATGTCTAACATGGAGGTATCACAGCAGCTCCTGTTCATTTGCCTGCACTCTCCTTGCCTCCCGCAGGTGCTGAGCTAAAAAAAATCTTCCAAATACCCCATTCATGTGATGTTGTTATAAGCATCAGCGATAGTGACGTCGAATTGAAAAAAGATTGATCATTGCCACAGCATCGTAGTTGTCCAAATCCTTTTCTTTTGCATCCGAAGCATAGCATGCTGCTTGCGGGATGGAACAGGTTCCATGATATGCCCTGCGACGGTATCCTGAAGCGCTGACATTGCAGATTTTATACTTTCAACCACTTTCCCGCCCAACTCTTCCAAAGTGAGTGGCATGCTGAGGTGCTGTGATTTTGACAACCCTGCCACACTCTTTCCTTTTGAAGAATGTGGGGGGGTGGGACTCACATCGTCCATTAATGTCCCCCTCAGCTTTACGCTTCACCGCCGTTGATGAAGCAGGCATAGACATCGAAGGGGCAACAAAGGGCTGTATGGCTGCGTTAAAGCCTCTTGGTGTCACAGGTGAGGTAGGTGTGGTGACAGGTGGGATATCATGAGCACTGCTCATTTCGATGTCATCGAGATCACGAAACTCGACCTGGTCAAGCGTGCTCTCCAGGGATAACATGGGATCAGCAGAAGTATCGGCGCTAGTAGTGTGGGTGATTTTGCTACCAGTTGCTGTGGGAGTCAACGTGTTGGCAGCTAGGCTGGTGCTGGCATGGAAGCCAACCCAGCTGCCTGTCAGTACTGGAATGATACCTTTCAGTGTCTCATAATGCGGCCATCCTTTGTTTTTTAAAGGCTTTGCTTTGGGGTTATGCTGCATGAATAATTAGTGCGGTAGAGCAGGAGAGATAGATGATACAGTACCTTAATGAAGTCTGCCCACATAGTCTCAGACTCTTCGCCAATATTAGCTCCTAAATCTGGGTGGAACGATAGACCTGAGGCATTGGTAGCTATTTTGTCGACCAACAGAAACATCTTTCTTATCTAGAAATACATTAATATTAGTGATGGCACGCATATCATAGTACTTACCCAACTCCATTTAGATGAGCAGGCTTCAGCAGTCTTGGGAGCACTATCGGGGCATGGGTGTGTTGCCATCTCTGCAGCAGCAGTAACCCAGAAAGATTTTGTAAAGTTGATCCCATCACTCCCCTTTGGCTTTCTGTAGGATGGCATATTCAACTATTTTTTTTTCATCATCGAGGGACCATATGCAGCAGTCTTTTGCTGCTGTGGCAGCTTCCTGACTGTCAGTGGCTGCCCTTTTTTCCCTTTGCCTTTGGGCATGATGGTTGGGTGGAAATGGAGAGAGTATCGCGACTCCGATGAGCTTTGTGTCGAGGGCATGACTATTGATAAGAATATGTCACACTGTGACTGATGGCATGCAGCGCACCGGCATGCTTACTTAACCTTGTGATTTTCTTTCAGAAGTTTGTTGAAGTTGGGCAAAATCCCGATCCCAAACAGACTCTTAGCTGTCAGGTGATATCAATAATGGAATTGTTTTTCAAACTGAGGATGTAGTGCACACGCTACAAGAGGTGATCATGGCCTGGCAACAGGTGATGTGATTGGAAATTTGGGAACTCCTGCCATTTTTCCAACCAATGATTAAGAAGCCATTTACATGACCAGCTGATAGACGTTACAGCCTTTACCTTCAACATAAGAGAGGTAGGGGAGGCACTTTCATCCAAGTAACTCTGGGTATATAAAGCATTGTCTGCAAATCTATCATAATGATATGTATTTTATTTATTTTAGACTAGATAATGCATTGTATGACTTTATCTTTCTGCAGTCAATTGCCTGATGGGGGTGGAGGCATCTAGTCAAGTACTGGTCCAAATCGAGTCAAGGATTTGGATTTGTTTGGCTTTTGCACTGGCAGTCAGTGAACTTAGAGGGACCAAAGACTTGTTCAACGATATACACAAGTTGATATTGGGCTGCCCAGGTAGTAATTTGTCATTTTTGGTGGCCATTAGCTGACTCACTGTGGAAACGAGATTTAGAACCGACCGGAATAGTACATGTTTAGAGGCTGTAAACAGAACGTAAACAGACAAGGAAAAACAAGGATAATTCCACCCATCCAGATCGAAAAAGGTGCTCATTTGAGAAGCAAAAACTGACTCTGAATTGTAAGGATTTTCAGGGATGGGTTTGTTGCCTTAGCGTCTAAACCGAGATGGTATCAAATCAGCTTATGAGGATCCGCACATCCACTTTATGTCTGCATTTAAGAGAAAACAGATCTGCTTCTAATCTGAATAGGTATGTAATGTATCAGAGAACCATCCTGCTAGCCTCCCCCAGATGCTCCCTGGCCCTTGGTAGTATCCTCCAGCACCCTACTTGGCCATGTACGAGTTTCAAGGCCAGCCTCAGAGACACCCCAGTGGCGCTCCTACCCCCGTTAATGCATGCGATTATCAACAACCAGTGGGAGAAACATACCAGCCCCATATATCCCCGCTGAACATCGGGAACCAAGCGTTGCCACAGTTGCCTCAACGCGATGATTTGTTCAACCCTGCACCTCAATTTGGAACAGGCAGCATGCAGCAGGGTGCTGGACGTGCATATCAAGATCTGAGTCAGTTGAACAATACCCCAGGACTTCGTTCCTCCAGCCCACAGCACTTGCCTCAGGATATACATCAACCATCTCCAACTCCCAACCCTTATTTCGGTGCCCACCAGCCACCCCCACAGTCCATGCGTGCTGGTAGTGTGCCTTGAAACATCAGCGCTACGCCATCCTCCAGAGGAGAAACACCATACCACCATAGTTCCAGTCATCATCATTTTGCGGGAGGCTCAGGAAGCAAGGCATCTTCATGGGCACCCTCTGTAATTCCTGGAAGCGACGAGTATCAAGCTATGCTGTTATATTCAACAGCTCGACAGCCTGCTCACCTTCTGCACATGAGTCAGAACATGTATCAGCGACCTGCGACAGATTTGCAAGACCAGTCAGCAAATTTCAACACGACAGTTGCACACCTTGTTGCAGAGGTCAAACGACTCACCGAACATGCCCAACACACTGAGAGGCAGCTTGACGCCGCAAACGAATGCATCCAGAAGCTTGAAGATATCGTTGAGTTGTCATCGAAGATGAAAACCCAGAGACAGTCAAAGAATGTCTCAAACGATCATCCTGCATTAAAGGTAAGCAAAAATGTGCACGGACATTCGATCATCAAGCCTAGCTTACTATCTTAAATAGCCCATCATCCACATGCAGTTTTTTGAATTCTGTGGTGTCGATTGGAGTGGGAAAAAGACCAAAAGGCAGGGCAATTACAGATGTGAATCTGATCAAGTGCGGTGCAAAGTACATGCCTTTGTTGGAGAGGACAAGACTTGACTATGTCGATATAGCCCAGCGATGGCGAGTGAGCAGGTATAGGAAGCAAAAGCAAGATGAGGCGCCTGATGTGACAGGATTGAATGAGCGGACGCTCGTGCATGCCGTTTAAGATGCGATTGCTGTCGAATGGGTAGAGCGATTTCCAGAGACACGGCCGCCCTATGGATCACGCAATAGCCTTGGGTGAAGGTATTGTGATACTAGTCGTCGAGCAGCTTCCTTCCTGCATCTTTGCCAGCTGTGATGTGTTGTGAATTATGTGTCTGTTATGGACAGTGAGTGTGCTCGTCTTGAACACACATGATTGCGTATTTCTCGTCTAAATGATGGTCACGTGATCTCACATTTGGTGTGGAGCGTTGCCAATCTTGAGAACTGCAGCAATGCAATTGGGCTCCCGGGAAGAGGCGCGTATGATCGCAGGAGCATTTTGTGAACGGCATCACATCCAGGGTGTCTATCAAATGAGTTAATATCACAAAGCAGATAATAATGGCGAGTACAACACCTTCGCAACTTATTATGACAAAAAGGACAATCGCAGACCCCACTGCAAGTCTACCTCAAGTGTGTCTGACGTCACTGTGACCTCGAAGACGCAGCGCGATCTATAGTTGTAATCACCACTTCGAAAGTATTTGGATGCTTTTCATCAAGGCTGCTGCTATGGAGAACCAGAAGGCATATGACACTCGGAGTCTCGAGCTGCTGCCAGTAGAGTGTTACAGCATCTGGATGAGGATAGCAGTCAGCTGATAAATACAGCGCACATACTCGAATGTCTATTACGAAGACTATAGTTGAGAAATCGTTGAGAGATGTGCCGAGTGTGTCGACGGTGACGTTTGCTGGACAGTCCCATTTCTCCAACGGGATGACGGTGCTGAGAGACGATGTTCAGTGCTAAACACGAGCAGAAGTCATGGACAAGTGCACACTCAATGAAATGCTTTGCAACGCGCATAGTAGGTTCAAGGTAAAAGGTCTGTTTGACTGGGAGATCATCGAAGAGGACTTGGAGTATGGACTCGTCTTTCCCGGGCCACTGCCGTGATATGTTAGGATGGGCAAAAGGAAAAAGATGTAGAGATCCACCCTCTCATTCCCAGAAAGGGTATCTTTGTCCTATGCATGGTCCCATTGGAAATGACTGCGCTTGAGGAAGAGCTCATTCCAAATGAAATTTGTAAGCTACTGGAAGAATTTGAATGTGACTCACTTGTGTGCTTCTTTGAACCTTGCTCAGCCTGAGGTGTAAGTAGGAAGTTCATATTAGGCTCACCAGGTATTGTAAAGACTTAGTAGTAATTCATATGTTGTGTGGCCATTAGCTGACTCTTGTTCCAAGTCCCAATCCTTTCGTCACTCATAGTATTCACTATATGTTGCATCCATGAATTGCACTTTCATGTTCGAGCAAATTCACCATCCCTGGTGTTTCCACAACATTCTCACACTCGATGCACCTCCACCATGTCACTGTCAGCTCAATTGGACGAGTCATATGTTCAACTTTTCTATGTGCGCCGTTTTCAGCAGTTCTTATTGTTTTTGTTTCCATTACCTTGGGAATTATACTGTTTGCTTTCGAAGTGTGCTAAATGAGTGGTACCATCATGGAAACGGTGAACAGATGAGAAAGTGATCTAAAGCAATATATTGTAGAGCATCCCAACAATCTACGTAAATCTGCTGACCACTTATGTTGAGAAATTTACGGTGGCACTCAGCCAAAAGGCCACGCGAGGTCACGTGGCTTCGATCAATTACCTTTTTTGGTCGGGATTCGGTAACCTCGCAGGCACATGACCAGGTTCCTGTGACGGCGTGAGTTTGGGCTTAAAAATAGAAGTGAAAAACACGTGATGATGAAGATGAGTGGGGAATGTGTTCCATTCAAATCCGACTAACACTGTATTCGATGCCAAACGTCTCATTGGCCGGAAAACGGACGACTTGGAATTAAAGCGTGACATCAAACACTTTCCCTTCCAACATCCAAGTTGTTAGCAAGGGTGATAATCAGTTACAAGGGCGACACACTCCATAGAGGAGATCAGTGCTATGATTCTGACAAAGATGAAGGAGGCCTATCTCAGCACAGAGGAGATCAGTGCTATGATTCTGACAAAGATGAAGGAGACTGCAGAGGCCTATCTCAGCGAGAAGGTCACCCACGCAGTAGGCAGTAATTCATATCATGAACGAGCTCACTGTTGCCACCATCCTGATGAGATGAGTGGGGAATGCATTCCATTCAAATCCGACTAACACTGTATTCGATGCTAAACGTCTCATTGGCTGAAAAAACGGACAACTTGGAATTAAAGCGTGACATAAAACACTTTCCCTTCAACGTTCAAGTTGGAGGAACTTTCGATGTTCTTGTCAAATGGTACAAGAAGCAGACATGAATTAGTGGCCGAACAAGCAGGTAGTAAGGTAGAGACAGTAGTGTAGTATGGAATGTAAAGAGTGAGGGAAGGACAACGCTCAAGGTCACTTGGTGCGAGAGACACGTTCCCCTCATGCAGTGCACACCTTGTTCACAGCCTTTAACAATTGTGTGTGCCCCAGTTCAGCCTCCGGATAAGCTGCGAGGAAGTGTGCCTCATTTGAGTCATACCTGGAGCCAAAACAAAGAGTGAGCGTGCCAGCAGAGCGAGTATCAGCATTGACTTACTGATTGATGAACTCCAATGCGATGGTCGCCCTCTGGTGATACTTTGATGCAAACTGTCGATTGGCACCTTGGTACCACTCCCTTGGCCAATCCTTGAGCGGTGTCGTCAGTCCTTGGTCAGGATCACCGACAAGCCAATGTGTGACAATGTCCTTCCAGGACTTGGTCTTTGGGTTGGTAGTGCCGTTTGGACGCAAGACTGGCACTCACGGAATCACAAGGCCAGGTGTAGGAAGTTGCCATGAAGTGATGCGGGCTGATGGTGATGATGCCTTGACATGGGTGGAATGTGAGGTAGCGATTTTGCTGGCAACAGGCTGAGATAGTACGAGCAGCTGCACACTGACAGCT
This sequence comes from Suillus subalutaceus, assembly GCF_016647625.1. Classification (NCBI taxonomy): domain Eukaryota; kingdom Fungi; phylum Basidiomycota; class Agaricomycetes; order Boletales; family Suillaceae; genus Suillus; species Suillus subalutaceus. The sequence goes on from NW_024540255.1 coordinate 148,539, forward strand.
GTGATACTCACTCCTCCAACAGGTGGAGCATAAGATGGACTCGGAGTTTCTGTGCAGGACGAGTCAGATACAACAGAGAATCGTGAGGAATCAGGATGCTGTAGAGCGGTTGCTGTGGTGCAGGCAGCCTGCACAACTATGTTTGTTAGCGAGCGCAATGAGTTATTGACTGAACTGATGTCATTGCGCAGGCCATTGACGTCTGCTGCGACGGATGCATGGACCATGTGAAGTTCTTCAGTGGATGCTGGCCTTGCAAGAGCGTGTTCACCGGCAAGGGAGACATCGGCACCACGGGAGATGGGGGCAAGAGCATCACTGTAGTCAGTTTCATATGCATGTAGTTCATCGAGGAGGTAGCGAACAAGTGTATCACGCTTTGAGTTAAAAGAAAACAGATATAAAAAATGTGTCAGTCAAATGTCAGTCTCAAGAACATGAAGCACATACATGCTCCCCTTCAGCCCATCCACCCCACCAGCGGACTTTAGCAAGTGTCCATCGTTGGCCTACAGGAGCGAACATAAACCAGTACTGTGCGCCTCCACGATGAAAGCAGTGAGTTGAGAAGTTACCAAGGATGCCAGCACCAGCAGTTGACTTGTTGATCCATTTTTGTACAGTATCGTGAGAGATTGGCTGTCCGGGGTGGACAAAACTGTTTGCACCCATCACAGGGAATAGGAAGTCATTTGGGTGAAGGGTCCGTCCATAGTGAAAAAATTCAAGCCACTTGATCCACACTAACATCCAGAAGAAATTGTCGCAGGCCAGCATCTCAGGACGCGGATATATCTTGTAGTGATTTGCTGGTGATACCGTTTAGTCATGCGCTGCCAGCTTTGAATTGATGCACACAACTTACACCTCAGATCTACCTCCCAACTGGCCCTTGTCGACTTTCTGTTGCCATCCCTTCCGGTTTGAGAGGAAGATCTCAAAGTAAGATGCACGGTCACTCATAGTCAGCATCTCATTTGCGAGGTATGATTTCAGCACACCGTCCAACATTGTCACATCAAGCGTGATGTCCTTTCGCTGCAACTTAATGAGCTCGAAACACCTGTGGATATGGTAAGTCAGATCATGCACTCTGAGTCACATTGACAAGTCGCACCTTGTCCATAGTGTCCATCCACTGGCCGCAAGTGCGATCTGTTTAAGATGTTGGGTGAGTTGTTTCCTTGTTTCAAAGTCCAGATGCAGATCTGAAGGCTGAGCACCGCTCATCGTTTTCTCAATCATGCGTAGGGCAATCTCCAGCGGACACGCAGCCTGATGCCATCAGAGCACTCAATCCATGTAATCTTTCGTCATTGCCATTGAGTGAGTGCGATCTCCGCCCTCCGCACTAGCCTTATGCTTGATGGACGACAGCACGTCATAAACATCTGCAGAATCAGCAGGGTTTCCTTCCCAATGCTGTCTCGCCTCATCAAAGTGCCATTTGCTGCAATACATGTCACCATCCCTGGAATGAGCAGGTCAGTGTTTGAGTACTTTTCTGAATCATGAATGCAACACCCATGACAGGTCCCACATCTTCTTAAATGCTGAACGGATGCTCTCAACAGTAGTTTTACTTAGATTCTCATGGAACCCTTTCAGGGACATGAAAAGTGCAAGTGCTTTGTGTGAGCATCTGTTCAGTATCCGGTCAAATGCATCTTTGAAGGCAGGGTCATCATGCACATCATTGTCGCTGTGCATGTCAAAACTCACAGGTGATGACGGCATTGGAATGAGTAAGTCATCTGATGCAATGTCACGTCTCTCCGATTCGCTAACGGCTGGTGTTTTGAAGTAACTTGCCAGCCACTGTCGTCCTCGCCGAACGTGACCAGCATAGTTGGCCCTGGTGTTGTTTGCCTGTAGGTGAGTTTCTATCCCAAGGTCCTTACACTTCTGGACGTCTGCTAAGGCCGCTTTGGGGTAGCCGATCCTTTCTTCCGTGCCGCCTTCTTTTGAGTACAATTCGGTGACTGGGGGGCTTTCGCTGAACTCTTGCTCAGTCGCACCATGATTTTCGAAAATGAACGAGCGAGTGGTTGTGGGAGCTATTTCCAGGAAATAGTTTGCAATTTCGGAGCGGGGATCATGCATGTCAGGGGCCTCTAACTACTTTAATGACATTTCGTATTTCACACAATTCAGTTTGCAGGAGTGATATGGTTCAATGTTAATCATTATGCGCATGGTTGTTTCTATCATACATACTACAGACAAATATACTGGTGAGCTGCGTCTGGTGCCATATGTCTAAGTATCACCATCGGAATGTGTACAAACATTGCAGATAATTGGCTGGGAGTGGCGTTTCCCAGAGTGCTACGTGCCAAGCGCTGACAATTGACTTTAACGTTATAGCCTTCGATGTCGCACCACAATGCCATAATAGTGGACTGAGAAATGACTTTGAATGTTGGTTGAGCATGTGCTTGGTCCGAGTGTTGTGGCAACTAAAAGACTGGTTAGCGGTTGTCAACGAACAAGGTGATCCTTACCTTGCATAAGGTGCGGAGGTAGGTGCCCTCCCATATGCCCCCATACATCCTCTCAACGATGGCGTCATCATCCCATCCAAATTGCACCCTGCAGAAGTCTGCAATATCTGCGAGGTGTGGCTGGCAGGACAACACATCCTGTGCTGCAAGTGCGCTGCTTGTGGTGGCTGAAAAAGACATGATGGGGTCGACGTACTTGCTGATCACCTTGCATCAGGGAAACTCGAGTGGGATAGAATCTGCAACAGCCTTGTACCGGCGTCCAAGGAAATGGTAAGGGTCAGTTGCAAGCATAGAGCGTAAATCCATGACAAGTTCCTTGGCCTGCTCAGAGAACAGCTCTGGTGCCAGTGAGAGGAACGCATGCAGCATCTCCTGTCCGATTTTGCTGTGCTGCACGACCTTGTGTGCGATCTTGATGCCGCAAACCAGACACTCCTTCATCATAATCTCCACCTGCTAGCAGGGCGATTAGTAACCTATCTCCTCGGGCCAAAGAGGCACCATGCTCAAGACCGTCTTCTGTATACACCTCGACATTAAGGTAGTCTTTGTCCTTTTTTGTGCTAACAGCACGACATATCAATGGTAAATACCTCTACATGAAAACAATGACGCACCTCCTGATGATGCATGGAGCTCCAAAGATCAATATGTCGCTATCTTCGGTCATCGCAGCATCAATGACACCATGGGCATTCATTGCGGCCAGCTTGGCTTCAGCTTCACCAGGGGCCTGTATACTAGTGAGACAAGTCACAAAGTGAGCTATGCTGCAAAACATACCTCAATCCACTGAAAGCCGAACAGCTCCAGCATGCGCTGGAAGTCGCAAGTGAGCCAGTGGGGGCTGTTTCGGACCATGCGGCCCTTTTCTGGGAGGTGTTTCAAGCCATTGAACACAAAGACCACGTGCAGGGGTAGCTTGAGCAGTGTGCCCAGCTGAAAGAACAGTGTTCGCAGCTCTGGCGACTTTCCAGCTCCTGCGTGGTTGAACTGAAAGACAGCACACACGCTGTGCATCCAAGCACTGTCAACAGAAGTCAGTTTGGCTGATGAGTGAAAAAGACAAGTACTGTACCTAGCATCAATTCCAATCTTGAACAATTTGACCTTCCGTTCACCGTCAATCTCTTCAGTCTTCAACTTAAACACTGCAAGTTGTTTCAGTGTTCTGTTGTCGGCAGCCGAAGCAACTCGCTGCAGAAAGCATCAATACTGAGGGCAGCTCCAAAGCTGGTGGCTTACCTCCCATAGCCTGGGATTCCCATTCTGGAGTGTGAAGGTAGAAGATCAGGACAGGAAGGGCTCGAAAAGGGGTCAGGTGGAAAGGGGTCAGACGAAGTCACCTGACCACTGAAGACATGAAAGCAGACATGAAAAGACGGTGGCCTGGAGAACCCTAGGTCATAAAAGCAGACACAAAAAGATGGTGAGCTAAAGAACCCTAGGTCATGAAAGCAGACACAAAAATACAGTGACTGGGAAAACCCTGGGAGATGAAAGCAGACACAAAAAGATGGTGGCCTGGAGATTCCTGGGTGATGAAAGCAGACACAAAAAGACGGTGAGCTGGAGAACCCTGGGTGATGAAAGCAGACACGGAAAGACGGTGACTGGGAGAATCCTAGGTCATGAAAGCAGACACGAAAAGATGGTGAGCTGGAGAACCCTGGGTGATGAAAGCAGACACGAAAAGACGGTGGCCTGGAGATTCCTGGGTGATGAAAGCAGACACAAAAAGACGGTGACTGGGAAATCCCTAGGTCATGAAAGCAGACATGAAAAGACAGTGACTGGGAAATCCCTAGGTCATGAAAGCAGACACGAAAAGACAGTGACTGGGAAATCCCTAGGTCATGAAAGCAGACACGAAAAGACGGTGACTGGGAGAACCCTGGGTGATGAAAGCAGACACGAAAAGACGGTGGCATGGAGCTCCTTGCTGTTGAAGAAGTCAGAAACGAGCTTAACAAGTATGGGGGGTAGATGTGGAACCACCAACAAGGACGATTTCATGGACCGCCAGAATAAAAAATGAGGACATTGTGCTCACCAATGGCTTTTGTGTTAAGACCATAGGTGATGGTAGCTGCATCCTTGGCAGCTTGTCTCTGAGAGTTGTTGAAGTATGTGGGGATGGTGAGGGAGTTGATAAAGCGCTGCTCCACCAGTTTTCCCCTCGGCTACACCAAAGAGGGTTGCTAGGTGAGTAGGGCAGAGCTACTGCCACATGGAACTGATAAGTTGGGTGACTGGGAGTGCAGCATTGTTGTCGCCACATGAAGTCCTGAGGCCCTGTAAAGCATGAGTGAGAACTACAAACGAATAAACAAATTAAATTAAAACAGTACCTTCTCCAGGGGAAGTGCTGTTGTTGGAGGTGTTCACCTGCGGCACTGTACATGGCAGTGACTAGAGAGTTTTGGAGCAGAGGAAAGTAAAGTCATGTGATCAAGCCACCCATTTATGGTAACTGTGTAGGATGAGTCCGAGGGAGGGTAAGGTAGAGAGTGGATGTATGACATGTAAAGTACTGTAAAGTGCAATTTTGAGTGGGTAAAGTGAGTAAAGTGCGGGAGAAAGAGAAATACACTGTATATTTTGTGAATTTTGTGAATTTTGAACTTCCAGGCAGGCTCAGGGCCTTCCTGGGTGCCGATGCACCCACAACAATGGTGAATTTTTATTGCTTCCGCCCAACTTCTGCCTCAGATTTCCACCTCAGATAAAGCATGACACATAGATTAAACACCAGTTAGATAATTTATATATAAATTTACTTGTGAACATTGATCGCTGTCAGGACCTGAGCGCTCGAGCGGTCTGCTTGGTCTGCATGATTTCTACTGATATTTTGATGCCAATAATTCTCTATGCTAGTAATTCAACCTACATCAGGAAATCGCCGAGGCGACGGTTTGTGTAGTTGTAGTTGGTAAGACCAGATCAAAAATTCACGCGATTATATGTAATGACAAAAGTAGACAAAATAATATATAAGATAAGCAAATTGGTAGCGAAGGATAAGATATGGCAAAAAATGTATAATTCTGATGAAAATAGGCAAGTGTACCAGCATTTCTCGACTGCATGGTCACCTATGGTCACCAGTGACCACTTGGGATCAAGAGGCTCAGCCCTATGGGATGCTTATGTAAGTCCGAAATTTTTTCAAAGTTCAACGTTAGAGTCTTCTTACTAGTTCCTTCTCTCAATGCTACCACCACCACTTAATTACTCTCTGAATCTCGAACTCTCACTCTCTTTGGCCTTCCCTCTTGGTCCCTCCCTTATGGTTCCTCCTCCTTGGTTCCTCCTCCTTCGTGGTCCTCCTCCGCGGTTCCTCCTTGGTTCCTCCTTTGCGGACCCTCCTTCCTGGACCCTCCTTCCTGGACCCTCCTTCCTGGATCCTCCTTCCTGGACCCTACTTCGTGGATCCTCCTTCATGGACCCTACTTCCTGGACCCTCCTTTGCGGACCCTCCTTCTTGGACCCTCCTTCGCGGACCCTCCTTTGTGGACCCTCCTTTGTGGACCCTCCTTCGCAGACCCTCCTTCGCGGACCCTCCTCCCTCTTATACTCATTTTCTGTCTTTTGTAGTGTTATATATGTATATATGTACTTACATCTTGTTTGTTTAATTACAAAATGAATTTTTTTTGGAATAAAATGTGTGTACAATGGTTGAAAAATTAGCTTTTGTTTGAAGCCACCCAACATTATCAAACTTTGTCATGGCTGCCAAGTGTTGGCAACATTTGCTGGTTTGGTGAGAAATGGCAAGTAATTGCAGGTAGACTATCATGATTGTGCTTTTGGGAGTTTTCATCCAACTTACTCCGGGTATATAAAGCATTTTCTAGTGAACTATCATTTTGATAGATATTATACAAATTTTAAATCAGGTAAAGCTTGACAAAACTTTACCATTTTCACGTCACTTCCCTGATGTATAGGGTAATTCGGTCCTGGCTCGTGATTGGTGGAAACAAGCTTTGGCGCGAGCAACTCACATGCCGAACCCTAAGTTAGGTGCATGCGGCAGAATTCCCAACCGTGTGTCAGCACAATGGCAGAATTCCAACCATATGTCACGTGACTTTGGATTCCCTTTTTTTTTTTGTCAGAGCGAATCTGAGACGAAATCCCCTTTACAGAATTTACCTTAGCTAATCGTACATTTCTCCAGATATCCCAACTTTTACATGGAAATGTTTGGCATTGTCGAGTAAAGACCAATTTGAAAGTACACCAGCTGAGTAGCATTATTTTCTGAGTGACCTCTTTTACTTGAATGGATGTGGGAAAAAACGAACGGGCTTGTAAATAGGATTGACTATTTGCTTGCTCTTCCACTAAAGTGGAGTTGGGGACTTCGCTGTCAACTTGGCAACGACTCGGAGAACGACTTCGACAACCTGCTGTCTATGTTTCGGACCGGTGTTCAGCTGGCGTAACTTAGAACCCATCTGGACAACGAATAACAAAATTTCAAATTTCAACTGAGTCATGTCACATGGTCTGGGAGATCCCGGATCACACAGATTCTTTCACACAGGGCACCTTGCTTCCCTGCCATAACCGCCATGTCATCTAATGTATCAAGCCACAGTGATGGATCTAATCGCTCCCTTCGTTCTTGTGGTACTGTTGATCCAGTAGAATTGAAGAAGAACCAAAGCAAAAGAAAGCCTGCTGCCTCCTGGACGCTAGAAGAAGAAACTGTTTTCGTTGACTTCCTGTTATCTCAGTTCTCTGCAAGTGGCGATGGAAATCCCAAGGGTACAACACTCACCAGCGCTGCAAATCTACTGAAGGAGAGATTCCCAAATGCATCTGGTGCTGAGAAGACAGCTGGTGTTTGTAAGAACAAGTGGCAATCTGTATGTTATCAGTCCGATGATCGTGTTGCCGGTGATCAGGGAAAACTCAAAGAATGTATGTCTTGCAGCTCAAAACATCATATGGTGCTGTCGCAGATATCAAGAACACATCGGGATTTACATGGAGTGATGAGTATGGAGCTGGAATAGTGATGAAGAATGATGATGTCTGGGATCGGTACGTCAAGGTATGTATTGTTGCCACTGCTGCAGCCAGCACTACTAATAACGCAATCACTCTCAGCGACGCCCTGCAGCGAAGGCCTTCAAAAATAAGGGCTTCAAACATACCTCTGCTATGGAGCAGATGACGCCAAAGATTGCAAAAGGATCGCATGTCTATCGACCACCTCCAGTGCCCACCGGCAATGACATCCCTCAGGCTACTCCTCCCTCCTTTAATCTCAGCCAGCTTACCTCTGCAACCGAAGAAGTCATGCAAGTGGGTGGCAGTGGGCTTCTCCGCACTCCTGGGCCATCGGCCACTTTCAGTGATCCCTCATCAACATCGCCCTCTACTCCATCTTGTTTCCTTACCTCTTCCGGTGGTGGCTCAGCCCCCTCATCTGTGTTGACAAGTGTTAGCCGCAGTGCAAAGCGCAGAATCAGTTCCACACCCTCAATTATTGAATCAGAAGCAAGCGCTCGAAAACGTACACGCCGGCCACTATCTGTAACTGCCCAGGCACAACAGGATGGGTCTGAGACGATGAAGGAGCTCGCTACTTACATCAAAGACTACCTCCAAACTCCCCCCCAGGTTACTTCATCTGACCCCCTCACTCGTGCTGTTGTCTTGTTATCAGAACATAAGACTCTTACAGCTGATGATCAGCTCGAGATCACAGACTACTTCGCTAGGGACAAGACACAGGCTGTAATTTTTTCTAATTTTCCAGAGACAACTCGAGCTGCCTGGTTGGAGAAAACTCTCCGCAAACTCAAGTCCAACCAAGACGACGATGTAGTAATGGTATAGAGCTTGAAGCAGGCGGTTCCGCGGAGTGTAGTACGACAATACAAACTACTACTTATTTGTATTCAAGCTGTACCTGGCAATGGAAGTCCTCGTTCCCTATGCTCATTGAGATAGTCAGCCCACATTTCCTCTGCAATTCTCTCCCGCCACTGATCCGCTCTGCTCCGTTCCGCTGTGTCAGCTGGTCCATCGCCGAGTTCACCCAACGCAACATCAAGGTTCATTCCGTCAGATTCGACGTCAAAGTCGTCAGGATGATACCTTTGATTGAAGTTGTGCAGTGCGCACAGCGCTACAGGGATCCGAGCCTGAATATCCATGTTATATTCAGGGACATGTCGCAAGATGCCCCACTGACGCTTCATAACACCAAAAATGCGTTCAATCACATTGCGAAGTCCAGCATGACGAAGGTTGAATAGTTCCTTGGCATTCTGTGGCCTGTGTAGAATCCCAGTCAGACGCTAACTTAAAATAATAAAGGATTAGTACTACTTGATATTGGCCCGTCGCCACTCTTTCAAATGATAACGGACACTCCGGTATGGAACAAGGAGGACATCAGAGGTACCAAAACCAGCATCCGCAAGAAAGTATCGACCTTCAGGGATGCGTAGGTCGTTTGAATGGGTGTCCGTCCACAGAGCAGCATCAGACATAGATCTGTCCCACCCACAGAGTGAATACAAGAAATGGAGGTCAAAATCGCAGATGAACAGACAATTTTGCGATAAAAAACCTTTGCGGTTACGCATGTGAAAGTGTTCCTCTGGCGGTACAAAAGCCTGGATATGCGTGCCGTCTACAGCACCGATACACTGATCAAAGAACCGATATCGAGGATCATCGAGAATTTTATGGGAAATTGGGGTTGTGTGAGTCGGAAATGTGATCTGGGAGCTGTAAAATGGATTCGACGAGAAGAAGAAAAGCATGTGTTTGAAATATCTTGGAAAATAGATTAAGTCGCTTGAAAAATAATATCGAGACCACTATACCTTGTGACCGTGTCAGGGGAGCGCTGGAATCTCTCCCCAACTAAGGTGGGATGATAATCCAGTGACACATGTATATAAAAAAATGCCAAGCTGCTCCTCCACTGATACTGCCATTGCGGGATAGGACAAATCTATTGTGGTGAAGAACCTGCAGCAGTGCATTGAAAACATTGCTATCAATACCAAAGTTGTGCCGGATCCTGTCAGGATGTCCATAAATGAGCTCGTACACCCATGCTTCACCAGTGAGGATGGATGTATGATATGGGATGCGGACAGTTGAGGATAAGAACAGAAGCTGGTAGGTATTCATAATTTGCACTACCATAGCTATGAGAATCACGGTCCAGCGACGTCGACGTTGGTCGAATTGTTGTTGCGCTTCAAGGTCAATATCATAGTCCATGTATGCGAAGCGTTATCATTGTTAATACGAAGTCTAACCGAGGTGTGTGATCCGGGATCTCCCAGACCATGTGACATGACTCAGTTGAAATTTGAAATTTTGTTATTCGTTGTCCAGATGGGCTCTTATAAGTGACCATTCTCAGCCTTTTTCTGTCACATTCATATTTTACAATCATAATATAATGCGATCCCTGAGTTCTACTGCTGTGCTCGCACAATCACTACCGTGTGAGGAACCTCTGACATTATTCAGAAACGCTCTCGACACGGGTACCATATATACACCGCCGCCGCCCTCTTCTCACCAGCCCACGAGCACACCCTCTTATTAATCCCAAACGCCCATCTGCATCCCTGGTGTTGGTGTCTCGTCGCCAATTCTGGTACCAGAGAGCACTAATCCGACAGCTTTCGACGAGATTATGACAACTTGGTTCTTCCCAGATTCGTTGACTTACTAACAATTAGCCATTTTAATGTTTTCTCGGTGTGGTTCCTCTCATTCTCGATTTTTTATTTATTTTGGCGCGAACCGGTCTTGATGCATTTGTGATGCATGATGTCGTGAAATTTACGCCTCGAACTCACGTGATCTCGATGTAGATGTGACACCAAATGCAATTACCATGTAACTTTAAGAAGCGCCATTGAAGGGGTGAACTGGAACTACTGTTCGACCACGGAATGACTCGGAACGTGCCACATGCGCTGCTGTTCAATTCCAAAATTTCAGAATTGAGCAGCCCTTTTTAACACGTAGCTGCATATATATGTCGTTCGCTCATCTTATTACTTTCTCAGACATATCATGTCGTCCCCAGGCCCTACCCTTCGACAGACGGAAGGTGAGTCTGGCTGCTTGACTTGCTGCGTCGCCGTACTTGATATTTTTTTAGTCGCGGACATAACCCTCACGGTTGTGGCTGTCCTTGTCACATCCTTCCGCTTGTGTATCCGTGTGCAGCAGAAGCGTCTGGGAATCGACGATGTATGGGCGGCCCTCTGCATGATATTCGACTTTCTACTATTAATTTCCGATTGCTTGTATCTGCAAGACTCCGGTGAGCGTCCTACAATGCGTATGTTTCATATATCTTACTGTAGAAATGCAGAAAGATACCATCAAAACACAAGGATAGCATTATACTACATGTACGTTCTCTTTTCTTATACTTGAGAGACGTTACCAATACTACATCAGGATCATACAATTTTTTTATGCAGTTGTATGGTAGGACACTATTACTGCACTTTTAGTGGCATGGCAACGTGACAAAACTGACATGCACGCATAGGTCATCGAAGTTATCCGTGTTGTTTACCATTGTGCGACTCACAATCCCGGGAAACTTCAGGAGATTTCTTATGTGCATTGTCGGTACCTTCGGCGCTATCTGGGCTCTCCTTTTTGCACAACTGTGGTGGGTTTGTGAAACTCAGCCCAGCTGGAAAACAATACAACCACATCCGCAGTGCGATCTCGGCAAACGTGTTGCAATAACGCAGATCATCAGTGAGTATTCATTTTTCATAAAATATATTGGTCTTCTGATGTATCTCAGCCGACGTTCTTGCGGACTTTTTCCTCATCATGGCTCCATTTTTCCTCATTTACAAAGTCAGATTGTCAAAGACGCAAAAAGTCCGGATATTAGCCGTCTTTTCTACGTCAGCAATTACCACGATCGTCAGTCTTACCCATGCATATTACATCTTCTGTGGTGAAGGGCTTAAGGAGTTTATGGCTGCTATAGTTGAGGTTCGGTGTCAGTGTTTAGACCTCGAGCGCTACTGATCACGCTTTAGGCTTCCCTGTCTCTAATCGTCGCGAACTTGAGCGTGGTCGTCGCGTTCATCTTCCGTATAAGTTCAGACGATGATTCACCATCCAATCCGACACCCATCATAACTTTTGGCGGACAACATAGGACACGCATAGCTGCCACTCGCGTAGCTATTGAAACTACCACGATCGTGCTGGAGGATCTCTCCGAGTCTCGTCTCCGTTCCTTGAAGACAAGCGACGACGACGACGACGACGTTACTTTACACAACAACAGGGAGCCAAAGCAGACAAGGGAATGGTGTTAGAGCAGAAAAAAGTTGATTTCTTTCCGACTCCCACGTTAGTGGGGCAGGGTCCTTGTGGAATGGATTCTTCTAATTTTTCCCTGGCAAATTGCATTTTCTCGATCGATCACGGTCATTTTTCCGTTCATGTCTAAACCGTGCAATCACACACCTTGTACCCCTCTATTCCAATCCGAGGACGAAAATTTCAACACGGCCGCATTACCATCTGTGCTAATTAAATGATTCAATGCAGAGCTTGAAATTCTGGTGAGTTCACTGTCTTTATTCAAGGAGACGGGTATCGGTGTCATTTTGGCGTTCAGCATCGTCCTCCCACCCTAGGTCAAGCTCCTGTTTAACTTCCGCCCTATGCATGTCGGTAGGAGGCCAGCTGATGCGATTTTAATTGTAAGCCGCAACTCCGGCTTTCCGGCATCGAAAAGCCTGCGGGTGATTCTCACCTAATGGCCTCTAATGACCGGGTCGTTGCAAATCTTCCTGCTAGAGTAATGGCACTTGGGTCTACATCATTTCGCGAAGTAGCTGGCATCATCACTAACGCAAATGACGTGGCTCAACCTCAGGCTGGAAATATATTGGTCGTGAAACACGTGCACCGGAGGAAACCCGAAGTTATGTACTGTGTTGCTCGAACTTGATGTGGACATACCATAGCCAGGTCGTAGCAACACTACACTTGAAAGTCCCTGCCAGTTTAAACGATAATGATTGCAGTTCAAGTAGATGAACATATTTATGAACGGTCGAAAGGCTCTCTGCGGAAAAATCAATTCTACAAGTGAGCCATCCGAGGGGTCAGGAGGGGTCAGTCTCGTGAAAAAAGGAGCCGGGGGCTTGGTGTGTGCTCCGAGACTCGCACATATGCCAGCCGACTCTGACTACTTTCGCTCGGCGTCAGTGTCAAGCCTGACTTTTCTCCAGCAGGCTCTAGTACAGGCGCTCGCTCTCCCACTGCGGTTAGTCGAGCGTGGATCGGCGTCTGTCTCAGCCACGGTCGGCAACACACGTGCAGCATGCCCCGAATCTATCCTCTCCCGCTTCCAAAGACGCGGTCGCGTTACGTGCGTCCGTCAAGTCACGACCAACATGTGACGCGTGACAACTGAACACTTCAAATTTTTAACCTTCTTCTCTTGATGCATACACACCGAAGACAAAAGCGGCAAACTACGTGGTTACCACTTCATCTAGCCAGCTATCTTCGGTGCATCTTTCTTCGCCACATTTGCGCATAGAAGCTAGAACGGTCTTAAATGACGTGGCCACTGATCGACTTGCGGACCACACCGCATGGGGGACGTTCTCTCTTTGCTGTCCAGCCCATTGCCCAGGGGACCAACATATTTGCATGTGAAGCTCCTTTTGCGCATGTGATTTACAAAGATTATCGCAGGGAGGTCTGTGCTCAGTGTTTTGCTTACGCTGCAAGTACTTCACGAAGTATTGACGATTCACGGACTTGGAGTATCAGGAGCTGCAGGGCAACTGCAGAGACTGTTTGGTTCTGTACCGATGAATGCAAGGTCACATGGGAAAGCGGGGTGATAGGTCCCTTGACTGCCGATGTCAATGCTCTTCTTGGCAAAGCAAAGATAGCTACTCGGAGGAATTCCGCCAGGGACGACTACGATCCGATACTGCCAAATGGTCCTACTGCACAAATCACGCAAGACTACATCGACAAAGCATGGGCGGATGTCGAGGATTTGGTTTCCTCTCGTGCTCGTCTCTCTGCGTACTGCTCGACGATGAATTTAGAAGATATGGAACTCGAAATATCGCGCTCAGTTGCGTCAGCCATTGTCCAGCGATATGTATTTGATCACCGTCTCGCCAGTTTCGCAGTTTCTTCGATAATATCCACCTCAGATCCATGGGCAGAAATTCTTGATCTCCAGAGCAGCGAGCTCTCGAATGTTAGCGTGCGGCCTTACATTCTCGCGGCGCATCTACGCGTATACGCTTTTTTGTGTCATTCGCTTCCGAAACATCTCAGATTGTACGTTCCTACGGCCCGATATATCCTTGCGCGCGACACCGGGAATGCTTTCGGCATTTGGGATGGAGATAGCAGAGATGAAATGCTCGGATGGGGCCTTTGGGCAGGCGCGAGTTATTTTAACCACAGTAAGAACCCACTTCTTTGTAAGCCTTTTTACTCAACGCATCGGCCCATGAAGGTTGTTACCCAAATGTCAAAAAGACGCGTGTTGGACGTACCATGCACTTCACCACCTCTCGCTCAGTCGAGATCGGCGAGGAGCTTTGCATTAGCTATATCGATACCAATCAAACCATTACGCAGCGCAGACAGGATCTAGAAGATAGCTGGTTCTTCAAGTGCCGGTGCCAGCGTTGCCAATCAGAAGAACCTGATGAGGCACCTCCGTATCGATGTGCCTTTTTACAGAGACGCAGCCAAGTCTTAGATGTTGGTGTTTGTGTGCGTACATAGTTGTGACACTGTGGGGGGTTGAATGGATTTCATGATGTTGAATAGATTTATTAGTAAGTATGTACAAGGACTCACCGGTCACCTTCGGTCTTTTACAGGTGTGATTGTTGATATTGAATCCGTGATAGCGCCTATCAATCTGATACCTGCTTCCGTTTTGAAGGCCGACAACGCCGTGAAATGAAGCAGAGGTCGCTCATAGTAATGAGCAAAGAGCTGCACAAAGGAGACGGAGCATGGATGCGCAACAACACATCATGTCGCAGCAGACGGAAAGAGCTGTCAGAACGCAACAACACAGCATGACGTGGTGGACGCCATCGCCGGCGGGATCTCGTGCTTTGGAATAGATAGAAAGACTGCGACTACCGGTAGTGACCTCGGCATGCTATGTCTGGACTCTTATAGACCTCTTTTATATAAGCGCTAGTTGTAAAGTTGTAATAATAGTCTACTTGAGGCCTTTTTTGGACTTGCGTAGCCTGAGACCCAGCACTACATAGTACTGGCAGACTGAGCTGAGCAAGCTCCACTCTACTCCTCCCTGACGACTACTGAATTCATGACACTTGCGGAAAACGACAGTTCTCCTCCATGCGTCAAGGGAAAAGGAAAGGCCAGGCATTCTGAACCTTCAGAACAAACACCCCTGCTACTACACCACAGTGATGTTACTCCCAGTCAGCCACGTGCTACAGACGATGAAGACGTCGACCTTGAAAGCAGCTCGGACGCTCGGCGAAGGCTTTGGTCCAAGCTTATATTTGTTTTCCTGGCATCTCTGTCTTCCTGCATCGTAATATTTCTGCTGCTTGCTCTGTTGGCATACTCTTATGCCGCCAGATTGTCGCATGTGTCCCCAGAAGACATCTTAGAGAATGCGCTGGTGATCCAAGGGCCGTACCGGGTGAGCGTACTCAATGTTACAGCAGACGGCGGGACATGGATAGAAGTACGAGCAAGAGTTGGAATTGATGCGGGATCAATAGTGGGAGTCGATATGGATGATGACGAGGGAACATTGTATAACATCTGGAAGTCGTTTGGTCAATGGGGCGTCAAGATTCTGGATAGAGTTACAGTGGACATCTCTACCGCTCAAATCTTCTCTCAGCGACAGGCACTCTTAGCCACGCTCCATTCCCCACCATTTGAACTTCCTCTCACTGTCGATCCCCCATACGATGATTCGTGGTTATCCTCATTGTCTTTAACTATTTTTGTCATCCCCACCCAGGACGCGTCTGATATGAACCAGTTCGTGCACGACTCCTGGCATTCTGGTGCTGCGTCTGTACATGCCTCTGTTCCTAGCGTGGTCGTCTCTGGGGGCTCGACGAACAAAGGCGATTGGAGGCACATGCTAAGGCTCCAGAGATTAGGTATACAAACTCAGTTGTCCATGCAGCGTAAGTCTTTTTATTATCTGTTAATTTGCAAAGAATACTACAGCAATACCGACAGTTCCACCGATCCCTGGCTTGCCCATCCCGGGCAAGGATGTACCACTACCATCCGTTTCGCAGCTGATCACGTTGCAATCTTTCGGCGTGGAGTCTGAAGCTAAAGACGTGACTGTACATGCCCTTGCGACTGTCGTCAATCCCGTGCCACCTATAATGAACCTAACTGCACCCTCACTTCCATTCATAATTTCACTCCCCGGCAAAAACCATTCATCAGTACCGATAGCATCGGTACACACTGACCCGTTCACCCTGACCCACCCCAACATCACGCTCACTATCTCTGGAAGCGTTCTCCCTCTCCCCGCCCA
Organism: Suillus subalutaceus; assembly: GCF_016647625.1. Lineage (NCBI taxonomy): Eukaryota > Fungi > Basidiomycota > Agaricomycetes > Boletales > Suillaceae > Suillus > Suillus subalutaceus. The sequence continues at coordinate 164,640 of NW_024540255.1, forward strand.
TCCTTCCGCATCCATATCCGCCTTCCTTAGTAGATACCTCTCCCTCGAACCTAACCTCGTATCCGTCGCATGTCCACTATTCCCATCTTTTACGGTGGACATGGAATTCCCGCCCCCCAGTTCCAAACCACACATACTCCGCAATGTAACGATTCACGACATGAAGATAAAACCAAACTCTGCTAGCACCGGTTTTCTTGCGAGTGGTTCGGTGTTCGCTCGCATAGTGCTGCCTAAAGGAATGGACCTTGCACTGAATGTTACTCGCGTATTTCCTGATGTTCTGGTCTTCGACGGGGAAGCCCATGAATTGCCTACACTTCTCTTTCCCCAACAGAAAGACGAAGACGAATTACCGGATCCACTTCCAGAACACGCATTTGGTCATATACGACCTGAAGATTGGTTGGAAGCGACAAGCGTTCAAGTCGACTCCGAAGGAGAAGGCTCCATGTTCGCAGTCACCGCAGATATGGTCAATGTCCCGTTGGAGGTGCTTCCTGGTAGGCAGAAACAATTCAGCAATTTCATCAGCAAGGTGTGTATAGCACTATTTTTTGCGCAACCTTGTTCACGCAGGATCAATTGCAGGTTGTATTTGGCACCCATGGTGCATTGGCTGGCTTGCAGGGAACTACTGATGTCGGGGTGTACATCGTCGGATTACCGTTCCGTGATCATGAGGACACGGCCACAGGAATGGACCTTTTGGGTCTGCCCTTCCAAGGGAGCGTACGCGTTGGAATGAAAGATCTACTGGTATGACGGCTCCCTTGATCTTTTCTCTGAAGGACTATGTAATTTATTTGCCTGTATCATCATGCATTCACGACTGCTAAGCACATTCCTATACATTGTTGACATAGTGGTTCACTACGCCGCACTGGAATTCAGATTTCCCGATATCCATGAGCTACTCTAGGGATGACGTCACCGACTTGTGCATGAAATAATTCAAAGAACGGTCTAGCGATGGATATCGTTCATTCTGCTATTCAAGATGGGGCTGCTCTGGGACTTCTGCTGCCTCTACCCTAACATTGTGTTACCGGTAGACGTATACTATTGAGATGGACCCACGTTTTCGCAGCGATTTGGATGAGATCCTCACGTTAATGGTCTCCCGCACTGGACCTTCTTGTATTCATCAACCTGTATGCCATCAATATTTCGGGACGTTCGTCGTCCAAGGACAATGAGACAGAAAATACAACTATGCAAGGTGAAGCTTCAGTTATAATGCTTGATCATCACCCCGTGGATCATCTCTTCTTCTACGCCTTTTTCTTTTCCACTCTTCAGTTTCGACAGGCCATAAGCCATCGTCCTTGCTTTCCTCCATTGCTCCATTATCGGTGCCTCGCTATCTTCGCACCGTCTCTGAATTCCTACTCTCTGTAAGACTGGGCTTTCAACCATCGGCACCAATTTGATATCGTCGTTAGGGATAGCAAAGTAGAACACTCCAAGACGAGTATAGTCCCGCTGGTCCACCGCGGGCTGGACAACGCGGTGGATCGTGCCTTTGTAATATCCGCCAGTAAGGAAGTCCATTGCATCGCCTACGTTAACCACCTATACCCGCTCGTCATGTCATGGATTGAGATATAGAACATGACCACCCACAAGCGCATTTTCCATGTGACGGATCCAACGCCATTCACCTTCACGGGTCTGGATTTGCAATGCGGCGACAGGCTGACTCCATAGAATTGTAACACTTCCGAAGTCTTGCGGTAGTATTGTGAGCACAGTTTCTTCGTGAGTAAATTACTCACCCGTGTGGCCTTTCAGCCAAACATTCTTTGTTTTGGCCTCTTCTTCCTCTGTTCGTGGGTAGCTACACCACATAAGCTTGTGGAGAGTAGACATACAAGGAAGTACTTACTACTTGATGAACCTAACTGATCGACAAGTCAGTATGGTACAAACTGTTTGAAATGTATGTATGTACCAGCTGTCTCGCCGACGGCGTCAAAGACATGTTTGTTCACCAGTGTATCTTCTGGTAGCTCGAGGCTGCGGGCAATAAGCCTGAGAGAGAATATTTTATCAGAGTCTTCCTGAGCACACCAGGATATACGTTTACCTCAGGATAGGATACAACACATTGAAGTAGTTGTGTGTGCTGAACTCCTGTATCTCTGGGAGGAGAGGGAGGAGAGCTTCTGGGTGCTTTCGCTTGGTCACATCGCGAATGACTAGAATGATGTGAGATGAGCCTATAAAAATGAATGCGTGTCGCTCACTACAGTATTGTTCAAGCTGGTCGCGCACTCGACCATCGTTATCCTGTTGAATTCGATTGATTTGAGCAAATCAAATGTTCCTGTGTTGCGTGATACACGACTGCTACGTACCGCGTACTGCACTGATGTATATCCTTGGAGCATCCCATCTTGCTTTCTTGTCGAAGCATAAATTTGCTTCTCGCTGTCGGTGACAGCTGAGAAGGGTACGTCTGCAATGTCAAACATGCGAGCCGTCTGAGTCGAGATGTAATTGATTATTTACGTGATAATATTAGAGAATCGTCTCACTTGTGTTTGCGAATATCCATGATTCACGACATAGAAGAACCCGAAATTCAGGAGAGCCTCCCTTAATTCAATTGCGAGCGAGGCACAACCTTCTTCGGAGCTGGCTTTCGAAATGTCGATGATCGCAAGGTCGGCATACTCCACTGTCAGTGCGTACGTCAGTGTTCTGCATTAAGCACAAGACCTCGCACATACAGTTTTCCTTCGTAGGAGGTGCAGCAACGTAGTGCGGCACGTAGGGCAAGGTAATGCCGTGCATTGTAATTAAGAACACCAAGGGGTTACAAAATTAACCCTCCAACTTGTCCTTATATAATTAAAGCCTTGGGTCTGATTTATAAGAAGCTGCGGGTATGATTGCATGGTCTAGGCCACTGACAAAGGGAAGTTTCAAGTAGTCGCCGTGCGGCGACAATAAACACGGGGGGTTTACAAAAAGTAGGCACCATCGCACCGGTGACGCACCGACTTGAAATATTCCGGGGAGCCATTGAGCCGGTCTTGACTGGTACGCAATCGAGAAACCTGCCTCGAAACATGACGTGGGCCTCTAGGAAGGGAGTGCTAGTGCCAAGTGCCAAGTGCCAAGATCCAAGGTCATGAAGAAATTCGTGAGTTGCGGAACACTTCTTCGGAAGGCTGCGACAGCCTAACACTAATTGCACCTTCAGCCATGATCATTAATGTAAAAACGTAGCCCTTGCTTCTGCCGAGTCGGTGAGTATCCGAGTCGATGGTTCGATGCTACATACAGGCTCCACATAGACTCACATCGTTTCCTCCATACATAAGATTGTGGTTCACATAGAAGAGTTAGACCAGGTCCAGTCGCGCGTAGCCACGTCGATCAGCTGCCGGTGGGATTGCATCACTTGATGGATATATCACAAGAACTTCTGAGAGGAAATCGGAATCGCAAAAATTGCGCATGATCGGGTCTGTGCTCGAGGCGGCAATAGAACAGGGTGTTAAATAATACTGCTGATGCTATGCGTGACCAAGGCAATAAAATGAAAACTAAAGCAATCTTGACCAGTCTTGACCCCGGCGGGTCCATTATATAAGTTCTGCCCGATGCAAGCTGAAACGGAAATAGTAAGCAAACTAGTCATTGTCGTGACATTTGCAGTCATTCTTGCAAATTGTTATAACTGCACGTTGCATAAAAAAAGTAGAATATTCACTCCTTGAAGAAAAACACATCGTCAAGCGCGACACACGCTTAAGGCTTAGCAGTGACCCCTTCAGCAGGAGCTTAGCCTGCACGAAAAATTAGCTCCAATACATGAATTCATAACCATCGCTTACATTCACTGCATCCGTGTATTACTTGTCAGCGACGACCCAATCTTGAATCATGTCCTTGCCAACAAGCAAGAAGGTCCAATTGCTACAATTCAGCTGCGTGGCAGTGGTGGACTCAATCGGACAACTCTTTTTTCCCACCTGCTGTACTCTTGACAAGCCTTTTCCACGCAGATGGCATGTGATTCATTATTTCTAGTACAGAACCCTCTCCCACTAAAGTGGGTGTCGATCGGGGAATGGCCAGCTGTAATTTGTAAATGAGGTCAATAGTCGATGTCAGTGTCTACCGTTAGCTGCGTCACAGCAGTCGGTGACGTCCCAGCCACCTTCCATGGTTAAAGTTCACCTCCATTCGCTCGTCTCGACAGCTATTGACTTTTTATCACTCCGTGCTCATGCCTATGACGCAAGAAGGGGTCAATTTCTCGTTGCTTTTTATGAGACTCGGCCTATGCTCACATTTTTCATCCCATCCGCTCATCACCTCACTTGCCATCTCAGCCTACCCAACACTTCACCAGCACCTCCTAGTGCCTATGTGAGTTCCTCCCCCTCACGCTTTTGCGATTCAAACGCGCCCCAATACGGCAATACCTGCAGTTCGACATGTTCCCATATACACCAATATTGTTTGCTCTTCCATCTCCAGTACTCCAATATTCGGGACCTGCTCCATTAGCACAACCATCTGCACAAATACAAGGTCCTCAATATCTCTCGTCTCAAGCATTTTGCAAGGAGCACCCTCTTCCATCTCAACAGCAGCGGCTCCCAGTGTTGTTTCAGCTTCGGATCGCAGTACCACAAGATCACATTCATTTGAAGGTATCATGGGACATAGGAGAAGCAGGTCTCTCAACGACAGAAGTGCCAGTAATTATTGGGAGCGGCATGGGGTGTACAGTGTTTGATCTATGGACCAGCACCTCGCTCCACAGCAGGGATATACTGGGGACCAACAACAACAGGGAGACGTGGAGCAGACGTGGACTGGGAGGAGCAATGGTGCGTGCTAAAAGTCATATCCTCAATCACATTATCAATTCTCTCCTTTTCTTTCCTTTCCTTTCCTTTCCTTCCTTGCTCTTTTCTCGGTTTTAAGTTTTCGCCTATGTGAAAAACATATTCACCATGTCCGCCATGCCATGCCTTCGTGCTCCTTATCAAAGTCATATCCTCGTTATCGCGATGTGCTGTGCACGTCTGCGAGCACTGACATCTACGTAGACCTGCTTCTTGTCTCGTCACATATTGGTAACATTACTGCGAGTGATTCAATGCTCTGAGCGAAACAAGGTGTCTGATGGCTCCTCCTAGCCAGAGAAGGGAGGCGGTCATAATAAAGGCGGGGACTAGGGGTTACATAGATTCAAACATAGTACTGATTGTCAATTGTACAGAGCTGGGAAGTCAGCGTGCCAATACATACGTATGTTTGCTACCTCGAAGAAGGTGAAAGAATGCGCCAACATGACAGATGAATAACTACAGTAACATACATATCTTCTTGACTGCAGATGGTTAATGACCGCTTGTAGTATCCTGCCCTTAAAGATGAGAACACCGGATGTTTGAGAAGAATTGTCACTTACCTCAAGACTAAGGTATAGGAACTCTGTAGACGTCAAGTATGTACTCAACCACACGTTCAAAGACTTCGGTACCGCACCCGTCCTCGGACACCTGCCAAAGAAAAAGGGAGATACCAGTCGAATCTTTATATTCGTTTAACTGCTGTAGCATCCCGGTAACTTTGTCTCCTTGATGATAGTCGAGGAGGCAACTAGAGATACGCTGCCCAGGTGGGCATATGAAATGAAGCTCGAATCTGAGAGAATAAACTTTCGGGGAGTCTTGGATTCCCTATTAAGTGACTGATTACAATATGAAAGGTTGGCGAAAATATGAGTGTAGCCTTCGCTAATCGGTAAATTATACGGCTGGATGAAAGTGGGCCCTCACCTGACACCTTGCCATTGACTATCGCCGAAATGACGACAGCGCAAATCGGACTAGGGTTATCGCGGTTCGCCAGTGACTGCAACTGAAAACTCAACGAGTTGGGATTTCTCAGTAACATCAACAACCTTCCCCTTAATTCTAGTCCACGAGGGCCGCCGCTTAAACCTTGGGAAACCACATCTTGTTTGTAGCCCAGCTCCACATGTCTAGATAGAGTCTTTTCTGATACCCGGCGTTTTTCTCGAGAGGTTATGTGACAACATCTTCCAGACGTCTTGTCAAGAGCAATGTGTAGTACTATTCTGACAGCCCGGTCGTGCAAAGAAAGATTGAAAGACGGTTCAACGAGCACTTTTACGACGAGTAGCAATTGGGAGGATAGTCCATCGTGGTGAGAGTGGAGAGGAAATAATGGAGAGTGGTAGAAATGTTGACTGTAAAATTGACATCCGCACCGCGTCGACGAAATTTGTGGATATATTCGTGCGATGACTTTCTCGACCTGACAGCCTTGTGCATGATGTCATCAAGTAGGTTGACCTCTGTTTGTGACAGCAAGAAATCTATGGCGACTTCGCTTCCAGTGTTTGAAATTGATTTGAAGATGTTATTAGGGCGACTGATCAAGTATTCCTAGTTTGCATAGCGCATCAGCGAATGAGCAAGATGACGGAGTTTAATATATCATACTTTGACACTATAATGAGATAGAGCGACGACCTTAGTTTTCTCATTGTAGGTCACAAGGCTTCCGCATGCGGCCACGATATCCATAGTGTCGATAACGCCAAGGTCTTCATTGAGACTCGGCAGCCCAACTTCGATCATCATCACTTCATTGAGCTGGTCAAGCGTCAAAGGGACGGATGCGCCGGCCGGCAAAAGTAAGCAACGCCGGGCAGTGAGCGATCTGGTCATAAGTTTCATATAGATCTGCCGAAAGGTCGTCGAGGGCTTTCCGAATACTGCCGGGTCTTTTGCACGTCATGATGACGTCCAGTTGACACTGAACCCAGCAAAACCTGCGTGTGATAACATGACGATGAATTTCCCAGGAACGAGTGCAACCTGCTTTACTTACATGTCCTTGGCTTTTTCTAACAGTTTCTCCAAAATTATCATTTTAAGCGCGTCAGGTAGGCCTGAAAAGCCCTTAGTATTCAGCTGCTCGGTGATGTGAACCAGTATATCTTCTTTCATTTGTCCTGCGCTGTCCTTCAGTGACATGGTGGGGAGATCATCGAAGGCTTCTTGGATGTCTGGCTCGCTTCTACCAGCGACAAAAAGTTGCAGTTGAGCGTCTTCGGCGAGGTTTACGAGATGTCCTACAAGGTCAGGGTAGTCCTTGCATTCATCCAAGGCGTTAATCACGAGGACTGGTCGGCAAACTAGCGCAGATACTTCAACAAGAAGCTTTCGTAGAAACCCCAGATCTGTGGGATGCGGTTTTACATCACGTTGTTGCTGCCAGAGGTTTCGCAGAGAAACAAGATCTCCTTGCAGCCCTGGCTCGCGTATCTTGGTGATCCAGTCGTCTTGAAATTGTTGAAGCAGTTGAACAACCAAAGAGCGCAAAACTGCGGCTGCGTTTGTCGTTCGGTCGTCTTGGAAATTGCAATAGAAGTAACCGAGAGTCTGTGGCTCTGCTCCGCCGCTACCTTGAATTCCGTCGATAATGGAGGAACTGCATGTTCAGAAGTTAATCGGAGTCTAAAAACTCTCCAGACGAGTCCTTCGGAACTTACGCAAGGTTTGTCTTCCCATGTCCAGCTGTTGCGAATGTTAGCAACCTGGAATGAATGGTGAATGATGAAACTCACGCTGGCCATTCAACCATAGAAACGCGCAATCGGATGTATTCCAGGCCTTATACTGATTGGCGTGGAAAATCCAACGACTGGTCTCGGAGTTGCACTTGAGAGCGTCGTGCTTCTCAATACAAGACACAGGGTTCATCCATTTAAGCAACTGTCGACGTTCCTCGTCTATGCACATTGAATAAAATGAGAAAGTAGCTGGCAGTAAGCCGCTCACCTTTCTTGTGCGCCTCTTGCGTCTTATTTAATTCCTCGACTCCTCGACCGATGTCCTTGAGCGTGTTCCTGGGCCCCGGGGCTGCGTTAGCATTAGCGATCGTTACGAGCGAGTCAACACACCGTGAGTCTATTGCTAGAACTGTTGTGATGTCGTGATAAAAGCCTTTCGATCTCTCAGCAATCGCTGCTGCTTTCGTTTCCTTGAATGGCCACATCAATTTGGATATTGTGTCCGTTTTCCTGCTCGTTTGGTAGTCTTCTAAAGGTTCTTCAGTTGTCCCTGTAACTTCATGACTGGTCCATTTTCGGCCATGAGTTTCGAAAGCACGTGGCGGAGATTGTCTGGAAGAGAGGGATCTTTCTCGATTTCCATGACTGTGGTCGACAACTTGATGACACGTAAAATGAACTTTCGACCCCATATTGTACGTTATCAGTGATTACAAATTCTGAGATCCAGACCACACCCTACTAAAAGATATAGTTTGCGGCCTCGGCGCATTCCCTACTTGTCGCGTGCTCACCGCGTCCCTTGAAGTCAGCTTGTCTTTCTAGCTAGAGGTACCTTTGTTCACCTTCAATATGAAGCACTGGGATATATCTTCTCAGTCGTTGTTGACTTCCCTAAAACCATATGGCACATCAGCAATTTGGGACATCACCGAATGCTCATTGTTCGCTGCCTCACCTGATGGCTCCATATACCAAATCAACACTTTCCGCTAGCGAACCGAAACACACGCTGGTCAGACGATCGAGGCCGTTGGAGGCGCAGGCGTAGTGTGGGGGCCCGGGGGCAGAACTATTTGAATTTAGTTCTGCCGGTTATAACCGGCAAAACTGGCAAAACCGGTTGTTTGCAAAACTCTAGGCTATGTAGTCGACTATGTATACGACATTCCTAACGATGACATCCGAATGTTGCCTCGTCCCATGCACATCTGCCACCCTCGCCATTGTAATTAACCACCTCAACCTCATCTAGAATAGCCTGTAGTATTATTCCTCGTTCGACCTGATCCAACTCGTCAAAATCAAAAGCATTTTCCTTACACTTCAACTTCGTTAACGTTATGAACTTCTTCAGTCCTTTTCATCTCTGGACCAGCAAGCAAGTTATCTGCATCGCGAGGTTCGGTCGAGAGTGGAGGTGCCCATGCGAAGGATGCTTCAAGATCCTGTGCAGTCTCGACAGCAATGCCAACCTCTTCACGAGTGTGCATGTGAGCATGTCGACGGCGGGTGGGCTTCCCAGCTTCCGCGGCTTTCACGGCGCTGTGGTGTCGAAGGTTGTGTTGTGCCGAAATTGTCGTTGATCGATCGATCAGTGATGCGAGGGGGCGCCCTCCAATTTGCACCATATTACTTTAAGGACGTATGTTCTCTTGAATTCAAATTTTGTTATCAGAGATCTAAATTACATCTCCGCGAGTCTCGGATGCCCTGGAGTTCTGCCAAAAACCGGCACAGCCGGCTGGCAAAACTGCCAAGTTCTACCAACAACACTAAAGGTGTCAGCAATCTCATCCGTGTTGCCGACGAGGACGGTAACAGTTGAAAATGTCTCATAACAGTTGAGTTACCTTTCTCTACAAATCGTTCGTCATGGACAGTGAATCGAAGACAATTTCCTCTGTAACCCGCATATGCAACTACATTTAATGGATGTTAAGGTTTGACGCTACCGCAAACCGTGCTCGACCTCCGCTGCTCACGGTCAATTGTGCACAGCGTTATCAAACGTGAGAACGCGAAGAGACGCTGTCTATTTGCAGAGACGCCGCTAATATAATATCCCCTGAGTGGCTACTGTAAACATAAATATATTGTCGTAGAGCCGACCGAAGGGAAGTCCTTATTTGTATGATTGTGGTCTTCGAACAGATTGAATATAACATGTCCAGGATATCATCTCATCGGTTCTCTCATCACTCAGCCTCGTTTTTTGCTAGTTCATTTTCTTCTCCTCGGTCATGTTGATACCCAACGTCATTGGCTGGACCTATGTCTTGCTGGTATTGGAGCATATTTGGTCAAGCAAGTGTTGAACAAGAATCCTGCATCATATCCCCCCGGCCCCCGTGGGTGGCCTCTCGTTGGGAATATCCAAGACATGCCTCAAACCAAGCCTTGGCTCACCTTTGCGGAGTGGGGTAAGAAGTACGGTGAGTGTCTCCTGTTGTTCCAAATAATGCATTCCAACTCTGTGCTTTCTAGGCGCTATCTCGCATGTTGAGGTCCTGGGTCAGCACATTATTGTGCTAAATTCAGTCAAAAGCGCGGTGGACATGTTGGACAAGAAAGGCACCGTGTATTCTGACCGTCCTGTTCTGCCTATGGGTGGCGAACTTGTTGGGTGGAAGCACACTTTGGGTCTTCTCCCGTACGGTGACCGCTTCCGCCAGTACCGCAAGAATATACACCAAATCATGGGCAATCGCGCCGCCTTGGATGTCTACCACCCGATCGAGGAGATCGAGACTCGCCGATTCCTGAAGCGCGTGTTTTCAAACCCCGAGCAACTGCAAACTCATGTCCGACAGTACGTTGTATGATTTACCCTTGCATGGATGGGACCTTGAATTCTTATAGCACCGCTGGCGCTATCATTCTACGGATCTCTCACGGTTATGAGGTGAAGGAGAACAACGATCCATTTATCGACCTTGCGGACCGTGCTATGGACCAATTCTCGAGGTCCACTGCTCCCGGCGCCTTCATAGTCGACATCGTGCCATTCTGTAAGACTATAAGACTCTGACCTTGCTTGTAAATGGCTTGATTATCTTCAGTGGCCAACGTCCCCGAGTGGTTTCCTGGCGCTGGCTTCAAGCGCTTGGCTCGTGAATGGTGCCAGGACCTAAAAGATATGGTTGATGTACCGTACAAGTTTGTTAAGGAACAAATGGTTACCAAGAATCTGTGGCGTTACGATCATGAGTTGAACATTTTACAGGATGCTGGCATTGCCCCGATATCTTTCACCTCGAATCTGTTGGAAGGCCGTACTACTCTGTCTGCTGAAGAGGATCACATGGTGAAATGGTCTGCTGCATCCCTATACTCCGGTGGTGCCGACACGGTTGGCTCCTCCCTTCATATTACCATACTTTGAGACTAACACCTGTCTCCCCAGACGGTTTCTACAATATACTCGTTTTTCCTTGCTATGACACTGTTCCCTGATGCGCAGAAGAAGGCCCAGGCTGAAATAGACGCTGTTGTTGGTCCTGATCGTCTTCCCTCCTTCGCAGACCGCGACTCTCTCCCTTATACTGAGGCGCTTGTGAAAGAAGTCCTTCGCTGGAATGTTGTCGGCCCTACCGGTATGTGGATCTCGTTTATCGCATTCATTAATTGCCGAGCTGTATCGATAACTCAATTGACAGCTATCCCCCATCGCGTCACCGAAGACGATATCCATGACGGGTACCACATCCCAAAAGGTTCCTTGGTAATACCTAACATTTGGTTAGCACTTTTATATTTCCGTATTCGATATATCAACCAAAGTGAAACACAGGTTCATGCTCAATGACCCGCAGACATATACCAACCCCTCGCAATTCAACCCTGAACGCTTCTTGGACAATAACGGAAAAGATCCCGAACCCGAACCTCGCACGATCTGCTTTGGATTTGGTAGACGGTAAGCATGGGTTGATTTTAAATGCAATGCTAACTTTCTGCTTTGCAGTATCTGCCCCGGTACGCCTAAATCATACTCAACAAACAGTATCTTGACGTTGTTTGCTTTCATGAACAGGTCTCCACCTCGCCGATGCCTCCGTCTGGATATCCACCGCGATGTCACTCGCTGTGTTTGATATCTCCAAGGTGATCGAGAAGGGTGTCGAGGTCACCCCTGAAGTTGACCATACATCAGGCACGATCAGGTATGTCGTGCATCTTATCGCATCCGTAATGAAAGCTACACAAACTCCCAGCCACCCCAAGCCGTTCAAGTGCTCTATTAATCCTCGTTCTGCAAAAGCTATTGCGCTCATTCAGCAGGATGCTAACTACTGAGGACACGAAGATGACTCTCGTAATCTATCTGTGATGTATGATTTTGTACATATATTTCTGTTTCATTGAATTGAATTATAACGCTACTCATGGACTACCTGATAACTCATTCATCTGGCACCTTTCTGACACCTCCCGTCTAATAGAAATAATGAGGAACAAACTCGAGCTCTTCAGCTCCTTCGTCGATGGCCGATGGATCCAATAAGCTTACCGTGATAAACTCCTCGTGTGCGCCATTTCACAGTACTAGGGACGCTATGGGAGGGGGGTTGTTATCACCACCTGCGCGATTGACTTGCCCGTTCCATCTGCTAAACCAGTAGCGAAACAGTGACCGGTGACGGCTAGGATGGTTCGCAAATACAGATGACTGGAAATTCATTTGAATGACATATATAGTGACAACTATGTTGATCTTTTTCATAGCGGGTTGAGGACTGTCACTTAAGTGATCACTTGCTCGTAATATTTTCGACACGATGCCACGCAGCCAGATGATATTTATAAATGTCAAGATTCGTCAATAGCAGAGGACGAGCGATGGGTTGTGTAGTGAAACTGTGCTTAGTAAGCACTCACATCTCGGCCGATCTTCTTTGAACTAGGGGTTGGCGTTGCTGAAATGGACCTTAATATTGTCATGGCATCTGCAGTCATTCTTGCAAATTGGTATCAGGCCACGACGACGCTCGCACGCCGCACGTTGCATAGAAAAGTAGAATATTCGCTACTCAAACATACATCCTCTCTATATACAAAAGAAAGACACATGACACATGCTTAAAATTTAGCAGTGAGCCCTCCAGCAAGCTTCTTCTGCAGCTTAGCCTGCACAAAAAAAAATTAGGTTCGGTACGTGTGTCCATAACCACTACTTACATTCACTGCATCCATGTACTTGTCAGTGACGACCCAATGTTCTCTCGTCATGTTCTTGCCGTGGATAGCAAGAGCAAGATCCTTGGTCATGATTGCATCCTTGTCGATCGTTTCTATACATGCAGCCTCGAGATCCAAACAGAACTTCTTGAGCTCTTCATTGCCATCCAGCTTAGCACGGTGGAGAAGTCCACGGGTCCATGCAAAGATCGACGCCACGGGGTTGGTCGACGTCTCGTTGCCCTTCTGGTACTCACGGTAGTGTCGGGTGACGGTACCGTGGGCAGCCTCACTCTCAACGATCTGGCCGTCGGGGGTGATCAGCTCTGAGGTCATCATGCCCAAGGAACCGAAGCCCTGAGCGAGGATGTCACTCTGCACATCACCATCGTAGTTCTTGCATGCCCATACGAAACCACCGGAGGACTTGATCGCTTGTGCAACCATATCGTCGATAAGGCGGTGCTCATAGTATATGCCGACCTTCTCAAAAGCGTCCTTGTACTGCGATTCATAGATCTCTTGGAAGATGTCTTTGAAACGGCCATCATATCTCTTCATGATGGTGTTCTTTGTTGACATGAACTAGATGTTATGTTAATATGGTGTGTGCGGGTCGGGTAAATTCGGACACACCAAGGGCATCTTCTTGAGGAGAGCCATCTTAAATGATGAGTGTGCAAACCCGGTTATTGACTAAGAACGGGCATAGTCAATGGTCGCATCAGGACAAAGAGCCGCTGGACTTACCTCATCAGTGTTGTACATGCTCATGGCGACACCCTTTCCCTTGAAGTCATACACGTCCATGACAGTCTTCGCACCTCCATCAGCAGGGATGTATACGAGCTGGAGCTTTCCTGGTCCCGGTGCGACGAAGTCGGTGGAACGGTACTAAACCCGCATAAACACGTGTGCCATTCACGTTCGAAAATCTCATACCTGGTCACCGACTACATCATTGTCAGGCTCAGCAATCATGAGATAACAAATGGAACAACGAACAAGCATGACGGCCAATCACAATTGGCTTCACCCATCCCGGAATCGGCTTGGGAATACGATCCAATATGATGGGCTCACGGAACACAGTTCCGCCAAGGATGTTACGGATCTACGTCATCTGTTGAGAAGTTGGCGATGATTATTTGCTAGATACAACACTCACCGTGCCGTTCGGGCTCTTCCACATCTCCTTGAGCTTGAACTCCTCCACACGAGCCTCGTCGGGCGTGATTGTCGCACACTTGATGCCGACTTTGTGCTCGAGAATGGCATTGGCGGCTTCCACGGTTATTTGGTCGTTGGTCTTTCACCGCATGAATATGGAAATTAAAGTGAATTGATGGAGTGGAAGCGTACCTGGTCACGGTACTCGAGGCCAAGGTCGTAGTACTTGATGTCCAGTTGTAGATAGGGGAGGATAAGCTTGAAGTAGCAAACACGTCTGAGATAGAGTGTAGCGGAAGGTTTCAAAAAACGCGCACCTCCTCACGAATCTTTTTCCAAATAATCCTCGTCATCTCATCTCCGTCAAGCTCCACGACAGGTTTCGCTACCACAATCTTCTTCCCATATTCTGTCAGAATCGGATCAGTACATGGTTCCGATGGAACGAGAGAGTTGCAGAAACAGCACGTCTACTGTGTAGCTCGAGCCACCCCAGCCATACCGGATGCAAACTACTCACGTAAGCTCATCGAATTCGCAAAGCCTCGTGCCAGCGGTCTACTCTGCGGACCCAGGCGTCTAACAGCAGTAAAGAGCGTAGCTCCTTGAACTGGCATGGCTAGTTAGTAAAGGGAAGAAAAGCACTAGTATGTGGTGGAATCAAAACAAATGCTAATGCCTTTTGTAAGCGTGGGCTTGAAAGATACAAATGAAGCACACGGGCCACGGCGTGCGCGCGTGGGATGTCGTGAGCACACTAACAACGAGCCAGCGGCTGCTGGGGAAAATCGATGCTTTGTAAAAACCTTACCTTGACTTAGAGTAGAAGTTCAGGCTCAAGCCCTTGCTTGGGCAGGCCCGGCTAGGTATGGCATATGGAATGACGGCGCCCCGTCGCGGCTGATTTAGGAGCATACGCCAGCGCGTCATGCTCCGAGTTGTGCTGCCGAACGATAATCAGCTGCTCTTGGCCGATGTAGTAGAGGAATTTGCGGGTATGGTATAGTTAGGGACGGCCGAAGACCATGACAGGAACTTATATACTGAATCCTGCCGTAGGACTTAATCGCTTGCAACGGAAGTGGTACGATATCTTGGGAAATCTTCTCAAGCACATCAATTAACGTCGAAATCTGTTCAGAATCAAACGTGGATTTGATTACAGTACATATCCGATTCCATTCATGAGTTTGCCGGGACAAGCTCGACGATGCGTTCGACGAGACTCCTCATCACCTCTGCCTTTTGTCTCCCAGTCTCCAGGACTTCTTCGTGCGACGCGATCGCCATGGAAGGAAGTTCAACACGCTGACCAGCAAGCTGCAGAGGCCACCATCGACGGAGCAATCAGTATCGGCGTGCTTATTCTACATGGTTACGCACCTCAGCTTCAACCTCTGCCTTGATACTCCTGTAGGTATCAGGGATGACCACCGTGTTAGTAACGAGGCTCAGCACCATGACCTCGAGCTTCTCTTCTCGGGCAGCCACTACTTCGGGTATCGTGCTCATACCGACTACGTGCGCACCTGCATTGCGCAGGAAACGGCCCTCGGCAGGGGTTTCATATGAAGGACCTGCCACCCAGGCATACGTTCCTTCAGCCAGTGCAGATGAGTCAAAGTTAAGATAGTTGGAGGCAAGGAAAGCGAGGCGTCGTAGACGAGGGGAGTATGCGTCACCCAGAGGAATAAAACGGGCATATTCTTGGGACATAAGGGGTCCGAATGAGGGGTTCATCCCAGTTAGATTTGGGAGGGCGAGGTGGTCGCGAATAACGACAACTGCGACATTATTCAGTCTTGGGCTTGGTATGGATAAAAGATCATACTTGTTCCAACGGGTATCTCTGGTGTCAATGACCCGGCAGCGTTTGTTACTGTATTGGATCAGACATTTACTCTGCTAGTCAGAAGTGCGCTTACTGATAACATCTTTGACGCCTAACCTCTTCATGATTCTGATGCCATATGTCACGACTATTGGCTTGTGGCCCTCGTACGGATGGAACTGTTGTCTCTCTTTCAATAGACTTGTTGGTGAACCGGTGTTTCACCTCACTCACCCGCCCAAGCATGGCCACAACAGGCACATTATCCTTGCCCATCAGTCCGAATGCGAGCATGCTTTTTTGGCCAACAACTTAGTAGATGGTCTTGCTGAGGTCAGTGATACCTGATCATCCTTATCGGCACATACCTGTGCTCTCTCCGAAACCCTGGAGTTGTGAGTACGGGATTTGCACCACATCCTTCAAGCTCGAGACAAGGGTGCTGAGACCAGATCCACAAACGATTCCGATACGTGGCTTCAACAATCGAGGGTCGGTAACCAAACGCGAGATGGTCGCGAGAGTTTGCGCAAAGGGAAGTACTGGGGTGGTTGATGAAGACATGTCAGGGTTGGGAAGAGCACAAGCTGGCAATTGTTTTAGAACATGTCATAATAAGGCTATAAGCAGGTCGTTGGAAGCTATTATCGCTATTGCTTTGAGATAAACACGAACGACTCCTCGTCGAACTTGTCGGGTTAGAAAGAGCAAAAGTTCAATAGCAACTGTTTGAGAACTTGATTCGTATCATGATAAGACAATCCCCTGCATGTCGTTGGAAGCTTCCAGCTGTTATTGCTATTGCTTTAAGATAAAGACGAATGACTCCTGAGTCGTCGAACTTGTCTTTGCCAATGGCAACGGCCCGGGCCTGCGGCCAAGCAAATAATCCTCATGATGACAAGATGCCGGCATGCTTGAAGTAGACCCGCCTGGTTTCAACTTGGTCTGGGCCTGCTACGTACTTCATGCTCTACGCCCAACCATGAACAAGCTTAGAAAGCCAAAGCCACCCGCCACGATATACAGCGCACCGTCAAGTACCCGAACAGCTGGATCTAACGTTAGACAATGTTTGGTGTCTGTCCAAAGCAAACCACCAGTATCTAGAACGATGCAGATCGCGAGTGCTTCACTTGCTGTAGAAAGAACCTCTACGTCCAACAACACGCTGGAATATCCTAAGACGACATGGTACTCTACACCTGCTGCTGCTAAGCCTCGCACATTCGTCGAGCAGTACTGGGCTGCGCGTGCAGTGGTGGCTGAAACGGTGCTGACAACGCGTGTTCAGCATCAGAAGGAAATGGCGGAAGTGAGGCTAGGGATGGAAGAGAAGCGGACGGTGAGTATTTGCGATGTCTAAAGATGTTCTCGGTGATTAACCGTGACACCGAACGTAGAACCAATTTGCGGCTCTCGTGCGGGCGAGCGAACAACGGCAGAGCAGGCTCGAAAAGTTTGTTGTACGTTGCATAATTAACTCGCTTGTGTTCCCGTGCGCAGCTCAATCTATTCATCCAGGCAGCCCTTGTAGCATGTTTTATGCTTCTCTTCCTTGCGTTGATTTATATACTGCTGCGTGATTCCCCCAAATCGAAGGGTACCTCGCACTTTACGATCCCGATCCTCTCCCCGTTTACCTCAGTGGTAAGCTTCGTTAATCGCCGTTGCAAAGTTTGGATCATAATGAAAATAGGTCGAACATGAAACAGGTATTATCAGTGCGAGATCCGTGTCAATGTTTATTGTCGTTCTAGGCATCTTATCATATGCCATCTTCCGACATTTGTTGTCAAAAAAAAGATAGCCCGTCACGTTGCAATCCAATACGTGGCTGACGTAGTCATGAGGACCACAATTGACTTCCCAGGGTTTCCTGCTCCTTATAAGCCATCCTGGGTCGTGGAGGTTATGAGGACTATTTTTTGCCAAGAGCATGTGCATACGATAGTGGCGGTTTGCATGCCCATTCCTCGTGTTGTGTCAAGTACATTGAATCCAAGTCGACTATAAGAGAACGAATAGTACTACTACTAGTTGTTGTTGTTGTACCACCGGAGGATGACTCCTGAAATTTTAAAAATAAACCGAGCAAGCTAGTTCAATGCATTGGTTTGGATCGTGGAGTGATGGACGTGGGAAACAGGGTGCCGTTCACAGGATTCGGGCGCATTGCAGCAACCTGAAGTTTGCACCAAACGTTACACCTCGTTCATTCTTCATCACACTACCACTCCTTCTCCTGACCACGGCACTCTCCTTCCTGTTGGCCTGTTAATTCAGGAAAACAGAGGTCAAAATGTATCCTCAGTCTTCCTCGCCAACAGCAGATCACGCAGATCCTTTCACTTCCGCAGCGGGTGGTCCTCGCAGATACGTTTACAGCGACAACGACTCTGACAATGTCGACCCTTACGGTCGTAGAGATACTTATGCTTCAGACAGCAGCAACAATGGTCTCAATGACACAGAGCGATACTATGATCACAACGGCAACTACGACCCATACGGTTTGTGGAGCACGTTGTTGTGCCATTCTCATACTCACACTTGTGTGATTTTCAAGCACAACCCGACACAGACTCGGATGTCGACATCTATGGCCAGCGGTATCCTCCAGCATCCTCAGAATCTCTAGGACCTTCGAGAATGGGCGTGTCAGATTCGACCGCAACGGCATGGGCCGAATACGCAGGACCACCAGGCGCCCGCGAGGCATATCCCGCCTGGTCAGCCGAGCGTCAAATCCCACTTTCCAAGGAGGAAATCGAAGATATTTTCCTGGACTTGACCCAGAAATTCGGTTTCCAGCGAGATTCTATGCGGAACATGGTAATTTTTATTCCACTAAAAATCATTGTGGATGTTGACAACCAGCCTAGTTTGACTTCTTGATGCAACTGCTAGACAGTCGAGCATCCCGTATGTCGCCCAATCAGGCACTCCTCACCCTACATGCGGATTACATTGGTGGTGAGCATGCGAATTACCGTAAATGGTATTTTGCAGCCCAACTCGACCTCGATGATGCCGTGGGCCACGTTCAGAATCCTGGTCTTCAGCGTCTCAACCGCAGGGCCGGCGCACGCTCGTCTAATGAGAAATCGCTCGCAACCGCTATGGAGCGCTGGCGCCAGGCCATGAACAACATGAGCCAATACGATCGCCTCCGCCAGATCGCGTTGTACCTTCTTTGCTGGGGTGAGGCTGCCCAAGTGCGCTTTGTTCCAGAGTGTCTGTGCTTCATCTTCAAGTGTGCGGACGACTATTATCGTTCGCCTGAGTGCCAGAACAAAATGGAGCCCGTACCTGAAGGTTTATACCTGAAATCTGTCATCAAGCCCTTGTACCGCTTTATTCGAGACCAAGGCTACGAGGTAGTTGATGGGCGATTCGTGAGGCGGGAGCGAGACCATGCAGATATCATTGGTTACGACGACGTCAACCAGCTCTTCTGGTATCCAGAAGGTATTGCTCGGATCATACTTACCGACAAGGTACGCTGCTATTCACTGCTGACAGCTGTATGCTAAACCGATTTTGCAATTCAGACGAGACTTGTGGACCTTCCACCTCCTCACAGGTTTATGAAGTTTCACAGCATTGACTGGAATCGTGCATTCTTCAAAACCTACTATGAAAAACGCTCCTTTGGACATCTCCTGGTCAATTTCAACCGCATTTGGGTCATTCACGTCTCTCTCTACTGGTTCTATACCGCATTCAACTCCCCTAAAGTATACCAGATCACACTTCCTTTGAATAAAGTTTACAACTCCCCGGCATTGTCGTGGTCTGTCACCGCGCTCGGAGGTGCAGTTGCGACGATCATTATGATCGCAGCGACGCTCGCTGAGTTTTCGTATATCCCCACTACCTGGAATAATACCTCTCATCTCTCTCGGCGCTTGCTATTTTTGTTTATCACCCTCGGATTGACATGCGGCCCAACCTTCTACATTGCCATCGCAGAAAGTAACTCTGATGGGACCACGAGTTCACTCGCCCTCATCCTCGGTATCGTGCAGTTCTTCATATCGGTTGTTGCTACGCTCCTCTTCGCGACTATGCCGTCTGGACGCATGTTTGGGGACAGAGTTGCCGGAAAGTCGCGGAAATACCTCGCCAGTCAAACGTTCACTGCTTCGTATCCTGGGTTGCACGCAAAAGCGCGCTTAGGCTCTATGGCGCTCTGGGCACTCGTTTTTGGTTGCAAAGCCACAGAATCTTATTTCTTCCTCACGCTTTCTTTCCGTGATCCCATTGCAGTGATGGTGGGGATGAAGATTCAGGGTTGTAGTGACAGGTACTTTGGCTCCAGTCTGTGCACCAACCAAGCTGCGTTCACGCTGGCTATCATGTACGTGATGGACCTAGTGCTGTTTTTCCTCGATACGTTCCTTTGGTACATCATTTGGAATACGGTGTTCAGTATCGCGCGGTCGTTCTTGCTTGGCTTGTCGATATGGACGCCATGGAAGGATATCTACACTAGGCTACCAAAACGGATCTATGCAAAGCTGCTTGCGACGAGGGATATGGAGGTCAAGTACAAACCGAAGGTCAGTTTTCTGCGATCGTTACCTGAATGGACCTTGATGATTTTTTTCTACAGGTGTTGGTCTCGCAGATTTGGAACGCGATTATCATTTCCATGTACCGCGAGCATCTGCTTTCCATTGAGCACGTGCAGAAGCTGTTGTACCACCAGGTTGACTCGGGGCATGATGGCAAACGCAGCCTCCGTGCGCCGCCATTCTTTATCTCTCAGAGCGATAAGGGTTTCAAGGGCGAGTTCTTCCCTTCGGGGAGCGAGGCTGAGCGTCGTATCTCCTTCTTTGCGCAGTCACTCACGACTGCTGTGCCGGAACCGCTCCCTGTGGATGCCATGCCCGCGTTCACGGTCTTGACGCCACATTACAGCGAAAAGGTCCGTGGTTCGTTTCTCCTATCCGAAGTTTTACCTACGAAGCATTTGTTAGATCCTCTTATCAGCTGAGGGAGATTATCCGCGAGGAAGATCAGAATACCCGTGTCACTCTGCTCGAGTACCTGAAGCAGCTCCACCCCGTTGAATGGGACAACTTCGTCAAGGATACCAAGATTTTGGCCGAGGAATCTGCCATGTTCAACGGCACGAGTCCTTTCGGCACGGATGAGAAGGGTCAGTCAAAGATGGACGATTTACCGTTCTACTGCATCGGTTTCAAGAGCGCTGCCCCCGAATTCACCCTGCGGACCCGTATCTGGGCTTCTCTGCGTGCGCAGACGCTCTACCGCACAGTCTCCGGTATGATGAACTACGCCAAGGCGATCAAATTACTCTACCGGGTGGAAAACCCCGAGGTTGTGCAGCAGTTCGGTGGTAACACGGACAAACTCGAACGCGAGCTTGAACGCATGGCCCGGCGCAAGTTCAAGTTCGTCGTCTCGATGCAGCGGTACTCCAAATTCAACAAGGAGGAGCACGAGAACGCTGAGTTCTTGCTGCGTGCATATCCGGATCTTCAGATTGCGTACCTGGATGAAGAGTCACCGCGCAAGGAAGGTGGCGAATCGCGGTTGTTCTCTGCGCTTATCGATGGCCACTCTGAATTCATTCCTGAGACTGGCCGTCGTCGACCCAACTTCCGCATTGAGCTACCCGGTAATCCCATTCTGGGTGACGGCAAGTCGGACAACCAGAATCACGCGATCATCTTCTATCGTGGTGAATACCTGCAACTCATTGATGCCAACCAGGATAACTATCTGGAAGAGTGTCTTAAGATTCGCAACATCTTGGGCGAGTTCGAGGAGTACTCGGTATCAACTCAGAGCCCGTACGCACAATATGGTCATAAAGAGTTTAAGACAAGCCCTGTGGCCATCGTCGGCGCTCGCGAGTACATCTTCTCGGAGAACATTGGTATTCTTGGTGATCTCGCTGCTGGAAAGGAACAGACGTTCGGTACGCTGTCTGCTCGTGCTTGGGCATGGATCGGTGGAAAGCTTCACTATGGCCATCCTGATTTCCTGAACGCGCTCTACATGAACACTCGTGGTGGCGTGTCGAAGGCACAGAAAGGTTTACACCTTAACGAGGATATCTATGCTGGCATGAACGCTTTTGGTCGTGGTGGTCGTATCAAGCACACCGAGTACTACCAGTGTGGCAAAGGTCGTGACCTTGGGTTCGGTACCATCCTCAACTTCCAGACGAAGATCGGCACTGGTATGGGAGAGCAGATGCTTAGTCGGGAGTACTATTACATGGGCACGCAACTGCCTGTCGACCGTTTCCTCACGTTCTACTACGGCCACCCTGGTTTCCACATCAACAACATGTTGGTCATCTTGGCGGTCCAGTGCTTCATTGTGACAAGTATGTCTTCTCTTACGACTATGCGCGAGTTGCAATTGATTGTGTTATGTAGTGGTGTTCTTGGGAACGTTGAACTCTTCGATCTTGGTGTGTCAGTATTCTTCCACTGGCACTGTTCTGCCTGGCATGGATGGCTGCTACAACTTGACGCCCGTATTCGACTGGATTCACCGTTGCATCATCAGTATCTTCTTGGTGTTCATGATTGCCTTCCTGCCGCTGTTCATTCAGGGTATGCATGATTCGCTCGTCTTTAGTGGGGTGCGGTTTTGACGCTTTTACAGAACTGGTGGAACGTGGGACGGGTCGTGCCATTATTCGTCTTGGAAAGCAGTTCATGTCCCTCTCCCCTATCTTTGAGGTATTCTCTACTCAGATCTACACGCACTCCATCATCAGCAACTTGACCTTTGGTGGTGCCCGATACATCGCGACAGGACGTGGATTCGCAACTACCCGTATCTCGTTCAGCATCCTCTTCTCTCGTTTCGCCGGACCGAGTATTTACCTGGGCATGAGGACCTTGATCAGTCTTCTCTATGTCACTTTGGCACTTTGGACACCTTACTTAATTTACTTCTGGATCTCAATCCTTGCCCTTTGCGTTGCTCCTTTCTTGTTCAACCCGCATCAGTTCGCGTTCGCGGACTTTGTGATCGACTATCGGTCAGTCGATTCCTTTGTTTTGTTTGCCTGCTTTGCTGATGGTTGCGTTGTAGGGAATTCTTGAGATGGATGTCTCGTGGAAATTCGCGCTCGCATAACAACTCTTGGATCGGTTACTGTCGTCTATCGCGGACTATGATTACGGGATACAAGAAGAAGAAGCTTGGTCTCCCCTCAGATAAAATGTCGGGTGATGTTCCACGTGCCGGTTGGAGAGCGGTCATCTTTTCTGAGGTCATCTTCCCTATCGTGATGGCGGTGCTGTTTACCATTGCCTACGTTTTCGTCAAGTCCTTCCCCGATACGACTGGCCAATTTCCACCAAACCCGCTGATTCGAATCGCGATCATTGCCCTCGGTCCGATCGTATGGAATGCTGCAGTCCTTCTTATGCAGTTCATTATCTCCATCTTCCTTGGTCCGATGATGGACCCCACATTCCCGAAATTCGGATCTGTCATGGCATCTACCACTCACTTCCTTGGCGTCCTTGGTATGGTGTGCTTCTTTGAGTTCTTGGTGAGTGTATGCAGTATGTCTACCATCTAGCAGTTCTGACACAGTCCGGTCTGGCATTGAAGTGGTTCCTTGAGGCGTGGAATGCATCACACGCAGTCCTTGGCATTATCGCGGTCATTGCTATCCAGCGTGCGATTCACAAGGTTCTCATTGCTGTGTTCCTATCGCGTGAATTCAAGCACGACGAGACGAACCGTGCGTGGTGGACTGGACGGTGGTATGGACGTGGCCTTGGCTCCCATGTCATGTCACAACCCGCCCGTGAATTCATTGTCAAGATCATTGAGCTGTCGCTGTGGAGCTCTGACCTTCTCATTGGTCACTTCCTATTGTTTATGTTGACCCCACCCATCCTTTTCCCGTACGCGGATCGTTTGCATGCGATGCTGCTGTGTGAGTTGTCTACCACAACATTTTTCGTGCATTACTGATATTGCTTCAGTCTGGTTGCGTCCCTCCAAGCAGATTCGCGCTCCCCTCTATTCTCTGAAGCAGAAAAAGCAGCGCCGCTGGATAGTGAGTGTTTTCGAGTCTGGGCAGATAAGCAAAAGATGCTCATACATGGCCCCAGATCATCAAATATGGCACTCTTTATGTGATCGTCGTTGTCGTATTTACAGCACTCATTGTCCTTCGTAAGTCGTTATGGCTATTTATGTTTTTTTTTGTTTATTGAAGCTCTCCCCAGCTGCCGTCTTCCGGAACAGCATTCATTTCAACTGCACCCTATGCAATAATCTGTAATGAATTCATCTGCCATCTATATCATTCGCATTCTATAGATTATCCACCATTACTTGTAGTATTTTCTGATCCCGTCGCGTGCTGGATATTCACATGAACACTTGCCAATATGTCTAGTTTTGACGTTTTCAACCCACCTCGTACTGCATGGACACGATTGGTGTAATGTACTTCGGATACGAACTTCTACGAACTTTGATAAATCACATATATTTGGGTTGCGTACATATGACGAAGGGAACCTTATCCTTTTGCAGGACTGGCGATATTGATTCGGAGATCTAGGCTCCTGACACGTACGTTTCTGATACATAGAGCTGATGTCAGTCTAGGGACCGTAGGAAACGGGTCAGGTATGTACCTGGCGTCGCTAGGATCCGAGCGCTGGCTGGCAGCCTGGGCCCTGGGACATTCGATCGAGGACTGTACAGCGACGAACGTGACTAGTAACTGGTACTTCGATCAAGGGCTTATTTTACTTTCCCCGTGTTTAGTACTAGGGCTGCTGGGCTCAGTTCGCGAGCTCAGCCCATCGGAGTTCACTTGTCAAATTTTGACATTTTTAAAGGGTCCCGATGCTGCCGACGCAGCCACGACGATGCGTGAATTCGACCATGGTGCAACCAACACAGGCTGAACTCCAAGCACATCTTGCAGGACAAGCCCAACTCCTCATGGGGCTCGCGGCTGTGCTCGACGACAACGATAACGACCTCGATGAACTCGCTAACGAAGATGATCTTGAAAATGATTATATGTCGGATTCTGATGCATTGCTCATGGCAGCTCTCGAATATCAATCTCTCGCAGCATCTATTACTGGTGATGGTTTACGAGGGCCGTACAATCAGATTCCTCGGTCCAAGGATTTCTTTGCGTGCTGCTTGCAAAGTCCTGATCGTGAATTTCGCCATTATTTTCGGTGTGTAGTGTAGTTTTGCTAATTGATGATTTTTCGTGAACTTCAAATCAAATTAGAGTCAGTCGAGACACGTTCGACAGGCTGGTTGCAAAACTAGCAGATAATCCAATTTTTACTTCGACTGGAACCAAACCACAGCGACACGTGAAGTATCAGCTTGGGTGTTTTCTTTTCCGTTATGGGATGCGTGGATCTGACACTCCGAGTGGCAAAAGAGTTGGCAATCGGACATGGTTCTGTTTTCAGGTATTGTCGTCGGGTTAGCAGAGCATTGCGGGAACTAAAGGTCGAGTTCTTGGTATTTCCGACTGCCCCACGGAAGGAGATCATTTCAGACTACATCGAGGAGACCTCAGGTTTTCCTGCTTGTATTGGAAGTGCTGATGGTTCTTTGATTCGGTTTTCTGAGAAGCCATTAGAGTTTGGCTGGACATACATGTGCCGCAAGAAGTTTTTCGCGGTAAAAGGATTTGTTTTGCTGTTGTAGCCGAGAGCTGGAACTGATTCTGAGATGATACAGATGAATGTCCAGGCTGTGGTTGATCATGAACGTCGGTTCATATCTTATGACCTCGGATGGCCCGGATCTGTTCCTGATGTCCGTATTTTCAAGCAGTCAGATCTTTGGAAGCGACGTCGGCATTATTTTAAGAATGGGGAGTATATACTTGTTGATAAAGGTTGGTTATCTGATTTACTGACTCGTAGCATATTCACGTACTCATCAATTAGGCTATCCTTCAACACCATACACACTGAGGCCTTTTAATGAGCCAGAGCTTAATGCTGTCACTCCTATTGTACGACGACGAATGAAGAGGTTCAACTATCGCCTTTCGTGGGTTGTGGCACAAATGAGGTGTTGGGAGAACACGAGATGCCAGGAGCACTAATCGGAGTTGGCGAGTTGGACGGCTGCGAACGTGCAAGCTAGTAATAGTGTAAATTAGTCCGAGTCTGATCATAACGAACGAGCTACACTTACAGCAAGCAGAGCCTGTGCATACTCATCAGATTCCCAAGCCATCGGAAAGCAGCTGTTACGGGTATAAGCTAAATTGATATATCAGTTCATGTTCTCGCTGTTCAAATAAATCTTACCTAGGCCGCTAGTGATGGTTTCCCCTGCACCGAATGACTTTCGACGATCAACGGAACGGAGTGTGCGTTATTTGCGGGTGTTGATGAATACCGGGTGCCTGCCGAACGCCAAGCGCTGTCATTTGGTGACAGGCGAACTCCGATGGGCTGAGCTCGCGAACTGAGCCCAAGAATTGAGCTAAAATATGAAGAGCCATTCGAACACACGACCCGGTACTTGCTGTAACGGGTGCTTAGCCTAGCGCCCGTATGGCATACCGCATCTGAATGTTTCACTTAATTAAGTTCAAGCTTGACCATTTCCACAGATCTTGACGCCGTCGACATGGCATTCCGTTAACATATCCCGGCTATCCTTACCGTTAGATCTATCCTGAGTTTCCTCTTACGAACTTCCCCGTTCAAAGGTGGCCATGCACTTATAACACACCTGGCTCAATGCTACCAATGGAGGTTACAGCAGTAGAAGCGTCTGGTGGTAAGTCACTATTACTACAACCTGGATGGCAGCAGCGGCAGTTAAAGTTTGATATCAAAGAAAGGTCAATTATTGGCTTCAAGTGGGTATATGTATCATATATCGACGCTTTGTGTGTGCACCATTAATGGCACACCTGCCATCCTGCCCCTATCCTGCGGTGCCATACGCACCCACTTTTAATGTTACAGCATGCCACCCTGCTGTGGTAATATTGTTATTAGTACCAAGTACACCGGTATATAGTAACTACATAGTTACTTGTATACATGGGACCTTTCCGCTATCGTCAAAGAAGCTGGCATTCTGATCAAAATTGCTAAAAGTTGCTTTGCTTCTGCCTACATCTTCCGAGTATATAACATACCGCCGTGTACGCTTCCGTGGAATCACAACTTTCTTTCGCGGGCTCTGACCATCATGTAGTGAATACCCATTTCCGTCTTCCCAAAAACATGGCTGTGCTTGTAAAGACACTGACCCTAGCTATGGAGTCATTCGTTCGAGTCTACGAGGTCAAACCCGCGAGTATCTAGGAAGTCCGCCCTCAATAAGATCATCTGCAACTGATCAGAATCACTCCTCTCCGTCGCTGATTCAGCTTTGAGTATCATCCGCAGATTCCGCACTACCGAACCGGCAGTGATAACATGGATCTGACTGGTGCTACTCGCTTATCGACTACTGGCCTGGGCCACCCTTTCGAATGATCACATCTCCGGACTTCCGAAACTGCTGCCAGTGGCCGCTTTGATTCTAAAATGATTGGAATGGTTCATTTCCTTTCGGTGCCATCGCGCCAGGCGACCTTACTGTACTGCTATGTTCATATATGCCGCCTGGCCAGTTGTTTGCCAGGGCCACACATATTCAAATATATGTAACAATCAGGACACCTCCATTCGTAGACACGGGCCATATATATTCTGCAGCGCACATCTTGTTCTCTACATCGCTCATCTTCTGCGTTTCTCATCTTGTTCTTTGCATTGCTCATCTTGTCTTCTGCGTTTCTCATCTTGTCCTCTGCGTCTTCTCCGCATTGCTCATCTTGTCCTCTGCTTTTAATCTTGCTCATTGACCCATTTGATTCACGTAATGTCAAACAGTAACGTCATCCCAGGTCTCATACCAATTGCCCATTCTCCTATCCAGGGGGTATGTCGCAAATCCGGTATGCATGTCCTTTGGTTAGATTCATAAGACCTGATGATTTGTAGAGGATTTCCCGGTTACGTCACAAACGTAGTTGTATATTTTCCTTTTCACATTTATGAGCTGCTGGCGGTGGCACTAGGGGGACCAACCAATCTAATGCAAGCGTCCTTTGTCAAGCTCGACTTCGTCCTCACCTCCCAATTTCTTGTATAGGAATGCATTATTACCGTCCTCTGTGGACGTACAGGTTAACAACGGCACTACGGGCACGCATTATCGCGGGCGTATAAGGTGTGCATCCTGATGTATGTGTTGTCGGTCTATTTGACACCAGCACTAGTCATATACTACCTGCCCAAAATAATTTTTCCGATGCTGTCTTCAATGATCACTTAAGGTAATCAAGTCTGCATACCGTTCGCCTCATCGCTCATACTTGTTTCGATATTTATTCTATAGTCCGCAGGACGCAAGAGTATCCTCACAATTTTACGAGAACACGTACCCACCTTATCAAGCGCCAAGTTCCATGCGCTGGGAGCATGTAACAGCAGCCCTTGATACTGGCTCTCCTGGCTTCGAATCTGCACTCGGTGACGTCAACGGCCAAGCTGTTCTTCAAATTCATCATCCTGTATTGTCTCCGGTGCTACCCTCTACTATACGGCCCATTCATCCTTCGACATCCTCCAGTACTGCTACCCTTCCTTTCAACGCCCAGCCGCCTTTCCTTGATGGCAGCGCGACCTTACTTAATATGCCCTCCAAAGACCGCGAAGTCTCTCACAACTCGGAGCACGAAATTCAATCGGCCCACGGGCATCAGATCCAGCAGCCTGGATCCCCTCGGGCTTGTGTGGCCGATGGTGTTCTCGTTGACGAAGAAGATCTCATAGACGGGAACACCAACAATGGCTGCATACACGTCCATGCATGCAATCGCGGGGACTCCCTCTGTGGTCTCTGGGTTAAAGCGGACAGACGCTCCATCATGCGTCACGGACAGCGGTGGCACGGCGACGCTCGAAGTGGTGGAGACAGGTCAATTACTTGCCCTTGGTTGGGTTGCAACAGGCAGATGCGAGCAAGTGCCATACCACGCCATACTTTGAGCGCTCACTTCGGCGTAACATGGGTTTGCAGGGGCACGGGATGTTCAAAAGTTTTCAACCGTCACGATTCCTTCAAGGCCCACGCTGGAAAACGTCGCTGTCTTGGAGCAGGTCTCGGGGCAATCGTGCAGTACGACGCCGAT
Organism: Suillus subalutaceus; assembly: GCF_016647625.1. Lineage (NCBI taxonomy): Eukaryota > Fungi > Basidiomycota > Agaricomycetes > Boletales > Suillaceae > Suillus > Suillus subalutaceus. The sequence goes on from NW_024540255.1 coordinate 193,608, forward strand.
ACTCGTGTTATTAATATGTAAAATGTCTTGAGACGTTCCGGTTGAGTGAGTTATTTGTTTGCCCTTCCCGGTTGTTGACCGAACTCATGCTTTCGTCAACAAGGACAGACAACATTGCGGCGTCTCTCTTGGTCATTATTTAATAGATGAGATCAACATTTGCATTCACTATTTACTTCCATCACAACCATGCATTTTTGACGCGAAAGCTTTAACATCATTACGAACACGTTTGGACATTACTCATACAAACGTATCAGCGTGTACATACGCAGCAACACAAACTATTATTGCAATGTATTATTTTGTCCGTCTTGTTGCACAAGGCGGCGTTCCATTATGCAGTGACAAGATTTGAGTTCACAGGAAGATTCGGTCCGCAAAACGACGGTTTGAGTATTTACTGAATGTTCGATTCGAAAAGTGGCCCTTCAACTGCTCTTGATCAAGAGTCAAGAGTCAGCCGGTCAAAAGACGGGGAAACGAATGGAGGCAACATGTATGGTCCAATGGCGGAGTCATACGTACTCATGAATCGATCAGGCACTGCACAGGTCCGCCTCTTGGATGATATCATTGATATGAAGAACAGTCCATTTGGACCGAATAGCTCATATAACTCCGATCCAATTGACGTCGGACCGAAGAAGTTGTTGCCTTGATAGTCAGTTTTCGGAGTGAGATGTCACAAGCTTGAAGGATGTTTGGATGCTCGAACACAGAAATGATGGTATGATCGTGCGCTGGAACGAGGGAAGCTGCAACAAAACACGTGCTGCGGCAGTTGTGTCATTATGCACAGCAAAGAGCTTCTTAAGAAGTTTGTGGTAAATGCGGACATCATCATAGGCGATTGCAAGGTTCAAACAACTTCGTGGTAACATGCAAACTCCCATCTGAACCTGCAGTACGGATGAACTGACAATAGACTTCAGCATGGAAAGTGCAGCAGCGCTCGAACAAGTTGGGCCCATCTGCAAAATCATTATCAATGACAACATCAAACCAGACCTCAGGCCTCATGAGTGATCCTTCGGTCATGGGCCGTACTTGCCAATGTCACCGGCGAAAACATTGACAGTGGCTTCCAGCTCGAAACAGTCAGATGCAGTGACAAATGAATGAATTTTTACACTGGTCATGTTCTTGGAGGGTCCTGGTCATGAAGCAGTCACTTACAACGTTGATGGCAAGTAATACATCAGCCACAATGTTCCATCAATTCGCTACTTTCCGGACGGCGAGCAAATGATCAGCGGATATGACTCGGATATGAACACTCGGCGATGGGACCTGTGGGCTGGTAAGGAAATTAAGGAGGCGCGGTCCACGCGGAATTTTTATGGCGCAGTGGCGGCTGTATCGATTTGGGATCTAAGGAGAGAATCAAATGTTTTACTAATAAAAGTCTGTCAGGTGAGTCGGGATCGGGAGAATATTTGAAAGCCGGTGGATCACCTGCATTGACATCCCCGCGAATATCACGTACGAGACAGCACGCTGCTGGCAGACGGGTCAGACAATAAATATTTGCAACGCAGATATGGAGCTTGGAGTCTTGAACACTGGCATGGTCCATTCTCAGGCGATCATTTCCTGTCCTAGCCAACGCCAGGTTCGAAACCTGCTTAACAATCTTTTTCCTTTTACCACGCCTTGAACATTCGAAATTTACTCTCTTAGGTGGTGCAGATCTGGAACCTGCAGATTTTCCTTATCACACCTTAACATTCGCTCATGGACAGTCCTTCGATCGGAGGTTCATCGCAACTTTGGAAGCGTCCTTGCCAAAGTGGTTACCACAACAGAATCGAAATCTGTTTCTCTTGGATTACGCAGGTTCGAAACCTGCGATTTTTTTCTATCGGAGCACTCCTTGGCATTCGCTTATGGATGGTTCGTCAAACGTTAATCTTAACCGGTCTTGGCCAAGTTGTTACCACAACAGAATCAAAATCTGTTTCTCTTGCATTGCGCAGGTTCGAAACCTGCCGGTTTTTTTCCATCGGAGCACACCTTGACATTCGCTCATGGATGGTTCGTCAGATGTTAATCTTAACTGATCTTGGCCAAGTGGTTACCAGAACAGAATCAAAATCTGTTTCTCTTGGATAGCGCAGGTTCGAAACCTGCCGGGTTTTTTCTATGGGAACACACTTTGACATTACCATAACAGATTCAAAATCTGTTTCTCTTGGAGTTGGTTCGAAACCCACTTTTACGGTGTATAGCATCCTCGAAGGTCCATCTTGACATAGTTACTAGGCCCCGTCATTGCGCCGAAAACCTCCTTTTTATGCGATAGTCTGTCCATGAAAAGAAATACCCCTTCGTGCCCCACGAGGGTCTCAGAGACATGAGAATCCCCGTGGTGCGTACGTACCAACCTAGATTCTCGACAGATTGACCAAACCTGCCGGATTTCACCACAAATGTTAATGGGGCCCAAGGTCGGAAGAATGCACGCGAGCTAAGGACAGACTGAGTCTGATAGCCGGGAAAATGATGTAACCTGCCATCCTCGCTGACGCCTCATCGATCTTCGGTCGTTAGCTCTTCCAATGCGACCAGGAGGATGACTTGAAAGCTAATGGTCGAAGAATTGAAAGTGGCAGACCGAGCTATATTAATGTTCTGATGTGTGTGTTTTGCGTGCGCTCCTATTTTATGTTGATGAACAAAAAATTATTTACTTTCGATTGCCGTGGCAAGACCCAGGAACCGGACAGAGAAGTCAACAAAGAAGTCAACGCGAAACCCAAGAACACCCCATAACGGAATGCTCAAGACACCGTGCAGGAGTGGCCCACCGAGGCATGCATAACGGAAAAAAAGTGGCTCAGCGAGAATTGAATGACAAGTCTGACAAATAAGGTGTCAAATGATTAACCGAAAAGGCCTGAACACAGCAGAGGTTTTGGGAGATGGGAAACCATTTGTGTTCGACAAGAGCTTTTCTCCACTTCTCCACTTCTCCACTAACGTTGGGAGTCGGGGAGGGTGCGCATCTTGAGCTTGGGCGTATACCATCCGAATATTTCACTTATTATTACGTTCCTTTACCATTTCCACAGATTTTGACACCTGTCCTTGTTACCTTGCTTACAGTTTATTAGAAGGGCTCTACTGGCGCCATAACACTTTTATATTAAATATGAGCCACCACACTCTAGATACCTTAGTGTTTTTGGTCCCCCGAATCCTAGACTTTTACCCTGTCATTCAACCGAGAGCACTCTTCCCAACTGTGTCGTTGCCTTCGAGTCACACGCGCTAAATAGCCGACGCCACACACAGCATGGCTAAGTAAGAAGCCGTGAGGGTGAGATGACGGGATGTTAATAAATCTGTGAAGACGTGAATACACATCCAGAATGACCTTAGAGCGGCCCACCTGCGTGCATCTCGTATACTTTTTCAAGAGGTCCGCAATTGACAAGTCCAAAGCGATAGCTGCAGCATCTATGTAATTGGCCACGAATTTTGCTCGTTCAAAGGTGACTATTCGACATCAAACACCTAGCTCAATCTCATAGCGGCTCGTTGACCGCTGCTTCAATGGGTTGGACAGTGGCACCACAGTTGAGGAGTGCTGCAGGTGTTGGATGGGATGCAAACTCGTTGACCGCTGCCCAATGGGTTGAACAATGGTGTCACGTTCGAGGTCTGTAGGCGTTGGGTTTCCCAAATCTCCATCCCATGGCAGCTCGCTGACCGCTGATCCAATGAGTTGAACAGTGGTGTCACGTTTCAAAGATGACTGTAGGTGTTGGGTTTGCCAACGCCCTCATCGCCTCCGGTGAAAATATGTTCCAAGTCCCGCTTGGTTCGTATGGGTGACGGGATATCACATCTGGACGCGAATTGAGTACCAGTGCAAGTGCATTTAGTGGGTCTGCTCAGTTGTTGTGAGAGAGAGAGAGAGACGGGGATGGGGCAGGGGCAGGAAGATCTTGGACGGTCGACGCAATGATAGCGAGAGCGACAAGGGCAGTAGAGCGTATGATAGTCGTCGAGTGGACTTGAAATTTTTTGAGATAAAAGGTGGAACTGAGGTTAGCGGAAAGCAATCGGATATGACAATATGAACACACTGTCTGCAGCTGGGTGAGTGAAAACGAAGGGAACAGAGGAGTTAGCAGCTGGGATGCATGCCTTATAAACGAGGACAATAGGCGACACATAAGAATGTGCGTCCTTCCGCAGGTCGTATACGTCTCGGTAGTTGGATACAGCGATGTATTATCTTCTGAGTATAGGGCTTTGCTCTGACGGGAAATAAGCAAGAATGCAAAAAAAAAAAAACTGACGCTGAAACTCACCTGTGATACACTGATACGTCTGTCGAGTAACTCCTGCATTCTGGAATGACCATACATAAGTCGTCCGAAAGAAATGGATAGATATTGGAGCTTTGAAAACATTTTTGACCCCACTCTAGCGCGACCAATACGCTTCGACGTGATATCTTACCACGGAGAATGTTCGTAGGCGACATTAAATTGAAGAAGGCCTCCCTTTTGATTTAATGGATTGGTGGGACAACCTCTGACTCGGAGCCCATGTCCAACCGTCACGGTTGCATCATGTTCAAGCATTGGACTCGGAACGGCAGTGTTCGACTCACTCTGTCCTACCTGGAAGTGATCTGGTCCACGTTTAGAATTCGTAGACACAGAAATAGAGCCTGTGATCTGTGGGTACGACGACAATGTTGACACGTGGTCTGAATGGTCCCCGCCATGTTGCTGGTTCCATGAGAGTGCGCCAAAGCGCCGGGTAAAAACGGATGCTTGACAATGACGCCATGATGGTATTAAGAGCCATTTTCACGACTTGTTAGGAGGAGTAGTCCATGGATCATGCGATCCATCCATGCCTCTGCATTCAGTTCAGTCCACTGTGTGCGAGTAGCTGGAGCTTCAACACAGTAACTTGGAGTAACGTCACGCAAATGGGAATTGCGTCTCCATTTAGTGACATACCCCGAGGATCGTCGGACTGCAGGGGAACTTCAGAATTGAACATTGTATGAACATCGTACACGCTAACGCCGATTTTGAAGTGCTGCAGTGTTATCGAAGCTTACGTCTCTTTCAAACACAACCCATCTCATTCGCCCACACTTCACCTCAGGGCTAGGCTGCCAGCACATAATGCCGCACCAGCCAACACATCGAACGACTCTATCATATATCAATGCACCCATCCATTTCAGTTCTGGCCAATTCCGAGGAAGATGCGTGCGTGCAGAGCTCGTCGAGATACAGAAAGCAGACCTAGGGCGAAAGTGAAAACGGTGCCTCCACTCGTTTCCATGTGGCTGACCATGCATGCAGGTATGCTCGTGTAGACCGACGCCCTCTCGACCCACCACCAGTGGTCCAACTCAGGTTATACCACATACACAATGAGGGTACTGACCATGAATCCGAACAAGAAGTTCAAGACTACGAGTAAGTTGTTGGCACCCAGGGTTACTGGTTCTGCTCCATTATTTATTATTTTTTACAGCGACGTACAAAACCTTGGATTACTCTGCAATGTCGATTTATTTCCAGTACCTACTCAGCCCGATAGCTCGTCTGAGCCAGGCTCCCTCCCCCGTCTCCCTCACCAACTTTCGCCAGAAGTGCAACCCGTTCGCCCCTCCTCTGGCAGCTATGCACTACCTTCAATCTTGTCTACCGATCAATTTCCTCCCTCAAGCAGTTCGAGTAAAGTTCCCGTGTCAGGTACTAAGCTCCCCCACCTTCCTCCCTATATCCATCCCGACCCATTCCAAATTTCCGAAAACATGAAATGTACTATGGCACTCTCAGGCGCTACCTTCGTTCAGCCGGCTTGTATAGACCATGAAGGCAAGAGAGCCGTTGTCTTTCCATTTGCTGTACGTCTTTCATCTAGTCGAGAACTTGCTCTCACATGATACGTGCAGGACCTTGCGGTGAAAATCGAGGGCGATTTCTTCCTCCGCTACCGCGTTTTCGATCTCTTTTCGCGCACAGTAGATCTAACAGATGTGCCGGTGCAGGCTGAGTGCTATGGCGGTTCATTCCACATATATTCAACCAAAGAATTCCCTGGTTTACAACCTTCAACAGAGCTATCTAAGGTAACCAGCACCCCTTCAGAAGCAAACTTTAATTGACAATTTGTCGGATTTCTAGCAACTCTCTAGATATGGTGTACGACTCAATACCCGCGAGACGGAGCGCAAGCGCAAGAAAAAGGTTTCCGAAAGTAGCGTCATTCCATCTCGAATAAGTAGACGCAGAGTCACAAGGATTACGCAGAGCGGGAGCGAGCGTGATTGAATTTTCTTTGAGATTATGGATGAGGACGATTACATTCAAGGGACTTGGCATGTTCATTTGGTTCTCTCCCGCAAAAATTTCATTATATCCTACAGTAGCATATGTGCACATACACGGATCGAGCATGTATACACTGTTTTGCTCTTGACTTGATTGATCCTGTTCGTGTGAGGTCTACGCTAGCATGTTCACTGCCCACACGAATGGAAAATCTGGGCCACTGCGAAGGTGTACTGGTGAGTCGACAGTCAGATGACAAGGATAAATTCGCTCACTCTTCGCATCAGCATCGTCCTTCGACATGCCATCGAACTCTCCCTGTTCAAGTTCATGAGGGTAACATTCATCGTCATCGCATTGGCTGGCAATCCAATCCTCAGTCGACGTGCCAGCTTCAGCCGCTCTCTCTTTGATTTCCTCAGTTATCCATTTCTCGGACCCTTCGCCGGGATCCCATCCATCGTCGGAGTCAAACTCGCATGTAGCGGTAATTTCGCATTCTTGTTCATGAACTTCAAGTTGAGAGCCCCTTTCGGTGGCCCTGACAGGCATCGTCTTCGCTTTCTGCAAGGGCTTCTTTCCTCCCGACACTGGGTTAGCCGTGTTGGTACCTGTAGCACCCTCGGATGCAGCTTTAGGAAGTAGCTTGTTCTCAACTTTGTCCGGAATATCCTTCTCCACTGACTCCAGTCGGGAGATCTGTAGATCCATATCCATATGAATTCGATGTTTTCAACCTGGAATTCTCACTTTCACTTGCAGTTCTGCAGGCTGCTCCTCAGTCATACTGTCTGGAGCTGTGATGGAATCTTCTGAACTTTGGGGGGGAATGCCCCATTTCGTACCAGCAGACCTTATCTTGTATGGCGGCTGACCAAATTAAATGCATGTCGTTATGGGATGGGTTCGAAGTATACTTGCCTTGGCGGCTGTACCCTTCGCAGTCGTGCTCTTGGGCATAGTGGTTAGCGGTACCTGCGTAAATGGCAAGTTTTAGAATATTTCAAAGGTACCAAATTGCGTCATACTATGCCCCTGAGAATCTAAGCTGAGCAACATGAAATTGACGGTCTAGGTCTGGCTATGTATTTATACAGAGTATAGTACTGTGTAGGTGTGAATATGCTACAAGGGTAGTTGTCTAGATTAAGGTGTGGAATGAAAAGGTATCGGTAATTGGGCAGGGTGAGTAGGATATCAATGCGAGAACCCTCCGTAACATTGTCCTTGATATCAAATGAGACTCTGACACTGGGGGCACACAAATACAGGAGAGCTCTTCCTCTTCGGGGGAATAGCTGCTTCAACGTCCACCTTATCCTCCCAGTCAGTAGGTAAAGGAGAACCATCAAGCAAGCTGCGGTAAATCAGTTGGCGGGCCGCCACCACCGATTTCACATTCCCAACGACACCCCCGGCTTGCACACCTTTTACAATCTGTTGCTGAGCCGCCTTGACAAGCTCTTCTGGAAATTGCTCAAGGGGATCTGAGATCGAGGATTCAGGTCCCTTTCTCCTTTTACGGCATGATCGTGAGTCGACTAAGTCTTCGATAGTTAACTTTTCATCTGTATCGGGCCAACTTTCGATAAACTTTCGGGCCCTAGCAACTGCATTTAATTTTTGTGTTGGCCTGTCCAGACATTCTTGATGGAAGGCTGCGCGGCAAGCTGGACGCGGACAGAAATGCATTACTGGGTCTCGATCGGGATTGTAAGATACACCGCAGTAACAAGCAGTACGCGTAACATTTGGCTGTTAAAGGGATGGATATTATCACTTCCACTTCAAGTAATCGTTCGATGGTGCACTCACGTGGATTTTCCGAGCGAGGTATTCCAAGTCGAATCGACAGTAGAAATCATCGGAGTCGAACACCTCTTGGTCGACAGCGCGTTCATCATATCTCATGACAGTTGCATGATCTACATAGACGAAATTCAAATGGATGATGTAACACGAGAGATAGAAATTTACCACAGAAACTTTGCGTGGATACATAATCATGGTAATCTGACATGATCCGTTCATATTGGCCGCAGTCACTGACATCACTTTGATACTTTAGAACATAGTGTTCACAGATGTCAATTCTCCGTACACTCACAAGGACTTGATTACAGAGTTGACTTCCTGAGGCGACCAGAACCACTGTACGCGAGCCCATACCTGCGTCATGGCTGAGTGAAGATAACACTGGAGTCAGTGGCAAGACATACATCTTCATCGTTTTTTGCCCTAATTTGTTTGATTTTACCAATCCAATATGCAGTTGGATGGTGCAATTTGCCCGGAAGCACCCCATACGGTAGAATAAATGCGCTGTTGAATGTCAGTGTTTGTTACGCCTTACTGTAAAGTCAGACACGAACGTTTCTTGAGTAGAGAATTTATGCGGGTTCCCCTCTTCATCAGCGACTAAAATTCAGTCACCACGTCAAGCAAGTCGAAAAAAAACAGTGAAGATCTCGTACCTACAAACGAGGCAAAATCTGGCATCGTTTCCCATTCGCTATGGGTGGGTGAGTCGGTTGCACGCCTTGTCACCTTCGTCACTTTCTTCTTATGCGTAAAAAGTGACTTCTTCTTACGCCGAGGCATGTTGGGAAGTGAAGTTAGAGACGACAGATTAACTTTCAGCACTCGACGTCTCTTGACGTTGTCAAAGTTCAATCTGTAAGACGCGAAGAAACCTGAAGAAACGCGTCTGTGGCACAAAGAACATTGAAATGCAGTTGATGATGTAATCATTCTATGTAAAGCGATTATTAATAATTAAATGTTAAAGCGTTGTACCCTCGCGCACTGTCTGCAAGTGCATTGACTTTTGTTCTGAGATACTGCACACCATGCTCTTCTATTTCACATCTTGCATGATCAGGTATGTCTTCATAGATATCCAGAGAGCTACATACTGATGGGATGTTTAGTTCGGTTGTCGTTTTTCTTTATCCTGGCTATGCGTCCTACAAAACCCTTTCCCAGAGACCAGCCTCTGAGGAGGATTTGGAGCGTTGGCTCATGTACTGGTCGGTACTTGGATGTATCGTCGGCGTCGAGTACGCTGCAGAGTGGCTTGTTTCATGGTTAGTCGGTTTACATCGATAGTATCAGTGCCGAGGTTTTGATACACCTTGCACATGTAAACAGGGTACCGTTCTACTACCTCGTGAAGACCATATTTCTTCTCTATCTAGCACTCCCGCAAACGCGCGGCTCATCCTACCTCTACATCAACCATCTTGAACCATTCTTCCACAATCATGAATCCCAGATTGATGCGACACTCGCATCCTTCAAAACTCGTATTTATGCCTTCATCCAACAAAGGTTCCGCATTTTATGGGACGCACTTGCTGCAGCAATCGGTCAACAGCAACAGGCCCATTTCACTCCTGCAGGCGGGGTGACGGACACCGGTGTACCCCCAACTTTGGCTGACCCGGCGTCAGGACCCGCTCGACTTGCTATGGGGCTCTGGCACTCGTACGGCCCTACGATTGTCGCTTCTGGCACAGCACTGCTGCGTCAAGGTGCTGCGGCAACGGGAACATCTGGTGACCAAGCCTGGAATACTCCCGCAAACACCTTCACAAGGCGTTCTGACGCAGGTCATCAGGGCTCCTTGAAAGATCGCAAGCGCGAGCTTGAAGCTGAGCTTGCGTTCATCAATTCGGCAGAGCGTCCTGCTGTCTTGACTCCCCCCGCTTCAGGCTCCATCCAGCCATCCTCTCGTGCATCTTCGGACTTTGAGTTGCGGGAGCGTGGGTCCAGCTTTGTTGGGCGATTTGAGGAGGTCGACGTCCCCAGTGATGCAGAGGGGTATGACATTGATGGTGATTCTGGTGGGGAGGTTCGTGAAAGGCCTGAGGCAAGGAAGGCTGCCAGTTGGTTTGGCTGGGGAAGCGCTGCGCCAAGCAAGGGGGGAAAGTCAGATTAGTTGGAAGCTTGATCATTCTGGGCTCTGTATCATAGTGATGATAGTCATATTTACATTTGCACGGGACGTACATAACTCGGTACATACTCGGTAATTCTGATCATGGTTGTATCCTTTCATGTGCAATCTGTACATACCAAGATCGTAATATTTATTTCCCTCAGCGCCGCAAAGTAATACCTAGTTGAACATTTAAAGCCCGTACATAAGTCGCCATTAGTAAGGGGAGCGCCAATGCGATAGACACCCATGATGTTCTAGTTCGCACCAGACAATCTGATCGGATCAGATTTGGACCGAGTAAGTAACTTCTCCTTTTCTCCGTCCAGGGTGACAGTGGAACAAGCCGAGAATACATCTTGAGGTCGCTCTAAGACCTGGAGACTGGCAACAGTGAGCGTTTACATGAACACATCGTACGTACAACTTCTTATCAAATATACTTGGATTTGTAAACTTACAACTTCAGGTGCCGCGCGCAGTGGCAACAACGGATCCTGCATCATAACGGACCCTGGGTTCCTGCATCATTTGACTATGAATGAGTGCACAAAATACATACGACACTACACCTTTTGGTCGACGTCTCAGCATATCCGACGGCCCCGGGAAAAGAATGCATGCGGGTAAAAACGTGTACGGTTCAGCTTATCTGATTTATTTGCATGTCATCATGCTGGCATAATGGAGCTGGATTGACTCAATATCATTCCAGCAACAGTTCCATAACAACATTCTAAAAAAGCCGACGTATAGAGTTGAAAAGGTGAGTTGCTGTCGTCCTAGCTTTGACCTGAGGAGGCCGACATGGGGAGTTTTAGTACGGTAGCCTCTCGGGTCAAGTTTCGGAAGATAAAATAGTAAATGTGAGAGCGGAAGCAAAGTTACGTAAACACTATATGTAATTTCATTTCGATGGAAAGGCTTAAAGTTAGGGACGCTGTCACGGACATGCAAGGTCCTTTGCCTCCTTTGCCTTTCTTCCTTTGCCCAGCTCTACGCGTCTCGGTTGCGTCAGACACCCACTGGGCCTAAAGTCATGCCTCAAGCATCCCGTGGAAATGCTCGTCAGCCTGACTCCAGGGAGGCCCAAAAGACCATGGACAAGGAGCAGAAGAGAAGCCGAGGCGCTATGTCATGCGCCGAGTGTAGAAGGTGGGTGCTCCAATTTTGACTAGTTTCTTCCTCATTGTTTTGCGGCTAGACTTAAATTGAAATGCGACAAAACTGTTCCGTGCTCTTCATGCAAACGCAGAGGCTGCTCGGCCATTTGTCCTAATGGTATGTGCACGTGTCAATCTGCTGTAAGATGCCTCTTATCAAAGGCCACGGGCGCTAGGTTCCCTCACGACTGGTCAGGGAACTCGGTAAGTCTCCTGTGAGCCATGTAGGTGGCTGAAGACTCCATATCAATGTCCCTCGTTTCAGGTTTGTACTAGCAGATACAGAAAAATTACATCAGAAGATCGCACAAATGAGCGACAGGATTCGTCAACTTGAAGATGCACTTTCTATTTCGCAAACCAGTCCTGGCGAACAGCACCCTCTTCTGCACAGAGACCTTCTCGACATCAAATCAATCATAGATTTGCACGCTGCTGTGGATGAGGAAACAGCAGGTAAATCCAAGCTTGAGGTCGATGATGACTCGCAATACATCGAATCTTTTGGGACGCTCGCCATACGGGATGATGGAGCCGCAACTTTTTATGGCCCATCCGCCGGTTCGGAGGTGAGCATTGCATTATCAGCTTTCTCTGCAACGGCTGATTGCATCACAACAATGCTTTAGAGCCTGCTCATCGTACGTTATGAAGGTCCTATCAACAATGCCGCCAGACTGATATACCCCTCAGGGAGAGTCTGCCGTGTCATCGACACCTAATTTTAGTCCAGGCGACAGGACACAGCATACTGAACATCTGCCTTCCAGTGTCAAGCATCTATCGAAGTCTTTCCCTCTGGCTCCAGTGTTTAATGACGAGGTTGATCTTAACTACCTCATTCAAAATCATCTACCTCCTTGGCATCGTGCTCGTCACTTGAGTGAGCTGTATCTCCAGCAAGCACCGTGGTTCTTTGGAGCGGTAACAAAGCGGCAACTGATGGAGGAGAACCTTCCTTTATGGTACGCAGAGGCATCAGATCTCATCTATCTGGGTTCCGTGGCGCCACCAGTGACCTCGGGGAATGATGCTTTGAGCAAAGGTCCTCATGAACTCGCCTTGATGTTCGTGATTTTCTGCTTTGGAGCACTGACGGACCACAGATTGCCCCCTGCGCCAGACAACGAGGAAGCCGACATGTATTTCAAGCTTACGCGCGCTGCCCTGAACTTAGAGCCCGTACTTGACCGTCCACCATCAGTGGCAACCATTCAGACGCTGGCTTTACTCGCAATTTATCAGGGCCTTTGCAGTGGAGAAAACAGCATTGAGAGCACCTGGGGAATCTTTGGACTAGCAACGAAGTTAGCTCAGAGTGTAAGTGGCACTGGTTTCTTGTTTCTATTTATATTGACGCTGTGCTACATAGATTGGACTGCGTCAGTAATTCGATTATTTGTATCATCAGTCAAATCAGCTCATCATCCACCGCCAGACCGTGACTGCGCCCGCTGGCAGCTACCTCCACAAGAGGTGCAAAAGCGTCGTGAGCTGTTCTGGGAGCTATTTATCACAGACGGGTGGCAGGTAATTTTTGTCTTTGTAATTCTTTCGGGTGTTATTAACCTTTCACACAGTCCTTGGCCACAGGTCGTCTTGCTACATTCTACCTACCTTTTGTAGACTGTGAACTACCGAATGACCCCGATTCCACGGTGGATGGAGACGGAAGCGTTTTGCAAAGCTGTAGGACCTATTTCTTCTCTTTCTTATGTTGGTCTCAACGATAATAACCTCAGTTCCGGCATGGAAGGCTCGCTTTGGTTTCCATTGCATATCTGCAGTTATCCAACATGCACAAACGGCAAAGGTGCCCAAGTATTCCGTTGTCATCGAGCTGGATCGCAAGATTCGTGACTTGGAACTTCCAAAATACGCCCAGCGACCTCCCAGAGAAGGCGCTGAACTTGGGGAAGCGATGAAGCATTACATGCCTCGTAACTACCGGCACCTTAGTAAGTGGCTCCAGCACAGTCTAACATCAAAGTAATTTCTGAGTTCGTTGTAGCTCTGCTATATGTTCATCGATGCTTTTTTGCGGAAGCTGTATCAAACAACCCCACAAACCCCATGAGCAGCCCATTCGCCCCATCGTTCCTTGCAGGGTACCGCAGTGCCTGTGAACTGATTAGCGGTCTTCGTACGCAGTTCGACTTGTTCCCAGCACAGATTGCCCGCTTCTGGGTTTTATGGACCCATGCGTTTTCCTCATCCGTGAGCACACCTCGCTGGCATAACCGTCCTGGATACCATGTTGATGCTCCAACATACTTAGGTGATGCTGTCTTCCGTCGTTACGCATGCATCTGGGAGTGGTTCTCGGTCGAAGATCACCACTGCAGCCTTGACCGAGCTGCGACGCGCTGTCAGTCTTTTCAAAGAAGCATCTGTTTTCGGAGGTCGAGCTGGAAAATTTCTTGTACGTCAGCACTAGTATTGGCATGCTGAATACCGGACAATGCATGCTAATGGCTTCATAGCCTATCCTCGAGAGGCTGTTGCAGAAAGCTGAGCAGGCATACAGTACTGCCACTCCTACCGTGACTCGACGAGATATCTTCTCGAACACTGGTCCAACGAAGTCAAAGGATGAACTTTCGATTTTCAGTGGGCAAATCAACAAGGTTTCTACGAAGGCCCCCGTACCATCGTCTTCAGGACGGTCTAGCCATTCACCTGGAAACACCACCAACCTGAGTCAGTCTCCCCCGATGCAGGTAGAAGGCACGCCCCCGCAGGCATTTAGCAACATTCATCCATCGCTGCGTGAGCAGTGGAGCAGTTTCGAGGGGGATCTCAACGTTCAGCTTCATAATGCTCAACGAGACGCGTATTACACAGACGACGACGCCTTCGTGGTGCCCGCGTCTGCTGAGGAATCACGCAGAATGGCCAGTATGCATGAGGGCACATACCAAGCCCAGTCGGCCCAGCACCAGCTACACCCAGTTACACAGCCGCCACAGGGATACCATAACCACTTTTCTGCCTCGTCGCATGGTTTTTCGGAACCGGTCGAGGCACAGAAGTCTTTCCAAAGCGAGAATCAGCGTCGGGAACCTGTGTACTCGTCTGGCAGTCAAGGGCAACGCTATCAGCATGAGCCGCAGTACGCTCAGCCGCTGCCACAATCTCATCATCGTCAGCCTGACAATACCCAATACCATGCGGACTCTCATCAGCAACATCCCCAACACCAGCAATACTATAGCCAGGAACAGCCTGGTCATTACGTCCATGATCCATACCAGCCATCAGCATCCTTCAGCACTGCAGATCCTCACGCACCTGGTGACTATAACGCAAGACCCTCCCAACCATATTGGGAATCTGCACAGCAGTCATATCAGGCGCAGGAAAGCACCATGTCTTACCAGTCCTCGTACTATGGCAATGAGTACCAAACTTCCCAACAATCCCAAGCTCCTGCACCCGGTGCAGAATACCTGTCGCTTACACAGCAGCATCTGCAAGAGACGTGGCAGTCATTTAATGTCTACGTGGGCTCGCCGGGTCGGCCGACGTAGAACACGCACCTTCTCCACTTTCAGATTTGTGTTCCAGTGCTTTCATTTGGCTATCTAGCATTCATTTCGGTTTTTCCCGCAGCGCAATGTGTATCATTACTGCTCAAATTGTTGTACATAAACCATATCTGATCCCATGTACCTGATTAATGTAACATGTATGTCCTCCGCAGATCACGGATCTAGAGCCCCCGGCATAAGTATTTCCCCCTTGCAACTTGCGCTCTACAAAGTTCAATTTCCGATGGTACAGCGAGAATCGAAGCCAGTAAAATCCCCGAGCTATCGGCAAACCCAATAGAACCTATCTTGAACTCCCGCTCCTGCTTTGTGATCTCAGGATTGTGCGCTGAGGACGGATCTGGTTGCTCTTGATTGATACGATAGAACACGTTGACGCTAGTAGTCATTCAATCAGATCAACGGCCTTTATCTGGACAAAAATAAGACGCACTATGCCAAACCGCCGCATACGCCTTCAATGCTGATGAGTATGAAAACCAGGAATATACTTCCTCCCTCACGATCTTCCGGAAGTAGCCCGACAGCGGATTCGAAAACTAGCAGAAGTAGTATCGCGAACTGGATGATGGCCGGAGCAGGGAGGAAACGGGCTGGAAGGGTTTTCAAGCCCAGAGATATGCTTGAACGAGAGAAAAAGACCGTGGTTTGGTAGACTAGCTATGAAAGGGTCGTTATCAGAATGTATTTCAGGATCACGGCAGATTATCATGCAAACCTGCCAAAGTGGATAGTAGTCGCGGACGGAATGAATGATCTTGCTAATGAGACCGTGTGACGGAACGGGATATAATAAAGTCGGTGCAACACCCTGCATGTGTTCAGAAAGACTAGAAGCACAGGGGTAGGGATGACGTACCTGATTGATAGTATACTCGAACTACGTTGTGCAAATCAGCAGGCAGGCTCTACGCCCAAGAAACATCGACCACTCACGGTATAAACACAAACTAGTAGTAAATTATTAGACGCATAAGAATCATGAGTAATAAAGACTGCTCACATAGTGGAAGCATATACTTCAATAGCATCGGTTTGACTAGACGCCATTTATCCGCGGCTGATAGGCTGACGGTAACCTTGGGCTCCACACGAGATTCTACGTCATCTTGAGCAGACAGATCATCATCAACTTCAGTCTCGAGGTCGTCGGTAGGGACGAGCGTGTATGACGCAGAAAATGACTGATGTAAGAATGCTGCTGGACGGGGGAGCAGAAAAAAGTATGCGACAGGAAGGATGAATGGGAGAACCTGTGATGAAATATGAGCAAATGTTTTATCCGCTATAAGTATACATTGTTACCGCCGAGATACCAACACCAGTGCTGATACCCAGACCCCTGAGTTCCCACCACATGAATGCTCCGACAATACCTGCAGCTCCAGTGCCTGAGGCGAAGTACCTGTCAAGTGGAATCAACGTGGGATAGTTCGAAGGGTGAGACCAATGCGGACCCAACGCTTCGACCTCCTACCGAACGGCTGTATGTTGTCGAAAGTTGCAAGAAAGTCATTTCTCCCAGACCTATAGTTTGTCGTTCAAGTGAGAAACAGGTGTGCATGACGAATGTGTGAGCTCACCCGACGAAAACGACGCGAGAGATATTCCCAGCAGCCTCGAATACAGGCTTTCATGGAAGGCAACGACCTATGTGTTGCATGAATTGTGATTTTCAAATTGAGTCTGGTGTCAGGTTACCAGCATGCCTATAAAGCTTAACGCGCAGCAGCCGACAATCCGTCGGGCATAACGTATGCGACCTTTGAGAAAGTACGGCCACCCGAGCTTCGCGATTAAGGCCGGAGCAATATTACAAAAGGCAATTATGCCCTTGGGTGTTGACGGAGGGACGAGGTCGAGCGCAGCCGAAAGTATGATGACATAGAGTACTTTGTGATGATGAGAGCAGTCGTCTGAAAAAAACAAAATGACACACCATTGTTTATGAGTCCAAAGAGAAAGAAAGAAAATCCAAGCTTCAAGGACAATCGTTTCTTGCCTGCTGAAGAAGCCCAAAAATCAGTAAGGTTTCCAAAAAATGGCGTCATGGTGCAAGGTAAGTACTAATTCTAGCTCAGCCCGGCGTCTACTTTACCCGTCAAGTTGGAGAGCTTTGCTAAAATCAACACAACACTTGCCATGCGTATCGAACACTGACCTATGTTCGGTATAACAAAATCTCCTTCGGTATGAAGAGTAGTGGTACCGTGGGGTTCGACTGGCATCTCCAAGAGAGCACCGGCTTGCCAGTGGATATCGTGAGCGCGAAGAGAGTTCTGGCGTATAGACTGGAGTTCCGGATCACTGTAAGGCTCAGATATATCAATGTCACAATGAAGCACTGCAGCTGTGCGCTGACAATGATAGCTGGTCAAGTATAAATATGCAACACATGCGAAACATGCCTCGCTGCCAGTGCCCGGATCTCAGCTGACCCCTAAAGAGGGGGTCACGGTAACTTGGGGGCTTATCACCACAGTCACACTAGTTGGGACTCTGGAGGCCCGTAGTTGGCCCCGGCGGTAGCGACTCGGGCAATCAATACGACTTCCGAGTTCGACGGTCCCGGACTCCCGGTCGATCAATTGCGATCTACGATGGGACCGCGCTGCCCATTGTTGGGGAACATCCTACAGATCCGATCAGACATGGAAATATTGAAATTCAAACAACGCTGATGAGTCCACTAGAGTTCGCGCATTTTTGGGGCAACGTCTATTAATTCGTTCCGCGACAGACAGTTATTAGACTCGTGACCACGTCTGGAGTACGCGCAAATGCTGTACTTAGAACGGCGCATCGAACTAGGGCCATTTGAATCAGTCACATCCGGATCCCCACTTCCCAGTGGCACATCACATGCACAGGTGACCACACAAGTTATAATGGGGCCGGGAAACTCCTTCCGCGGGCAAAATCAACCTATCATTGAAAAGCCATCTGACAAATTGAGCATCTGACAGAGTTTTCAGTTCATGGTTCTTGTAGCATGACAAGAACGTAGTATCTTTCAGGGCAAAATACTAAAACTGACACTATCTGGTCCCACACTCACTCCTTGGGTTATCATACGAGCACGGCTTTTCTCAGTGCACGGATGATGTTCGTTGCGCCTTGCGTTTAAAAGGAAGAACATGGGTAGTCTCCTTCGATCCATCCAGAAGCATAAGCCAATGATACGATGCCTAGTCTAACGGTCCCACAAACTCCAAAATATGTCCCTGCCCTGCCTACTAAGGAGAACCGTGAGTGATATAGAAGTGACATCACACGAGGAATCTAATGTACCTCTCATATCCAGTCCAATATGCAGATCTTGCCATCATCGACCTCTCTAAAGCAGCTACTGCAGAAGGCCGCGCGGAACTAGCGGTTGAACTACGAGAGGGCTTGACTACTCACGGGTTTTGCTATATTATCAACCATGGGTACACCCAAGCTCAGGTGAAATATGTCAAGTACTGTATATCTCGCGTATTCTCACTTTCGGTGCAGAACGAGAGGATGTTCGATATCGCAGATATTCCCATGTCCGGTGTACCTGAAGACGAGAAACAGGCGTACACTGGAGACAGTAAGAAGACAGGCATATTTCAGGGCTACAAACCAAGACAATACTGGGTAGGCCGTTCGATGATCCCTGCCGTTTACTACTATCGATTCCTCGTGAACAGCACATCGATGCAGGCGTGCGTGACCAACACGAGCACTATAACTGTTCGCACACAGTCAATAATGGCGGAGAGAATCTAATATCCTTAGCTAGGCAACCGCCACGTCTACAGCTTAATGCACCCACAAGCACTCAGACCATTTCTTCCCGATATCGATGCCTTCGTGCGCCATAATCACCACAACATTCTTCATAAAATTTGCAGGCACGTTTTCAGCCTTGACTTCATAACTTGGATTTAACTGCACTTCTCAGGCTCATGGCGTTGAGCCTTGAACTTCCTGAAGACACGTTCGTGAAATTGCACGACTTTGATGCACCCGGAGTATCATACCGTATGACTTATTTCGTTTCTTGATGGCGTTCGAGGCTCTGATTTAGCCACTAGTGAGGTTTATGAAATAGTAAACCTACGACAATATGATGCATGTTATTGTTTCTTACTTTCATCAAGTTTCCCTAGGTCAGAAGAAGAAGAAGTTCAGACAAAAAATGTCTGGATGAAAGGACACACAGGTCGCTCGACTCTTTGCCAAATGTGGTCTTGCTCACACCGCAGCAGACTTCGGAAGTATCACTCTACTCTGGAGTCAGCCTGTTGCTGCCTTACAGATCCAAACTAAGGAGGGCTGGCGCTGGGTCAAGCATATCGAAAATGCTTTGGTGTGTAGTTCCATGTCATAGCACTTCTATCTGACATAATGCTTTAGCTCATGAATATTGGTGATTCGATGGAGTTTCTCACAGGAGGATTCTACAAGGGAACCATCCATCGGGTTGTGCAACCCCCAATTGATCAACGTGGCTACACGCGACTAAGCATGATCTATTTCTCCTTCCTGAATGACGATGTCAAGTTGGTACCCCTTATGGCCAGTCCAGTCCTTCAGAGGGTTGGGGTTGAGCGCAGATGTGAAGACGATGTGGCTCCTACCATGAAGGCCTGGAGAGTTGCGAGAATCAGTGCATATGGCGCGAGCGATCTGCAGAAGGGCAAAGAACCTGGCATAGAGGAAGAGGTATTGAATGGCATTGTTGTCAAGCACTACAATTAAGTATATCTAGAAATTGAATCCTTCACCAAGCCTCTACACGACCTTACTTGCGCCTTAGGGGCTCGTGTGGTGTTTCGAGGCTAGGATTTTCCCAAATGCGCATCAGTCAAGATGTGCGTAATGTACCCTGATAATGAGGTGATCAGCTGCTCTAGCGTTACGGACCGGTGGCTATAAGATCTCTAGGCTAATAAGGCTAGGTCAAATATACAATATCCCCTTTTTTTAAAAAAAAAATCCAATTTATTGTCTGCTGAGGGCAACGCCTGATGTAGACAGTACATGCTATGTGCTACTATGTGCTACTATGTTCTCATGTGATAACTAACATTGGTGTAATTATAGGAGCCCCTTCAGTGACTTGACCCTATAAATGTGGTCAGTTCAAGTTGACATTATTCCATGAGACATGGGCCAGCCCACTGTGGGCCCACATTAATATTGTAGGTCAATGTCTCCAGGTGGGCTGGCGAGTGGCATTGTACTCGATGGTTCTGGCTTGGCCCATGAACAATGATCTTCAATACATTGGAGTGGGCCTGCGGGTGCCAGGATCAAAGTACATTGTATTTGCATGTGGGCCCACAGGACAATGGAAATGTTATTCCTTGACACTTTTGAGCAGGCCATTCCCCCCCAGTTTGTTGGATTACCATTGCCGATCACAGAATGTGAATTTCCACTGGCGAACAAATGACCAATATCATCGGTGAATGCAAGTGTCCACCGAGGAATACATTTAATCATGGCTGGTGAAACCATATGGGCAGGTCCTGTGGGTGCCAGGATCAAATTATATTGTATTTACATGTGGGCCCACAGGACAATAGAAATGTTATTCCTTGACAATTTTGAGTGGGCCCTTGCTCCCCGGTTTGTTGAGTTACCATTGGCAATCACAGAATGTGATCAGCGAATGCAAGTGTTTCTGCTGAGATATACATTTAATCACGGCCGGTGAAACCATATGGGCATCACCTATGAGTAGTGTTTGAAAGTCCGGTCTAGTCCGGTTTTTTGTCTATTTTAGATGCAACTGGTCCCGGACCGGTCTTTGTTTTCTCACCAGCAACCTAAAGACTGGACTGGACTGCACGCAACCGGTTGCCACCAGTTGCAGTAATGTCATGCAATCAGTCCAGACTGGTCTATACAGCAACCGGTCCACGTACTCTGAAAAGATGCCTCATGGATAACATGACTTGTCAATTTTTTTGATATATATAATATACATTAGTATGTGTGCTAGTAATCAGCATCCCTCTCCCCTTCTACTGTCAATGTCACCCCGTAAATCTGCACGTCAAAGAAAACCAACAGAAAAGGCTAGTGTCAATACACTAGTACCACAGCCTCGCAATGCAAAAAGCCGTGCACCTAACACTAAGCCCTCACCAAAGAAGAGTCGAAAATGATGAGCTCCAAGTCCTGAGAGCAGCGAGGAAGATTCAGACAGTGATGTCAACACCACAGTGAATAAATGTACCTCCAAAAAAAAGGCAGCTGCATCCAAACAAGCATGGCATCAGAGTGCAGCATCTATCGAGATCGTGGATGATGTGCCTGATGTAAGTGAGCCAGAGGTTCTCAATGTTGAAGAACTGGGCCAGGAGGATGAGGATGGGGATGAAGATGATCCGGGACCAGACAACAACAATGTACGATTTTGCGATCTGCTAAAGATAGTATATCAGCTCACCATCAGCAACAACAGGACGATGTCCCATCCAAGAAACAGACAAAAAAGAACAGCGCAGATGACCTACTCACCATCTTCTCAGAACATATCACTGTTAAGTTTTGTAGTCCGGATGGCAAAGTTGCTACCAAGGTCGGACGCTGGTGCATGGAGTGCAGGTCAGTAACTTGTAGCCTATAGTAACAATACAAGCTTACCGTTGAATCACAGGAAGGACCACGTATTTGTGAAAAAGAATGGTATGAGGAAAGCATTTCATGTGGGGTCCAATTTGTCGTGTCGTCAGCACATCCGCAGCCATTACGAGTTGTATCAGGAATGGTGCTTGCAGCAGGAGATATGAGAACATCATCATTCAGTTCCTCGGGTGTTGCTGAAGCAGAGAGATGCAGCAAAGACGAATGGGCAACAGCAGAATCTGGACAGCATCGTCCAGAAACAACCATGGATGAAAGAGTTCTCACGAAGGAATGTATTGCATGCAGTTGCTGAGTTCGTCGTTTGTGATGACCAGGTAAGAGATGGTATTAATAGGAATATATAGGTGGCATTATAGCTGATGGTTGACAATAGTCGCTCATAGTGGCAGATAAAGTCACATTTCGCAATTACTTAGTAGCAATGCAACCAAATGTGACCAAGCTTAATTTGCCTTTGACTCACAACATTATGACCCATGTACACAATTCCTTTATCGACTTCTTTTCAAAGCTCAAGTCTGATGTCCAGGTATGTTTTCTTCTCTATATATACCAGTGACTCCTTGTTGACATACATAAATATACAGAACCCACTAGCGGGACATGTTTCAACTACCACTGACCTTTGGTCTGTTGACCAGACCAAAGTGGCGTTTTTTGGACTGACTGCCCATTGGATCGAAGCAGCCTCAACATGGACACTTCATTCTCATGTCATTGCTTTCAAAGGCATCTCAGGCACACACTCTGGGGATAATCTGGGTTGCTATTTTGTTGGATTATGTGAATGAGCTGGAATCATTTCAGGACAATCATCTAAGGTACGTTCCTGCATTCCATTTTTCGAGTTAGTTTATTTCAACTTTCCATAGCTTTTCTGTGTTACCATTGATAACACCAGCAACAACGATACAACCTGTGACAAAATTGAGCAGATTCTTCACTGCCGTCACATCTACTCTTTCGATGCCAATAAACACCGCCTCCCATGCCTCGCCCACATCATCAACCTTGCCGTTGTGGCCCTCATGTCATCAATCACCAAAATTGCCAATGTAGCGACTACAATGGCCATATGGGAATTTGATCCTACACTACCTGATAATTGCATCCTTGGGGACTCGCTGGATGTTGTGGCTGCTGTGCGAACCCTTGCCATCAAGGTATGTCATCATGTTCATTCTATTCCAATGATTCTAAATGTAAATTGCAGATTCAATGCTCTGGCCAACATATTGAGTACTTCGAAACACTTCAACGCAACTGCAGCGTTGAAATACCACTCAAGATCCTGCTTCACAGTAACGTCCAGTGGGGGACTGCTGAGGGTATGCTGGGTCAAGCATATGAGCTTCGCCAGGTGTGTGACAACATTCTTTTCACATGTTGACCAGTGCACTGACTTCATATGTAGTCCATTAATGTGTTCGTGAAGTCAGTGGACAAGGGCCAGTAACTACAATTCGGCATCCTGGAAGTCCTGTGAAGCATATTCCATGGAAAGCATTCACAATTGGGCCTGTGGATTGGGAACTCATTAACACTACTTGGAACATCATCTCCGATGCCAACAACATTCAGCAGTATTTCTCCTCAGAACTACAACCTACCCTCTGGCGAGCAATCTCAGCCATCGAAGAACTGCAGACTGCATGGGAAGCCAAGTGTGATGATCCAAAGTATGCTCTCTTCAAGTCAGTGATTGAGCTCAGACTGGACAAGGTCAACAAGTACTATAGAAGGTTCGATGATAAACCAGTTTACATCCTGGCCCTTGGTACATTAGTTCTCCCCTGCTCTATCATGTTGCTGATACGTTCTATAGTCCTGCATCCATATTATAAACTCGACTACATCAAGATGGCCTGGGGAGGTCCCAAGGAGCAAGAACTCGAATGCACTGCTGGTAACCTGAATGCTGTAGACTGGCATGATGAAGTGCTGAAGATCGTTGAGAAGACCATGCAAGATTATTTGAAACATATGCCCACAGGTGCCACCACTCGCTCCTTGTCTCCCATCAATCCACTTGCATCTACTGAAACACTAGAGTCCGAGTTTGATCGTCATCGATGCACACTAGTCAACGAAGCTGCCCGTCAACAACATTCTGGATGGGCTGCTGAGTTGCAGCAGTATCTACACGATGTCCCTGATGATGTCTCAATGGACACTGATATCATTCAGTGGTGGTCGGTAGGTCGTTCCTTCGTTTCAATTAGAATCTTGTTGTTAATATAGTTAATCAGAATGTCACGAATTCCAAATACAAACCATTATTCTTTCTTAAACACTCGTAAACACCCATTAAGCGCCCGACACAAGCACCTGTCATTAGCGCTCAGTCAGCGTCTATACCTATAACCTTACAAACCCTAACCCGAACTTCTCTATTCCATTAGCATCCACTACTTCTATCTCCGACGTTCCTGATTTTGACTTTCTTACTCAAGCGATTAAGTCACGTGACTCCAGAACCTTCGAGAACCCTTGCACAGCCATCACACGTTCTATGACATCATAGTGTAGTTATATTTAGAACATCGTACGATTCCCTTTTCTATTTAATGATTGGCTAGTTAGTTTAGATTCAGATTCAGTCTCCGCTTCAATATATGTATATAGGCAGCTCGTTGTAGTCAGTAGTTCTTCAGTTCAAACCTCTTTTGTATTAGCTTACTGCTAGCAATCCTAAGACGTCCCTGCTATCCTCTTTCTTTGTTAGATAACCTTTGTTTGAGTCCTAGTCTCTGCCCCAGCGTTAATTCGTTTAAAGGGTTGTGACACAGAATCACGCATCTAACTTTCCAATACTCGCCAAGATTGCTATGGATGTTTGTGCAGTGCCAGCATCTTCTGTACCCTGCAAATGGCTGTTCTCAGCGGGTGCAGAGACTGCCACCAATTGCCGGTCTCATTTAGGTTTGGACCAATTGAGCAGTTGCAGGTCCTGAAGTTCGCTTGGCAGAAATCTGTTGTTGATCACGCTGCTTCCAACTCATCAAGCATCAAAGAGGTCTTACTTACTGACTACACAGATCTCCTTCACCTGGATGATCAAGCAGTGGAGTGGGAGCATGGAGAAGATGAGGTGGCTGGATCATACTAGTAGCTTGAATATGTTTGCCATACCATGTAGTTTGACCATTGGATATATGACCGGTTGCATTGTAGACCGGTGTGGGTATCACAACCTGGCAGGCACATATAAGAAAAGTGCTCAGCCAGTATAAGTGAGTCTCAGCTCTGCCTAGCTGCTATACTTGCAGAATGCAAGAACGTTCGACCCTAAAGGGGAAGCAAGGAAAGCAAGGATCCACAGAATGATGCTGAGCAACCCTGGTGAATGGCGGTGAAAGCGCGAGAAATGCGCTGAAGGCGCGCACGGGAAAAGCGGAATGCGAAAGTGCGCGGAGCGCGGGAAGGTAGTGCAAGTGGTGCACAAGTGTAGACGATGGATACTGAGACTGATAAGGGGAAAAGTGCAGATCTAGACGGATACTGATAGTGCCCACTAGCTATAGACTGATGCTAGGGCCTCAAAACGATGATGGACACATGCATTGCATGGAACTAACTGGTGATAGATACTGAGTGGTAGGAAGCTAATGGTAGAAAAAGTGGGGTGTAAAACGAACATGAGAGTATGTAAGTTCTACCTAAGCACTCTCCCAGGGCTCAGAGCCGAATAGGGAGCACTCTAAGTATGTAAATGAGGTAAAGTGATGTAAAGTAAGGGTCCATGATGAAATAGGAAGTGTAATATGCCAAATATAGTCAGATAATGAAAAGGGACATACCAAGGGACTGGTTGGACGATGGATGGATGCTCCTGGATGATGCGTGACGCAGGGCGCTTAAGCATGAGAAAGTGCGCAAGGCGCGCATGCGGGAATGCTGCGCGTTGTGCGGGAAAGTATCGCGCCTATGGCGCGTTTTGCGGGAAAGTGGTGCACTCTATAGGGAAGTCATGGTGGATGATAGTGCGAGTTGTGCCATGAAGGCCAGTTGTCAGAATTCGTAAAATGAGCCCATATGAGCCCACAGAAACGCGAGTCTCTACACCGGTTGCAACCGGTTTTTGAGTGGTTTATTACCTGTGCCCAAATGAAGCAACCGCCAACCAGACCTGTAAAGACTGACATACAACTGCAACTGTGGTCCAGTTCAAAAAAGTTGCGGTCCAGTTCAGTTGCCAGTCTTTTTCCGGTCCGGCAACTGGACTTTCAAACACTAAGGGTAAGGGAAAGTCAAGGTAAAGGGTTCAGGTATAGGGAAACCAATAGGGGCTATAGAGCACAGCTAAAGGTGACTACTTCTAAGTAAAACCTAAGGGGAAGGAAATACAGTAGAAGGGAAGTAAAGTTGAAGTGGTCACCATAGGCTTCTTATACTAGTAAACTATACCATCTCGGAGGAAGGGATAGGATGTGCATGTAATAAGACTGTAGCACTTGTTACAAACTCGAGGCAAGGCAAATTACATACCAATGAGATAGGATGGACAATGGATGGATTCCGACGTTTCGGGTGGATCGTGAGCTTCTTCTGACTTCCTATGCATCTTGTTGCTTCACTCTTTGAAGGTGGGGAAGTCTCGACTCCAGGCTGCATGACCTTGCATGTTGCAATTGACACAGTAGTGATGTTGGGGGTCTGTCACTCCAAAGTTGCATTCCGGTGTTTGGTGGTCCATACCACAGGTGCTACAGGTGTTGGTTGTTTGGTTCCAGCCATATGGTCACTGGTGAGTTGCTGGCATTTCAGGCAGCGCATTGGTTCCAGTAGTAGCTTGCATATAGTGGTCTTGCATCCTTCAATGGTGAGTCTGAGGCAAATGGCGAGGTTGGCACTTTCACAGTCCTTGCAGGTGTCATATCCTGTATTCCAGACCTACGTCCAATGATGTTCCCACGCCTTCCGGATGCACATCCAGACCTCCATACCCTTATCCATGCCCTCAGTCCTCCAGTCCACTATCGGTTTGGATCCGTACACCTTCGTACATCCATATGTCCATACCTTCGGACCTCCGCAGCTAAGCCTGCTTCATCCACCCTTAGTTCTATCGGATCCGAGCTCATTCCATCTTGGACTCTACCTTCCCTAGACTATCGGTCTATATCCACAATTCATATCCTAGTCTCGTCTTCACCTATACAGTGGCTCAAAAAACCGTCCGTATGTTTTGGCATTTTTCACTATCTATAATATTGTGTGAGAACAAACAAATGCCTCAAAAACATGCTTATACCACATTGTAGTATGGCTTCAGGGCTTTCATTTGAGCCCTACACCGTGGGAATCGGTGGAGATATGGTGGAGATACAAGGCTCACAAAATGGTGACTCATGCGGACAGTTTTTTGACTCAAGTATTTTACAGTAATAACCAGGTATTCTAGTATTTTGTATGACCTCCCTTGGCTTTAATTACTGCCTCTATCCTTCTAGGCATACTCTCAATTAATTTCTGGCAATCCTCAGCTGTGATCTTCCCCCATTCCACTGCTACTCTCTCCCAAAGCTCCCATACTCCTTTAGGGGGGTTTTCATAGGCTTGAAGCTTTTTCTTGAGTGTTCCCCAGAGATGTTCAATGACATTGACATCAGGAGACTGTGCTGGCCAGTCAAGAACATTGATGTTATGTTCTTCAAACCATTCCCTAGCTCTTCTGGATGTGTGCTTGGGATCATTATCCTGTTGGAAAATGATATCTTCTTCATCAATCCCTGATTCTGCCAAGCTAGGCAGCAAGTGGTCATTTAAAATGTCCACATACTGCTCAGCATTCATCTTCCCCTCAACCTCAGCAAGCATTCCCACACCATTCCATCCCATACAGCCCCATACCATTAAAGAACCTCCTCCAAACTTGACAGTCCCATTAACCTCTCTGTCTGTTAGGCCATCTCCCTTCTTTTTCCATACATACACCTTCCCATCTGACCCAATCCTATTGATTTTGGTCTCATCTGACCATATAACATGCTTCCAGTCCTCTACAGTCCAGTGTTGATGAGCTAAGGCAAAGGCTAGTCTTCTCTGCCTATGTTTGATGGAGAGAAGAGGCTTTTTCTTCTTTGTTACTGCCTTGAGATGAGCTACCTTGAGAACATTCCTCACAGTTTGTGAAGAGACAGGGGTAGTGATGGTGGAATTGATATAATGGGTGGCTTGGACAGCATTATCAGCCTTTCCTGTAGTGATATGTTGGATAATAGCCCTTTTGTCAGTAGAGGTAAGCTTGGATGGACGTCCTCCACAAGAGTTTTCCTTGTCTGGGTGGCTTTCTTTGATGAACTTGGCCACAGTGGACTTGCATATTCCAGTTCTAGAGGAAATTTGGCGAGCAGAGAGGCCAGCATAAGACAGAGAGAGGATATTATCTCTTTGAGCAGAGGAGATGGCTTTCATGGTGATTATGACTATGATACATGAGATATTCTGGTTTATATAGTTAGATATAGTCATAAAATAACATAATGACACCACTTTATAATTTATATAATAGTGGCATGATTTTTATGGTGTCATAAATAATGATTTATATAGTTTTAATATACACTCAAAAAACTGTCCACATGAGTCATCATTTTATAAGCCTTATATCTCAACCATATCTCCGCCGATTCCCACGGTGTAGGGCTCAAATAAAAGCCCTGAAGCCATACTACAATGTGGTATAAGTATGTCCTTGAGGAATTTGTTCATTCTCACACAATATTATAGATAGTGAAAAATGTCAAAACATGCGGACAGTTTTTTGAGCCACTGTATCTCCGGATCCACTCATCTGATATCCAGATGCCTCATCTGATATCTCTAGACCTCCAGATCCGACCTATACTCATATCCAAAGCCAAACCTTAAATCAGCGTCTATCTCCTTATGGTAATCCCCTTGACTCCGGACTTCGGTTATCTGTGTTTCCGTCTTGCTTATTGATCCTTGTACTCTGTTCATCTCCGAGTTCATTTACTTATGTTCCGTTCATACTTACTAATATGTTTCCACATGCTCGTACATAGCATTTGTGTTCAGCTTACCGATCCTCTCGGATCCCTTCCAGTATATAAACCTCTGTACAACTCCTGTAAAGTTTCCTTAGTTCGAAGATCAACATAGACTTGCTCTCTTGCATCTTAGACTTCACTCATTCTTGTCTCGGACTTTGGTCCATCTGAGTTCTGCCTTTCCATCAAGGCCTAGGGATGGATTCCCTAGGCCGGAAATCTGGACCTTCGGATTTGTCCCCTATGTCTCTGTTCTGAAGTCTAGGGATTGATTCCCTAGACCAAAGCTTTGCCTTTCCGGCACTTCCTGTCTTTCCAAGACTTCTGTCTAAACCCCGTCTATCCGACTCTACCATAGTGTAGTCTACCTCTGTTTGTTTCTACTCCAGACCTTGTCCATAGTAGCCTTTCCCCTCCTGTCCTAATCCTGTCTGCTCCTCCGGTCCTCATAAACCTTCGGACCTTCAGACGTCGTAACCTTCGGACGATGCAACCTTCGGACGACGCAACCTTCAGACATCTTAACCTTCGGACCTCCAGACGTCCTGTCCTTCGGACCACTCCTCCTATCCTATCCTGCTTTGGACTCTGTCCCTTGCAGCCTATGCTCTATGTGTTTCTATCTAGGGAACTTACCTTCGGATCTAATACAGTGGATGAAACTCCTCCGGAAGTTTCTCGCACTCATCCGGAAGTCCTCTAGCACTCTACTAGAGTAGCCAGCCTCCAGAAGTCCTTCAGACTTCGTCGGATTCCATCTGGACTTCATTCTGAAATTAAGAGCACGTACTCGGGTAAGGGGCACAGCGCATGAGCTGAGGCCAAGCCCTTCGGATCCGTTAACCCTTGAGCTACGGTCTTAACAGCAGGATAGAGTGCAGAAGGTGGTTCATTGGTTCACGTTGCGATGTGCTAGAGGCTTGATCCATTTCGCTTTGGTGAGTGTTCCAGGTTGGAGTTTGTTGCTTTTCTCTGTTTCTGCAAGTGATGTGGATGAGTCCGGGTTGAATGTTGTCGGGACGTACTCTGCTATTACCTGGAAGGTTCTATCCTTGATGATTGTTTCATTCCTGAAGTTTTCACTGAAAGATTGGCTAACACTCTTGCATGAGATCCAGGCTTTGGTATCAATGCTGTCAACTTTAAAAATAACTCCACCATGACAGAGCTTTCTTGTGCTTGTGAAGAATGCATCTTGTGGGACGTCTATACCTCCTGCTTTTATCTCTGCAAGGGCCTTGTTTGCCTTGCTGATAAGTTCAGCTTCAGATAGATCCTTCAGACCCAAAGATTCGCTCATTGACTTGCAGTCTACCAGGATTTGTCTTGCCTGAGCTTTGCTTCATGCTAGAGTGCTAGAGTCAGGTTTGGGTAGTCTGGCCTGTGTGACTTTGGCGTAGGATCTTCCTTGCTCCTTGCTATGCTCCGTGCATTCAGAGGGTGCGTTCTCATTCACATTAATGCATGTATTTTCAATAGCTTTCTCCAGTCTCACCACAGTGCCATCAATTGAGTCATGCACCTCATTTACAAAGCTGTCAAGTGCTGTTATCTTTCCGTCATGTGAGTCGGCCACTTTTTCAAGTCATTCAATGGCTCCAACCATATGAAAAGAGGTAGTTTCCGCTATCTTCTTCACTTTCTGTTCATGGTCAGCTTGCCCTGGGAGGATTGCAATGGCTCTTAGCATGTCTCTTTGAAGTTGTGTTATTCCCAGTGTTTTTATTGTGAATTCAAAAAGTGTGATTATAAGGTTGTCTATGGCGGCTCCTGCTGCTGGAATGAGCATCCCCTTGCTAACTAGTTCAGCTCTTATGGTTTTTGTATCTGTTACTTTCAATGGTGTCACTGGGTTGTTTATTAGCTCTGGAAATAATCTATTGGTCGGTCTGAGAAACATGTTTTCTTTGTCTCTTAGGCTAATCTACAGAGGTGCAGGATTGTCTATTTTGTCCATTGTCATCTAGTTGCTGTTCTTGTTTTTCTCTTTTTATGTTGTTTTTGTACAAGTTATTAAAGGTAAAGCTAGTTTATATCTAGGTAAGAGGAAAGGGGATTGGTACAGGGGGGAGGAGTCAGTGTTGGCGCCATTGGGCACACTGTTGGCTGTTTTTGTTCCAGGGTCCTTGTCAGGGCGCCACTTGGTTAGTAGCTAAGAAGTGTTCTTACAATATCCCCTCTGTCCTCGACCCTCTGTCACAATGCCCAGCCTCACCTTACCCTACATACCACACTATGTTGCCACACCTCCTAGCAAGGAAACTTGTCTGTAGTGGATATTGTGAGCATAAAGAGAGTATGAAGAATTCTAGCATATAGACTGGAGTTCCAAATCACTGTAAGGCTCAGATATATCAATATCACAATAAAACTCTGCAGCTGTGCACTGATGATTATATTGATGATAGCTGGTTAAGTGTAAATGTGCAACACATGTGAATGCCTCACTGCCTGGATCTCAGCTGACCATTGAAGAGGGGGTTGGTAACTTTGGGGCTCATCAACACAGCTACACTAAACTAGCTAGGACTCTGGAGGCCCGGAGTTGGCCCAGTACCGACTTGGGCAACTGACAGATCCAACTACTTCTGACAGTCCTGGTCGAATCTCAATCATAATCTATGATATTGATGGGATGAAAATGACTTGTTGGGCAACATCCTAAGATCCGGCCTAGCCTAACAAAACTCAATATTGTTGCGCTCATGCCACACACAAAAGCTTGTGAAGGAATCCACCTCAAAGGCAGACCTTTCAGACGATGATGTGGAGGAGAGTATCGATGAGTGTGCCCTCATTTGTAATATTAATTTCTCCCCCTACTGTCAATTCAGTCTCTGACCTTTTTTAATCTCAACAGAATCCCATTTTAGATCTCAACAGACACTATTTGTGACACAAATTCACACCATGTCGCTCGTTCATGATTTCTATTGCTTTGTCTGACAATATTTGGTATTTGCTCATATTCTGGATCCTATGAATTGACTTTTTGCAATGTTTGATTACCTGATGTTAACAAGACATCTGGGGTCTGGGTAAATATTCATCAGGTCCTGTTCTTCGAAGCGCTACGTCTGGGGCCAAAGTCCACCCATGTATGCTATCGGGCTACCATGTGACCCAAGGCACTACTATCACTGACACCCTTTTTCAAAATGGGTATTGGGTTTCAAAATTCACTGATCATCATATTGTGAGCTACACACTGCACAAATAAATTCTGTGATTTTAGCCAGTGTTCTCTAGTGTCTATGGGATACAACTGTGAAGTTCCCATGGAAAACATTGCACAGTTGTGTTCATAATAAATCATTTATCACACCACTGAGCAGTAATGATTGTAATGCCACACACTGAGCACTTTGTCAAGCAGGAAAAAAAACAGGGGGGAAAACAATCTTTGTCCTTGTATAAATAATGCTTACCACTGCAATTTCTACATTGTCATTGAATGAGGGCAGAACTATGTTATCAGTGAAGTCGTTGAAAGAGTGAGATGTTGCAGCATGATGGTGCAGCATCAATAGTGTTTTAAAGTCCAGTTGCAGGACCGCAAAAAGACCAGCAACCAGACCAGTCCACAACCAGTCCTAAGCAGGACCGGTTGCAGTCTTTTCCAGTTGCAAGATCAGTCCAGTCCAGTTGCCCAAAGTTTGTAAAAAATTAAAGGACCGGTACAGAACTGGTTAAGACCGGTCTTTGGGGAGCCAGTTGCTATGTACATGTAGTACTTGTCAGCGCGATTCTAACGGTGGTCCGATCATGCAAAACGGTTAAGATTTGATAAAGTTATGAG
Organism: Suillus subalutaceus; assembly: GCF_016647625.1. NCBI lineage: Eukaryota > Fungi > Basidiomycota > Agaricomycetes > Boletales > Suillaceae > Suillus > Suillus subalutaceus. The sequence continues at coordinate 226,024 of NW_024540255.1, forward strand.
ACTTACAAGAAAAAAGCTGCAAATTAATAGAATGTCTTATATCTTAGCTTTTATCTAGATCAAATCATAATCAATTGACAAGGCAAGACTAGCTATATACTTGTCTATACTAGGGCTACAGTTAGCATTGAGACACCTAAGCCTTATAACAACTTTTATTTTTTGACATTTCATATTTGACTCACTTGTGGGGCAGAGTTTGGTAAAATTTTAAAATGCTCATATCTCGTTCAAATCTTAACCATTTAATACAAATAAAGCACCGTTGGAATCGCAGGAGTGAGTAGTACACTGCCACTGGACCAGTTTCAGTTGTAACCAGTCTAAAACTGGTTGTGGGACTGCAAACAACCGAAAATATCGGTCTTTATCAGTCCAGTCCGGTTTTTTTTGATATCGTGGGAATAAAAAGACCGGTCTGGTCCGGTTGCCTCCCAAATATGGTAAAAAGACCGGACCGGACCGGACTTTAAATCACTAAGCATCAATTATAATCTCCGCTCAAAAGCTTTACTTGAAGTAAGACTGACAGGGGAGGCTCACTTTCATTCTATACTAGTATTATATCCTATCCACTTAATGCACGCACTGTGAATAGCTGGTCTATATAATGTACATGCACGAACTCATAGAATCTTTGATCTGAAAATTTGGGTTCCTTCCTTCCAACAAATTCACATATCGAGATTCAAAATTCTGTCGAGTGTGCCATTGCGGAGTCATAAAACTCCAGAGTGACATGGCTGTGACGGATTTTGAAAAAAGCGTAGCCAGTCCCTGCCAAACTTAGTATACTGACATCGCACAACCGGAATCCTTCCGACACTCGAACATCATCAAAAAAAATCAGATTTCACCTGGGTGTGATAGAGTACGAAATTTCCCACAGGTCTGTCAAGAAACGGGGAAAAAAAACCTCTTGACGAGTGCGCTACACATCAAACATTGAAAAGTTTTGAAAAGAAGGGCGTCAGTGATAATCCGAGAGAAAGAGTTAATTCTTACTAATCGATAATATTCATGCGCATTACCACCAGTGCACTACAGTACCATCGATGAATGTTTCCGACCTGACTCATTCGTTCCGTGACAGACAGTTATACATCTTCTCTGGAGTCTGGAGTACGCGCAAATGCTGTACTTAGAACGGCACATCGAACTACATGGACCAAAACAGTAATCTGGATCCCCGCTTCCCAGTGGCGCATCACAGGTGAGCACACAAGTTATAATGGGGCCGGGAAACTCCTTCCGCGGGCAAAATCAACCTATCATTGAAAAGCCGTCTGACCAATTGAGCATCTGACAGAGTTTCCAGTTCATGGTTCTTGTAGCATGACAAGAACGTAGTATCTTTCAGGGCAAAATACTAGAACTGACACTATCTGGTCCCACACTCGGCGCTACTTGGGTTATCATACGAGCACGGCTTTTCTCAGTGCACGGATGATGTTCGTTGCGCCTTGCGTTTAAAAGGAAGAACTTCTATGGGCTAGTGTTTGGTCTCCTTCGAACGCTTTTTCGCACGGATTCCCAATTGATATATAGCAGACAAACAAGGGAGAATACGGGTAGTGTTTAATCGCCTTCGATCCATAAGCCACACGATGCCTACTAGTCTAACGGTCCCACAAACTCCAAGATATGTCCCTGCCCTGCCTACTAAGGAGAACCGTGAGTGATATAGAAGTGACATCACATGAGGAATCTAATGTACCTCTCATATTCAGTCCAATATGCAGATCTTGCCATCATCGACCTATCTAAAGCAGCTACCGCAGAAGGCCGCGCGGAACTAGCGGTTGAACTACGAGAGGCCTTGACTACTCATGGGTTTTGCTATATTATCAACCACGGGTACACCCAAGCTCAGGTGAAATATGTCAAGTACTGTTTCTCTCGCGTATTCTCATTTTCGGTGCAGAACGAGAGGATGTTCGATATCGTAGATATCCCCATGTCCGGTGTACCTGAAGACGAGAAACGGGCGTACACTGGAGACAGCAAGAAGACAGGCATACTTCAAGGCTACAAACCAAGACAATACTGGGTAGATCGTTCGACGATCTCTGCCATTTACTACTGTTGATTCCTCATGAATAGCACATCGATGCTGGCGTGCGTGATCAACTCGAGCACTATGCCTGTTCGTACACAGTCAATAATGGCGGAGAGAATCTAACATCCTTAACTAGGCAAACCGCCACGTCTACAGCGTGATGCACCCACAAGCACTCAGACCATTTCTTCCCGATCTCGATGCCTTCGTGCGCCATAATCACAACAACATTCTTCATAAAATTTGCAGGCGCGTTTGCAGCCTTGGCTCCAGAACTTGGATTTAACTGCGCTTCTCAGGCTCATGGCGTTGAGCCTTGAACTTCCTGAAGACACGTTCGTGAAATTGCACGACTTTGATGCACCCGGAATATCATACCGTATGACTTATTTCGTTTCTTGATGGCGTTCGAGGCTCTGATATAGCCACTAGTGAGCTTTATGAAATAGTAAACCTACGACAATATGATGCATGCTATTGTATCTTACTTTCTTTAAGTTTCCCTAGGTCAGAAGAAGAGGAAGTCCGGACAAAAAATGTCTGGATGAAAGGACACACAGGTCGCTCTACTCTTTGCCAAATGTGGTCTTGCTCCACACCGCAGCAGACTTCGGAAGTATCACTCTACTCTGGAGTCAGCCTGTTGCTGCCTTACAGATCCAAACGAAGGAGGGCTGGCGCTGGGTCAAGCATATCGAAAATGCTTTGGTGTGTAGTTCCATGTCATAGCACTTCTATCTGACATAAATGCTTTAGCTCATGAATATTGGTGATTCGATGGAGTTTCTCACAGGAGGATTCTACAAAGGAACCATCCACCGGGTTGTGCAACCCCCGATTGATCAACGTGGCTACACGCGGCTAAGCTTGATCTATTTCTCCTTCCTGAATGACGATGTCAAGTTGGTACCCTCTTATGGCCAGTCCAGTCCTTCAGAGGGTTGGGGTTGAGCGCAGATGTGAAGACGATGTAGCTCCTACCATGAAGGCCTGGAGAGTTGCGAGAATCAGTGCATATGGCACGAGCGATCTGCAGAAGGGCAAAGAACCTGGCATAGAGGAAGAGGTATTGAATGGCATTGTTGTCAATTACTACAATTAGGTATATCTAGAAACTGAATCCACCTTCACCAGGCCTCTGCACGACCTTACTTGCGCCTCAGGGGCTCGTGTGATGTTTCGAAGCTAGGATTTTCCCGAATGCGCATCAGTCAAGATGTGCGCAATGTGCCCTGATAATGAGGTGATCAGCTGCTCCAATATTACGGACCGGTGGCCATAAGATCTCTAGGCTTATAAGGCTAGGTGAAATATACAATCTCCCCTGTTCTTGACCCTCTGTCACAATGCCCAGCCTCACCTACCCTACGTACCGCACTACGTTGCCGCACCTCCTAGCAAGGAAATTTGTCTGTGTCAAGCTATCTGCTTAATGCCAAACGCTGAGGTGTGAATTGACAGTGGATTATGCCGACCTTGCTATCATCGACATATCGAAAGCTGATACTGAAGAAGGTCGAGATGCGCTAGCGATTGAAGTAAGGGAGGCCCCTCCTTGACCACGGGTTCTTCTATGTCGTGAATCATGGGTATTCGCAAGACCAGGTGAGGCGATTCTTTCATGTCTCGTGTGGATCGTTAATACCATCTCGACGCAGACAGATCGCATGTTTGACATCGCGGACCTACCCTTTTCGGCCTTCAGTGACGACCGAGAAGAAAGTTTAGGACGGAACAATGAAACAAAGCGGTTCATACCAAGGATTATAAATTGCGACCAGTACTGGGTGCTGTTTGTCGTGTCTTGCCCAACATATGAGCGTTTGGTTTACGCAAGTCAATCGAATTTGCATGTTGACGCTGGGGTCCGTGATCAGATTGAGCACTATAATAGTGAGCAGAATGTATTCGTGTCTTTCTGCTTGACTCACCTGACATTCTTCTAGTCAATCGCGATGTGACCAAACGGGGACACCCCAGAGGGACCCTCCGTCCTCTTCTCCCAGAAATCAAGGGTTCAGCCAGAACACCATCACTTCAACGTGTTGCATCCCATGCTGAAGTACATATATAAAGCATGTTGCGCTGGGGATGACCAACTGATTACATTTCTCTCAGGCTTATTGCACGCAGCCTCGAGCTACCCGAAGACACGCTGGTCAATAACCATGATTATGACGCCGTAGGCGAGACGTATGGTACATACTTTTTGAATCATTCCAAATTGTTTGCCTGACTTATCCATCAGTCCAGGTTCATGAAGTAGTAAGTGTTGTCTTGAATTTATAGTCCTTCACAAGTCCATGTAGTTTTAGTTACCCAAGAACAGAGGAAGAAGAAATCAAAACAAAGAACGTTTGGCTTAAGGGACACACAGGTCAGTGACCTTAATCGTGAAACAAATACCTGTTTCTTACAGTGTCACCGCAAGACTTTGGAAGCATTACGATTCTGTGGAGTCAGCCTGTCGCTGCACTGCAGATTCTGACCCGTGACGGTACATGGCGCTGGATCCGCCATATCGAAAATGCACTCGTAGGCTGTCACTTTCTACGTCTCAACGTATCACATAGTGAAGGGATTATAGGTCGTCAATGCAGGCGATGCATTGAATTTCCTTACCGGCGGGTATTACAAGGGCACAATTCATCGTGTTGTAAAGCCCCCAGAGGATCAGCGGAACTACACTCGCCCTCGGAGTCTTCTACTTTGTCATGCCCAACGACGATGTCAAGTTGGTGCCAATGGCCGAAAGTCCAGTCCTGCAGAGAGCTGGAATTCAGAGTCGTTGCGACGATAGCGAGGCACAGACGATGGAACAATGGAGGAAAGCGAGGACATCTGGCCTATGGCCAATCAGAACTGGAGAATAGACAAGGAGAAAGGCGTGGAACAAGAAGTCATCAATGGGGTGTTAGTTAAGCACTACAACTGAAGCTTGGAACTTCAAGATGTTAGATGTACTTGCTCTTTCATCATCCTTGATGAACATGTCGTCAACAATATATACAATGAGAATCTAGGCAGTCGTGCCTGCACTGGTGATTGGTATTGGAAAGCATATAGATTCTAATGAACTGCATACGTACATCCTATCTGCGATTACTTAGCAGCCGAAGTGCAAGCTCTTCCTCGTCTTCAAGGCCACTAGAATATGTTTTGGTTGAAGTTGAACGTTTACTCCGCTTGAGTGGCGGCGGCGACGTGTCCTGCACATCCATTCTTCGGACGACAGGTCAAATTCAGGGGATATATACCCGTCCTCAGCAGAGGGTGCAAGTTCCGCAATAGCTCCCCCATGGACATCATCGCGATCAACCTGGAAAACACATTCTGAGCAAGATCTCGCGACAAAGGAACACTGAACTTACACCATTCTCGCGATCCTTGCGCTTGCGTTTCTTTTCGCGTTTTTTGTCCTTAGCTTCCATTTTATCAACCACATCTGCACCCTTCAGCTTGTCCTTCTCCCCTTCCACAAAGGCCTTTCCAGCTTCTTCGCCCCTTCCAGACCCCCTTTGTAGAATTCTGTAGGGTCCACCATTTCGTAAATTTCGTGAGGGTTCCCCTCGTCATCGAATATCAACTTATGTCCCAATTGGCCATATTTAGCAACTGCGCGTTTCGTTCTGGACAGCTTGAGCTTCCTCTTCGAAAGGTTGTCTATCTCCGGGTTTGCATCAGTGTCAGATAAGTCATGATTTGAGCGCTTGAGCGTGATGAAGTCTTCATCGTCATCAACCGCGTCGCCATGATCAATCAATTTCGAGTAGTGCGCAGAAAGAATATTTTGATTTTTGCGCTCAAACATTCGGTCGTATTTCGTGCGCACACCGGGCTGCAATACCCGAGTTAGGAAAAATAAAAGGAATGCAATGTCACACACTTTAGTAGATATGGAAAGCTTTGAATCAACCTTGACCTCGGAGTCTGGGGCAAGAGCAGTGTCACTTAACACCATCGTCATCCGACACAGCAGCTTCTTCGGAGTCATCTTCGTTATCAGAAGACCCTTGCTTAGCCTCCGCTTCAATTTCGGCTCTGAATAGCTGCCACCGTTCGAGACGAATTCTTTTGTTTCTTTACAAGTTCTCTGTTTAAAAACTTGATCTTTGGCGCGCCCGGCAGCCCAAGAGACTCGGCGAATTTCTCCACAGGAAGCTCGTCGACTTTGAATATCGATTTATCCTGTAAAGGTGGACAGAACGGACATAGGATACAAAGCCTGAACCTCCAGATGAGTAGCAAAACTCACCACGCAGACACGGAGTAGTAAAACATACACGTGCCCGAGATACTTGATCCTGTGGCTCCTGGAAAGAGAGCTCTGGAGTTGGTTTTGTATATCTATTGGGTTTTGCTAGGTCTAATCTTGACTGTTTTCGATCTTGATACTTTCTTCTCTAGTGCGCTTTCATGCCCGGTTCTTCGCTGGCATGAGGAGTAGCAAGCCACTTCCAGAAGCTTCTCATACGCGCCGTTCTGCCCACTCGGTGGATGTAGGTGTCAGCGTCCTCTGGAGCATCGACTTGCACCACCCAATCGACTGAAGGAAAGTCCAAACCGCGTGCGCTATGTCAGTGGCGAATAGTACCGCGTGTTGAGAGATGTAAATCGAGTGTACATCGTCAGTCTGGCAGATTGTTTTGTTTCCCATGCAGATGCAGTAGCGGCATTCCGGGATGCATCTTGCAAAAAGTCTCGAAAACGAAACGAACTTGCTTCCCCAGTCGACACGAAGACAAGGACCTTGGAGTGTAGGTGAGTTGTTGATGAATGACCACAGGAACGTCAAGCTTTTTGTCCAACGTGCAGACGGAGTAGTACTGTGCCGGGGAGCGGGGAGTAGCCGACGAGCTGCCGGTCGTCCACGCCAATGAGGGACAGGGTCTTTGAGGCTCAAGCGAGCTAATTGTGACCAGACGGGTTTGTGTAGCTGAGAAAAGTAGAGTTTGGCGTGATTCGGAAGGTAGCAAGTATGCAGATAATGTCTTGGCAAAATCCCCTGTCTAGTATGCGATCCGCTTCGTCCAGAACTTACAAGCATGGTTATCCTTGGTGAAGATGCGCAGTCCGTACTTACTGAGAACTTGCAAGTTCATCACACTCGAAGCCGAATGTCTGATCCATTGTGCTGCAACAGTCGACCTGGTGTGGCGACCAGAATATCATTCGAGCGAGCCCCCCCGGCCCCTCTCATCCTTTAGGTTTTTTCCGGCCTATCACGAGCCCTGCAGAAAATGCGTTGAAAAGCTCCAACGGAACGCAAGACGTCGAAGATTTGTACAGCCTTGGACATGTAACCATCAAGTGACTGAAAACCAAGGATAGGCAGGACGTACCAATTCACGCGTCGGTGAAATTATTACCCGCACCTAAACCATCCTGGGCCCCCCATTTTCTTCTGTAAAGTATCTCCAGCGTTGGAATGAGAAAGGCAAGAGTTTTTTTCCGCCTACCAGTGCGAGCAGCTGCAAGTACAATCTTTGCCCTTCAAAGACACTGGTATACTAGTTGCTTGGATTTCTGTCATGGTAACGAAGAACGATTTTTTGAGTCCTGAATGTGGAAGATATCATGATCAGTCGCGTTCGGTGTGATATATGTCACACCTTTTTTCGAGAATTCGGAAATAGGAAGATCAGAAAAAGCCTTGAAGACCGTCTCGTGGCTCCTGACCCGCCTTTGAGATGGAGTTGCGTTCAGCAGTACAAAGACTGAATAACTCACGAATTCCATCACCGCACGTTCCAAAGCCTCAATATGCTGCTTCTCTGAGAGCCTTTTGGCTTTCGCCAGTCGCAAACCGTGCTTCGCATTCTTTCGTGGCTTTTTCAATTGCTTCGGTGTCGAAGGTCCTGCTTGATCTGCCATTTTGATGACGATCCGAAGATTAGAGTGACCTCGAAGTTGCAGGAGACTGAGGAGTTATACTAACTTTTCTAACGGCTCACCGGAGACTCAGATCTGCAGACTTGAATTTGTGCTTACGTCAGCTATTTTCGGTCAAATTCAGATGCGGCTACCAAGTTGTGCCAACTTCAAGAAAATTGGATGGGATAGTTTGAAATTGGACGTTGGGAGAGTGCAAGAAACAAAAAAAAAATAGAAATTGAATACCAGAACACAATCAAATCAAATGAGATAAATACTGGAACGTGATAAACGAAGAGTGTTGTGAAGAAGCTGTACATTTTGTATCCAATGTGAGTGTCCTAACTATGAGATGGAGGATCCAAATGCGAATGTTCAATGCACGAGACGATGTTTGCGAATGAGGATAGGTAAAGCAGAGTTCCAAAACTCCTAGTGAAGTAGCCAAACCTAGATGTAGAGGAAGGCTCATACAGACGAGCACTGATACACACCGATGGTTTCTGAATTACAGCTGGCGGCACGCCAGTTTGTTGCTCCTCCCTAATTGACCAAGGGCAGGAGTAGAAGCAGAGGTCGCGATGGCTGTGATTGTAGCGCCGCTATTGGTTGTTCCAACAGGCACTGGAGGAGGCTTTCTTCTCTTGGGCGGAGCAGGTGCCGGCCTTCGAACCTTGTGATTGACTGTAGGAAGGTTCAAAGAACTAGACGAAGGCGGTCTAGGTTGTTGCACGAGAACGCCCTTCTCTGGATGGAGTGCGACGGCACTAGTGACATCGTCAGCAGAACTAGCTTTCTCTCGTCGTCTAGATGCAGCAATGGTTGCAGCCGCTAAACTCGTTACGCTGTCTGGGCTAGAACGCATGTATGTGGTTTTTACCGATCGTGGAGGGGGTAGTCGCGGAGATGTAGGATTGTGTACGCTTTCAACACTTCTACAGTGCTTTATAACCTTCGGCTTCGAGCTCAGCGCCTTGGAAGCAGAGTCATGCTCCACGTCTGGGGACGTTGGTGCTCGAGAGGACACAGTGTCTTGCCTCGTGGACGCAATGATGTCGTGACTTGGGCTGCTGTGTCGAAAATCCCCTTGACGCTTGAGTGTCTCTTTATCGTGTGACGTCCTTCGCAACTGCATACACCACTCCCCTCCGAGACATCGTTCGACCAAACGTTTCGTTGTGGGGTTGATGTCTCGGATATTTCCATTTTGAATAAGGGATTCGAGGGCAAGAACAATTTGAGGACGTTTATATGGCACATCCCGCATTTGCGTCTTCGTGAGCAGTGGATGCATAACACGGAGATAGGTATGTCGAAGCTGTGAAGAATACAGTCAGACCGCTTCCGTGTGCAATGCTGCAATACTCACAGATTCACTCTCCTCATCAAGGTCAACCAGTTCGCGTAGGAAGACATCCACAAGGACACATAGATCGTTTGTGTAAAAATATTCTGACGTTGCCTTGTTGGTGAAAAGAATGTAAAGAAGCTTGAGCACCAGAAGTTGCATACACAGGTCTTCAGCAGATCGTGCTATCAAACGAATATTAGTCGGTTACTCGACAATGCCTTTAGTTACTCACAGGCACGATTGAGCATGAATATCATGTTTTCACCAAAAGTCTTGCTAGATCCGAGACGAGATATCAGGACGGTAAGAACTCGATTTTGCAATTCTGGCTCCTTAGCTCCAGGTTGTTGATTATTGCTTAAACAGGCTACCATGAATTGCTCATTCAATGCAACCTGACAACGAAATTAGATGCAACCTTCATAGAAATTCGGCGCTCTCACGATCAATTTAATCACGGAGTAATTCAGAGTTTCATCGGGCATAAATCGAGTCTGCTCTATAAGCTCAAACAAATTGTCGAGAAACTGATCGTTGAAAACATCTGTATAGGGTTATTGGCGGATCATCGTCAAAGCAACAGGATCACGTACTCAGATCATGTAAAGACAGTTTTTGAACCCTGCACACTTCATAGAGTAGCCTCAGACTCAGACTCCTTAACTTCGCTTCTATAGGTATGTGGCCAACCACCATGCTGGAGCGCGAACCGGAACTACTTGATATGGAGGGTGCCCCAAGATAGACGTCCTCTGTATCTAGGTTTATTTCCACTAAAACGTGATCCATGAGAAGCGGTATTAGTGGTTGCCAATGCTTATGAGAGCGAATAAAGTTCGATTGACGGCGACCGTGGAACAATAGTACGCTGTATAGAATGAGTTGTGAGTGAGGATCTGTTTTCTGTAAGCCAGCTTCAGCACTTGGACGAGTGATATATGAGGGTTCTGCGCACAGACTCGACATCTTCGATAGCCAACTCGCACATCCGTTCAGAGTGAAACACGAACAACTCGGAGTCGAGCAGAAGACTGCATGCATGTTCCAGTTGCATCGGACTTTGGAGGAACTGTTCTAGAAACAGAAATAAAGCGTTTTAATGCATGAAGAGGAGGTTATACAATCGTGGTAAAGCTGACCGTGATAAGAAGCACAGAGGGACACAAACCTCCTGAGTGCGGTGTCTAACATGGATAACGTGGCAGATCCGTCGCTGGGAACTCGAAGGACATCATCAAGCTCTAGAAAACATAGATTGACAGCCCTCAATTGTAAGTTCGAGTCTTCTTCCGTGTCCCAAAGAGACATTTGAAACATGTGATATAACGTACCTGACCAAAACTGTTGAGCATTCTCTATAAGATAGACAATTCCGAAGTCATCTTCAGCAAGCATGTTGACCTTTGATCCGGATGTCTGTACATGCATGATTCTAGTTGCCGGGTGGGTGAAACACGAAGCGGGTAGGAAATGTCAGATCAGATTTTTTTGCAGCTTTGAAGACCTGGATTTTTGAAAGTGAAGATTGCAGATCGGGACGGCATCCACTAATTCTCGCAACAATTCCGAGCTGAGCTGAGCACTGAGCGCTGAGCAGTGAGCGACCTATAGTAAACGGCGAGCAAGACAGTGAAGATCGTGGGCAACCCGTTTTAACCGTGGATTGCGTTTCGGGGTCTTCACGGCATGACTCCAGGAGTCCTGCCCATTGACACTACTTAGGCTGAAGGGTGTCTCCCCGACTCTCCCGCCACGGGCCACGGCCCCCACTGACCACAGGTAAGTGTAAGTCGACGTCGACTTGTCAAATTCTGATTGGAATTCAAGCAGCTGTATGGGCCATGGTTTTGCACGCCCCCATTACCAATGGAAAACTACCATATATGTACTAATTTACATCAGAATCAGTTGTAAGTATGTTGCAATATTTGCGGTGTTTGAAAATGAAGTTGTCACATCTAAGGCAAGGCTAGGTCCTGGCTAGATGAAACTCTACATACCGTCGACTGGTTTGAAGTCTGGTTACGGGGCAGCATTTGGCTAACTCGGAGCGGCCACTCAATTATCACGCGGTTATGACCGCGCCTAGAAGGTTACCAAGATCAATCAAATCTTCACGATTTGCCCCAGCCATTCAAACCACCGCCACGGCGTCGTGGAAGCTTCTAGCTGGCGTAGGCAATGCATTGTTGCCGTCATCTGTCCCATGGTCATCTCCGCCAACAATGGCTGGACGCGGATTGGCTGGCATGGCGCCAATGATTTAGTCCAACACTCGAACACCTTGGCTTCCAGGCGCGGAATGCGTCAGGACCTGTCATCCTCCAGCTTTTCCTGGCACTGTAAATTGGCGCGACGTTTTCAACTTTGTCAGAAGAATAACAATTTTGAGTGCCGAATAAAATGGTGTGTTTTCGGCGAAACTTTTGATTGCACTTTGAAATTCAGAATGACGTAGGAACTCCGCATGGCGCAACGCAACTGTACATGTTGAGACTCATCACTAGCACTGCTGCGGTCCGTCAAGGAAAACGCAATTTTAGCGAGCTCCATTTCAATTTAGCATCATGGAATGATCACAATTGATGATCGTAGTCGAATGCGCTCATACCATGCTGGCAGGCAGACGAGAGTGTCAAATAGCCACGATTTGATTGGCTAACGTTACCCGCAACTGTTCACCCTGACGACTTCAGCCGCAGCGTAAGCTTTTGTCCAGTGCGATTTCAGCCTTTTTCTAATGCCTAATCATTGGTTCGTCCGTCTGTTGTAATATCATATATAAGCTCCCTCGCTCCCATGAATTTTTTATGCTTTCGTTGGCCACCCACTCACCCATCAACTAGCCATGACCTCAACTCACCAGGTGTCTACCAGCACTGCTGTCACAACTGTGGTTCCCCTACCAGTCAACAGAGATGCTATATCTAGCAGTTCGGTTAACAAACAACCACCAGTATGGTCACTGGATTCCAACGGAACCTCAACTCCACCACTTACCGAAAAATGCGATAGACTTGGTCGCCAGGATGGTGTTTGTTGCAAGGAACTCAAGGGCGAAGACGATAGAACCCTGATAGATCCTGATGTTGTCCGCGACATGTGAGTTTTCCCCTTACCAGCTCGCGACTTTAAGCCTGCGCTTTCCTCGCAAGTCATTGACATGTCTTCTATAGCATTATTGGATTGTCGGATGGCCTGACTGTTCCCTTCGCGCTGACAGCTGGTCTGTCTGGCTTAGGGTCTTCAAGATTAGTTGTTGTCGGCGGCCTTGCAGAACTTATTGCAGGTGCCATATCGATGGGAATAGGTGGTTTCCTTGCATCCCAGGCTGAGCGGGACCATTATCGGTTCATGCGACGTCACACCTACTCACGGGTGATGCGGAGTTGCATTGGGGAAATGGAGAGAGAGGTATACACTGTTTTGGGTTCCGTCGGTGTCGACGAATCGGCCTCTCAGGCTGTTGCGAATTGCCTGTGGAAAATAGAGGATGAGCCTGGGTTTGACGGAAGGACACCCGCACCTGCCGATGAGGAGAAACCATCGCAGGGGATGAAGAGCCAGCATGGGCTAACACCTTTCTTACTGAAATTTGGAGAGGGGATGGGTATGTATATTTCGTCATTATTGTTGCGTTTGACATGATTCTGATTGTCACTGCCTTTTACTTGCATAGAGGAAATTCCGAATCGCCGACTATACATCTCCGCGTTCACTATCGGCATGGGATACCTCCTTGGCGGTATCATCCCCCTTCTCCCATATTTCTTCCTTTCTCAAGCAATTGATGCACTGAAGATTTCTTGCATAATTACTGGGATAGTTCTTCTCATATTTGGCACGGTTAAAGCTCGAGTGACGGGGGCAGCAAGGAATATCTGGGGATATATTTGGGGAGCAGTCAGTACGATGGCTGTTGGCGGATTTGCTGCCGCTGCCGCATACGGTTTGGTTATTGCAGTGGAAGGATCGTCTATATCGTAGCGGCGCTCGGTCAGGCCAGTCCCTGACTCCGCTGTTCTGCATGATTATTTAGCTCATTCGGATTGTGTATCGACTTCGACATAGTAGACCATACGCCCTAATCTAAAAAAACCATGATGTTCAATACTTAAGGTGCTGAATTTCGTAGGAAGATTTTTTCACCATAAAAAACAACTTGAACACCTGTCATCGATCGCAGTGATTGATCGAACTTACTGGTAACTGGCAAATACAACGAACCCAAAGGAGTCAAGACCATCCTTGTTGAAAGAGGCCTCTATCAATCTCGGCTGCATGGAAAATGTGCATCTAAGTGCAACACTGATGCAACAGCTTGTTGCCACATGGCACGGTCATATTACAGAGAAAGGTAGTAACTGCTTTCACAGCGTGCTTTTTTGAATGGACACAGTACTGCTCGTTTTCTGCTTTATTTGTGACACAGAAAGTAAACCAAGTCAGAAATAAATGAGAATTCAGACGACGAGTCCACCTCACAGCCACTTAATTTAGCCTAATTTCATCTTATTTTGTGTGAAAAAGTGACCATAAGTCGGCGGATCAAGGAACTTGTTATTTTCCTGATGAAATCACCACGAGTGACTTCCTGGTGGGAAGCTCGAGCATGGTTTGAGGCCTCAAATGGGCAATTTTTCAGCCGAACATCATGGAGAGCAGCCGGTGGCTCATTGTCTTCACACACTCAGTCACTGAGCATCTTCACATCTTAGCTTTTAGACCCGCATGCAATGTCTTCCGCATTGGTTTACAACTGTCTGGTCATGAGTTCGGCGACCAGCAAGACAGTCACTTACCATTATGAAACCTCCTCGACCTTCGCTGTGGAAGACAACGTCGAATATTGTAGCCCACATCGATGCATCTTGGTTTGTTCAGCTCTGTGATGTAAAGTTTATCATATAGACGAAATCATTGTATTTGCCAGTTACCAGTAAGTTCGATCAATCACTGCGATCGATAACAGATGTTCAAGTTGTGTTTCGTAGTGAAAAAATCTTCCTACATTCAACACCTTAGGTATTGAACATCACGGTTTTTTTTAGATTAGGGCGTATGGTCTACCACGTCGAAGTCGATATACAATGTGAATGAGCTAAATAATCATGCAGAACAGCGGAGTCAGGGACTGGCACGACCGAGCGCCGCTACGATATAGACGATCTTTCCACTGCGACAACCAACCCGTATGCGGCAGCGGCAGCAAATCCGCCAACAGCCATCGTACTGACTGCTCCCCAGATATATCCCCAGATATTCCTTGCTGCCCCCGTCACTCGAGCTTTAACCGTACCAAATATGAGAAGAACTATCCCAGTAATTATGCAAGAAATCTTCAGTGCATCAATTGCTTTAGCAATGAAGAAATATGGAAGCAGGGGGATGATACCGCCAAGGAGGTATCCCATGCCGATAGTGAACGCGGAGATGTATAGTCGGCGATTCGGAATTTCCTCTGTGCAAGTAAAAGGCAGCGACAATCAGAACCACGTCAAATGCAAGAATAATGACAAGATATACATACCCATCCCCTCTCCAAATTTCAGTAAGAAAGGTGTTAGCCCATGTTCGCTCTTCATCCCCCGTGATGGTTTCTCCTCATCGGCAGGTACGGGAGTTCCGTCAAACCCAGGCTCATCCTCTATTTTCCGCAGGCAACTCGTGACAGCCTGAGAGGCTGATTCATCGACACCGACAGGACCCAAAATAGCGTACACCTCTCTCTCCATTTCTCCAATGCAACTCCGATTCACCCGTGAATAGGTGTGACGTCGCATGAACCGATAATGGTCCCGCTCAGCCTGGGATGCAAGAAAGCCACCTATTCCCATCGATATGGCACCTGCAATAAGTTCTGCAAGGCCGCCGACAACAACTAATCTTGAAGTCCCCAAGCCAGACAGACCGGCTGTCAGCGCGAAGGGAACAGTCAGGCCATCCGACAATCCAATAATGCTATAGAAGGCATGTCAATGACTTGCGAGGAAAGCGCAGACAGAAGGTCGCGAGCTGGTAAGGGGAAAACTCACATGTCTCGGACAACATCAGGATCTATCAGGGTTCTATCGTCTTCGCCCTTGAGTTCCTTGCAACAAACACCATCTTGGCGGCCAAGTCTATCGCATTTTTCGTTGAGTGGTGGAGTTAAGGAATTTAAGGTTCCGTTTGATTCCAGTGACCATACTGGTGGTTGTTTGTTGACCGAACTGCCAGACATAGTATCTCTGTTAGGTAGGGGGACCGTAGTTGTTGTAGTGCTGGCAGACACCGGGTGAGTTGAGGTCATGACTGGTTAACGGGTGGATGGGTGAAACAATAAAGGATTTATGGGAGCGAGGGAGCTTATATATTGTATCATGGCGGGCACGCAGGAGCCAATGATTAAACATTAGAAAAAGGCTGAAATCGCACTGGACGAAGGCAGCACAGCGGCTGAAGTTTATCGAAATGAACGTTCCCCGTTAGTTGCGGCTGACGGTCAGCCAATCAAATTGTGGCCATTTGATACTGAACCGGTCTGCCAGCATGGCAGAAGCGCATTCGCCGGTGATCATCATGGCATGATGCCAGTGCTCGCGCTAGAATCGTGTTTTCTTGGAATCTTCTTCCGCGGCAGTTGTGTCTCAGATCTGCGTCACGCGGAGTTCAAGTACATCCCACGTTAGTGGGAAGAGTCTTGTCGGATCCAAACCCCCCGGATGTGTGGGAATTTCCTGCCCTTTCGAAAAACTAATTAGGATCATGATGGTTGGTTGTTGCCATTACGCTATAGCGGAGTTTGTCGTCTCTACAGCGAAAGTCTACTTTGTCCTCGCCTGTTCTGCACTGCGAGTTGGAACTAAAAGATCAGATGCGCGAAAACAAGGAATGTAGTATCAATTTAATCATGTCTCATTTCACTTTCAAACATAGAGCTTCAAGTTGCAAGCATCTTGGATAATATCCTCTTCAAGAGTCTCTTGACGGCACCCGTCCCACCTACTTGTACAAGAACATGGGGCACTTTGCTTGCTGCTGAGTTGCAGAACTTGTACAGCCTCCAGGTGGTCGTACTCCTCCTCAGATCATTGGTGCATCTCTTGCTTTTGCACACTCTACAACAGGCTCTCTCATCGAAAAACGTGTAACGAATGTTCGACAACGTGCACTGTACCTATTTCATGCTGGAGCGAGTGATGTTTGTCTGTCAAATTCTCGCTCATGAGTATGGTATGCTTGTTACCACACACTCAGGCTGGCAGGAGATTGTCTCGGAACTGGGCCCTGGCGCTTGCCAGCACCGCTACGATCTGGCCAATACCTCTATCGAAAAACTCCAATTTGCTACTCCATATTCGACGTTGTCAGTCATTAGTAACGGCGACAATGGTTCCCATGGGCAATGGTGCCATAAAACTCAGCGATGACGAATTTCTGAAAGTTTCTCGCTGATCCATCAGTGTGCGATGTGAGTCTTGGCGTCCGGTCACATCGCCAAGACGCTGACGTGACCGCGGAGTTACAAATAGATATCAGTGGTGTGAAAGACATTGGTAAAACCAACTCCCCCAGACCCAGCATGGTTGTACGTATCATTTTTACGGAGAGCGTAGTAGCGTACGGAAAGCCCCCAGGTAAAGAATGATCCGCAGTCACTACTGTCTTCTATCATCTCATATCGTCTAACAGAAAATGTGCACATATGATTTTTTCAAAGAGACTATGCTTGTGTTCACGAAAACGTTTAAATTATTATCAAACCGCTTCAATCATCGGGCGTCCCCCCATGCCGGGATCTCAAGCTTCCAATCGATCAATGCCGAGAGTGGGAGACAGAACCTCTGCGGAGTACCAATTTTATTTTGAGCGGATCCAGTAAGTGATAGTGTTAATTGTACGTGATCTGTATATCTATGAGAAGGGAAGGTGCAACACTGACCCTTACCTGAGAATTTTTAACGACCTGGCCATTCAGTACTGTTCTTTGGCAATTGTCATCCATGCCATGACTGGTGCCGTGATTTGGAGGCGCGGCAACAGCACCTCTTCGACTTCAGTTTCTGTACCTTGTTTTGAGACCAAGATGGGTATTCAGCCTCGTTTACACCATTTTAATCTGCACTCACATGATGCAGTTGCCGCATGCATGACCGCTTCCAGCCATTTGTTGGCGGAGATGATCGTAGGACAGATAACGGTGGCAAAAAGTGAATTGGCCAGCCATAAGCATTCACTAGCACTGTTTATTCCTCCTGGCCATTGGCAGTACTAGTTGTACCGTCGAAAATAACGCGGTGCACGGCCCCGAAGGTAAGTGGAAGTGCAGAATCTAATTATGCAGGTCAAAAAAACGACTCGGACGAGCACAGACTCGCCGATTACTGCTCGCAAAGTATGACTGTGCGAAACCAATTAATTTAACGGTTTGTCCGAGTTTGACACAATTCTCCAGGATGAAACCTTACTAGTCCTCCCAGCCTCAGGGTCAACCTCCAACTCTACTACTTCCATGAGCTCCGACCATGCTGAAAATACCCATATTTTACTAATGCAATAGTCACGCGTCGCACCAGTTATGCGTGTCGAAAATAGGTCTTAACATTAGTCACAGGTCATAATGAGGACGATGTTACTCAACGTTATGAACGGAAGCAAAATGTGCCTCCGATACCAGCCGCTACCCTCTGCTACCCCCTGGGCCTGATTTACCGAGACAATGGATTTACCTTAATTACACGCAAACATGTGGTTGCTTACTCTCCCTCGTCGCGGTAGCACCAAATTTAATCAGTGTGAGTATTTATATAACGTCTTTACCTTCGAGTTTTCCCTCGTCCTAACGCCACTTGGATATCTGACTTGCAATTAGTGTTCTCCGGTCACAGCCCAAATATCCACCGCAAACTCTATGCTCTCTGCGTCCGTTATCAGTTCGTGAGTCGGAGTTCATCCCAAAACTGTGGATCATCAACCTTGAGATTCTTCAACTTCTCTCGTCAGGCTCTCGTACGATAAAATAAATATGCTGAACACGGCACATGTTTAACACCTGACTCGTTTATCTTGCGATGAGTACGTGACCACCCAAGGGAATCATTCACTCACCTTCTTTACTGTGTCAAGCTTATTAACTGTCGTAAAAGCATCCCATAGTCTCGGCCGTCCTTGTCGTAGTCATCAAGAAATCCCTCCCCAGAGAAATTCCACTAAATCGCGATAATGTTCCAGTATTATCTCAAATTATCGGCCTTAGGAAGATTAGGAAACTGATGGTGATGCAAGAAAGTACTGTGATCGTAGGGTTAGTAATGCATCAGTGCTATAATCCTAGGCTCACAGTATGTTGCATTACAGTGGTTTTAGGTGATGTGTTTCGATATTCGTTGTGATATAGCAGTCATGCATCACCGGCACCAGTCACTACCAACGGTAGCTGCACGCCCTTTACCCGCCTTTAGTTCTCACAGCCACCCACCCCTTCATTATTGTGGCCAGCGCCGCTGGCCACCCACCGGCGCCCTTCGTTTTCCTTCTCGCGGCCACCTGCCCTTCCCTCTCAGCCTCTTGCCTTTCGCTCCCGCAACTGCATTTTGCTGTTTATTCGCATAACATGGTACCCACTAGGTTTCCCTCATTCAATTCGACCCACCATTCTCGTAACGCATCCTCACTCTCAGTACGTGGAACCACCCTATCATATGTTTGCACAAACACGCAGCCCCTTTTTTTGCCAAAAAAACATGTCCATTTGGGGGTAATCTACCCTACGTCAGACACTACTATTACACGCAGCCCTCTCCCCAGTAGCCACTAGGTAATGTGTTTTTTTTCCTATGTGGTCTACTAAATCTTTCCCATCACCTTTCATGTCAATTTGTAGTTCTACCGATGTGGCACGTGCGGCAGTACTTCGCCTCTTGTGACCACTCCCCGCCTACTAATTCGCACCTACAACCCGGCAATATTTTTGCTCACTTCCTATACTACTTGCATCTAGATAAAACTTCCTGCTCTGTACATCCAATTGTTCGCGTGATCTCTGTCTTGTTCGCACCTACATAAGTACCCTTACTGCTACATATTGCCATTGTTGTCTACAGACTGTTGAATGAACACTGGTTTGTACTCTTGTGCCACTAACTTGAAGTGTGAAAGGTATGTTCTGTGTGATATTGATTACTTAGTGTCGAGACGCTTCACCAGCCTGGGCCTCTGATATATCACAAGCTACACGTCACAAGGAACCTTTATTAGTATCGTTTCCACTAGCCTATATAAGAGCTCTTCTATAGGCCGCTGATCTCCGCTGATACATCATGCCTCGGTGAAGTGTTTAGGATCTTTCCATCATTTGTCCCCTCGGAGCACCGACAATAGAACTCATGTATCACTGCCATAGATCTGTGTCTTGCGCCATGGATCAAGAAGCATCATCGAGATCTGTCATTGTGCGTATTATGACCGATGTACCTGCCTAATGCTGCTACCCTCGCCTATTTCCGCTCAGTACTGTTGGTCATTGCACGTAACGATGAACTCGCATATCTCATGCCCCACCCATCTTACTAAGGTGGGCTTGATGAAATTCAATGGTTCTAGATAGTTAGTGCTATTTCAGTTCCATATGATCTACAATTGAGGGTATATGATAGTATCTATGAAAACTGTCCCTGCCCAGCGTCCGCGGTACTAGAACTCGCACATTGAAGCTTGGAATGTCGCTGTGATAAAACTAATAAACATGTACGACCTGCATATGCTGCTGATGCACCAACACGAAAAGGATCATGGATGATACACGCAATGTTCAACAACCGCCGTCAAATAAGTTCGTATGCCACTAAGAGCAAGAGCCTCAGATGAGGAGATCTGTGACGTAGTATGATGGTGTTAGATGCGGATGGGCGCAGTTGTGTGTCTTCGATGGTGCCGGATAACTTAGGTAGAGTGCGGTTTAGGGAGTGGTACGAGAGCACGGAAAAGAGTGCTGAACGTTGGGTATCGCTGGCAGCTGGGGAGTGCGCAAGGAGGTAGCGTAGGCGTTGTGAGAGTGGCGGCTGTTGTGAGGCGGCCGCAGATGCAGGGAGCCGGCGCCAAGAGCCGGGAGATGGCAGCTGGAAAATGTTTGGGGGTATGGCCGTGTCAGGTTGGGTATCGAACATGAGAAGTGCTGCATGGTGTTAGGCAGTGCAGAACTTGGAAGACAGATAACTCACGCAATATGACAATCAACTGCTATGGGAGCCTACGACGTCTTTCGTGTCACCACCTCCGCGGTGATTGTGCATGGCGACAGCGTGTGGCATTATTAGTGACCGGTCAGCTCAGGTCAGCTCTCAGTCTCACTGTCTCCTATTTCTTACCTTTCAAGTTGGTCGCTCTGCATAGCTAGCTACTTGGCTGGCAAACGCTGATACCTGCCCTCATCTGTATCACCTGTAAACTAACGGAGTTTCTCAAGCATCATGCACCGCTGCCAGATCGCCCAATTGAAGTTGTGCATATGGAACCAAGAAGATATCTGGCATGCTCTCGAAATGCACCGGCGTAGATGAAACTACTTTCATCCGCATCGAAGTTTTCCGATACAAATCTCGTTCAGCATTTACCCGCTGGGAGTGCCGATTCTGAGATCCATCTGGGTAGTATTGGAACAATACACGTGGGGCTGAAGACGGTCATTTTGTCCTATGTATAGAGTATCTGTTCATCAGCATAAGTTCCATTTCATGCCTCTGTGTTGGGTGACGGTAGCCTTGAAGGTGTGTATGTTGTGAAGGCTTCATGGAAAGTCATTGAATCCGCCTTTTCAGTGTCGGAATATGCCGAATTCGCTCATTTCGGTCGCCATCTGCATCGCTCTGCAATGATAGGCATACGCACTTTGATACTACATAGCACCGTGCGGTAGTATCATAGCTATGCCGCCTGCAGATTGGTAATGTCCATCGCATCATGAATTACTATGATTCATCACTCCAATCATATGGATTACAGAGACATACAATGCCAGGTGATCATCATATCGATTCCTGCGACTCATCTGCCCTACACAATAACGATTTTATCTCACGAGAGAGCTTCCGATATAAAATGCGAATCAAAGCTTGAACTTTATTAGATCTTAGAAGACATGTTCGGCACACACGCAGCAAAGCTTGAAATCAGCTACGGGCTGAACATCCGAGTCGCGCACGAGTCTTTCAACTATTTCAGTATTTCACAGCCCAGTTTGGTCTGCGTTGTCAATGGGGCAACTACTAGAAACTACTAGGCGTTCCTGCTTAGGCACCCATACGATTAGGAAGTTGACCTTCAACGTTCAACTCTCGAGCATGGTCCGGGAGTGTGGATTGGCATGCATTGAAAGAATGTACGCATTCTTTACTGAAACTCTGTTCATACCTATGGATTATGTATTGACCCGTATTTCATCTGCTCCAGTACATAATGGGCCCCTGCAGCCTTGAAGTATATCCGCGCAA
Organism: Suillus subalutaceus; assembly: GCF_016647625.1. Classification (NCBI taxonomy): domain Eukaryota; kingdom Fungi; phylum Basidiomycota; class Agaricomycetes; order Boletales; family Suillaceae; genus Suillus; species Suillus subalutaceus. The sequence continues at coordinate 247,778 of NW_024540255.1, forward strand.
AACGCGTCATATATACAGCGGGCGATGATCGTGGGTTTGCGACATTTTGAACTTGATCGCGGTTTGACACAGCGGCTTCAGTACGGTGCCAAGTCAATAAACATCATGTTATAAACGCATGTGGGCAAATATTCCCTTGAGCATTGACTCCATCGATATCTGCTATAGGTTTTGTAGTAAATGTGGCGGTACTAACTCGGATAACGATGAGGCATTTTCAATGTGTTACATATACACGTCAACCCGTTATAAAGTGGACAACTGTGAAGCCAAAGCCCTCATCACTTACAGGTCCAACAGCTCCAGTCATGGCCAGTACCACAACCACAACCACAACCGCAGCGGGACTGATCGGTGTTGTTCTTTTGGCTCGCCACGGCGAAAGGACGTCATACTACCAAAGCCCAACTACATACAGCTCTACCCAAGCATATATCTCCCCTCTTGGAGAGGTCAGAGCTCTGTGTTATAATACTAGATCTCGCTCACGAGTGTTTAGCAACAAGAATTTGAACTCGGGAGTTTTCTTCGTAACACGTATCTCAATCCCGATTCGCCGACTTTCATCCAGAATACCAGCATTGACGTAGTAAGAGTCGATGAGCTGACTGTCCGCGCAGATGCTGGTGGAGGAAATGTCATCCTTAACTCCGCGTATGCTCTGCTTCAGGGTCTCTACCCTGCCACAAATAAGTCAGCGATAACTTTGGGGGATGGTACAGTCGTCCTTCCTCCTCTTGGGGGATACCAGTATGTTCCAGGCAAGTCAGTCAGGAGTGCTCTTTTGTTCTCTAATTAATGTGCTGCAGTGGAGTCTTTGGAATTTTGGCAGGCTCCATCTCTCACGAGCTGGATGGATTGCGAGGTATGAAATCCATTGTACCTTCCGGAGGTCATTTCATAACGCCCGACAACAGTATTTCCAAGATCACCTGGCCAGAATTTACGCTTCATCTGCATTCATAAACATGTCAACCACTGCCGCGCCCTTCCTGACCGCCTTGGAACCTTACTTGGGAAGCGTCAGCAACAACTTCTCGAACATGGTATGTCGCCTAATTGCATCGGTGAAAGCTTTTCTGACAATTGTTCAGTGGAATGTAAGAGTTCATTTGAATATTTTCAGACCGGGCCTATATCGTCTCGCAGATATACGACCATGTCAATTTCCAGTACACCTATAACAAGACCTATTACGAAACCCTACCTCCCACCTTCCTCCAGCAAGCTCGCTATTACTCTGATTGGCTCCAACGCAATGTCTTCACTGATTCTAAGCAAGATGGCGTCGGCCAAAGTAGGTTTAGATTCAATACTGAAAATGTGTCCCACTAACGTTGTTGCAGTTTCTATTCGCACACTCCTACCGGAGGTCTTCTGGGCCTTGGGTAACATGACAAAGACTTCTAACCAAGTCAGGATGAATATTCAGGAAGTCGATTACAAGCCCTTTATCAGTCTGTTTAACGTTACGAATGCCACTGTGACTGACCCCGATATTACTGGTACCGGTCAGTATCAATAGTGTATAAATTCAGCACCGCAGGCTGATACTAGTTCACAGTCAACTATGCTTCTGTCGTTGCCCTTGAATTGTCGCAGAACTCGCAGGGTCAGCATGAGGTCAGCATGAAGTTCAAGAACGGTACTGAGGACAGCCAGTTCCGTCAACTTAAGATGTTCGGCAACACGAGCATCACGCTTGACAGTTTTATTAACCAACTCTCTGTGAGTGCTCTTTACAACGCATATGTTTTCTTGCTTACAGCTTCATTTAGTGGACTGCAATCAACTCCACTAACGAATGGTGCTTCTCCTGCAATCAGACTATCCTCCGCGGATGCTCTGTCTTCAACTACAGTAAAGACCCCTTCTTGCACGGCTATGGTACCGGTTATACGGGCTAGAAGTGAGTTCTCCTTGTGCCCATATGAGACATACTTGCGATTTCCAGTACGGGCAGGTTTTTCCGGGTTTTTGTGGAGCAGTACTTCCCACTTGCAAGTCGTGGGTTTGGACAACGTACCGCATCAAATCTAGGCTTGACTGTGTGAACTTTGAACCGCAGACTGACCCTTAGAATTTAGAACAGTCGATTACGATACATCTTATTTTCAAATTACAGACTACTAGCCCTTTGACCGGCCAACAAATTAGTTAACATCTGTTGGACCTGGCACCGGCTGCAAAATTATTATGTGTAGATATCCTCGATATCCTGACTGGAACGAAAAATCATAGACGGAAAATAGGAGTCCCACATGAGTCAGGCACTGGCCCAGGTTGTGTGTCACAGGTTAACTCCGACTTGTCTTGACGGGTTTAAAATTGTCTGAGCACCAAACTCCTAAACAAGGTGTCGAGTAGTACGATACGCACTATCCGGATCTGAGTGTTTTCTACTTGCATTTATGGCCAATAACTGAGGGATTTTGGTTGATATCGTTTGACTTTATATCCGCGGTGATTCTGCGTTAGTCTGCCTCGGGGATCCTAACTTGTTCTTGTCCGATATTTGAAATGTGGCCACATGGTGATGTCACGTCCAGATTGGGTTCGAGTGCAGTACTCAACTTTTATAGACTTGAATGCAGGTCTTGAAAACCCGAAGGTCGGCCAGAGTTATATATCCGCGGCTACTACGTCATGGTTGGTCTACCTTGGGGACACTGTCCTTGCCCCCGCCCGTTATACGAACCGTGGTTGCATGGTGTTGCCACTGGTAGCGCGCGGTCACTAACCTTCGACCGACTTGATTGAATGGGATGACACAGAAACACCCTTCAACCGAGACATCCCGTTTGCCTGCATGCTGCACTGGCCTTGAGCGAGTGAGGCGCACTGCATGTGGGAATTCAGTCTGCAATAGAAGTGACTGTCCAGCACAGCACTCGATGTTACTGGCAGCTAGACCAAAAGGTCGAATATAATCTTTCATCCATGGAAAAAGACGTCTGGGCTTCAGCTCACTCCGCCAACTCAGATAGAAACGTGAGATTTAATTCAACCGCTGACTGGCAATAATAAGAACTTCCCTATTGGCGAGTCCCTGTCATCGGTTACGACCTTGGGAGATGCATTCGCCTCATTGACTCCTCGTGCGCGTGACGGGACGATGAGACCGGAATACAATGGCTTCGGGGCAGAAGTCAGATCTAGGTAATAATAGTCAGCGGCAATCAGAAAGCACATGATTAGGCTGAATAATCGACGAAATAACAGTCAAACGAGTGGCTTATAACGCTACACCGGTCCCCCCTTCTAGACTTTGACATTTATTGGCGAGCAGCCAGCATTGACAAGGCCATTCTGTAAAACAGGATTTAGTTGCATACAACGCAGGAAGTGGAAGAGATGCAAACCCAAGTATTGTTCTGCAGCACAGAGGCTTCTTGTTGGCGGCACAGCTGGAGCTGGTGCCAGTTCCAAGTTCCAACGACGGTGATAGGACTGCAATTGAGACCAACGTCGCCAATCACATTGGCATCAATGGGAACAAAACCAAATATTTTGCGAATCATGTTGTAATTGCTGACCTACGAGACCTCGTCGTGCACGATTAGGGCACACAAAAGACTCACACAGAGAAGAAGAGCTCTTGTAGCACTAGATCTTGCCAGTCTGGCCTCAGCCGCCGGAAACGACAGCGAAGGCCACACAGAACGCGACAGCAAGGAGACGGGCGAACATTTTCAAACAAGAGAGGATTGGGAGAACTGATAAGTGAGGAAGTTCGAGGACTGGTCAGATACTGAGCAGTGAAGAGATGGAACTCGGTGAGCCTGTCCTTTATACGCTAGCAGAATCTAGCTCAGACGATTTTTTTTTTTGCCTGGACACGCAAACTTTCAAGTTGACATGCTAAGCGGACGATAAAATTGTAGGACGTAAGATCGTAAGGTACCGCGACGTGTAGGGGCACGTCCATTTATCTTTTACTTTGATGTTCACAGAATATTGACTTGCGCAATGCGAATGCACTTGTATGTAAGGCAAATGGCGGTCAGTGGCAAGTCAGTGGTCACGGTCGAGTCTGGAGAATTGAAAACGCGGTTGTCACTGATCACGTGACTCTGTGACTCTCCAGCTTTGGTCCCAGACTCCGAGGTTCAAGCTTCGCAGGTATCAAGTTGTCTTCCTCACGCTATGTCAAAGTCGCCCAAGAAAAAACGTGATACCTGCGCTGCCCTATATTCTGCCGGTATACAATGTGGTATGCCGACTGTTGACGGTCCACTTTGGTGCCCACGACATAATGAGGTAAGTTCCTCGAAGTTCAAACACACCCCGGGTGTGACGGTACTGTATGATGGGGTTAAGCCGGTAGTTTAAATCTCGTTTTAGGAACGACTGAAGCTGTATGCCAACTACAAGGCGCATCATGCACTGCTCGATACACTTGTCGATAACCCGGCGTGCAGCGATGTCACGACAATCCTAGGGTGCACTGCCCTTCCGCTCCTCAAGGAATGGAATGATTGCTTGAGGCTCAAGTATAATTTATTAACCAGGTACATGCCTTTATGAGTTTCGATTTACTGTCATTCACTGAGCGCTGGCGGAAGATGTATAGAAGCTCGAGTCTACTTCTCCGAGCGTTTTTTCGGGTGAGTGGTGTTCCCGTTATCACTTGAATTCATTGATCGTATTGATTTTTCCATGATAGCAACGACATGGTATGAGATTCTAAGTAGAATTTTGGACCTGATTTCACGTGTAGGACAGGACTTTGGTCACAAAGCCTTCTGGGAATCCCTCGTCAAGAAGCGTGCTGAAGTTGAAAGATTCTTGTACTACGTCGAGACGCGGGCCTATCAACTCATCCTACAGGCACAGAATGCGCTTTGGGTCTTGGATCGCGACCCTGATGCTCACGAACCAGGAGACTGCTCAGGCTATGGCGACGAATCTCTTGGTCGCGACGTGTCCTTCCATTCTATAGAGAGCGACCGGGGTGCGGCTATCGACGATCCTCTGGAGGCGGTACTGCGCGAGAAGTCTGTGGAATTTCTGGAGAAGATTAGGTCTCGTCTGGCCCGATACTGCGCTCCTTCTGGATCTAAGTATCACGATGAACGACTAGAGGTCATATACGCCTATGTGCGCCGCGGAATTTTCACGGAGCCGGCCCTTATGTTCTTGTCTCAGAGCTACGGTAGTGTCATGGCGCTTCTCAGCGATGATAACCTGGACTTGGTGACCTTAGAAAAGATCTGGAATGCTGTCAAGACTTTGTGTGTCCACGATATCAGAGATGCGGTGGACGACGTTCTGCGGGCCAGTGGAGAAGGCGACTACGTGATGGTCTTGGGGGGCAAGGTTTTCAAGGAGGCCAGTGGTGAGGAGTGGCCTTTGCACGCCTGGGGCCATATGATGGCAATTTATCATTGCTACTCCTGCCTCCGCACGACGTGTAAGACGGTACGTATATATTCCGTGCACCCGCGAGTTAGTAGCCTATGTTTCAATTCTCCAGGTGGACGAAATCATTGCCATGACTCGATTTGCCTTGTTCTCCGAGACAACCCTCTCCCAATCGTATATGAAGTACGAATACGGCTTCGACGGTGCGAAAGAACTGATACTGGCAGGTTTCATTCCCAGTGACATACCGCTCTCCTCGCCTCGGCACTCCATCGTCTGCACGGATAGCAATTCTCAGTCGTTTGGGCTCATGTGGGAGGAGACGAAGCGCAACTTATCTCTGTACGGCTCCCTATCTCTCAATGACGCTAAAGCACAAGCCTTTGTCAACGCCTGCATCCGACATCCTGACCTGATGGTCATGTTGCGCAAGGGGGCAGACGGGCGTGTCATCCGCTCGCGGCCGGTGGTATGGACCTCGCGGAAGCGACACGCGCGGAGCCGGTCGGCACTCGCATCCGTACCATGGGAGAAGACTCGTAACATTGTGCGCTGCGAGGACGATGACCTGGAAGAGGCGCAACCCTCGGGATGGAGCCACGAGAAGATCGCGGACTGCTTGATGGTGGTGCTCGTTGATGGCGGCGAGGGCAACATGGGTGACTTTGTGCATAAGCTGGTGGAGATTTGGTGCCAGGTGTACCATGTCAAGGATAAGAAAGAGCTTTACTCCGCATTGGAAACACCGTTCGTAGAGGCTGGGGAGCTCGAGCAGTGTACTTGTGACCAACACGTCACATCCAACGTGATGAGCGCGTATGAGAGTTTGTGGGGGACCCCGCCGCCACCTTGGTTAGTAGAGAATCCAAATAGGTTCCGCCTGGCGACAGATTCATTTTGAACGGGACTCCTTGGGAGTTTCCATCACGAGTCTACTTATGCGGGAAAGCAACGGACTTGTAATAAGTTAAGTGATTGGTTTCGCTTTGTATCATAGCGCTACCCCCTACTTTAGAATATATACCCTATTATATACCTATCGTTTAACGACGCGGCGCCAGCCCCCGACTCGCTCATTCCTGGCATGTTTTGTGCCCATTGAATTAAACGCAAACTAGTCTTTATTTCATTTTGCGTTGGCAAATGACTAAATTCTAATCCTGTGCTATTGTCAATTCTTCGACTTGTAGTACTACAGACATCCGTCATGACCAGTCTTGCTAATCAAGTGTCAAGTGCAACAGACCAGACATCTGATGCAGGTTCGATACATGCTCGACAATCTTTTTCCATTTACCATTCACTCATGGATGAATCCTTCAAGTCATAGCCAACTGGCACCAGATTAAACCTCTGCTCTTTTGGTTGCAGATTTGAAAAAAGCTTTGTTTTATCTCGGAACACACCTTGACATTCCGAGTCACTCATGGATGGTTTTGTTGGAGGTTCATATAACTGGTGTTAGCCAAGTGGTTACCACAACAGAGTCAAAATCTGTTTCTCTTGGAGTTGGTTCGAAATCTGCTCACAACGTTTTTGTGGTGTATAGATCCTCGGAGGTCAATCTTAACAAGGCCAAGTCGTCGTGCCGAAACCTCCTTTTTATGTGATTGTACGCCTCGCGAGGGTCGTCTCAAACACATAAGATATATTGCGTACGTGCCAACCTAGACTCTTCTCGACAGACTGACCAAAACAATTGGGATTCACCGCCAAAGGAAAAAATACTTAATGGGGCCGGAGGCCAGAAGAATGTACACAAGCTAAGGACAGACTCGGAGTGAGTCTGACAGTCGGACAAAGGATGTAACCTCCCCACCTTTAGCTTTCAAGTCACCCTCTGTCGCATTGGAACCTAAGAGCCAACGACCGAAAGAATGTTCGTCGATGAGGCTTTAGCGAGGCTGGAAGAATTGAAAGTGGCAGACCAAGCCATATCGTTCTGATGTGTATTTTGCGTGCGCTCCTGTGACAGACACAAAGACAATTTGACAAGCCTCTAAGGTGTCAAATGATTGTAACCGAAAAGGCCAGAATCAGGTGCACCCAACTGGTAGAGGTTTTGGGAGATGGGAAACCGGCTGTATTTGAAAAGAGCCCTCCTCTATTGCATCTACTGGTCTCGCATTCACTGACATTGTTGGAATTTAGTCTTCCTGGTTTCTCTCGGTACTTGGTTTCCTGACCTACGAAATTGTTGGGCATCAGGGACCGTAATGGATCCAGGACTTGGCCTATGCTATTTGTTGCCAACCGTATTTCCGATTTGCTGTGTGCACGCGCAACTCTCATTGTCTGTCCTGAAACCAGGCAACGGTTCACAGCCAACACCATACGGTCGTCAAACAGTGCAAGACATGTATAGGGCAGGAGTCAACACAGGAGCTCGAGCCAGCGTGGGAGGGCAAGACATCAACTGGCACTTTCCGGACGAGGATGAACGCAAAAATGGTACCGACACCGGCCTCCTTGAATAAAGACGGCGGACTCACCACATGCAGTTTTCAACGTCTCGTCGAGCGCCATGTCGAGCTCTGAATTAATTCATTTAATTGACACGTTGTAAAACAGATGCTGCAGATCATTGATGCAGCTGTGCTGAGATTTTCGTCCTCGGATTGGCCACTGGAGTAAAGGTGGAAGCGATTGATGAAATGCAATTTGCCAGATAAGTTGCAGAGAAAAGTAGAAGAAATTAGACGTATCCGTTTGCTTCTCCACTAACGTGGGAGTCAGGGACCCACAGCTAGTGGTAATCCTGTGCAGGTTTATATCCCGGTCGTTCATATCCATAGCATTATACATAAATACAGCGAACAAAAGCAGCACAACTACAGTAGGTAGGGGCACTGTATCCAGAATAGCCAACCTAAAAATTCTCTGCACAAAAATTAGCTGGGCCTGGCAACGGAGGGAAAAGCAGAAACGCACCCTTGCCAAAGAAGAAACGCGTGCCTCTGGGATTGGAGTACTTGTTGGACATCTGGTGGAGCTGCCTGGAGAGAACTGGGGGGCCACAGAAGAACTGGAAAAGGACAGGTAAGCAGATGAGTTAAAAAGTAACGACGAGCTACGAACCACGCCGACATCGGTTTCGGGGTGCTTTTCAACTATAGAACCGAACACCTTATCCCAGTTTGGCCTGCCGAAATGAGTGGGAGCACGCAAAGAAGTGATAGCGTCTTTCTCTGCACCGACATCTTGGACCTAAGGAAAATACAATTAGTACAGAAACCACTGAGAAAAATGGGTACCGCGCACTATAATGTTGTTCATGTCATCCTCCTTGATCTTTGCAGTGAGGTAGATGTTAATCTCGATTCGGTTTGACGTGTCCTGCTCTTCGATAGCCTGCAGTAGCGAATGGAACCACTCGGCGCTGCCAAAGTCGCGGATGACCCAAGTGAAGTAGACCTTGGAGAGACGGGTAGGCTTGGAGTTGTTCAGGTTGTTCATGCGGTACCAGATCGACTTCAGAATACTGAATGGATATGGTTAATGATGTCATCGAGTAAATGAGAGATGTGATACGCACGAAGCGAAGGGCGTGACACCAATACCAGCACCAACAAGGAGGACAGTCTCGTAATTTAAGAAGTCCTCACTGGCACTACCAAACGGACCGTCAACCATGATGCGAGGGAGCACCCGGTTGAGCGGCGGATTTGTGTTCGTGCCAATAACCTTTCCACCACTGGCGTCGACATCCTTGGAATCCTTAGAGTCAAAGTTACAGCCGACAGCCTTGGCGAGCGCAGCGGTGAAGTCACCGACGACACGGATGTGCACAGAAATATAATCTTCCTCAGGAGCGCTGTGGCATTATAAGCCTTTGCTCGTGAAATCGATCAAGGAGTTAACTTACCTAGGTAAGGGTGAAGGGATGCCACTGGAAGTAGGAGATCTCTGGGCAAGAGATGAAGATGTATTGCCCTGCCCGCGTAGTGGTCTTCTCCTTTTTGATTTGGATTTCAATGACTTTGGATGGGTGTTGTATGACCTTGGAGATAAAAGTCTTATGACGTGAGCGAACTTCACGCAAAATCCGTTCGTATGTCCAAATGAGGCCGCCGATGAGCCAGTATCGCTGGAAAACCGTTGTCAAGGGGTGGCACAAAATTGGCTTGTCAAAGTTCGCGTACCCAGAAGACACCAATAGAGTTGAAGGAACAGAACGGTTCTCTGTCCGGCTTGATCATGCACCACATACCATGGAACTGCCAAGCGAGGAAGAAGACGACAAACAAATGGTGTGTGTACCAAAACCTCTCAAAATTGGCACGGCGCCTTTTCTCCATGGCGAACCAGACCATGGTGCCCAATGCAACAGTCATAATCCAACCTGTAGCACCGGGACCGGTGGCAAAATTTGCTTGCAAGAAAACGAGCACACGTTTGCCAGTTGTATTTGCTTCTGGATCAGCGAGGGCAAGCTCGTAAAAGTTGTGCATGTGAGCACCGATGTGGATGAGAGTAAAGACAACCATGGACCAGGCTGTTGCCTTGTGGAATGTTATATTCTTGTCGAATGGGATAAACGAATTAAGGGGTGTTCTGCGAAGCAGGGAGATGAAGTTTCGGCAGACAGGCAAGAGAATGAAGATGACATCGGTGTGTAGTACAAGTGCTGCAGCTCTGGCGATAGCTGTGGTAATATTAGAGGAAGGAGACCTATACGACATATCTGAATGCTTACCGTAGGTGATGCCAAAAGTTGCGCGGGCTCCGGTAAGGTCGTCACTGAGTTGGTAGTTCATGAATCCGAATGCAATAACGAGCATGTGGAAAAATATCCAAGCAGAGAAAAAGAGACGCTTTCCACCCTCATTGATCATCCACCTGTCAAACTTTTGACCAAGAGTAGGAGGATCATCGGGAACTTTGGGTGCGCCGATGCCAGCATTTGGAAGAGGTTGCTGGATACCCTGAAGGCGAAGGCGCTCTGCCTTGTTTCGCTGGAGGTGGCTTGGTGGTATAGAATTCAATGCATAATCGCCTGCGCTGTCGACGAAGGGGTCTTGATCTTTGAATGGGTTGCGATCTTTGAAATCAAGACCGGAGGACCGTTTGAAGGACATGAGTTGTTCAGGTCAAATAGTTGAATGATACAAAGAACGACCTGCGCGTATAACGAAAGAGAGGACCTGCCTACTGTAGAAGATGGATATGTATGATGGGGGCACGGTAAGATTAGAATGTACGACAAGGCAATTTATGCACATAACACTAACAACAGTCATTCCCACGAGTCATGTCGTTAACTACAGTCGTTACTACCAACGACTGCGAGTTCAAGGTGTCCGGACACCGTATCAGCTAGGACCTGTGTTCCCATCAGCAAGGCTGTACCCGCTTGCCTCACCATATCAGATAAAAGTACGCTGTGGCATCCGGCTGTGTTCTAGATTTCAAGTCTGTGCTGCGCCTTATTATGTATTACTGCCAGTGGACAGTGGTACTGTCAAACTTGAACATCATCGGACCTCAACAGGAAACGTTATCGTTCCCATCCTGTTCCTCAGCATGCCCTGGCAGTTCCTTTCTAGTACTCCCGTACTTCAACTTGATCAGGCCCATCATTATTGCGACAGAGCTTCATCAACATTCAATCAAAATTGATGGAGCAGGCTGTCCAGATAACTCCATCATGACCGGTGACCCGTCGCACCGTATTACCACCTAGCTTGAACCTGAGGTGACACATATCTGATAAGAATAGGTGGTCTCAATCAAACCAGATGGATTACCGCGTGCTCCCAAGTCCAGGGCGAATCTCTCACTTGTTCAATTATTCCTAATTGAAAATATGCCATAGTTGTTTGAACCCACAGGTCCTCGACGAAGCCGGCGTATCAGGCCTGACAGGCATGAGAATCTACTGGGTGGTCCCGGTAACATTGCAAGGAGCTAAAAAGTGACAACACAGCTTATGACCTATACACCCAAATTGACCACTTTCAACGACCTATTTGGCAGATTACTTGGGTGTTCCGCTGTTTGACATATTCAAAGAACAGTTTTCAGACGAGGTGCAACGACACTACATGACGAAACGCGTAGAAGGTGTGGCGTTACAGCAGTCCCCATAAGGCTGATGCAATATCGTGGTAAGCTGTCGTAAGGTTTCACATCAAGACCAAAAGGACCCATTTGTCTGAAATAGACACGCGGGCTCGGCGACCTTCAAGTTGTCGAGCATAACATTGCGAACGACTACATTTTGAACGTACCCTATGGATAAAATTATCGTGCCCAATTTCTGCAACTTCGAACTCTATTGAGCACACTTACCACCACCTATCGGAGGGGACCTGTTGTCCGTTCCATCATCCTATGATAGGCACGCCTGTATGGTCCCAAACCTATATTTTATTTTGTCCCGTTGCAATCACGCAAACCTACATCTTGAACGTTCAAGTTTGCCATGAGCACGTTAACCTCAATATGACCACTAGCAATCACAATAACCAGTCCCCACGATGTATAATCAGTAACCACACCGGGGTGGATGACGGGCGACGTACAACGCACCAGATAAACATAACCAAAAGACCGGGGCGAAGAAAACACGGAGACCACACCGTTTCCCCCGCAACAGGGAACATGATGGACGACTAAGTTTACCATGTCCTGACTTGTCTATGTGGTCTATATCCGTCACCGTGCAGCAAGGTAATGGCGAGCACTTGGCGCGTTTTATGCACGACAGTAGCCGCCGCTGGAATCGATTCTTCTGAATGTCTTGACTCTTCGCAGCGTAGACTATGACCTGTTTAGCATCAGGAAGTGGCACGCGCTTCTTGAAGACATGATAAGATTGATATTTGAGTTCAGGTGAGTATAAAGCTGCAATAGTGTAACATAAGTTTATACCCATTCACCTATTCATAGCTTAGCGCTCAGCCTCGACGGATCTTGACAACTTTAAATTAGTCCCCGTAAATCTGCCAAGAATAAAAGGGCCTGCCTGCTTACTGTTTCCCATAGACTTCAAGTTTCGTTTTTGTTGCATTGCACGCCATGTCATCTACAAGACATCACTCGAGTTAGCAACAGTGCGCAGCCTGGCCACCAATCTACACGGACGTGAGTGTCTTGGAGGAACAGCCGTCACCATTGGACAGTTCCACCAGGACTACGTCGGGGACCCTGTTGATTGAGTTCTCCATAGATAGATACGGACCGTGGATTGCGGTTGTTGTTGTCTTAGACGCGTCAAATGTGGAAGCCGTGTCCTGAAACGAAGAATCGCGGTCCTCCACACAATATGGGTTATAACATGATACATATCCATTGAACAATTGAACGTGTCTGATATATCAATGACAAATTTAGCGTTTGCGCAACAATAGACAGTTGCGATGAGCTACATACTAGTCTGACTTTGCTCTCACATATCTGTCCTGACCAGAGTATGTGTAGTCTATGATCTGGATATCATAGTAGCCTCGAATGGGATAGGCTCCTGGACAGCTCGAGCAAGATGGAGATCTTTGGGTGTCGCTTAGACGCTCGCATGAAGTTGAGGAGAGAATATTTGGAGCAGATATATTCGCAAACTGGAAGAACGAAATTTCCAAGAAAGCAACCCACTGAAGAAGTGATAAATTTAAAGGGTTCTGGGATGCCCGGAGGGCCGTTGCTATTAAAATATCACGTGCAGAAACTCACTCCAAACCTTCTAACTCATTTCGGTCACGTCAGCCCATTCCTTTGGATTCACCACAGGAAACTGGTACTACCACAGCAGCCAGAAGGCTCTCCTTGCCGATTTATGTTAGCCTCTTTACAGGAGATTCGTCATGACCGTAACATACACGACTAAGTTTTTGTCCTGATACAAGGAACGTACTGCCACCGACAGAAGAAATAGTACATCCACACCAAGAAGATCCCCTCCTTCAGCAATATTCTTTTGGCGCCCCGATATCACAAAGCCTGGAATAAAGCTAATGTGTCCTACTCGGAATTCTAGTACTAGACCGGTCCTAGGGATTCATAAATATAACTAACGCGATGGTGTCCACACTGTCCCTCTTTTACCCCAGAATTTGTGGTACCTTAGTGCCCTCGCCATGATGACAGCACAATTCCTTCTTCACTTTCTCAACACACTAAAGAAGTGGCTTTCACGGCTTGCACGTCGCTGTGCGAGTTCATTATCGCTTTTTTTGTCTTTGCTCCGCCAATTTGCTTCCGGTCATTTAAAGCTTGGTGCATGTGGTCGGAGGTTGTTTTCTGGGACCCGTTTTTCCAGCGAGGCTCTACCCCGATCACAAAGGAGCATTGCAAGAGAGGATGCCCCAATTTGCTCGAGTTTTCTGCCTCTACCTTCTTCGGATGATCCTTATTCGAGACAAGGTACGACGATACCTTTGTCACAGACTAATACAACAACACAGAATGAGAGTACCACAGAGATAGACGGGGGCTCTATGTCGAGTTTGCACCAGTCCTTGCAGACGGGAGAGGGATCGAGGAGCAACGTCAGTCGGACTTTCCCCGATGGTGACCCATTAGAGGGGTCCAGCAGTCCAGGCCCATCACATCCATGGCCATTGTCAGGATCACATTCACGATTACAGATATACACGAATGATGCTCGTTCTCTAGTCGCTGCAAAGCCCACGTCCTCCACGACGCATCTGGCGCTTGGCATGACTCCTTCCAAACATAGTCTTGTTTCGCAGGGTAGCGGTCAATCCCTTACACTACGACTGCACGAGGGACCTGTCTATCATCTCCCGAAACACATACATAGTTCCATCGCGCTACAAGATGGACCACCAGATCTTGCTACCGGTCATCATGTTCACCTCATTGTTCCACCCGGTAGCGACGAGATGCCGGGCTCAGAGATTGTCGAGGTCCATGAGGATAAACCTCCAGGAATATTTCCTATGGTTGCGGAAGGAGTTATGAGGTATGATAGGTGCATTCCCCGGTGAACATGAGCATTCTCTCCTGCTTGTACTCTAGAGCTGATGTTGCAAAAGGGCCGCCGACAGTACCCAAACTACTGTCCCCGCTATGACAATCACATTTCCTGTGCATGACCAGAGGTAAGTCGTACTTAACCACATTCTTTCATGCATCAACTCTTTCAAGGGCGGTTGTGCCCCTGGGATGGACGACGCTCGTTCATCCAGAAGGTTCTCGCTACTTTCTAAACGAAAGAAAAGTGCGTAAAGTCCATCGATTATTGAAGACCGGCATTTCTAGTATGGTTACTACATACAGAGAACATTCACAGAAGTGGATATGTTTGATCCACAAATACACGGGCGCATCGAATACCACATGCAGTACTTGTGGAGTGGGCTCGAGTCCACCGTTAAACGAGACAAGCTTGACCTCGACATGACGCAGGTGGACCTTGTGCTCGAGCTAAAGAACAACGACGCATCTGCCAGCTCCGTCACCGTTTGTTGCTACTATTTTGTCAACCACAATAGCCGGTGCTTGTTTTGGTTGCACGAGTCTGACGTCAAAGATGTGCTCTCTGATTGTAAAGGCGTCAAGAGTCTTTCACACATACGTGGGTGGATCGTAGTTGTCAGTGGATCTGGATCTGATGACTTGTACTCTTTCTCATCGCCAGGGCTTGCCATTCAGGCACAATACTGGTGTGTGTTCTAGGAAAGGTCCGCACAACATTGCTTACAACACCATCCCATTCCTAATACAATCATAGGTTCACATACAAGTATTCTAACGGACAACGTAGGCTACATTGGGAATACTTCCCTAACCTGTGCGTAGTTTTACAAGACCATGTCGATGAGGTTAAGGATACGCTGATGCATGCGACATGTGGTTAGTGCTCTGTTAGGCCTTCTATCTTGACCTAATATGTTTGGTTGCAACCATCAGACCACATGACATCGAAGCGGTCTTCTGCGCTAGGTGATGTCATCGAACTCAAGGACTACATTTCGGTGGTAGACGGAATCAATGGTACGTACGTTATGTCGATACTTCCTCATGAATTTCTGTGCTAATCCAGTTTTTTAAAGTTCGTGCCTCTGCGAACCAGCAGATGCAACGATGTCACGCTGCCATTATCATTGGTGAGGCTTGAATTTGAACTTCAGTTCCTCCTAATGTCGATTATCATTTAAGGCCGTATCATGAAGTTATTCAGTCGGTGCCCTCTCATTTGTCTATCTAGCTGTGATCGATGATGACTTTCCAGGTGACAATCAGTTTATCAACTTTCACGGGGAGAATTGCGTGAGGCTGATCTCTGACAGGACAGTCCATGGTTGGGCATACACGCCATCACTGTTGATGGTCGTGGTTGCACCCCTCCTTTTTTTGGACCCCGTGACGCAAGTCCAAGAACTGCACAGGGCTTTTGTAGATGAAATTGCTTCCACGGCACGGTGGAATGCACTTAGTTCAAAATTGAAAGGGCGGCTTCAGGACTCCAATCTCTTGGTAAATTCACCTTTTATTGTTGTGTTGGGTAAAATCGATATCGAGCTATCGGCAGGCCACTGTCTTGCTCAACGCCAATGTTGGGTTTCTCGCTATCAACAGTGTTGATAGGGGCGGGAGATCTGCCATTCAGATGGCTAGCTACATGTCCTTGGCGACGAGCTTTGGAAGTATAATTCTCGGCATCTTCTTGGTCTGGCATGAACGAACCTCTGGAGATAATACGGCCATGGAAGCAGTCAGTAACTTATGTTGTATAACTGGAATATTTCTTACGGTAGCTGTTTCAGGCAACTTTTGCATTAAGGCTTCACGACAAGAAGCACGGACTTGAAAGTCTGGCCATAATTTACAGCGCTCCCAAGGCGTTATTCATGTGGGGGTGAGTCTGTACCATGGTAATGTCACAGGCAGACATCCTGACTTCAAGTTAGGATGATCTTCTTCTTTGTGGCATTCTCCATCAATTGGTATGGTGCCGGGGATACAACTTCCAGGGCCATAGTTGGCACTGTGATACTGATCGTATTCGCGATGATATCAAACGGCATCATTCGCATCAGGGAAGGAGAAGGCTGGTGGTGGCGTGCAATTGGCAAGCAACTATCATCCCTTCCGGCTTCCGCTTGGAAACGAGTCATGGAGTTCGTGAAGATGAAAAGAGGTCGAAGAAGCGAGCCTCAACCCGATCCTGAAGAAGTCAGCCTTCACACGTTGACACGCCTCTCGCAAGCAGACGTCGAGGCGAATGCTTCAACTTCACGTAACTTCCAACCAGAAACATCAGGCGTGGACGGTCACGACAATCACTCTCACTCCTCTATCCCTCGAACTCGGTCATACCAGCCTAATGCCTCTGTGGTGTCCAGGAATGAAGGACAAACTAGCAGCAGCAGCAGCCAACGACACGGGCGCCGCAATATTGCCTAGTCCATATCATACAGAACACGAAGAGAATGCGATATACACAGGCAACATCGTCGAAGAGCCCGAGGAGGTCGATTATCCTCGGCCTTCGCCGAGCACAACTCCACATCTAAAGATTGTCGCTAGAAGTGCTACCAATGAACCTTTCCGTCATGCGCCGGTGCCTGCGAAGTGGACACTACAAGACGGTCAAGACATAGAAGAATGCAAAGATTAGGACTTGGTTTTGGTGGCCTATGACAGATTATAAGAGGAAAATCATTAGGCTGAAGTACAAACACCCTAGCTAGGTAACTATCGCCAGTCAGAACTACATCTTGCTGTAGAACATATATTAGATGGCTAGCTTATAGGCCAAGCTCCTCCTCATCGACGGCGGTATGACATGCCAATAAGAATGCGAACTCGGCGTGCGGAGATATTGTTCAATTGATTAAAAGCACCCTGGCTTCAAGTTCCTTGCATACGCAGGCAGTGTTATATGTATCGGACTCGAAGGTTTATCACCTTCATATCCATTGTCCTCATGCTCCTGTCTACAGTTATCGGCGGAAAAAATCTTAAAGTTCCCTCCTGGTGGATGCCCGCTGGCATCTATGTATCGACTCGACTCGGTGTTGGAAATCAGCCATCTGAGTATCATCATCCAAGAGATCTGTAGGCCGGGTGATATATCGGCTGTTTGTCGAATGTAACATCGGATGATTACTACTACACAGTATTATATTAGTATCCAGAACCTCTTGTACGACTTGAATTCGAGCGGAGCGGACGGTAATCTGTTATTGAAATCAATCCATATGTATTGTGTCGTACTTAAAGTCATGTTTCCCCCCTGGTGAAAATCGAGCCAGGAGTAGTATTCGCCACATACCCTACATAGTAGCCCATTCTACGAAACAATGTGAAGTTCCTGAGAGATAAGTTCGCAGTAAAAAAGGAACACACCTGCCCTCAGGGTGTGTCAACGGAGACATGTGAAACCCTCGCATACCTATGCTCCGCTAATGCATTATACCTGTGGCTGCTTCATGCCACTCGAAGGTGAGCAACTTCTCTCTGAATGCCTCTGCGTCCTCTGGCGAGATGGGAGGTCCGCCATGTACCTGTAAAACCTGCAAGCTGTTGAAAGGGACCTGTGATGTGGGGTCTCTATCCCGCGCTCGTTGCACCGCATCGTCGCGTGCATCGATCAAGGCTAGAAGCGCATCTGCGGAGAACTCTGTGCAATTCTCTATCTCTAGTCGCGACCAACTTGGAGAGGTGAGTTTGTTTGGACTCCACAAACGGTAAATGTCACGGATGGTGTTATCATTGAAGGTGGGACAGCATTTGATGGAAAGACAATTGCCATCCCAGATGTTGATAGCCTCAGCCATGCGTGAGAAAAAACCTTCCAGCACGAGGGTGTCAGCCTGAGTCAAGCGAATGTGATATACAGAGGGTGAGAGCTCATGCTTGATATGCACAAGGCGTGGAGCTGGTCCGGTCTTAGACATAAAGATGGCACGGACCGTCGAGAGGCTAATGGACCGCAGGCTCACAGCTTCGATCTGGATGTCGTAGCCGTCCTGCTGCGTGAGGATGCCATCAAACGATATATCTTGGAGAGTTAGCTTTTGAAGTGTTCCAAACCTGCGATGAAGTCCGTCGACGACGAGCAAAACGTCGTGCAGGTGTAACTCTCCTGTTCGGTGTTTGCCACCGGAATAGCGCGAAATACATAGGTCCTCTAAGCTTGAAAGTCGTTCGACCCAGCGAAGGGCGCAGGCGTCGCGGAAATTCCGCCCATTGAGAAATAGGTGCCGAAGCGCTGGGGCGTAGAAGCGCCACTGCTCAGGAACTTCGCTGCTCACGAGGGGATGCTCGCCGTCATCGATCCCACATTGCAGCTTCAGCCGCTCAAGAAGAGGTGCACAGACATTCAGATAGCGAAGAGCAGGCAAGGAGGAGCTGCGAAGGAGCTCAAAACATAAAGACCTGCAGCGATGTAGATGTGGAACAATCCGCGCCATGACTGTGGCTGTTTGGGTGCCCTCGTCGTTATTATTTGTGCGAGAATGAGAAATGATTCGTTGGTCTCGCGTGACGGTGATTTCGAAAGCGAGCTTTCGGGAGAGATGAAGGTATGTGTCGATATCTGAAAGCTTTGTGGTATCAAGATTGATGATGATACGTGTCCAGAACCTTGGCACCGACGCAAGAACATCTCTCCAGGCCTTGCATACGGCCGCGGGAGCGAACGGGAACTGCGTGCGAGACTGTGAGCTACACGCAATCCACTCTCCGTTCAGCATGCTACCTGCGTAAACATGCTCGAAAATTAATAGAAGCAACTCTGGTGGCAAACCTCTATTATTGGTTCGACGGAGGTTACTACGAAAAGCAAGAATTCGACTCATGCGAGGGTTGCGGACTTTGGCAAATCGGTGTTTCCTGTGAAGTTTCCAACCTAGTCAGAAACTGGCTGCATGCGGGGGAGGATGGTAGAAGCGGCGTACTCGTCATGCGAGGTCTGGCCCTTACTGTTGGAACCAAGGTGGCTCAAACCTGCAGGCGCATAGACAGGGGGTTGCTGGGTGTTCATGGAGACTCCAAGAATAGAATAGTACTTGTTCAAAGACGGCTATATTGTAGCAACCCGACTGAAAGTTCTTTGTATGCTACGACATTACCAATTTACCATGGTATGTCGTACGGAAACAGGAGACCACGACCGCTCACTGGTAATATTGTTGCTATTTATATCATCTTCCCACACTGCATGTCGACGACCGCGAGGCAATTAAACGTCCGCAGCAACTTCATGTAAATTCATAGCTAAATTTACCGACGCTCCAAAATTCGAGGTCTAACATTCATTATGCACCGCTTCCATGGCAGCCTCGGATATCTTGAGCAAGGTAGATACTAAATTTTAAACGTTTGTCAAGGTCTGCCACGAACCACTTGTAAATCAGTAGTTGCGGTGATTGGCAGCTGCAGCATGTGTCGGTGGAATCGCACTGTTGCATGTCACGATACGTTGTTATAAAACAGGTATAGGCTAACGTCGAGCGCGCAATCAAGTCTGCTCCGTAATAACCACCTTTTTGCGTTCTGCGTTTGGTTTGCTCTCCCCGGCACGCGTATGTTTCCGCCGACGTTCCTCCTTGACGGCACGTGCATCGAGCATAGTGCGTTTGAGCTTCGTAGCCTGGTAGACTGGCTTTGGTAAGTGTCGGTTGCTGTGCTGCTAGTGAGCGCGAGTTAAGCCGAGCAGAATAATTGTTACCGTTGAATCCTGCCAACTTCGTTATCGTGCTTCCATCGATCTTTCAAGGTATCCCGGTATTCGATTGCGGCACGCTCCCGGGCCGTGATGATACCAAGCTTTTCTGATGCTTTGGCTTTCCATATCCGTACATTACCATCGTCTGAGCCCGTAAGCACAAAGCGCGCGTCAGCAGTGAATATAGATGATGAGACCCTTATCGAAGAGTGTGAACAAACCGACGAACAGAGACACATTGGCTTACCTTTGCATTCGTTTAGTATGATACACTTCTGGTCCCGTGCCTTGACCCTCCTTCCATATTCTTACTGTCCGGTCCCATCCACCGCTAACAAATTCCAGTCCAGTCGGGCTCCAATCACAGCTCATAACTGCTGCAACATGTCCTTTGTAGATGTGAGTGGGAGTTTTCAGTTGCCTGACATCAAACGCATAAAGATTGTGATCCTCGGATGCGAGCAGGACATTCGTTGGAAAAGTTGGTGACCATGCAAGTGCATTTGAGCTCATCTGCATGACAACACGACGCTCTGCCTTTCCTGTGCGAATATCGTAGAGGGTGAAAGTTCGGTCTGAGCCAATGCTGCCAAGTACGCTTGTTTCACTCAAATTGAATCGCACAGACGTGATGGTCTCGGTGGACGTGGGGAACGTTAAATTGGATATTGCGGCGCTCCTAGATGTCAAGTCAGCTAAGACATGATCATAGAGATGGACAGCACCCACTTCGTTTCGTCCCATATTTGAACAATGTTTGAAGCTGTAGCAAAAAGTGGATCCGAACGATGGTGGTCTATTGAGCTGCGAGAAGGGACACGTCAATCAGATGTAGATCTGAGCGTATCTAAGCAGCGTACTTGAACGGTGATTTCCCAGGATATTCATTCAACGGGCGCTGCTCCTAGTTGGACTGGGTTAGATATACAAAAAAACTTGTTGCCAACTGGGAAACTGACTGTTATATCATCTTGCGGACTCGCGTCCCAAAGTTTGATTTTGCTGTCCACACCGCAGCTCAGTAGCCGGTCGTCTTGAGCAAAGCAAAGGCCCGACACTTTGCCCTTATGAGCACCTTGTATTCGACGGATATGTTTGCGCTCGGAAACATTATGCAAAATTACGCCTATGGGAAGTGAATTTTTTTTGGACAGCCAAGTCGATTTCTCAACGCACCTCCATCCCAGCTACCACTGGCAACAGCACTCAATGACCCAGGCTTTTTGCACAACACCTCGACCGCATCTATGTGACCCTCAAGAGCCCCTACGAAGGGCTTCGCAAACAACCTGTCCATCTTGGCAGCATTCAAAGCACGATTTCGTTCGCGAGCGCGAGCAAATGGGTGCATCAGGGGATCGAGATTGCGGGTGGTAGGCGTAGGGTCTCCAGGACGTGCAGGCAGGTGTACTGAAGGAGCATGTTGGAGAACAGATATTTTCTGAAAGGGCTCAATGATACCCGTTACTTGATACGACTGGTACGGTGCTCACCACCATGGCATATGCTCAAACAACTATTCTGGAGTCACTAACACTTAGATCCATGGAATAACGTTTCAATCCTCAAATGTATTCGTGGGAATTTGTGGCTCAGTCGATTTTTTTGACGTCTATCGACAGGCTAGCTACCGTTAGGTAGTATGAGTCCGACGTCGACATACCTAGTGTTGAATCGCATCGTTCCGTGTACGATTAATGTAGAGTACGTCGCATGGTTGTGCGTTCGCTTGCGAGATGTTGAACATTTCCATCATTGATCTAATCATACTTATCTGCTGTCGCGAACCACAGATATAGTATGGACCATCTGGACGGCGTCTGTCGCAAGTCTATAATGTCTCTCCAGAGGATTTTTACCCCATCTCTCATGATCATCCACCATCCCACGATGCGGCAATATTATAGCATCATTTGAACATTTTTAATTCTTTCTAAGTCGCCTGCCAAATTTTGGTCCGCCGCCGCCGCCAGCCTCTCTCGTGTCACTACTCTAAACGTGGTCATTTCTGTCGAGCGGCAGAAGTGGTGTTCGATGGCAGTACTAGTAGTAAGTGAACGTGTCTGTTCGTGTCGATGGCTTTCCATAGATTAACACTCACATACTCGCCGAGTCAGTCACATTACGAAGTCGTCCACCGTTTGAACCGTTTTAAATGGCCGTCAGGCTTCATTCTGCTGGTCATATGATGACGATCTATGATGGCTGTCAGGATAATGGTGATAGGCGCTCTAACGGGGGGTAGTGTCAAACTCTAATGTTTCACTTCGCTGCTCGATTCTAATTTACAGGAATTGAATTTTCCCGTACACCAGATGATTTCGAATTCCTTGGAGCACCAAGGAGCACCACGTCTCTGTCCAAAAAGCTGCGTTGACTTATGGTTACCGAAGCTCGAGAATTTGTAGGTGTCCATCGGAGTGTCTAGGTTACCGCTAGTCGCTGCTCCATATTCCATATTTCCACGGCATTTTCATCAAGAAGGAAAGACTATCTTCCCTCAAAACCTACCAAGTCATTTGCGTCACGTCCAACTAGTAGTAGTACATTACTACCAAGTGCTGATCTTCATACAAGACCCAAAGGGCAATATTTGAAGAAACAGGTGACTGACTGCGACTGAGAAGTCGCGGGTTAGTTGCTTCCCTCCATCGTGCTAGATGGGATCAACTTTTGCGCCTCGCCGATACAGTCTATGTTCTTCGGCTGCTCTGTTTTGGAGTCGGAGACTTCCGCCGAGTGCAACCTGCGATAAATTCTTTCTCCGGATCGTGCTGGTGAGTTGCATTCATTCGGGATCACCCTTTGACTATGTGGGAGACAGTACAAGGTCTCGATGTGACAGCACATTGTCCGCACCTGCAATTCCTTTTGCCCTCGTACCCTTGCAGTGACTGCCCCGTCATTGTTTCTATGTCGCAAATAATCTTTGTTAGAACGCTAGTCGCCAGTTACGATTCTATTGCGGTTCAGTCGATGTCACACGCTAAGCACATTAATAGCTCGCATGTATCTAATAAGTAATCCGTTCACCTTCGGACGTTTGCCACGAATTACAATAAGAGATCTTTGTTTGCTGTCGTGCTTTTCTCCTCTCCTCTCCCAAACAGTGTTTGAATGGCACAGCGACTCATCGTACTTTCGACAGTGCGGAGGTCGGAGATGAGAGCAAAATATGATACGGCGGTGAGTTGTATATCTTGGAGTGTAAGGGTTACTTGAACTCAGAGAAAGATAGACAAATTCATCCACCACTAATGTTGTCTCCTTGCTGGCGCTTGCCGCTGATCCGTCTCAGTAAGCATTTTCCGTATTGCAAAGAGTGGACTGAGACACGGAGATAAGTGTACGGCGTGCAGACAGCAGACTGCCATGCGCACACTGACAGGGAGCAGTGAAGTGCAGGTGGAGCTCGGGCGAAGCGCGCACATGGGAGTCGGACGGGTTGCTTGCGCGGAATCAAACGTTTCGCCCTTACATGTGTTAGAATATCGTTGCAATAATTGTTTCTTAGCATCAACTCTTTCTCGCACGATTTGAGGAGGACCGAGAAGCAAATGCAGGCAAAATTTGGTGCATAGCCTAACGCACGTGCGGTTGTACTAAGCGAGGGTGCAACTCGAACCAGACGTTTGCTGGCGTTCAGGACCAAGCTCTTGGTTCGGAGATCGCCAGCGGTGTTTGTATTTGACTTCGTTTCCAGGTGCTAAAACATATAGTCGCCAGTACGGCGGATGTTCAGTGAGTTATATACGTATGTAGCCGGGGGCTCTCTTTTACATAAATAGATTTGCGGCGGAGCTCAGTATCACCTTATCACGCGAAGACTGGAGTTTACCTGGTACCCGATGACGCCAAGGCATTGATATTGGTGATGGGTTGAGGGGGGTCCCGGTGGTGGATGCACCTGGGTCCAATGTCTCGCACCTATTGTCATTGGGTATCTCGTGAGACACCAAGTACGACGAGACCGAGGACAATTGTGCAAATAAGGCAATCAGCGTCAATCACATCTGCCACGTGGAAATCCAATATCCGGTCGTAAGTTGCAAGTTGCCACTACGATCTCATCTCAGATCATTTAATGGAAGATTATATCTATCGCTCAAAGGTCGCCCAATCTCTCGTATCCCCCAATCATCTAGGCAGATATATAGGCTAAGCCTACGCACTGCGCAGTGCCGCCTTCGCAGCAAGTACTGCATTAATATTATTACTCTCATTCTACTCCAGCCAGTTCTAGCCGTCATTTGTTGGCTTCTGTCCACGATCCTTACTCACTTGCCACAAGCTTATAGTTCTTAGAACTCTTCTTGAGCAGCTGTTCGCTAGCATGACTTCATGGTCGTGCTCTGTAGGTTGTCTGCTTGCTGCAGAAAATCTTCGCTGCGTTCCTTTGAACCTCACTCAAATTCAAGTCCTTACCATACCCCCTTTCATCGAGCTCTTTTTCTGCGTGTTTTGGATTTATATGACCTGGAGATCGAGCAGGTGCGTCAGATTTAATTTCAGCTGCAAAAACTTGGGCATTGAGCTCAACGTTTCTGCGCCGTTCCTCGCGACGGTACCCTTATCATCTATCATTATCTGTTACGTTGATCGGCTAATGACTTCGCATGTAGTGCGCACCTATTGCTGGCCGCAGAAGGAGTTTTGTATTTTATCTTGGCGCTGGTCGACCTTTTATCGCATGCAATACCCGCTGCGCGGAATTCAGTTACCATTTCTAAAGTGGCCGAACTATTCCTTGGTATGTGACCATGTACACCAGAGAGCCTGAACGCTGAGACATACACCTACTCATCCAATGATACAGGATCTGTCTCTTTTGTTCCTATGCTATTATACACTTCATATCTAGTCTGGCTGAGTCGCAGGGAATTCATCCCCTACCTCCCTCGCCGCCACCAACCTGTAGCTAAATATCTATTCATTGGTCTTATCCCTGTGGTTGCAGTATCAAATTTTGCGGCATCGCTCGGAATGTCTATCCGTGAGAGATTTCAGTCATTCATGTTGTTCTTGACTGACATGTCGTCAGAGAACTTATCTTTCCCGCACGCTCCGCTCATGATCGACTTCGACAACAAGAGCGAATCGCTATGGCTGAGTCTCGGCGAGCTGTCACTCGCACTGTATACAAATTATCAATGTCTAGCAGCCTTTCTCGCGTCGTACCGGCTCTTCGCAGCCCTTTTCGATCAACGGCGCATCGACATTAATAATACCGACGAACGCCATTTTTTCAACGGCACTGGATGGATCGCTTTCGGCATCAAAGTAGGAGCTGTTGAAGGCATCGTTGGATTCGCAGCGGGTGGCTTTGCTGTTCCGCTTTCCAGAAGAATCCTACGACTGATCGCCAGGGTTTGCATGATTATTGGCAGTTTGAAGGGGTGGGTTTCCTTGGCGCCACGTTTGCTCAATTTGCTAATACTCAATGCACAGAATGGACGAAAATGAAAACTTTGAGTTCCTCAACAAGGAACTGGTCTTGTGGCGTCGTGGCAAACCTTTATCGACCTCCCACTCGCTCATAGCCAATCGACGCATGACCATACAGCCCTCACAAGTCTCAGACCTGCATCATGAGTCCTCTCCGATTGAAAAGGATGCGGAAAGGGGCAAGGAAGATCGAGATGTAACAATGCACGATGAAGTTGGCGAGCCGCCGGTCTTGCACATACGCCTTTCTACACTCCCTCCTCCCGAACGGGCTATCCATGCAGATGAATCGCGGAGGCAATCTGGCCAGAACACATCTACAGAAGTGCTTGCATCCCGCACTGATGCCAGCCCCTCAAAGAGCAACACTCAGCGCCAGTCTGCGCAGACCATCTTCGACGATATGAGTGTTGTCCTTGAGCTGACCCCTGACTTCCCCCCCGGTGTTACTGGCAAGTACCCTGGGCTCATGCTCAGTCAAGGACACGAGGATGACAAATTCGAGCCCCCAGTTCTTGACCAGAAGAACATGCGTCGTAATGCTGCACAGTCATATGGCGATCAGGACCAGGATGCGGCTACTGAACATGCCTGTGTGCTATGCTAGCGAGTTCATGGAATACAAACCCATACTTTCGCCTATATCCATTCCGCAGTCCGTGCATGCGCGCGTGGCAGGACCCGTGTTACCATGTACAAGACTCGCATCACAACACGGCGGCAATTATCCAGTCCAGTTTCCCGCAACACCCACACGGGCAGTAATCACTGTTTATTCCCCAACTGCCCAACTAGAAGGCGAGAGCTGTGACTCACTGAAACGCTGCCACAGACAGCTATCATCCTTTCACTCGCCTGAGCGTGCGAGCAAAGCCCGCAGTGATGTCACTGCGCATTCTTCACAGTGGTCAACCATTGCACGTTCCCAATCGCTTGCGAGTATCAGGATGTATGGTGGTGGTTCGGTAATCAGTCCACGACGCGCTGCTGCCGATCCTGGCGATTCGAATTCCCTGTCGAGTGCAAAAACCTTCCGCGACAGTAGGCAGCAGATTGCCATTGATCAGGAGCATATTACGTCCGCGGATGCTGCCATACAAGAGTTCGAGATCCGGGCAGCGTTCAACCGAGAGAAAGCTTTGCGGAGACTGAACGGGGAAGTAGGTGTATGAAATCTGAGACAGTCAAAGAGAGAAGACAGTCAAGGAGCGAAGACAGTGTTTGACCAGGTGGTGACTGCATTCCGCACCGCAACAGGACAACAATTGGACTCAAAAAATAAAAATAAAAAAACTACCTTCGGTATCGAATAGCTTTGCTGTATTACTACCCCTCCGTAACAATGTCTCATCGCTGTATTGATAGAAATAGCTGTTTATGAGTAGAATGGGTAAAAGGCAGAAGCCAGCATCATTGGACGAGACTGCGAGTACAAGAATCATGCAGCGCAGTAATAGCTAGTTCTGCTCAAAACAATCAGTCTGTGAAACACGACAAAGTTTCGCAACGTACCTCTGGTATCCTAAATATCGTTATTTCCTGTTTACCAAGGTCAGGTAAATGTAAATCAATGGTAAACGACACAGCATACCTGTTGTTTGAAGTACCGCCGATTCTCCTCATCGATAAGCACGAGATTCAGGTAGTACCGTGTGCTAAATTTCTTGTTCACTTCGCGAAACGTTGGTGTGAGATCAAAGCCACCGAGGAATAGTCGAATAGGGATGGTTTCTCCTAAGAGTTGGTCAGCAACGAGCGTGAAAAACTGCATGTTCGCGCCTACCTCTGACAGGAGCGCCATCCATGATTTCAAACTTTGTGATTGTTTCGCTCTCGTTGTACTGATTTGGTGGGGAGCCGGTTGTTTCGCGTCGTATTATAGAAAGCTCCATATGCTTGATTTTGATACGAACAAGCAGAAAATATATCTTGCCAACAATCACGTCCTTCAGGTGATACCTGACGCACGGTCAGCACTCTGGCCGGTTTTATAATAGATTCTAACACACTTTGACTTGTTGTATTCAAATTCAATGTGCAAACAATCCTCAATGCCGACCTCCATCTTGATGGAATTGTTACTGTCTGGAGGCATGCGATATGAGTGTACCCAGATGTCTCTCTCCTTCGCAACATCCGCCATTCGCCTTGCAACAGATACTCGTATGAAGTAGCTTTAGAAAAGGTCAATTGGCATTTGAATGGCACGAGAGACACCGTACCGTAGCTTGACATTGATGCCCTGGTAGCTCTCGAATTGCTTCTCGACATTCTTGAAGAGGAAGTCGAAAGTCTGAGCTTGACGCAGGTCCCCAGGCGATGCCAATTCTTGAGATAATGACAAGAATTCATGATGGTGCCCCCGATCGTAGAACAACTCTGGAGCCAGATGACAATGAGATGCTAAGGAACCATGATGAATATGTGAATGCCCACCGATGCTACCAACAAACTCAACCTTGATGCCCTCATGAGTCATTCGCTTTCCATCGCGAACGCGAATGGTCACCTGCAGCGGTGTGAGCATCTCGGACGTAATAATCTGGCTAAGATGCAACACATACCTGCCCTGCTACTGAGTCACCGTCATAGTAAACTGGACATGAAGCTGTGCGGTCCTTGTCAGTCTTTATATCCACCTGCTTCCGTAGCTCCTCTCCTTCCAATTTGATGTCGACGTCAACGGGGGATGCGAAAAAGTATGCCATGGACTGGGAAGCTCGCGAAGGAGGAAGTCACGAATATTTACTGCCTCAACTTGAATCGCAAAAAGACTAATGCCTAGCTACGGGCGGCTTAGCTAGACTACCAAAGATTTGGTGTTAGTCGGACGCTGATGGTCTATATGAGATTTGGAGGAGATGACGAGTGTCTAAGCTGCTAGGCACAGTACTGATGAGGTTACAGTACAGTACAATTTCTTCCAAATAAAGAATGTCATTCCCACACTCTCACAGACCCCTCTCTTAGGGGGTCTTCGTAAATACACAGCAACACAGTCGAATGGCTCTCGTACAGCACTTGCTTCCTTACTTTTTCCACCATGTCCGACTTTGAAGGTGACTTCGATGATGAGCTTCTTGAACTTGCTGGCGCTACTGAGAAAAAGCGCAAACACCAAGCATCAAGCTCCAAGGCTTCCGCAGCCAAGAAGCGCAGAACGGAGTGAGCCTTCTCCTTGATCCGGCTCACCGCTGTGCTCATTACAAATCTTGGGGAACCACAGAGTCTCAGATGACAGTGACGCAGAGGATGGGCCGGAGAGTGAAGAGGAATCAGATGTAAAGTTCCCGCTCGAGGGCAAGTACATAGATGAGTCGGATAGGGAGCGGTGAGTACATCTCCAACACAAGTGCAAGTGTAGTTTTGACCTTGCTCTCTATCAATCTATTTCTACGTGTTAGGCTACTGTCTATGCCTGAGATTGAAAGAGAAGAAATTCTTGCCGGGCGGCAAGAGGAGTTAATGCGAATACAAGACAAGCGAAAGCTGCACGAGATGCTTCAAGCACAATCTGGAGATCCTGAGAGCATTTCGAAAGCTGCAAAACGTATTCAGAGTGCTTTATGGTGCAGGCGCCTTCTGATACTATTATTTTGCAGGCCAACGTACTTCCCGAGGCGCCACAAAAGAGAAGTCTCGCACACTTGACGAACTCAAGGCTAGGCGAAAAGCAAAGGACGAAAAGAAGCGTGTGCGTGTGCTGCTCTTTAGTATACTCACGTCTCTTATATTCCAAGTAGACGAAGACGCACTCTCCCAAGCGAGACCGGTCCTCCTCACCCAATGACATGGACATGTCTTCGGGCGAGGAAGAGGATGGTCAAATAACGCGCTACGAAGAGGAAGAAGAGAAGGACAGGAAGCTATTTTCAAAGCAGCCTGATCCTGCGGACGAGCCATCGTCCCTCGAGGACCTCATGGGGTGCAGATTAACGCGGGACCAACTTGCGAAATATTGCATGGCTCCCTGGTTCGAGGACTATGTGAAGGGTGAGTGCTGTAGTGGTCCATAATATGTTACGTGCTCAAGACCGAAGGTGGCTGGGTTCGCTATCTTGTGGGCCAGGATGAGAAAGATCAGCCACAGTACAGGATTTGTGAGATACAAAGTGAGTGTCAGAAGTTAGAGCGTGAATGTTTTGTCTTATTTGAGCCAGACCTGGGAGTAAATCTCACGAAGCCATATAAGATAAACGATATTACGGTGAACCAGACGCTTGAGCTGAAGCATGGCAAGTCGTTCAAGACGTTCCATATGGATAAGGTGTCAAATGCCCCGTTTACACAGGTTTGTTTCCTGTTGCCACTGGCGTTTGCATTCACTCTATCGTGATCTAGCGAGAATTCGAACGTCTAGGGAAAGTATGTCTTGCAGACGACGTCAAGTTACCATCCAAGCGCGTCCTTGAGAAAAAGGTTGCGCAGATGTCCAAGCTGATCACACAGCCTGTGACAGAAGTATGAACTTTTCCATTATCTTTTCAAGGTTGTCACTGCTGAACCGGACTTAGAGCGACATCACTGCTATGCTGGCACGGAAAAGCCAGCTATCGAATTTGCCATCTGGTGCATCCCTCACATTGCAGCGCTCATCACTAGTGCAGGCCAGGACACTTGCAATCCGGCGACAGGACTATGCCGAAGTTGCTGAAATTGATGCCAAGTTGGCAGAGCTACCCGCGGTAGCCACTCCTGCTCGGAACGGAGGTGAAGAGTCGCTCAACGACAAACTCGCGAAAGTGAATGAGCGTAATCGCAAGGCCAATTTAGAAGGAGTACGCAAGGCGGAAATGTTGGAGGCCGAACGTAAACGAAGGGAGCGCAAGATGAATGCCTCGGGCACCGCGACCCCAGCGGACCCGAGTGCAAGATTAAAAACTGTTCCGAGGTTGTTCAACGACACAATATCAAGGTTTGTACTCACACTATTATGGTTGATGTCACTTGGTCATCTGTCTTGCCCCTGATTGCATCATGCCTCATTTCTCTGGCTATCAACTTCAAATCCAAATGGAATATCATACAGATCGGGTACGCCAAATATAAATGGGACGGGTACGCCTGCACTACAGGCCCATGATGCAGCCGGTGGACGATCAATATCGCCGTTCCCACCTTTAGCATTGTCTGACCCACGAACAGGCACGAAGAAGGACAAGAGCCTGGAAGTGTCTGTCATCGAAATGATAGAGGTCGATCTTGGAGACTTTTAGAATTGTGTTTCAAGTTTTGTTGGATTATAATCATCTTGCATTCGGATGTGTTTGTTGTAAATATTATTGTTCAAATTATAGCTACCTCTGTGTAGTGGGCCAAAACAAGTCGATTGCCTGAGATAGCTAACAACTAGTTCCGCTATAACTTGTCACGTGAGACACGACACGTGTGGATGAGATTGCGCACGGTCCAATTAAACTTCCGTTTTGGGACGATCATCTTTGACTAGTGGTCGTCTTCGTATTTGTCTTGGTCGTTCTTGCCATCATCCTTGCTTGCTGTCGCCCACGATGACGGGCTCTCCAGCCTCACTTGAATCATTGAGCTCGCCCTCTCCATCACCACCGCCCCAAGAAGATTCGGGCGCCGGCTTGGATGCCGAGTCCGAGCTATCAGAGCTTACAGACGATGAGCTCGTCCAGGAGTCTCAGTCGCCCAAAAAGAAGACTAAGATATTCATTGACGGAGATGCTGAAGATGGTTCACGTCGTCGGCAGCCCCGTCGCGGAGGAAGAAAAAAGCGTGGCGGCCTGGTCCCTGCCCCGATGTGGGACTGGGCATACAAATCGAAGAACTTGAACTCCAATTCAAATTCAAAGAGTGAAGGAAGTGCTACACCCGGCGTTGAGGAAGAGGAGGAAGAAGAGATGGCTGGCCCGCCTCGAGCTATGGAGGAGGAAGAGGATGACGAGAATGAGGATGACCCGAGGGATGACCTCGACGGCGACAGCCCCGACGGGGATGCCGACGCTGACGAGCCTCTTGACGATGTTGGCGTACTTGTCAATGGATGTGCGAAAGATTATGACGATGAGGATGGTGCTGCTGATCCGCAAAACTCCACATCTAATTCGGCAGTGGACGAAGAACCAGAGCCCTATGCCTCTGACGAAGACGAGTTGGCACTTGTCGTTCCAAAGCGCCGTCGCCTCGATGACCTTGCAATTTCTCCTCCAAAGCGTCGTAGCCTCCTTGCCCTCTCAAACGGATTGCTTGAAAGAGAAGCCGATGGAGACGATGATGACGATCCTCCCGCCCTCAATGACCATGAAAACGACACCGAATCTGAGGACAATGACGGGCCCCCAGATGCGGGCTTGGACATAGACATGGATAACGAGGCAGAGCCACCCTCAGCACCGGTTAAGGCAGTCACAACTGTTCCATTGGTTCCCATTGACATCACAGCTCCGCTGCCAGCGTCCGTCGCGCCCATCGCAGCTGCCGCTGCCTCACACTCAATCATGGCAGGTTCAACAGTCATTCACCCGCCATCTCCCACACCGTCTGCATCTTCTGTGTCTGGGTCCCGCTCACCCTCCTCTTCGCGTTCTCCGTCGCCCAAACCCGAGAATGGTAGACCGCAACGTAAGAGCAAACGAGGCAAGAAGGACAAGGATGAAGATTGCGACGCCGCGACATTAACAGCTCCAGACGCTGAATGCGCTCTCCTTGAAGCAGAGGTGGATGATGAATTAGACATGGAAATAGGAGTTGGAATTGCAACCCGCTCACCGTGCCGAAGCTCTGGATGTGCTTGCGACTATCGAGCTGAAGTTTGCACTATTGCGGGAGAAGGTGTATGTCGAGAAAATGGAGGGGCTCGCATGGGAGGAGGTATTGGTTTCCGAGGGTGTGTATGTTTACCCGTTTCAAACTTGTCCATGCTAAAGATCTACTTTAGGAGCACACCCAGAGCTCATACACTTGCAAGCTGAACTGAACAAACGTCGCGACAAACGTCTTGCTCTTGCTTGCAGAAAACGCGTGTATGAGGTTGTATCCGCTAACAAACGGCGGAGGACAAACGAAGACGCGGTCTGGAGTTGGTGGAAGGTGCGTTTGATACGCATCCTGTCCGTACCCGCTACTCATATTGTATTTGATGACTTGACTTAGGTTGCGCGAGATGACCTGCAAACAGAGATGATTGCTGAAACCAACCGTAAACGCCGTAAATTGGAGCGCGAGCGCAGAGCTATCGAGAGACCTCAACCACGTAGGATCATTTTCTCTTGCTTGTGTCTGTACCGTTCATGAATGTTCTGTTCGCAGTGCGCCGTATTCCTAACGCAATCCCCGATCCACCTCCCGCACCTACAATTCGTCAAATTGCACAGATATTGCCTCTCACAACTTCCCGACGCCACATGCTTGCGACCGCATACCCCGACTTGAACGCCCTCCCTCAAGCGGATGCAGCTGCAGATCTTGATTTCCTGCATCAGCACCGTATGATGAATGCACGCATGGTCATGGGCCCAATGTATGGCGCGCCTTCCATAGATGCTCTAGCATTCCATGGTGGCCCGGACGTGCGCATGCCACCTCCACCCCCGCCACCTGTATTTCAACAACCCAGCCAGGGGTACCCATTGGGTGCACCAGGACGTCTACAGCGGTTGCCTTCTGGACCTGCCCCAGCACAGTATGATGGCCTCCCTCCTCCTGCATACGGCCCAGGAATGCCGCCACCGCCACCACCTCCTCATTCAGAACAACAATTCTTGAATGCAACACACGATACAACGCGATTTTCAATGCCCAAGCCAGCGGGTGGGATGGATTGGAACGTAGGAGCAGAAGGGCGACGCCGTGAGGAAGAACTAGATCGTGAGCACCACCATCGGCACCCGCACCACACGCATGCCCCACCACACCATCATGTTGGTGGTCACCACCACCACCGTCACCACCACCACGTGGTGCATCATCACCACCCGCCCGAGCCGCAGCCGCAGCCGCAATCGCAGTCAGAAATGGTCAATCATAAGCAGCAGCACTGGAATAAACACGGGAGCCGTCCGTCATCCACTCATCCACCATATGAAGAGCGTGACCGACCTGTTGCGACGCCATTTGTATTGGCGCCATCACATAATAGTATTGCAGGGTCGACCTCGGGTCCTGGATTGCCAAGCGGGCCTGCGCCGTCGCCAAGGCATGGCTGGATGCACCAAGATGACCGAGAGCGCCCACCCCCATTCCAAGCTCCACCAGACCGCTACCATTCCCCTGGACCTCATCGGTACGCAGGACCTTCGTCGAGTCACCCTCCACATCCACAATCTGCCCTATCCCGTCAAAACTCATCGGGAGTTTCCCCACCTCGCGCCCGACCTCTCCCTCCCAGTCCGTCATCAATACCACACACTGGGTTGCGTTCACCGTCACGCTTTGAACCTCATGCGTCTACGACTAGTAGCCCAGTGATGAAGTCCAGGCGACCACTGTCTCCACCTCCGATGTCTTCGTCAAAGCTTGGTATGCCGCCTATTGGTCCAGCATCTGGGTTTTCTCCTCGCCTCGCGGGCCCAGGAGCGCCACCTAGAGAGATGGAGGGTGGCATGAATGGTGTTGCGTCGTTATTTGGTGGGGGGAGCAGAACGGCTTCTCCCCTCATTTCATATTCGGCAGCGACTCAAGGTCCACGACCTGTTCCATCGAAGGTGAATGCTATACAAATAGTGGATGGACCCTGATTCTATACGTGTTCTTTCCCTTTCATCTTGTTTACTACAACTATATCATCTTGTTGGGCGCCGTACATATTGCATTTTCCCCCTTTTCACAGTAATTATGCCACGGAAACCTGGAACTTTGTATATTCTCTTAGGTCTTATTACAAAGCCTAAGGCCAGGATGGATTTCGTGATAATAGGGAGTTTTCGCTTAAGAGATTTATCAAGAATTTTATTAACTGATGGGCCGTCGATTTTACACTTACATAAAGTACTAGAACAATATATTTCACTGCCCATCAGCGCTTAGCATCGGAGCTTGGAGATATATAAAGATACGTTGACCGTTGAGCGCTTGAGCTAGGGACAAGCTATCCATTAATCTAAGTGCAGTGTAGGCTAACAGCCACAATTTATCGGCCATGATTTCCGCTCTGACAGTCGCTGTGCCCAACCGCGCGCACTGCGGCACACTCGTTATCGGCCGACTGCTACTCTCAGGCTTTATCCGAAACCCTCGTTATCTCGTTTAGAATCAGTCAAATACAGGCTAGTGCAGCGGTTTTACAACCCAGAATACCAGACTGTAACACCGTCCATTCTCTTGTGCCGACTACTTCGAGCTATTCAAGTTAGCTAAACAGTAGACGTCACAGTCAGTGATTCTGAAGTTTGAAATGTCTAACGACCCTCCATCTCCCGTATCTTCACCACTTTCTTATCTCGAGCTCGTCAAGATATGCGACAATTTTCGCTTACCACCTAACTATGGCTCTACTGATGTCTTTCAAAAGCCTTCCGATACAGACTCTTTCGTCCCGTGGACACTATCACAGTCTCCAGGGAGTCCTGCTGTTGGGCTCTTGAGGCTCGACGTAGTAGATCTCCTTCGAAAGGAGAAACCTGGGACGTGGGTCATTCCAGAACCTCAGGCCGGGCACCGTGTCAGCTTTGATGCATCAGTCAACACCCCAAGAAAGCGCACTGCAGCGCTGAAAGAGCTCTGCGAGCGCTGGCGCGATACTGGTGCATTCCCTGCGAGCATTGGGCCTCGGAAATGGCGGAATGAGGTGTACCCTGTGTACCGGAATCCTTTTGGAGTGCACGACTACTATCCTGAGAATGATTCTGACGAGGGACTAGGAAACTACGCCTTTGAGATGGAGCGTGCTGCTTGTGCTCTGTTTGGTGTCATAACCTATGGGATACATATGACTATCTATCAAGGGATAGCCAGCAGCCCACAAGTGAAAATTTGGGTCCCAACGCGGGCGAAGACGAAGCAGACGTGGGTTTAATTGGTTTATATTCATACAGTACATAGCTGAATGACTGCATCAGGTGGCCGAGCTGGTTAGATAACAGTGTTGCTGGCGGGATACCCAGTGGCATGCCTGTCTTCGAGAGTCTCGTCAAAGAGTGCGAGGAGGAGGCCAGTATGAAAGCAGACATCGTGAGGAATCATGCGAAACCCGTCGGAGCAATCAGTTATTTCTTCAGGTATCAGTTTGCCAGTCATTTGGGGTGAATTTCAAAGTATAACCATGGGACGATTGCAGGAACAAAATGCACTTCTTGCAACCAGAGGTCGAGTAAGTGCTGTCTGATGCTGTGTACATGATGGTGATCTGAACGACAACGCTATCTAGATACAATTACGATCTCGAGGTACCACATGATACTCCGTTCCAGCCCCGCCCATCAGACGGTGAGGTGGAGTCTTTCGATGTACGTATATACGTCTCTACCTCTCGATCACGCCAACTGATCCTATGGAATAGTTGCTATCGCTGGATGAAGTGAAATTCAAGATGCGGCAGGGAATCTTCAAGCCCAATTGTGCTGCCGGTGAGTGCTAATGCAAATGATCCACAAAATTGGCATTGAATTGACCCCACAGTCCTCATCGACTTCCTTGTCCGACACGGCCACTTGACACCTGATGATGAACCCGATTATATGGAGATCGTCACGAGATTACATGGGAGATTTGAATATGAAAGGTGGTGCCAACAGGTACGCATATAGACAAATGTTTGTTGTGCCGTTACAAATACTTGTGCGTTTGCGCGCGCACGTATGGAAGCATTACATACCAATGCGTGGAGACAAAGAAGTTCAAGACAGACCTCTATCATATGTACAGTAGTAAGTTCTAGTAGTTAACTTGATAGAACTGTAAATGGATATGGCATTTTTCGTCGATCCCATTATTGTCACAACGCCGGTGACCAGCTGTCGAGGCTGCACAAGGAACAGGTGATCTTTCTTCTTGCCCTTCAGGACTAGTGGTCGCACCTGCGAGCCGGACCCGACTGCTGTCGCAGAACTGAGAAGACCCGGACAATTAGCCTGTGGATCGGGAGAACCCACATCTCAGTCTGAAAACTTCTACTTCGAACACTCGACCAATGGTTACGGCAGACAACCTGAATCTCGACGTTCTCGAGTTAATTTTCACATTCATCTCTGGAAATGATCTCGTTGCTGTCTCGTCTGTTAGCAAGTCGTTCCTCGCTGGCGTTATTCCGTGTTTGTATGCCACAGTCTCTTTCACCGCAAAGCATGCCAAACGATATAGGCCCGAAGGAGGAGTAGGTCGAACATTCGTGAAAAAGCGTGTTTCTCATAACTATGCATCAGATAATATCACCATTCCTCACCCTTTGCAATCACCCTGATCTAGCTGTCCATGTTCGTCACATTGACATACATTGTGCACCGTTCATCGCGGTTGGACAAGTGCATCCGAAATTCCTGTCGGAAACTGCAGACGCACTGGAGGCTTGCAAAAACCTAACATCATTTGTGTGTGTGCCGAGGATCCTCCCAGCCCTGCTCGTCTCCCTACAGGGGAAGGAGCGCTTGCAGGATGTGCACATCTATGCTGCGCTCACAACGACGCAAGGGGAGATGCTACAAAGAATCACAACGCTACGAAGCATGACTCTGGACTACCCGACCTGGAACGTTGTAGATTCGCTGACAAGATGGGCGCAGTCGTTACAACGGACACTTTCGCACCTCACAATCTTTGTGCGTTGCTTTCGCCTACTTTCGACAGTTTACTGAGGTTTGGTTAGATGTCCCAAGAAGTGAATGGCATGCTTTTGGAAGCCTTGCTTCCTCTACTGCCTCGTCTTCGTGGGTTGCACGTCATTGGATGTTCAAAGGCTCCTCATGCGGTGGTCATCAAAGCTGCCACAACGCACACCCCGTTGTTGAAGGAATTTTCTTTCACTATATTCGTGCGTCCTTGTTTTATTGGACATCTCTGATACTCGCTTATTTTCGGCAGGAAAATCCCCCTCCACCAAGTCTTTTTTGCCCACCTGTTATCACCTTACCCAGCCTGCGACATCTCGCCATTGACGTGCGCCCAACATCCGATGTAACAGCTGTGACATTTTCATCGCTCTTTGTTTCACTAACCTCCCTGTCTACACTTGTGCTCAAGTTTGCGGATCGTCAGCTCCCAATATGGAACTCTGTCATTGATCTCATTGCTCCGTCTAACGGCATCACAATGCCTTTGAAACGTCTCGCTCTCATGGACTGTGCAGTCTCAATCGACATGGTTGCAAAGCTAAGCTCGAGGTGCAAAGATCTGGAAATGCTGGAAATACCGCTGCCAATCAAAGACATTGTACGTTTTTCTCTCCTTATGGCGGAGACACATCATCACAGGGGTCGTTCCAGCAAGCCTTTACTACAGCAATATCATGTTTGAAAGAATTGCACACATTAACCGATGTTGGGGATGCCCACGCAAGCCACGGCCCGCGTGCGACCTTGTCAAGAAATGACGTGAGATACATGATGCAGGAGTGCGTGAATTTGAAGACGATAGTGAGTGATGGGCGGATGTGGACGGTGAGTTCTCACATTCTCGTTTGGTGGATTCTTTGGAGGTAGCGCATTGAGCTGACTTTACCCACAGGGACGTAATTTTTTCCTCGGTATAACGGTCACGCCCCAGCGGTACAAGGCCAATGCCACACAACATTGGTTTTCCCCATCAAAAGAAGATTCATATCCGAGTTAATTGTTGCTGTTGTTCATCATGCTGAGATCAGATAACCACGCTTATAATCTACGACATACTGGTAATTGATGTAGCCTGCTGAAGCAATTCGTTTGAGTGCTGCAGCCTGCCACTGATGAGAGTTTCTTGTATCTGCGCCGCGTCAGATTAAATGTCTCATGAGTTTCTGCATCTGGTATTGGTCACGTGCTATCCGAAGTTGCAATCGAGGCCGCCCCTATCTATCCCTCTCTACTTTAACACGAAGCTTCCGCCAAGAAGGATATGACAGTGCTCCATCACAAGACCGACGCATTGTCCCTTAGCAATCACTTCTCCCCCACCCAACTGATAACCCTGAGCCGCACATCAATCAGCTGCCAGTGGAACTTTTACAGCAAATATTTTTGCTCGTCGTCAACGACTCGGACCTCGCAGACTGTCCTAGTATCTTCAAATTGATAAATCGCCGCTTCTCGGGAAATTTTGCCAACCCTCCCCTAGTTTTCACTCGGGTGTACCGACTTTGGCGAGTCGTCGCACACTCAACGACAGGGCTTTGGTCGCGCATCCAGGTTACGCTTCCCGGTGATGCTGGACCATTGAAGCCTTTCATTCCGTGCTTGCTCCAATGGTGGCTCGCCCGTTCTGTTAGTCAACGTCTCACCCTTCGCATCGATCGGATCGGATTATCATCCCACCGCTGGCCACTTTCCCGGGGAGATTATCGACTTCTCGAGATTCTTGAGTCCGAGAGCAAGCGGTGGGAAACTGTGGTTGGTACGTTACACGGAGACGAGTGGCTCAGTTCCAGGTTGGATACGCCACAATTGAAAACCTTGGAATGTAACTTGTCAGGTCTTAATAGATTCAATGCACCAAATCTCCGTCGGCTACGCATCGGCGAGGGGATGATCGCTGCCAGTCTTATTCGTATCTACAAAAAATTACGACATCTTTATCTCCAATACGCTTCCCCCAATATCATCCGTTCCATTTCAGTGACTTCCCCTCATCTGGAGACAATAGTGGTGGAGGGTGTAATTGACGATTATGGTCGCGCTACAAGCCATTCGGTCACGTACTCTTGTCTTGAATCATTGACTCTCCCTCTCCCTCTGCCCTGGAATCTTGATGGTTGGCACTGATTCACCAAAATATTCGACGGCCTTCATATTCCTGTGTTGCGGAAATTAACTCTAGTGGGGTGCCCAACCAAATCAGGGGTTGATCGTATTATGGCTGCGTTGGCAGTTACCGCAACTTGCAATTTGCAAGTGATAGACTTTCAGAAGAACATGTTGCAGGATGAAGTGGATATGAATGTAGTTGAGCCGTTGCTTTCAGTTGTGAGGGAGATTTCGGACTGTGGGGTGTTGCTCCGATGTCGTGCCCCGCGCAATTAGTCATGCAGACCTAGCATGCCCTACTACTTTGAAACAGCATGGGCATTGCAATGTAAAATTAGAAAACTTGTTACGGTAGGAGGAACATATGGTGGATTATCGTCGGACACATCCATGTATAACGCAGGTCACGGCAAGTCCAGGAGGAAAGGTACCTAACAGTCTCACTCGGGTTTCTGGCATGTATACATCGGTATGGGCGGCCTGGGCCATATGGCTATATAGCGGCAGTACAAGTAGTAGTGCTTAATTTATATGAATTGTTCTATCACGCCGTAGTCACTAGCCATGAGGAACGGTACACGATGCGCGTTGACGCGGTCGAACGAATCCCTGAGTGATAAACGTATGCTGTACCGTGAGACCTAGCATTGTGTCAGTCAGTCGAACCTTCTCATGCAAAAGAGCATTTGAACTTCGGAAATTAAGCTGGTACATGGTAGTACTAGTATGTGTTCAAGCAGATAATGTTTGTGGCAACAAAAGGGTGGTACATCGTAATTGCACTTTCTAGGACAATGATACACAAATTAAAGGGCTACACTTCTGATAATACGCTATTGATACACACCGTACAATATGAAACAACACATAACTCTAAAATATATGAAAGGCGAGGTTGGTTCATAAGCTGTGAATGGGGCGTCAAACACGACATAAGATCCAAAATGCAAAGATAAGAACGCCTGACGAGAAGATATAACACCGAAACGCATAGCTGAGCTTGAGGGGCCACGAACCCAAGCTATGAGGCTAGGGCCCGCGTGTTTCATGTGCGCATATCATATCTTAGCACGAAACGATACTTGTTTCGAGTCTAAACATAGATAAGAGTTTCACGCCCGCTTATGAAGATGTTCCCGTTTCCTGATGCTATTGGTCGTCCAGCTGGTCCAGCCAAAGACTCCAGAGATACCCAGAGCAAGGCAAATATATGGCAGTGATGAAGACTAAAAGGGAGTATGCGTGAGTGAGTGACAACCTCAGATAGAATCTGAAGTACCTGTGAAGACGACGTTGGATGTTTATAACGGGTTATTCGCGAAGGTCCATCGAAGATTTCATATACAGGCTCTGAGGTTGATATGAAGGGGGATGAAGGGGTGTGTGCCTGTCTGTTAGGCGAGAGAGATAGGCATTGCCGCATTTTGCGACGGTTTTCAAGGGCTCGCGGCAATAAATGTGCCGGGCGAGCAGGGCCATCGAACACGATGGGGGGAGGTAGTGAGGAGAAATGGCGAACTCGAGTGAAGTTGCTAGCGGCATCGCGTAATTTTTCACCGTTGCGTTCGAGGATAGCGACACGAGTGGCTGTGACCGTTCGTACAACAGGTGCGGAAGACTCCCCAAGGCGCACTGGAGCGTCAAAGATGTCAAAAATTGGTGGAATAGTGAGTGCCTCGTATTCTTGTGCAGTCGCCGCAACTGACATGGATAAGGACAGGTGCGCAGGTAAGGATTGCGTGATTCTTCCAGATGATGCACCTTGTAGTGCAGTGGCAATTGGGCGACGCAGCGAAGACATGGCCAGATAATACTTAAGTGGGATGCTAAGTATTACAATCTGTGGAACCCGCCTTTATATACCAGATATGATGCATGGAATGACCGGTACTGGGATCATCTCGATCCGAAAATACAGTGGATAAAGCCCATAGAATTTTCTCTGGAAACAGGGAGATCTAGAATAATCAGAAAAGTACTTGTAGCGGAATTGAAGCGGATATAGTGAAACGGAGTCTGACTCATCTGTTCAATCGCAAGACTGCGCCGACCTCGGTGGAAAGCATAGAAATTGGGATTTCTGATGCTGCCAAGCACTCTATAATTGAACAGAAGTTTACTAAGGCTACTTTTCTCTTCTTGGGACAAACGGTAATAGAATTATGCCAAGAGCATATCACCGTCAGTGGTTTGCCTATTGCCGACTTCTTTCGTCGAAAGCGCAAACAACTTTGAGACGAACATTGCTTGGCCGCCAAGATGAAAGGATGCAGATGCCGGACGAGACTAACCGTTGTAAGTAGTTAACTCACAATCAATGGGGAGCTGTGCAAAAGATTTACATCTAGAAAAGGGTGGACGAGTGCCGCATAAACGCCGCCACTAGTACTGTTAGCCATGGAGATTAATATCGCACAATTGCAGATCCCTTACATACTAAGTATAGGCTCCCGACGTGGCTGGAATGGTGGTTACATTCAGTATACAAGGTGGCGAAGAGGATCGCCAAAATGAGGAGATTATCGAGATGAATGATTGCCTGTTGAGAGCATCTGATATATTATTAGTTCCTGTTAACACTAGTGACTTGAAGACCTACCTTTGGACGAATACACAAGAGGTTACCAGGGAGGATGGGTGCACATTGTCACCGTTATTAGGAACGTCGACTTGCTGTCGGGCACATCATGACATTTTGACAAAGGCGTTCATTTGGCCGTCGAGGCCGGGTGCGTTTTCCCCACAAGCTCAGGTCACAGCTCCAATGGAAACTGAGATACGTATTCTAGCATCAATCTCATATATGATCTGAGTCTTCTCCAAGATGCAGCCTGAAGCTAAGGCTGTATCGCATCGAATCATGCAGTTTCCATACTGCCAAGCATATTACAAAGCACGCTAAATGAGGTATGCTGAAGGTGCTGTGCAAAGAAACGATGAACCCTCGTTGGGTTCTCCGGCGAAACGTTGTGGATGCATGCTTCAAGTCTAACCCGCTTTAGGACTCGGAATTGAAACTCAGCGTCACCTCAATTGGCGGTCGACCGGTCACAGAATAACTTGTACTCGACCTACAATATGTCAGACGGAATACAAAAGCTCATTCAAGAACGTTCATCCAATATTTGTCTGTAAGTTTAAGGTATCTACATCCAGGCATCGACACGATGTAGGAATTATACAACTACTGTCCGCCCCCAGTCAAGAACATTGTCGAATTTCGACTCATGCGCAGCTGTCACTCTGGTGAGCGGAAAGCTCGTCAAGTGGCAGCTGTCTGACTCCGGCTGATATGTCGGGGCCTTTGCTTTCCATTTCAGACCTGTACATTAAAAGCCTCGTT
Organism: Suillus subalutaceus; assembly: GCF_016647625.1. NCBI lineage: Eukaryota > Fungi > Basidiomycota > Agaricomycetes > Boletales > Suillaceae > Suillus > Suillus subalutaceus. The sequence goes on from NW_024540255.1 coordinate 290,403, forward strand.
GAATCCATGCGTTTGTCTTCATATCCATGAACCGGATCGATAGGGCTGGATAACACGAGGTCAATTCCAATTACTAGAAAAGCATTTCCTTCAGCCCAACTTGCTGATCTATATCCTCTGGCCCCTCGACGTTACATACGATGACCGTCGTTCCATCCTCACCTCAGAGCCCAATTTCAGGTGGTCCGCTACCTCAATACGGGTATGGCTCTGATCATACCTTTGATCGCCTTATCCAGGACAACCCCTTCTTGTTTCGGGTATATACTCCGAAGCAACGCTCCCCATTCTTTGATGCTACTGAGCCATACTTTGTTGGCCAGAAGTACAATGAGCAATATAGAGAGGCCGCAGAACGGCTTAGACAGCCATTTACAGGCAAGTCAGTAGCTTCAACGAGCAGTTATGCGGATGTTGCCCAGCACATGGACTGGACGCAGAGACACATGTCCCCTTACATCTCGACTACGTTCAGCTTTGCCTGGGCTATTTGGGAGGCTACCCGCAGGTACCGGGTTGGTCTCAAGCATGACATTGAAATTGCCATCATCGATGCACGTCAGCTCGCCGGTCGAGCTGCGACCCGCCCTGGAGCTACTAAGAAAGGGCACACCCAATGAGTCAGTGTTTTTTGATCGGACTCTTGGCTGCTCTGATAAGCTGATTTTGTGACGTAGAAGGCATCTGGACTACTGGAAGTGGTACAGATTCGCATTGGAGTCGCAAGACGTCCTTGTTCATGGATCTATCCCCAGTTCGGCTGTTCTAGCCTCAGTCCCCCTTCTAAACATCATCGACAAACTCCCGTCATACTTCCTCCGCCAAGATACCATTGTCGATAAGCGGTCGTCTTTATCGCAGTTTAATATCTTATCATGGGATACCATGGATCGCAAGCCTAGTTTCCGCCAGTTCTGCCAAGATATGTCGGATCAGTTCTTGCAGCTTTCGACTGAGCATCGTCTTCGCGATGCAACTGGAAGCTCCGTTCGCTTGGCAATGACATTTCTGCGTCCCTGGTTCCACAGTGTTGTCGTGGACGATTTCACTGAAGCGACCGAGACAGTCTGCAGCCTTGCCTTCATAATTGCGCAATGGCCAGCTCAGTGGTGGTCACGAGACCACGTCGAGATGTGGGATGTCATTCGCTCCCTCGTCCAATCTGTTGGCGAGGAAGTTCGAGAGAAGCAGAGAGGGATAGCGGTTGAAGAGGTTCGGAGATTGCAAGGGGTGGTCTCCAACCTTGAACGTGTTGTGCAGGACTACGAAGAGGCCGAAGTTGCTTCATCAATTGATTCCACGAACGACATGATGGAAGCCGAGGTCGAAGGATCTGTTATTATGCCCCCCTCCCCCCCAGCGTCTATCCTCGAATGGTCGGCGGACGAAGATACTCTTATATTAGCGCTCCCAACAGCTACTGCCCCACTAGCTGCATCTCTTTCGCAGGCTACTCTGGTTGATGTAGCCGCACCCGGTTCTGAGAGTCTGGGTAGCAATCGGCCGAAGACACCTACCCTCATTTTTGCCCCTACGATTGTTGTTCACCAACAGCAGCGGTCCGCCACAGAGCGGACTCAGCCTACACCAGAACCGGAATCTCCACATGGAGAACTACGACGACACCCAAAGCGCCGACCGCATTCGCTAGCCGAGACCGCAACCTGTATCGTCACAGGGCTACTTGTCGGCGCTTTCATAACTCTCTGTGTAGTCAACTCTCAAAGACGTACCCTCATCTATGTTACGTAGGGCCCTGGGCCAGACCGACGAGATGGGAATAGCGCAGCGGAGAAGTGTTGTAAGATGACCCGTGCAGTAATACTAAAAGAAGATTGTATCGTTACAGTATAACCTATTGGATATCTATGTGTCGTAGTTCGATTTCTATCAGAAACCGAAGCATCCTAATATGATCAATAAACTCGATCTATATGCAGTAGTCTTTCTGATGTGCGTGGTGGCGAATACTCTCGTTATAGCCCAACCCACGTTCTGTATTTTGCCACGTCTCCTGCATGACGTTCCACAACAGCCTGCACTTCGTCTCCCCAGACAGCTCTCGGGTTTTTTCTTGAATGTGCTTCCTCCGTCTGCGGTGTCAAACACTCTCTAACGTGCTTCGCTGCCTCCGTGGATTCGAAGACCACACAGTTCTCTAGAGTAAGTGGCTTCGCTGGGTCCCACCGCAGGAGTGTTGGATGTGCAGGAACAACGTGAGGAGGCACAACAGAACGACCGAGATGCAGGTCCTCGAATATCAGCGCAACATCATCTTCATCGATAGGTAGTTTACTGCACAAAGTGTAAGGCGGCTCAAAGATGCGACGTGTGAACTCACTTGATCGGTTCCCCGATGAACTTCGATTCACGATGCAAGAGATCACGAAGGAGACGCTCATAGAGCTTCTTGCGATTTTTTATGGGCAAAGGGTTCAAAATCGGTTTTCCGGCCATCTCACAGAGGACGTAGGTCGCGATGTGCAGCCCGAAAAGAGATGGCAAGGAGCCTGCCCCGCGGAAGAACAGTAAGATACTAGGATGCCAGTTTGCAAAGAATGAAGACATACCGAGGACCGGTAATATTCGCACCCTGAAGTCATCGAATACTCCAAGTTCTTTTACGTCGCCTTTCTGGAATTCTTCCTCAGGAAGGGGGAGTAACTTCACATCCCTAGGGACTTCTGTGGAATAAACGACAGGAATCCCTGAGGATACACCCTGCAGCCGTAACCTACGCCGAACAGAGCGTGCGAGAGGGTCGTACATGGTGTACGAGATGTCACTAATCTGAATTCTTGTAGGATCTGTCTTTGCACTAGCTCCCATAGACGAGAACACCTACAGTAGCATGAGTTGGATACGATTGGATACCAATCAGTGACTAGGACGAACTTTGATATGGTGCTCATGGCAATACTTTCAGCAAGTCGACTTTCGTGGTGAATGTTGTCTATTGCATCTGTTCATAACAAGCTGAGTGGAAGACGAACTGAGATCGAGGAGCGCATTGACATACCGATGACCCATTCTGCTCCCTCTAGCAACCTTCCCCCGTCTTCCTTCCTCCAGATCTCAACGCGGCTGTCCACCTCCACCCACGCGCTGATCTGCTTGAGAGTCCGCTCAATGCACACCACCTTCGGCATTCCTACATCCGCACGCACAGCCGTGGCATGTCTGTTCAACGAAGAAAGCGTGACATAGTCGAAGTCCACCAGTCGGATCTTCGACACGCCTCTGCACGTAATTAGTGAATCACAATAACACAGATAGTAGACGGTAATGAGCACGTACGACCTCACCAACATAACTGCTACCCAGCTACCAACACCACCGCAGCCAACAACGACAACAGATTTTTCCCGAACCCGCGCCATGCCCTCATCCCCGAAAAACGCATAGCACCGCGCGAGCTGCTCTCTGATCAGCTCTTCGTCGTACCCATCAACATCAACGCGGAAAATTTGTTCATTCATTAACTCATCGCCCTTTGGTCTCAAACGCTGTTTGGGACCTTCATCCTGGTCTGTTATTGACTTGAGGATGTCTCGATCGAGGTTGCGTCTCCGTTCGCGTCGACTGTAGGTATTATATGCAGTAAACAGGCCTGATGTCAGTAGAGATGCAGATACAGCTGCCAGAATCAGCTGTGTCCTGTGTGATTGCGCAGAAAATACATTCATGAATGAGAGATTGTGAAGACCACGATGGTCGTATAGGGTCAGATGCAGAAGTAAGTATGTTGAATGCGTCAGTGACTCAGGTCATGTGCATGAGCTCGGAAGAAAAACTGTCACTCCATTATGCATCAGATGTTCATGATCCCGGGATCGATCAATAATCAGTCAATGTTGACAACGTTTGCGTCCTTGTGTAATAGAATTCCTGCAGCTCCTGCATACGCATGCATATGTATGTAGTACTACGGGAGTGTAGTAGAACCAGTGGAACAACTTGAATGTCACATAGCCGTTTTAACTCTCCGACGAAATTGGCGTCTATCAAGGATTCCAAATTTGGCTTTTTGCAACTCCGAACACAAGCTCACTCCGTCACGCTTTGCATCTCGATAGTACAACATTTATGGCTCTCAACATAACAGTTTTCATGTTAGAAAAATTTAGAGTATTGTCAGAAGGCAATGTGAAATCACTAGTAAAATTTATGAATTTTTCGGTGATTGCAATGGCTTCCCTCTGATGGATTAAATTTATTTTTTAGCGTGGACAGTGCATGTTCTGCGCAGTATTTCGCTGCCGCAAGCACTTCCAGCCCGTTTTTCATGAAATAAAAAATACATACAACAAGCTACGTACTAATTATTCTATAGAAACATTGTGCGAAGGAAATGAGTGGAAGATGAGTGTGCTACATTGCGATTGCAACTCTGGGCCAAAGATAGTATGTCATAAGGTTTATCGTGCACAATCGTCGCGCACTCCTATGCTATCCTGCAGTTTCCTTTCTGCCTCTAACCATTCGGTAATGGGGCTGTCCTTGCCTTCCCATTCCCACTGGGCTAAGATCTTCTCCTTTTGAATCTCCAACTCTTCTTGCACGTTTGCTGTACTAGACATGTCAAAGTCGTACATACGTCCTGTGCGTGCCGATTCGCGTGCTACAAATTGACTGAATGGGAGACGAACGTCCTGGTATGCCTTCAGCGCGGCGGGTACGCTATCCAATGTTGTGAGAGGGTGAGAAAGAAGACGACCAAGCACAAAGGCATCCTTCGTACAAATGAGATCGCATAGTCTGGCGAAAGATCACGCCTACCTCTATTGCCTGGCCAGCTCCGGCGCCAAAGTAAGGTGTCATTGCATGGCACTATACGCCGATTTCGTCAAAAGATTTTCTACATAGTCAACAAGAAGCGTACCGCATCACCCATCAAGGCAACTCTATCAGATGCAAATAATGGCAATTCATTTACTACATGAAGCGCCCATCTTGAGGGGTTTTCGGAACACTGCAGAAATGTCGTCAGTCGAGGGCGGCATAAAGGACATAGCCCAAGAATTACTTTCAAAAGGTTTTTAACAGCAGGTTCGAAGTCCTGATATGGTTCCTGAACCTCTTCATGGGACACAGATGAAACCCAACAACCTTCAAAAGGTGTGCCAGCTTTCTCCCCATCAGTAACAAATGCCACGACATTGATCAATGTTCCTTGTGAAACTGGATACGACACGACGTGCTATGAAGTTATAATGCGGATTCATCAGCAAGTGGAGACCAGTGATAGTAACGATCTACCTTTCCCATTCCGCAAAACTGAAAATGGGAGTTAATCATGACGAGGACCACTGCTTTTCTGCGGACTTACTATCACAAAATCCTTCAAGGCTACATTGTTTGGATCCAAGTCCGAGAGCTTCTTCGCCGGAAATACGGTGCGATAGACGAGCGTCCCGGTCCAAGATGGATCAGTGTAGTGTCTTATCTTACTTGGGTCCACGACATCTCGGTCTAATGTTTCGAAGATCGTCTTCCGCACTGAGGAGTGGACGCCATCTGCCCCTATTAACACATCCGTAGTTGAGGTGCTGTCATCAGCGAAGTGGAGGATGAGTGATCCTGATAACTGCTTGTCATATCGAGTGAGTCGTTTATTAAAATGAAGACTGCACGACGAAGGGAGGTATTGCTTGAGGGTGTCCATGAGATGTTGACGGTGCATATTAGATGACATTAGTGTGAGGATTTGCTGAAACCATTCGAAACCACCCTGTGAAATATTAGACCTCCTAAATTTTGGCACTGTCAGTACGAATTAAGTGACATACGGCTGAAAAATAAACTCTTTGACAGACCATGACTGAAAGAAGGGGGTTTGGTCGAAACACGGGAGATCTCTTCGTACATGCCGAGCTCTTTCAAGACCTCTGATGTACGACTCGGGATTGTAATCCCGGCCCCAGTAGTCGTGATGGTGTCATGCGCTTCATACAAGTCTATGTGGATATCCTGATCTGCAAACTTCCCGAGTGTGACAGCGAGAGCAAGCCCTCCTATGCCTGCACCGCTGCACAGGAAATTCAGTCTGCGCTACATTCTTGAGGGATTATCTGACTCACCAGATTGCTACTCGAAATTTAGGATTGGCTAATGAGAGCGACATTGATTATAGGTCGGACTTTACAAGTGCTATAGCATGGGGTCAGTGGCTACATCTTTATAGGTTAGTTCGACGAACTATTTTGGGGTAACTAGCCAGGAACTGAGTCCCAGAAGCAGAAGTGTATCGTAGCGATCGAAGAGCTGGCATCTGCTGGCAGACTGCAAATATCTGAGTCCGCATTTCGTGGAGCCGTAGGGTCGGAATGTGCTAGAACCTGAAGTGAAAACGACCAGTAAATAACTAAACAGTGGTGAGCCGTTTTGCTCAGGCCGTCCACTGTTGTGAATCACCGCGATACGATCATCGGGTCACAATGACTGTAGATAAGTATTTTGGCTTGGCAAAGATAATATCAGAAGGACAAGCCATTCTTGGCCGATCAGCGGGCTGGATAGCGGTAAATGGAACGCGAACAGCGGCCATAATGGATGGGGATGGGGCGTTCGATGTCTCACGGGTCCACTCTGCAGGCGAAATTAGTCTATTTTCAGGAGCCGATCACGGTGCAGCCATAATGGCAGATGCATCTAGGACAGCATTGCGCAAACCTGATTTTGCAGGTCCCCTCGTTAAGGAGGTCGAGAACCACAGGGATGATGCGATCATAAGTCGTGAATTGGCAGAAGGACGGGACATACGAAGAGTCAGTTCATTATGGGGAATAAGAATAGCTGTCTCCGCCAATGGAATCTTGCGCGAGTTTACGATGGATGCGAAGGTTTTAGCCACATCCATAGCCGATGTCACGGTAATCTCAGGCAGTGACTGTACTTCAGAATCAAATTTCTCGGTCGGAAGATACTGCCAGTATGGTGAGTCCGGCATAGATGATTGTTAGAACCGATGCTAGGACATCGGTTACTCCTAGGGTTAAGCTGGTTGCAATTGGAGAAGGTTGAAGCAGAAATTCAATTGACAATACACAACCGTGACGTCACGGTTATTTTAAGACTTTTCGGAGTAACCCGACTTCCAAACTACGTTGGTAATCCTAATTTGGAACTAGTTATTCGTGCCCCAAAGTTACTTCAAGGATTTACTAGGACGGTTAACCAGAGATACCTCTTGTCGTTGTAACTTGCCATGACGAAGCACAGTAAAAATAATACGGCATCTTCGGTATTCTCTTACGCTGAGAGACAGAAGGCGGAGTATGGTACGAAACGGGTGCGTCTGCTCAGCTGGATCATACGAAGCTTTTCACCAAGTATTGCAACAGCAACGCCTGGGTAATGAATCAATGCGAAATTTCGACGCATGTTCTTTGTGCTTGCAACGAGCGAGAGAGCCAATAGCATGCGATCAAGGTCATTTATTCTGCAGGGAGTGTGCGTACACCGACCTATGTAAGTTCACAATGACATGTACAGTTTCATACAAATTGAGTATACAGTGGCACAGAAAAAGGATATTAAGCGGCAGAAGGAACGCCTTAAGCAGTTGAAGAAAGAAACTGAAGAGGAGAAAGAGAGAGCTAGAGAGGCAGCCAGGGAACGTGTGCTTCGTGATTTCGAGAAGGGTCAACTGGGATTGTCTGCGAACTTGCCGTCTGCATCTGGTGTCGGAGTCAAAGATTGTACGTATCTCGTCTATTCACTTCTCGTATTGTGCTCAATCGTTCCCAGCTCGATCATCGAAGCGCAAGCTTGACTTCGACTCTTCAACAGTTGAAACTCTTACCCGTGAAGCCGAAGAGGCAGCTCTAAGACAGATCGAGCGAGAGCAAGCGGAGTCATTACGACACAAACTACCGGACTTTTGGCTGCCTTCGCTGACTCCCACATACACCTCAAGCGGTTTGCCGAGCTCCCTCAAGGATGTTAAGGTTCAAACAACCTGCCGGGGAGGGAATCCACCCCACCCGATAACGTTGGTGTATATCATCTGTCATAGGCAAACAACTTCTCATGACGTTCTCAGCCTGAAGTCATTGGTCCCCGTGAAGTTTACATTACTACCCGCCGCGTCGGCGTCGCAATCATCAGATTCTACTCCCGTGGAGAGCGACAAGGGTAAATCCAAGCTAGAGGATGATGGAATTCCGATTTGTCCGGCCTGCAAAAGTAATCTTCACAATAATAGGGTGATGTTCCGTGAGTCCATACCTCTGAAATTACTTGCAGAATTTGACCATTCGTAGTCATGAAACCGTGTTCCCATGTTGTATGCAAAGTATGTGTCGATAAGCTGGTGCGGGTGGCCAAGCAGTGCATCGTTTGTGATCACACACTTGGTGATGAAGACATGATCGAATTAAAGAGAGAAGGTGTGTATCTGTTTAACTTGTTTGGGGTCGTGTAGGTCCATGTGGAGCAAAAGGACTGCGTTTGTGTCACCACATTCTGATTCATTATATTGCCAGGCACTGGCTTCGCAGGAGGCGGCATTGCAGAAGCGAAGAAGACAGGTGTCGCGTTCCAGGGTTGAAAGTATTCGTCTGTATCAAGTTCGACTTGATAGGTCTTAAGTTAGTTTTCACAGTTCAAGTTGCTAAATGTTGTCCTCAGTTGATTGAATGTGCGCTGTTTTGATAATCCCTCCACAGTGATTTCAGAGTTACCATTCATGTTTCTTTGTCCCCAGACCGTTTGTACCGTGGCCCCAACTCAAATATCCACAGCCCATCACGTTCACCCAGCTCTTTCCCCTACCCGAGTCGTAACTTTATTGTTGTATTTGCGATTCGACTGGTACACATTAAGCCCCAGAATGGCTTTGAATGCCTATGGTAACCTGTCTTCTTCAGAATGCAAGTCCCTGACTTTCGCAGGGGATAACATTACTGCTGGTACCCAATATGTATGGAGTAACAACAGGCCACCAGATTCGATGTTCTTTCGCAACGGTTTGGTTAATTATAGCTAGCGCTGCGCCGGATATACATATCTTCCTGAACGCTTGACCAATGACAGTTACTCGTTATAGATGGCACTAGTAGCTGCTGATGCAACACCCAGAGATTACAATTTCGGTGCGGTGATTATCAATTCGAACTCATGTCTCTCATTTCAAATCCGCGGCTATAGCAATCTGATAATATCTCTCAGATCTTAGTGCGTCTCTCTTCGAGACCAGTTGGCGTGTCATGTAAGAGACGTGGTTCACCTTCTTTACAGAGACTCTCTTTCGGACCAGTGCATCGAACAGTCCAATTCGTGTCAGGTATATTTTTACGATATATAATCTTATAATGACTTTGGAGCGCGGCGTCCACCCGCGTGCCAGGGCGCAAACTTCAAGCCCACCGCTCCGCTATGCCTGCTGGAGGTCGATTACTTTTGAAATAGCTTTTCTCCGTCCCCCAACAAAAAAACAACGAACAAAAGCTGATGTCATGGATCTCGACTCAGATGTTTGGGACAAACTAATGATGAGATTATGTGTATGTCTCCCTCTTCATTCAGTTTTATTCATAAATTAATTGGCCTTTCAGCTACATCTAAAGCTCGGCATATGATCACTTCACAATATTCTTACAACGTCGCTTGAAAGCTGATGACAGCCGCAACTATCTCGAGTTCAAATTTATGTGCCACACAAAGCTTGTCAATCACAAGCCACATCTCCGAAAACGCACAGATGAAAAACCTCAATGGGGGCATCCAAGAATGTGTTTAGCGGCGTGGTTGGCACATCCGGGGCACTGGTTCTACATAGGAAAATGACTGAAGTATGTGAGACATTTGCATGCAGAAAGCAATGTGTAAGAGCAAGTAACAGTATAGCAGGCTTGTAAGGTAAGGCGTGATTGACGTACAACAATGCATGGGAAAGAAACAACAAAAATATCGTGTAGACATGATATAAATGACTGAGATTGTGTAGGACAGCGGGGGAATGAAAGCAATTGGAGTCACAGAAAATGCAGTAATATAGAGAACGAACCTCAAACTAGCTAGACACCTATGTGAACAAACACGATCTGCTGTTCCAGTGGAATATTATTGTGCCGCAATTTCTTCACAGCCTTGTGCAACGCCACCGCAGCCCGCGTGCAGTCCAATCTTCCTGAATCATCCACCAACTTGTCATAGAAAGCAGACACGACTTGCCGTGCAACCTCGTCGTCGACGGACCACATAGAACCAATCACACTGCGAAATCCGGAGAATTGCATAGCTGCAGCGAGATGGATCGACTCGTCGGGACTCCTCTCATCGCCCACGGTAGTGTGGCAAGCCGACAAGAATGCAAACTCTGGGTTCTGCCAGTTGGACCGGACGATGTCCTTGATCATCAACGGCCCATCACGCATTGCGAAGGAAGATTCAAATGGTTGTTGTCGATTTGGCATTCCGTGGCAGGCCAGGTGAAGCCACTGGTTATCATTTAGTGCATCGAAAACACCCTGCACTGTTGCAGCGTTGTCCTCGAGCGACGTAAAGGACAACATGATAGGTATGAGACGCTGAGCTACGGCGGCTAATTCAGGAGCGACGCATCGCAGTTCCTTCCCTCCGTCCGGGTTCCCTTGACCAATCGCAACAAAATTTTGAGTAGATGCATATCGAGAAACACGCTGTCTCGCACGAACGAGTGTTGCCAAAGTGGGGGCATAAGAGGATATGTAAATCTGTGACAAGTTGTCTCTCTCCCTCTCGTAGGGTCCTGCTGCATGCAGAGGAAGCAAAGTGAATTCAGCGGTGGGACACCACCAGATACGTGAGCCAGGGTGAACATTCGACATCTTGAGGGCTTGAACCACGGGATCAACGATATCATGCCAAAGCTTGCGGAGGATGCCCACAAGCTTGTTCTGATGATCGCTACAACCAAATTGCTCTGCGATGGACTGAAAATCGGAGGACAACTCGGAGACTTCGGACCGCGTGACATGAATTGGAACGTGGACAGGATTTTGGTCACTTAGGACAATCAAGGCATCGCAGCTGTACTGACTAGCATTGACGATGATGACAGGACCTTCTTCGGCGGCCTTCTGTAGGTCGGAGAACAAGGGGGGCAGGAGAAACCGAGACAAGTCGGGGAGCATGCGGATGCGGGAGACGACATCGTTCCATTGGATGGTTAGTTGTCGGATTTGTGGGGACTGGTCTTCAGTAGACTGATCAAATGCCGTACGAAGGCGAAAGCTCAGCTGCTTGAACTCTTCCGCCAAGGCTCCGCCGGTGTCACCGGGCAGGGAAAGTCCATCGAATGGCGAGCTTAAACGTGCCAACTGGGTCCAGAATACTGCACGGCCTTGCTCCACCAGTTCCACAGCAGTTTTCAGCGCACCATGACGAACGCTGCGCGAGAAAGCGTCCACAGCAAGCGAAGCCGTGGCCATCCTCACGACATCAAAATGACGTGACGAAGACGACAAAAGAGTGACATGCTGATCTAGGAATTTCAATGCAGTATGATATGCAACTAACGCAGAACTATGGTTTGTCTCTTCAGCAGCAGTAGCCCATGACTTGGCAGCAGTAAGATCCCTACGGGAGACTGCGTGAGATATGTGAGGGAGTTGCAAGAACAGGATAAATGTTTCATCAAGGTCAGACGGGACGCCCCGCTGCGTGAATCTGTCTCGAAGGCTGATGGCGAGATTGTTGAGAGTGTATGGTCGAAGAGAATGACCAGGGGGACGAAGGAGTAATGCAGCGCGATGGAGCTTGATGCACTCATCAAGGTCCGACGGGACGCCCCGCTGCGTGAATCTGTCTCGAAGGTTGTTGGCGAGATTGTTGAGAGAGTACCATCGATCAGAATGACCGGGGGGACGAAGGAGTAGTGCAGCCCGATGGAGTTCAATGGACTCATCAAGGTCAGACGGGACGCCCCGCTGCGTGAATCTGTCCCCAAGGCTGTTGGCGAGATTGTGGAGAGACCACGATCGATCAGAATGACCGGGGGGACGAAGAAGTAGTGCAGCCCGATGGAGCTCAATGGACTCATCAAGGTCAGACGGGACGCCCCGCTGCGTGAATCTGTCCCCAAGGCTGTTGGCGAGATCATTGAGAGACTGTGATCGAAGAGAATGGCCGGGGGGACATCTCTTCAAGGCCGCTCGACATTCTTCCACGTCGTCTACCATGCTATCATTGCTATGATACCACAATCAAGTTACACGAGGGCTGTCAGGAACACAGAGAGGATGGATCTGAAGAGCGCAAGTGGGCAAAGAGGGCAAGTACTATCAGGTTATCGTCAGCACAAAATCCAGGTCGCCAAGTTTGAATCGCAATGCGCACGCACGTTAGCAGAGATCCTAGCAATGAAGCAGTAGTAGAAACCTGTGAAAGTGATTCAAGTTAATGTTCAAGGTTGAAGACCTTCCAGCTACTTTCATATCGATCATCGACCAGATGCAGTCATTATTTTCGTCTTGCCGCTTCTATTTACTTGTGGAGCTGGACAAACAACTTGAGGGACCCACTTGTATTGAATATGTTTAGTATCACCTTTCACCTGCGTGTGCTTAGGCTCTCGAATGCTTGCTTCCAGTCGGAGTTGCAATAATTATTTGAAACACCTCGAAATACTACTTGCCATGCCTCCTCCGACTGGTCACTGCGCTACACTTCAACTCAATGGTAAACCAAGTTTAACGTTAGTCTGCAATCTCCGGTTACTGAATTTGTGTAGGTGAACCGAGAAGAACCAAGGCTAGGTCAGAGCTCCACCAACTAAGACTCCAGTAATCTATTTAGGCATCAAGTCAGATATGATGTTCTCTTGAAGCATTTAAAGAACAATAAGATCCTCGGATTCAGGATTCATGCATCCTCGATCAAACAAGCATCTTTGTTCGTTTCGCTCAGTCACAATCTAACTTGAAGGTCAAATCCGTGGCGTAGCAGTGGACTTCAGTGTAGTCAAGCACCATGTTATGTCGTTGTGTGGCGCTCCTTTGACAACAGCATTGTGTGCAAGCTGAGCGCTGAGTCGCAAGCGAAGCGATGCTGCTGTGTCCTATTCTCACTGCCACTGCCAGCTTTGACAATTCACCTCGTGTTTGTATTCCTTCTTCCTACAGCGTTTGGTCCACAGTCCATATATCCACACACACAATCCGGACATATAAACCACGATGCAGCCCATATTCATGGTCTTTCCAACATCTCTCCCACTATCGATTGCCACACCAGATCATGCTGCTCAACACACTACCAGATAATGTCTCGTCCCAAATTTTGGAGCCGTTCGAGAAGAACTCTCAGCAGCACCTTCTTACAAATGACTTGGAGATCAGAACACGCAACATGATGAAGTGCTTTGCGAATACCCCTGGTGCTCTCCCTCCGCCAAGCACCACTGTCCGTAGCGTTTGGAATCTTACGCCTAATGACAAAGTCGACACGATGCCTATGCCGTTGCAGGGAAATGTTATCTTCCTCCGCGCGCCACCAACTACAATGGAGGCTACTTTCGCTGTCATCAATGATCCTTCATCTATCATATATGAGACTTGCACTCCTACTTCTCACACATGCAACGTGGATGATGTTTCCTCGAACGACATTGCTGAAGGTTATCCGCCCAAGGCGGATGAAAAGTTATCACTGGAAACCAACGGTCCTGAGGAAAACGCATTGCCTCCGAACGACCAGCGCCCCTCGGACGCCGAGAACAGTTGTGTAACGCAACCCGGCGAATCCCCGCTCTTCGCGGGAGGGTTTGGAAAAATCGTCGATGCCAAAATGGAAGAACTCCGAGTTCATGGCTTTGCTTTCGTTGTCAAAAGTCTGCTGACCGCAGGAGCGCAGAGCGTCCAGTCAGCGCCGCTTGTTTCGATGGTAGTGCAAACGATGTTAGACAGGCTGGCGAAGGAATCGCCGAAACAGATGAAACGTTTCGAGAGAGCCTTGCGCGTGGGCGCTATGGATGTGTTTCACATACACTGGAAACCAGTTGAGTCCTTCTCCGCTGATTTGAGAAAACGGGAGTACTAAACGTTACTCTCAGGACGGCGACTGGAAGGACATATGCTCTACATCTGGTCGACACTCTGCCCTCACGCTGATAGGAGTGAACAAGGCTGGCCTTCTGGGATCGCTCTTTTCTGCTAATGTCGTGACAGCCGAAGACATCGCCCATTGCTTGTCCATACTATTGGAGGACATACACTTTGACCGTCTGATCGCCATACACGCCCTCCTCTTATACGCAGACGACAGATTATGCAAACAACGATATCTGCCAGCATTGATTCGGCTCAAAGAAGAGTTGCGCGTTGTCGATCCACTAACTGACTTGTATCTGTGGGGTCCTGTGCCACATTCCCAGGCCCTCATGCAGGTAAACATTAAAACTTGCTGTTGGTGCAACTATGTCTAAGCAGATCTTTGTCAGGATATTTTCGATACTATTGAAGGCTGGATGACTATTCAGGCACACAAGCGCGAACAATGTCGTGTTTTTGCAGAATCACAATCAACTCAGAAGCCTCCTTCGAAGGTTGTAGGGCCACGAATGCGTGCAGATACAATGAGAAACAAAGCCTAACGCTCGAGGTTTGGATGCAATCAGCCGGGTTGCGCTGATGTATTGTAAATGTATATTGTACTTTCATGTCCGTCTGTTCTCTTGATTCAACCAAGTTCATGCTTGTACATAAATGTTGAATTCAAAAGCAGTTCATGGCATCCTTTTCGTGTAGCAGGTGACATGTACTAGGCAGTTCATCTACGCCCCCCGAGCGACAAGAAACTGTTCCGGTATATCCGGATTCTCATAACGAGTGAGGGTAGGTACGGTGTATAATTCACCCTTGTCATTCATCCGCACGTCACGTCGTACCTTGTGTTCTAGTTAAGAATGAAACAATCAGTTTGATGAGAAAGTAACTCACGTGCCAGACCCTTGTATCGCATCCAATCTGCGTCACTGTTGCAGGACATTGTTGAACAATGCGTAGAGCATCTTTCATCATGGACCGCTCCTCTATTTCATCCACTTCACGACAAAAGTTGACATGAATCGCGCGGAGGTTACGAGCAGCAGAAAAACAGCGAGTCACATCATCCTGATAAGTATGGATGAGGACCTCGATTCACAAAAAAAACACAAGCTGCGCACCAAATTATGCCGCGCGGTGACGACAAAAAGTTGCTCTAAAACTGAGCATCGGGAACATATGTCATGTAATGCACCCATACTAATTGTCATCCGGTCAATGGAAAATCGCTTGAGGCGCGACCCATGCATCGTGACAATGGTTCTCCAAAAATCGTCCGCGATAACCACTTTGGCAGTTGGCGTCGTGGCATAAATTTGTAATATTTCTAGTGGCGCAGTGGATAGTAGTTCCGTTACATCACTCGTCCATGTCTGAAAGGGCGTTTCAATATGGACTGCCAAAGTGATTGATCTGAGACGCCTAAACGCCCGGTGCTCCTTGCAAATGCTGGTGAAGCTGCTCATATCCTGCTCGATGCAGTCAGCAGATGCGTAGTGACTTCGAAAGGTTGAAGATTCACAAACGCTGGGGAAAGCCTCTCGAGTCCGATACCCGTGAGACCATTACGATTGGTTGACACAATTTCACCAATGCCTCTATGTGTCACCTTTGGGCATCCAATAATAAATAATTGATCCAGTTCAGTCATGCTAGGAGCGAGAGATTCCAGTAAGGTATCGGTGATTAGACTCGATGTCTACCGAGGGGAATGAGTCAAATTAATTCATATTGCTCGGATCCTTGTCATACCTGGCAGATCAAAGTAAGGTTCCGAAGGGTTGGACCTGTAGCGGATATCCAAGAGGGAAGAACTTCGATAACTTGTGCGCTCGGCATTATAAGTGATATTCGAGACAGTTTGGAGAACTGTGTAAGTATGTTAGGATCATAGTACCCGCTGTCCCTCCCGTTAATCTCGAGTTCTTTAAGTTGAGGGCATTGCTGGAGAGCCAGGAGAATCGCCGACTCCAGCGAGCCATCTCGAGTCCAGGCACACGATCTCAGATTGACACAATTCCGTATTCCTCTTGTGCAAAGATCCAGCAGGTCGCTGTAGGACGAAGAAGAGAGTGCCTTTGGAAAAGCTCTTATCTCTGTATAATGGGGGTCAGTAATTGCGCCGGTTAGTGTCATGAATTGGTCTGGGCTCACCGAGACGTGA
Source organism: Suillus subalutaceus (assembly GCF_016647625.1). Taxonomy (NCBI): domain Eukaryota; kingdom Fungi; phylum Basidiomycota; class Agaricomycetes; order Boletales; family Suillaceae; genus Suillus; species Suillus subalutaceus. The sequence goes on from NW_024540255.1 coordinate 306,594, forward strand.
AACGTATTGCGCAAGACGAGGATAATTCGAAAGTGTCTGGAACAGCAGAACGACCTATTCCGGATGTGAATAATAGCGATTGTATAGCATCTCAATATTGTGTCCACCTTTGACTTAGCCGCCTCTGTGTGCCATGCGTAGATGTAAACGCGCCGGTAGAGTCTTTGGATCGCAAATTCGTTGAATGACTTATTGACCAAACATAAGGATGCAAGATGTTGAGCTCTGACTACAAAATCAAAGATTATAGGCAATAATTCGAGAGGGATGTCAACAAAGCTGAGGGCCATGGAAGCCGAGCTACGGTGGCAGTGCACCGGCGTATACTTCGTTATGTAAGAGTTTGCTCTCACGCGGGTCACTGGCGATTGGGTTCTAGAACGCGACGAGGACGACAACCTGATCGACGCTGCGGCGCTAGGCGCGCCCATCGTGACACGCCCTAAACCAGTTCGGTTGCGACTGTATGCATTGCCAGCACTGTCATAGTGTGACAATTCAATAGTCATGAGTACAGAACTTCACTGAAGTGTTACAGTATCAGAGAGACAAATTCAAACGAATGGTCACCTCGAAAGTGTCTCTTTATATGCCAAAAGTCCGACAGCTATCGACTATCGTCGTTCTGGACTTTCATGCCAATCTATGCAAGGGGCCCTGGCTGTCCAACGAGATGGTAGTACAAACACAGAAGCTAGGGTTGGAGAATGAGGGGCCTTTAACATTGGATCCGTCATATGATGATGTTGAAACTTAAGGAGCCCTGACATGGTTGCTGTAAACAAATACATCAAAGGTAGGGTTGAAGAATGAAAATTTCTCGAGGGGTACCCCTCTTCAAGCAGACCTTAGCTTATAGGTTTATTACGGGAAGGATGTCGTAAAATTTAAAACAAGTTAGTTGTTCATGTTATTAATTGTCAGATCACTACTAGCTGGTAATATACGACTCGAACAAGTCTTAAAGGCGGTCAACTCACACAGACCACAAGCATATCTGTTCTCTGGCTGTGACCGTGCCAATCTGATAACTTATCCGAAGTCTGTCATTCGAATCGCTAGAGTCCTGACGTGTTGGAACTGCCTAAAAATACGACGTTGAGAATGACCGGGCCCGCGGGTTACGATGCGGATAAAATACAGGCCCGCACAAAGCTCCTGAAGCTGAAGCTTGAAGACGGGTGCGGGTACAGCTAGAACCTAGAGAGGTTACGTTTTAACATTGGGCCCTAGAAGTTAGTAATCGACTTAATTTTGTTTTGGGATGTTGAAAATATCAAGTTCTTTCTTCAAGCTACATATATGAAATCGAGAAGGACAATTCAGGGTCACCCCACGACTGAAGCTCTTTTTTATCGTGTCGCGTTCAACTGCCACGTCTATCCAGCCTGAGGCACCTGCGTTACTCATACTACCCACTTTGTCCTCTGGTTTCTTCACCAGTGCCACAGTCAGGCCAAATAGGAGACTTGCTGAGGTCGCTCGTTGATTCATTACTGTAAACGCGATGCAGAACTCTGAAAAGGAACGCATCTCAATCGCACCTCATTCCAATGAAGACTCATCATCTCGTATGAATTGTGAGTGGCACCGTTGAACAGGCATTTTAGTGACCTCGCTGACAGCCAGCAAGACTCCCGGACAAACTCTGGCTCGCTTGTTACCATACCCCCATTGTTCAACCAGTCTCACTTTGACATTGTTCTTCGGCGGCAGCGTTCTCGTAAAGAAGGCATGCCCAAGTTTACTGCTGTTCCCTCGAGATTCCTGAACCTCACCAATGACTTTGAATTTGCTGGCTGGGGTTCTATCTCTCATCTCATCCTTACACCTGAAGATATAGATCAGGGTGAAGTTGAACTGAATTTTTTCCGAGAGCAGCAGGTTCTTGGGCAGTTTACAGCCAGTGCGCTTGCAGCGAATGATATACTTGGCGGCGTATTCTACACTCTGCCAAGCGTCGTCGCTGTCGCTGGTGTCTAGTGAGCTAATCCCGCAATCAACATACACTTGAACACGCTTAACTTCTTCCAGTTCTCCTATTTCGCTATTTGTGGCAGCTTTAACTCTATTCCTTTGGCGTCCTGTCATGGAAGAAATGGCTTCTGCTCTTCCGATTAGTGGGGCTCCTTATACCTACCTGTATGTTGTCTCTGCTTTTGAACAGACATATTCGTGACAAATTACCACCAGGCTCAATGTATCTACAAAATCTGTAGCTCTTCTTGGGGCAGCGCTCCTCCTTCTAGATTTTTCAGCCACAGCAGTAGTTTCGGCTGCAACCGCAGCATCATATCTTGCAGGCGAAGTCTCGCTACCCTTTCCAGTCTATATTGGTGCTGCCCTTGTTTTCGTGCTGTTCACTTTCGTCAGCCTTTCGGGCCTGAGAGAGAGTGCTCGCGTAGCAACTGGTATACTGGTGATGCACGTGAGTTCTGATGTTTCCTACTGTCTACCTACTTTTGATCATATCTGGGAGCAAGGGTGTGGTAATGATCATACTTATTGTAGCTTCTGTCATTGCTTGGGGACGAGGCGGGATGGCGCAGCTCAGTTCCAACTGGTTGTTGGGGCACGCCGGATTGTCTCCAGCAGCTATAGCCAGACAGGTATTCAATGGGATATGTTTAGGGATGCTAGGGTTGACTGGATTTGAATGTGAGTGTTTCGACCTGTAACCCACAATGTATATAATACAGCTTAGGCGCACCCGCATATACGTCAAAGATGAAGAAGAACTGTTATCCCAAAGTTCTTCGCAACTTGCATTTACCTGCACTTTTCCTCACTAGCGTTATGATGCTCCTTGTTGTGGCATTATTGCCTCTTGACGTGGTTGAAAATGGCAACAATATCCTCAGTTTGTTGGCTCAAAAGGTACGCTTGTGATTTTCGATGACTATGCGTGACGCTGAAGTACATGGCCAGGTTGCAGGACGGTGGTTACGAATAATGGTTGTAGTTGACGCCGTTGTTGTCCTTTGTGCGGGTGTGCTTACAGGTTCGTGACTCAGAATTACGCGTCGTGATCCATACACATGTCGTATTTTTAGGAATCTTGAGCGCCTGCGAGCTCCTTATTAAGCTGTCATGTGATCGCGTCCTTCCTCGCGTATTCCTTGCTACAGTGCCAGCGACAGGCGCCCCTTATGTCACAGTCGTATCATTCATTGCATTCAGTGCATTAATATATGCAAGCACGGGCGCAAACCTGATTGTGGTATCCCAGATGTGTGTTCTCAAATTCAGTGATATCGGGAGATTCTGAGATTTAACAGGTTTACGATGGTGTGGTTGGCCGTTATGGCGCTCTTCCCGATCTCTCTCATACTCCTCCGTTTCTCACGACCTCGACTTCCGCGTGCATCCCAATGTTCACTGATTGTCGTTGCTGGTGCTATCAGTGTCACTGTGACCATAGCGGCAGGCAACGTGGCCATCGATCCTATCATAGCAGGGTAAGGCACCTACATTTTGTTGCGATATTTCGCTAAATCACTGCTTTAGATGGTTTGCTCTGTACCTCCTTATCCTTCTCGTCTTGTTTTACATGTCGCAAAATAAGGTGACTATACTGCGATGGATATACTGGGCATATGACCAGCTTCCCTGGCTACATAGACTGCAGCTGACCAAAGGGTGGGGTGACGGTCTGATCCGGCGTATGAGAAGCCTGCGTAGGCGGGAGGTTTGTTTGCTTGTAAAAACCGATGAGGTACGCGCACCAAAGTAGAGGGTGAAGTTTACTGAAATTGTTTCTGAAGATCAACAACTTGTTCAACATGATTCTTTACGTCCGATATAACGAAGAAACGTCATGTCTGAAGATAGTGCACTTTCATAGTGGAGACGTACCTTCCGAGATGGAGGCCAATGCGAAAAGCAAGCATATCTTTCTATATTTCTGTCCGTGATCCTGACACTGGTTACTCAGTTCTGGACGAAGCATTTCCTGAAATCACAGTTGACCTGGTGCGCGAACAATGGTCTTGCTTAGCGCACAACCTCTGATCTCCTGTAGATGTTTATCAAGGGTCAATTTGATCCAAAAAATCTGGCTGCCCTAGCGCACCATTTGAAGATTCCGCGGTCTCTTATGTTCATGAGTAGCCCAGGTCCGAATTTTCTGTATCCTGTGGCAGAGCTTGGAACGCGCATAATTTCGATCTGAGCATCATGCGTATCGCATTGACATTAAACTCGGTGCTGCGATAGGACGCCGTCCTTTGATACCGAGCACTTCTTTTGATACTTGGGGTTCGTATGTCGCTGTAGGGGCAGTAATTTCTGATCTGGACCGCAGTACCATGAATATGATATTCGTGGACAATATATAGAGATAAGCTATTTATGATATCTGTGGATCGCGTTGTTGTGGTTGCTTTCTTGGCTACTCGTTAAGTCGAGTGCCGTAGGCTATCGCTTCTTTCCTTTACGGTCACCACCCTCGAATGTATACACTTTCTTGGTTTTGGGAACGCCGCCGTCAGGTGCTACGGTGATTAAGTTATAATCATTGCATCACGAAGTTGAACACAATTGGATGAAGCCACGTTCGTAAACTGCACGGGCAGAAACTTCCGATCGGGGGGAGGATAAAGCTCGATCAGAGAGGGTTGGGGTTGCATTTGCCAATGGACTGGCTCGCCGCTACATAAGCTCTGAGGAGCATAATCGAGAGGCAGTGGCGCCCATATCAATACGCGGACATCACCGCGCCAGGGTTAATTGATGCAAGATAACGAACACAACTAGCCTTGGAAGAACATTTAAAAAGGGGTTCATGACGGGAGAAGGGGAAGCTGACACCCGCAATCTATCATTATACCGCCGCCGAGATTGAAACAAAAGCCGAGATCGGATTGTTATCATTGGCAATTACATCCTTGTGGGCTCTTTGTGGGCGCCGAGTTCCCCGCTATCAACGATAGCCCTGACGGACAGCGGGGTGAACCTGGTATTAATGTAGCGTGTTCGTCAAGACTCGAGACAGTCCGTCATTGCAATTAGATAGATACTTGCCTATGGTGGAATGCCTCAAGAAGAATCGTTCTGGTCGGCAGTAGAAGACGTTTCCTTAGTGGTGATGCCACTGGGCTTCTTGAGAAGTACATGTTTGCCGGTTGCGAGAGCCTTCACCGTTCGTTCATAATGTAAATCCCTAGGCAGCTAACAAGTCCTTGACAGTTTGACAGCGACTTCGCTCGGACTCGGAGTTATGGACATCATGATGATGGTCTATTGCATTTAAATTGCCATCAAGTTATCTCAAAGAGCAGTGAATAATAAATACCGTTGTAATGACTATGTCATCTTTTTTTTTATTTTTATGGACTGTCTCCCTGAGGGTCTTGTCGTCGCCGCTTGTCGGGACTCATCATCGTTTGGGTCGTCGTCGTTTGGTTTAACGGTATAGTTGTCGTGACGTATTTGGCCTTGACAATATAATCGACTTCGCACTGACAAGACTGCCTCAAGGATACAAAGTTCAAACAACTGTACTAGCAACTTAATTTTCATCGAAGAGATGTCGTTCGTGGCCGGCTCTCTCGCTGGTGCACTTGTGATGGGTGGTGTAAGTATTGTCTCCCAAATCAGGATTTGTCTAATCGTCCCACTACTTTAGATTTACCATGGGTTTTCGAACTTGGTGCAAACCAGGTGAGCAACCATCCGTTTGCAAGAATTCAAGACAAACTTGTTCATTTATTCATATTACAGGACTGCCCAGCACCGTGCCGAGTTCGTCTATATCCCAGTTCTTTGCCTCTATAACGCCGACTAAACATGTTACACAGTATTCATATACTCTCGGAGCGTATCGCTAACGCCTCGACTACAATTCCCTCTCCTCCGCCTGCATCCGTGCGTATAACGCATCATCCGTTAACATCGCTCATTCAGTCCAAATGGAACGATGAGGTTGCTGGTTTATTCGGAACCGCCTGGCGGTGGGAGCAGCGTGCAGTGGAGTTTGGGAAGAAAGTTCTGTATGGCGGCGACTCATGATACCAACTGCCACTAGACTAGGCATGAGACTAATCGAAGGATGTCGGTCGTCCCTTCTAGGAATCTTGACGCCAGCAATCTGCTATGCACCGCAAACTACATACCGGCGACATGCACCTCGTACTCCATTACTTCACATCTCAATGAAACATGCTTCCTTCCAAACGTACACATTTCGGCTCTATCAGAATCTACGTAAATTATCATCTTCCATACCCTTGGTAATATTGCTGAGTATCACGGCTATGTGAAGGTGGCGGAGGCGGAGGCTTGGTTTGATACTGTGAGCCCTGCTGAGTTGGCTGTGTCTGGGAAGAATATTGCCGCCATGACTGTGGCGGAAGCGGAGCTTGCTGGCCGTATGTCTGTGGATTCTGTGGATTCGCAGCGTACTGCGGTCGTGACGGTGGTGGTGGTGGCAAGGAAAAGGAAGACTGCCTTTGTGGCGAGGCAGAATGTATTTGCTGCTGTGGAACTGGAGGGGCGGCGCGTGGTGTAGAAAACTGGGATCCGAACGCCCCCAGGTTTGCATATGGGTCAGGTGGCGGGTTTGGCGATACTGGATTTGTGTATACTGGGCGTACGGGTTGTTGTGGGGGTGGCGGGAGATTCGAATATGCCTTGACTGGCTGGGGTGGAGGGGGCGGGAATGTGGAAGAGTATGACGCCTGTGGCGGTTTTGGCGGGGGAAATACTAAATTCTGACTTCCTTGCAGATTCATAGACTTGAAGGATGAGTCCAAAGATGGGGGAGAACGCGGTGGTGGTGGTAAGGGAGGTTTTTCAGCAGGTGTCTGGGGTACCGCAAGCCGCTGCTGGATATCCGCTTGCCCAACAAGTCTGTCGCGTTCCGATCGACGGTCGGTGATAAAGGACTTAACACTAAGAGCAAGTGTAGCACTCAGGTCAGTAAGTTGTTGGTAGAACTGCAGTCCTTTCCTGAACCGAATTTCAGATACAATGAAAGGGGGAAAAGAGTACACATACGTCAACCCATCCCTGACCTCCATATATCCGTCTCTCGCATTCGAAAACCTACGTACGGTGTCCTTCTTCCGCCGCTCGCGCTCATCCCATTTCTTTGCGCCAGGTCCACGTCCAGCAAGGTCTCGTAAGTTCTTCCATAGTCCCTGGATTTCCTGCAACACGGCTTGCTGATTGTGCACAGTGGTTCCAAGACGTTGTTGGTATGTCCGGAACTTCTCGAGTTCTGCGGCGAATAGCGATTGCTCGGCACCAGGGTTACGGCGATTCAAAAGCAGCAGGTGCGAGACGTCATCAGCTTGGATCTAAGTGGGAAAAATGTCAGTTAAATCCAAACAATATTATTGTGCACATTACCCTGTCTTTCAGTTCCTTGAGTACTTCACCTCGCTCATAAGCAATTTTCTTCAACCGTCCCAGGCGCTCCTCGATTTCGGTAGTATACTGTCTGATTCTGATTCGTTCCGTTTCATCGTGCGCCTCGGCACCGATGTCAAGATCTAGCAGGCTTTCCGAAGGGGCATCACGCTGGGCGCTAGCGCGGAAGACCTCTTCGACGTCAGGTGACAGCAACAGTCGAATATCAGGTTTGACCGATTCCCAGAGCGTCGATACCTGTTGGTCGGACGCGGCAGCAGCGTCTAAAGCGCCTATATGAGATTTTAAGTCTTGCCGAATAGGCTTCGTAAAAGATGCAGATGGCTCTTGTGTCCACAGGTGGTCGTACTTGACCCGCATCGTCTCGCACTCTCTCGATTCAACATCAAGATCCCGCGAAATACCGTCCAGCTCCGCTTTAACAGCCTCCTTGAGACGAGCCATCTGTTGCAAAAGCGTGTCGATGCCCTCCCTGCCCTCCATGACGTTGATATCCTCTCGCCAACGGCGTACATCCAGGGGGATCTCTTCCTCTCCACCCAAGCTACCCTCAGCCATCGCCTTGAACCTCGCAAGTCCCGCCTGCACTCCCATCGCTTCCAGTGCACTGCGCACCTCGACCTCGGCGCTTTCTGCGTTCTCAACCTCTTTGCGCACAAGCTTTGCCTTCTCCTCAGAATACACGCTGGCGCTCTCGTGCACGCTCAATGGAATCAACTTGACGAAGATATCCGCGCCTATAACATTCTGGACATCTGGTGCACGATACACCTCTTGAATGGAAATATGCGTGGCAACAACAGCTTTTTCGATAGCAGGCAGTGCGTCTGCAGATGGAAGGACAGCATTGTAGATGAGATCATTATCGCGCACCGCTTCGGTCTTGCGGTCTGTGCTCAGCTGAAGCTGTACCTTTGTGCGTTCGGAGATAGAAGCCCCGGCATCTGCGGGAAGCGTAGGTGATACGTGGGCGAATAAAGCAGTGAATGATGCAGCAGAGCGATTGGCTTCTTTTGCTAGAGATTCAGCGAGAGTGAACCGTACGAGGGCCTCGCCGTGGGCCCCCCGCTTTATTGTCAACTTGACCGCGATAGTATTGTGCGACAGAGCCAAAGTGTTTGGATTTTATCTGCGCGATATATCAATGCTAATCTCGTGCTTCGGAATATGAACATACCTGGATGAGAGTGATCCAGTTGCGATCGAATATGCCCTTACCCATGAAATCTTTCACCTCCTCGCTCAGGGAGGTGTACATGGAAGCAGACTGGGAGGCAATCTTGGCTACCAACGCAGGTGCTTTCTTCTCGTCGATGCACTTTTCCAAAAATACCTCTGTAGCCTGCGCCATGATGACTCCCACTAGAAACTTGATCACCTCCCGGCTGAGGTCAGTCGAGGGGGCATGCAAGAAATTCTCATTAATATATGTGAGCATGCCTGCGCATGTCCTGAAGTAGTAAAAGGCGAGTTTGAGTCCCTCTGGATCGGATCTGTTCTGGGAGGCAGCAATGGCGGAATGCGTAGCCGCGATCTGAAACAGAACTGAGGCCTTCTCATACGCAATAGCCGTCTGCATAGTCAACTTGTTCGTGAAAGCATCATTCCACGGGAAGTTGACGCGGATCTCGGGGAAGCGCATCTCTAGGATCTCGAGTTGCCCAAAGTACTTGTAGAGCAGATCACGACCTGGGAAGCAGAGTTGTGAGTATCCTAAGATTGTGATTGCTTGAGCGACGAACCTGTCATATCGCTGCCCGCTCCTTTTACAGCGTCTTGTCTGCAGCGTTGCAGCGCTTGGCACTCTTGTGCGTAATTGTCTGGGTTCTCGCCGAAGGACTTGGCAATAAGATTGCATATTGGAGCTGTCCAGTCGACATCCCCGGTCGTCTTCTTGGGGATCGCTATCATTGGCGACTGGTGCGCCATGTCTGAAAATTGTACCTTTGAATTTGTCTAGATGTACACTCAGAGCCTCCCGCAGAGTCTGCGGATCGTGTCAAGTAGTAATTCCAGTGGGCTATGATTCCGTGAAACTGCGCATATGGCTCGCGGGATCCGGAAGTCGTTGCCGAATCCATGCTATGCAATAATGGATTGTTGACCCCCACGAGAGGGGTTGCTTCCTTGCCGTTTCCGTCCGTTGTAGCTCGGGACCGTCATCTCATACCAAAGCCATGTCGTCTGAAAAAGCGTCATCAAGCGAGAACATTGTTAGCCAGAAGGTATGTTTTTATAGTCAAACACAATGTTCAAAACTAACCGTCTTTCAAGTATGACAGGTGTAGTATGTGCTTTAATTATCTGAGTTGGAAGAGTCGACTGACTATGACCACAAGTGGCCGATTTCTTGGTAAAGGCGTGAGTCTTGCCTTGCATTTGTAGCTGTTATAAACATCTGAGAATTGCGCAGTGGTGTAGGCTTCAGCGTCGGGGTTGTCGCATCCGTCATTCTTTTCCGAAGTTCGTGTCTTGCTTTATTTTCTCCGCATATTCTGACCCGATACGTTACAGGACGAACATGGCCTATTGCCCTTTCAACGGGCTTCGGTATGGGTGCAGCATACGCAGACTGCGATCGTTCATTCAACCCCGCACGCGTCTCTGGAACACGCATAATATCTCAGACAGACGAGAGCAAATGATGTCGCTTGACACATCACTCGGTAGTATCACGGAGGGCACTGCACTAAGGCAACAATATGATCGTGAGCCTCGAGGACTTGGCATTATTTTACATAGAACGCCTTCGCACACCCTCCCACCTTCCATAGATCACCACGCAAATGTTCATTCTCCTTTTGACCAGCGTTCACTCCCGGCATGGGAGCTTTCGGGCAGTATTTCATTGGTTGTAGAAGGGGGTTGTGGTGTCTCCCTAGGCAATGTTCTTCGAGGTTTTCCGAGCGCGAGACGTTCGTAGAGCACGTCTGCAAGCAATCAAAGGTGAGATGAGTGACCGGAATGTATGTAATATTGAAGAACGACGAACATGCTGTTGCTGCCATGATGGGAACCGTGACGATGATGGTGCGGAGCCTGCGAGCTTGAGGAGGTAGTTTTTGTGCCATTGTTTAACTCTCAGACTGCAGTAGTACCGCTTCAGTAGTTATGAAGTTTGAGCACCTGTTGAGCACCAGCCTCAAGTTGTCCAGAAGGAAATGGTAACTTAACATTAAGTCGTTCCACGAGGAGATCTCTGGGGTCCTCATCATTTGAACAGGGTGTCCAGAGTCCCTAGACGTGCTAACCCTCTGTCATCGACAACACATCACATCCATTCTACGCTTTTGTACGTGAAGCACCATGGCTTATGTCGCTGTCGACGCGGACGACGTGAGTGACATTGTTCTGCTCCTTTGGTGTTAAATAAGATTCCTTTAATGGTTCATAGCGACTAGAAGAAGGACCAGAGGGTCTCGAGTTTAAATGTGAGCGCGTTTACCTTGAAGTGCGCAATCAAACATTCAACCCAAGCAGCTTTTCTTGGAGCGGACGCGAGAGCAGACCAACGAACACAGTCCGGGGCTTCAAATGTTGACCGAGGTACATCGAGAACTCCGCCGTATCTTCTCCCCTGACGTGTACCCAATCACAGGATATCTTACAGACCACACCACGCAAAAAAGTCCATCTGGGTTCTGGACAGTCGAATACTATCAGCCATACTTTGACGTTGATACCTCAACCGTCTTGAAGCGATGCTATACGACGCTCCTCCCCACTTCCCCTTCGTACCTGACGATTCTTACACCCAGCGCAGACCTATACGGCCCTTTCTGGATCCCAACCACGCTTATACTGGCGTTATTCCTATCTTCGTCCCTTGCAGCAAGCATCTCGTCTTACCTTTCTGACCCAGGAGCTGCGTATGAATATGACTTTGGCCTACTTAGTCTGGCAACAACGATCGTGTATATATACACGTTTGCAGTACCGGTTCTTCTGTGGCTCACACTACGCTATATCGGCGTTGGTGAATGGGGCGTGGCAGAAGCACTTGGGGTTTGGGGTTACTCATTATTTGTCTGGATACCGGTTTCGGTAAGTACATGAATGTCTCAACTTGGATGCAGCGTTTATGAGTAACCGTTGTCCTGTAGATCCTATGCGTCATACCCGTCTCTATTTTACGTTGGGTTCTGGTGGGCATCGCATTTAGCTTATCAGGGTACTTCCTGGTAACGAACGTGTACCCAATATTGGCGATGGTATGGTCATATCCCTCGCCTGATCCTGATTGCTGACAACTCTCTTAGGCCGATGCGAAAGCCACTCGCCTACTGATAGTCGTGGTCGGCGCACTACATGCTGTGTTAGCGCTGACATTCAAGGTGTTGTTCTTCAGCTACTACGTTGTGCATGATATTGGGCCTGGAGCAGACCCCGTACGGAGGTTTCTATAAAATGCAGCTGCGCTGGTCTTTGATTAGTTTCATTGCAATGCATGATTTTCATTTTCGTGAATATCGTGAAACAACCAAAAGTGGACCACAATAGCAACGACCGTCGCCATCCGATATTTGATATATTCAATGCCAACTCTGCCACACATTAACGAAAGATTACGTTTACCGGGAAATGGTGAACACAATGTGAACGGCGTCAATCATGATGTCGTACATGCGTTTTGAGGTTTGCGGGATAGTTAGTCGTTCGCGGGGTTTGCAATTTCAGAGGCATGTAGATTTCGTCGAGCCTGCCCCAGATACATCTTTCCGTGTTCCACGAATAGCGAATTTCGATAATTTCACCTCAAGCTATGGGTGTCTCCAAGTAAGAGTTTGAGTATCCAGGGCGTCAACATATACATCATCCAATATATAGGAGCATGTAGAAAATCATGAACGCATCATAATGTCGACAGGGGTGAAATGTGGGGAACAACAACCTAAGATGATATGATCCAACGTCTTCTTGGCAGATTTTAAGTAGCTTTATGACGTGCTGCCGCTTCCTGCGCTGCTTCCGCCCAATCTTTCTCGCGCACCCCGAATTCAACCGTCAGTACAGTCTTGTTGAAGCGTGTCATAGTCAATCCATAGGGTTGACGGATGCGTGACTCCCAGCCTTCTGGAATACGCTCATGAAGAACAATGCTGCGCAGGTCATCCACACGACCTCCAAAGATTGTGAGCAGTGTCGAGGAACTGATGCAAACGTTGAGTGTGTACTTGAAAACGGATGATGTAATGGCACATACTTGGAACTACCGAAGATTTTGTGGAAGAAGCTGAGCGAAAACTCCTTGTTTATTGCACGCGCTACTGCGCGACGCTTGCCGAGAATCCTGGAGAGATCTCTGGTGGTAAGGAGATTGTTGCCGTTCGTGTCCTTGCCGGTAGCCGACTCAAGTAACTCCTCAATAAAAGATATTTGTTTCACCGATTGGTTTGGTTCAAGGGCAGTGTCAAGACCTAAAGATAATTTATTCGGCATGTGAGAGCCAGACAAGTATGGTAAATCACTCACGGAAGAGGGATGCGTCATGTTCGATACCATTGTGTAGGTCGAGTTCTTCCAAATCAAAGGTATCCTTGCTGTAGCTTTTCTTGAGCATGCGAGCGGCAAAATGCGGGACAAAAGAGCAGAAGGAAGGACCAAAATTGTACGTTGCCCGGATTTGGTGGTTAAGGTCGACAAATGAGATGTTGCGGCCACTGCGCGAGAGGATGCCTGCGTTTCAATGTATGAGCCACGTAAATTGTCTGTGAGATCAGGACTGACCGTGATTGGCCATCGCATTGAGTGCTGGGCATGAACAGCGGGAGTCACCTTCCTGAGGAGGCCTAAACTCGGGCCAGAGCCCTCCATAGCCTGGATGGCCCTCGGGGGTGACGTGACCGATACGGCGTTTCCTATGTACAAGATTGAGGAGTGTGAGGAGCACATCCCAAGACATGATCCCAGCATCGAAGAAAAAGTTAGACACGCTGGAGAAGAAGCCCATTTCACTACACTTGCGCCAAGGACAGAGATCTGAGGTCGGGAGTAGAATCGATATCCAGCTTATTCGCTAGCAAAACCCCTGCAGGTGCCATGAGGGCCTTATAATATATAGTCTGACAAGGTTACGTATGACGAACAGGGTAGTGCCTCGAGGCGAGCTTTTTGTCCCTTTTACGGACTCCCAGAAGATCATAGAGAGTGATATTAGCGTAATGCGCCGCCTGCATTTGGTTCGAACCGGTTACTGTGGCTATTAAGGGGGGCCTCGAGGCTTGCCGTTCGATTTAATGAAAGAAATCCAAGCGCCGGATACTAGATACAGCGGCATAACAGCGGGGGCCATCGAACCGAGTCACGAGAGATGCCGGCGGCGGCGGCATGTCACTCTTTTGGTGCGAGGCAGGCCACCACAAAAGTCTTTGCCACGTCCGCTGCACAATTGTCAATCGGTAAGTACTGATGCACATGACCCATCCATGGAAAAGTTTAATTATATCGTAGTCACGAGCCTTCACGTGTGGGATCTGAAATTCGACCCGATCTCGGACCTTTACTAGGTATCCATAAGTAGACTAGCAAGCTTCGTTACTAGGCGTGCTCTTCCCTTCCGGGCAACCCTCACGTTAGTGGACGGGTACTATGTGGACCCGAAGCCTCAAGCTTTAAGCATTGCTGATTGCATAGTTCGTTCTAGTTCGCTCTTATTCAAGCTGCCGTAGCAACTCGATATTACATGCTCATCTAGTAATACACCCGGTGAATGGAAGTTGATTCAAACCCTAACCCCGTCTTTTTCTCTGTATATGGAAACCCCTATTCAACATATTGTGTATATTACCTACGAGGCGCCCTCTTCCCTCTTCGCCTTTATGTCAATGGAAGTTCTTGATCTGACACCACCAGAGCGGCGGGACGAGCCAAGACATTGGGCATCAGAATGAGATAACGAGGAGCTAGTATGTAGTAGCCATTGATGCCGAGCCGAAAACCACTTTGGCAAACAAATAATGACAAATAATGTAAAAAGTCCGGGACAATGGCGGCCAGGCAACCCCCACTTATAAGTTATATCATGTAAATCAGAGAGAGGTGCACACACCTCCCAATAAATTATGTTCGTTCACACAAGACCATGCCCGGACTAGAAATTCACTTGCATGTCAGTATGGGGAACAGAGCCTCCTGGTGACCGGTGACCGGTGAAGTTTGGAGCGTGTCCCAAACGCAAATTCGTTCCTGACAGGCCTAAATCAGTCATACTTGACAACGGGGATGTTGAAGTGGCCCTGCAGTCCGCAATCCCAAACTCTCTAGAAAGTGAAAGATCCGAATCTTCGAGGTCTCTGCTTCCCTCCGGGAGACATAATTGTATCAGGATTGAACGTTGAACAACTAACACTGTCGCAGACTGGCAGTGTCCTTTCGGATTTTTCCGGCGTTACGGTAATTGGTGCAGGTCAGTTAGGAAAGCTTGCAGTGCGGCATACCCGTGATGGGCCGAACCCGAAGCACGGCGCACACAGCATAGGATTTAGAACCACGTACTAAACGAAATCCGCGGCATTTAGTAGACAGTGTCTGCTTATCGCACAAACTAGACCTTTCGATGTCCGGAGGTAGTGGTGTGGGTAGAAGCCTGCCATTCTGCTAGCCGGTTTGGCAGGACCGGTTCCGCCTGGCAGATGCGGCAGAATGTCAAACTACAGGGGATCACCATCGCTAAACAATGGGAGAGCAATTTTAAAAGGCCAAACTGCTTATCGACAACCTCAAAGTATATAACCTGTGCTGCGCTGATGGATTGGCATGCTGGGAAAGTCTCGCAGTCAGCGCCGGCAGACATGCAATCACCCTCTTATCTATTGTTTCCCCTTTGAAAATTTTGCCAAGTGGCAGAAGTGGCAGAATCACCATGCCGGTTATGCCGGCACAATTGCCTGATAATTCTGCCACCAGCACTATCCGGAGGTAAGAAACCGTCATGTTGTAATGCTTGACGTTTCAGTTGGATCAGAATCTGGCTTACTTGCCAATTGTTTGCATGTTCAACTCCCTGAGCCCCATGGTGCCTTGAGCTCCGCAAGGAGTACACCAATGACGTATCCAAAGGTGACCGGTCACCACCTGCCATGAAGGGTGGTGGCCATGGATATCATTTTCTGGTATAGTACAAAGTTTAAACCTCTGTCACTCAACCCTGGAAAGCGTGTATTGAACACGAGGGCAGGAGCTCAAAATTATCCTAGATAGTGGCCAATTAGCCAAGAACGCCGATGTGCGGTAAGCCGCAGCGCACAGAAGGGGAACTTTGACTTCACCTTCAAGCCCTTCGTGTTGATGTGCACAACGTCATCTCTGTCGCGTAGCAAGCTTCCATTTCTCAAGATGAGATTCTTCAGGAAGTTCAGGTTCTTCCGCCTAGTGGCAAGTTTCCATTCGGAACGGTGATTAACGATTACTCGTGAGTCGTGACGCAATCTTGGATTCTTGGGAAACCGAGAAATTCAAGACGAGCAGCATATTCCTTTCAAGTGCAGATTCGCACGTTCTCGTTGAATGATCTTCCCGAACCGCAGTCTGAGTTATGGATGATACTTAACTGGAAAACTTTCCGAGGAAAAGCTGAAGTCATCGCAGGGCGTGAAGGCGAATTCCTTTTCACGGACAGACTATCACGTAAAAGGAGGCTTCGGTGCAATGACCGAGTCGGCCTTGTCAAGATGGACCTCCGAGGATCTACTACACACCACAAAAATGTTGTGAGCAGGTTTCGAACCAACCCCAAGATCAACAGATTTTGACTCTGTTGTGGTAACCACTCAGCTACGACCAGTTAGATGGACCTCGGAGGAAACCGTCAAGGAGTCAATGTCAAGGTGTGTTCCGATAGAAAAAAACGTGTCGCTCGGCAGGTTTTGAACCTACACAATCCAAGAGAAACAGATTTCGATTCCGTTCCGGTAGTACCACTTGGCTAAGACCAGTTAAGATACCCGTCCGAGGAAACCATCAATGAGTCAACGTCAAAGTGTGTTCCGATAGAAAAAAACCTGTCGTTCGGCAGGTTTTGAACCTGCACAATCCAAGGTAAACAGATTTCGATTCTGTTGCGGTAGTACCACTTGGATAAGACCAGTTAAGATGCCCGTCCGAGGAAACCATCAATGAGTCAACGTTCAAAGGGTGTTCCGATAGAAAAAAACTTGTCCCTCGGCAGGTTTGGAACCTGCACAATCCAAGAGAAACAGATTTCGATTCTGTTGCGGTAGCACCACTTGGCTAATACCAGTTAAGATCCAAGTCCGACGAAGCCGTCTATGAGTGAATGTCAAAGTGTGTTCCAATAAGGAAAAAAAAAAAAGGCTTGTGGTAAGTGTAACCACCTAGCCACGAGGCCGGTCAAGATGGACCTCCAAGGAAACTATTAATGTGTGAATCTTCAACCTGGGCGTGTTCTGACAGAAGAAAAGCTCAGTGGTCATCGTAGGTTTCGAACCTGCACTGGCAGTCCAATACTTTGGCCAGGGCGAAGTTGACACGGACCTCCGAGGAAGCCATCCATGAACGAATCTTCAAGTATGACGGCCCAGAGGAGACAATAATAAATTGAATCATTTTTGTATAAAATATTTACATGTAACACGCAATGTTAAACTGATCATGATTCATGAAGGTCCTACTTCTGAGGATGCCTTGCTACAGACCAGGATTCTTTCTAGTCGGGTGGCTGCCTTTGAAAACACATGTCAAGATCTTTCAAGTTGCACATGCTAAACATCAGTGGCAAGGCATCGAACTCTCCGCCAGCAATACGAACTCGCGACTGTAGCTTGTCGCATCGTCCAAACGATCCTTAAAGTTAGCTCTGGAAAAAATGCACTTTGCGTTTCAGCGCCATCATTATTATTAACCATCTCTCGTTTCTTTCGGTACATTCATGCCCCCATCGTTTTTTTACTAAAAGATGCTTGCTGCAGCATATATGAATTCCCTTTATTGTGGTCAAAAACCATATATACAATAGTTTCTACTCTGCCTGTTGTGAATAAGTTTCAGCCTGTCATTCTACAGTAGACTCGATGTATAGTTGTGGAACATTACAAAGTACTGCGACGGAAATTGGGACGTGCTACACGCCCTCTCAAATCTACATAGGAACATAAATAAGTACCACGACGAAAAAGTCTCCCTCTCCCTGCAGAGTACCTGACCAGTGTCGATCATATCGAGCATCTCCCCGCCTACATACTGCTGCTAGTTGTCACATGCACGCGCTCCTGGAAAACAATTGAAGTCATGCCTGCATCGGAACCGGTCACGAGCGTGGCGTGATGTTCTCGAATGCTAAGGATCAAGCGTGGTCCAAGCACAAACATTTGGAGGAGAAATAAAATTTGAGAAAAACCAGTATAAATTTGATATTCCGGGGAATCTAGGTTCTGTGAAAATGATGAACCATGTTCGCACACAGAGGTCGGTGATCAACATACCCCTGAAAACGTTGGAGAAAAAAAAACCGCCAAGCTGGACGCAAGAAATAGCAACAAAACTAGTACATGCGAACTTTCAGTGGAAAAAGAGAACAGAATTGACATTGCGAGCTCACCTCGCAAAGTAAACGATGTGACTTTTCATTAACACCGTGAAGCAGTCCTGCACAATCCCTCCTGCCGACCATCGTCGCAGTTCACGGAAATGTTTTACAGCACTCCAGACTGCAAAACACAATGCGACGACCTCCCATACAGCGTCGACTATCCAAGCGAGGGAAATCAGGAGCGAGCCATTTCTCTCATAGTAAGTGGTACACTGATAGGTGCCGGAGAGAATGAGTTCCTCTGGTACTCGTCAATGAGATTAAATTTTTCATCCATAATTAAGCTTACCCGCTACAATATATTTTGTTGCTATTGCGACAAATATTCCGTCGGCGATGAAGACAGCCAGGAAGATGCCAACGAGAACTATCAGGACCTTTTTGGACTGTTGATACATGGCATTTAACCGAGCGATCATGATGACTTGTATGATCAGGTCAATATCACTGACATATTGCAGCAGCGTAACTCACCGCCCAGTATTGCATTTATGACCACAATCGTCCAACTTATTGCGGATCGTATGATATGGCCTAGCAAAATCAGTCGGTGATCAGCCTCGCAGGATCACAAATTCGAAACAAACTCACAGCTGTGGCAGTGAATAAATTGAACCAACAGGTTGGTCAAGAATCTCACTCACCCCTACATCAAAGTGCAGTTGATTAGATGAGCATGGCAGGTTGATGCAAAATACCCACTACATCAGTCACCGAGATTGTCGGAATAGCAGCTGTATGCCGTCGGTCAGAAGAAACAAACATGGTGATTCGTGAATGTGGGGGGACATACCCAGAATCTGGATGCTGATTGTAAGTGATGGTTTATTAGCGCAGGACCAATTGCGTAGCCTTCCACACGTACACAGCAGCTAATATTCCAATATAGCGCACCTAGGATATTGTCAAGTCAGCACAACTTTCCAACCAACACAAGACACGTACACTAAGATACAAAAAGGTCATGAGGGACCAGCGTTGCCTCTGTCGCAAATTGTTAATATTTTCACGGAATTCTTCCGATGACTCACCCAAACCAATTCGACCTATAAAACGATTCTTAGTGAGATAGCTGCTCTAGTAATGACGTCAACATACCTCTTGTCCGAACGTCAGCACTGGAAATACCGTAAGGATATCAGCAGTTGTTGAAAAATTTCTCGCTCACCCCAATCATAGACTAACCCAGTAGAGGCGGCAACTGCACAGCCAAGGTTAGATCGACATATCATTGACATCATCGGACTGGCTCGCCACGAACCCACGAAATAACTGTAAATACGCCATGAATCAATGGACGGCCACCAACTAGGATCATTTGAGACCACGGTCATACTACTGTTAGAGAATGGGCGAGTGAGAGGCGACCTTGGGCGGGACGTATTTATGGGGGCGTGATATATATAATAACTTGAAACTGCATCATGTCACGTACTGCGGAAATTAGACCGGGATCATCTAGTGGAGCGTTCAATTGCAAGTTCGTGGTAGATATATTCTTCCAACTCCTTACATAACTACTAGGCGTCGTTGTCGGCGATGACCTTGCTTTATTTGCAATTGTTATCACAAATCATCTTTGTTCTCAACGACATTTGGAAATTGTGCCATTTCAAACTGTGTCGCATCTCGTCTTGTGGTCCTGGTTACAGCTTCACGGCTGTCCTCGTAGATGCTTAACAGCCTAATAATATCGCGTTTCACAAGAAGACATCAACGTGGGGGACGCATCAGTAAAATATTTTGAACTATATAGCGCTTTGTAGCAAGGGGAAGCACCATGACAGTAGCAAAACTCCGCTACAGTAGCTCGGGTAGCACGTCGTAGCCAACTAAACTAAACCATTTGAAGTTAAACCTGATTTTGATGTTTGCTAACTGAACACGCATCTCCGCTTTTCATATATGTCACAGTTAATGATCAACTGATCACATCGAACTTTAGATACCAAGATGAGATATGATTCCCGCTATGGCAGTAGTCATCAGGAAAAACCCCAAATCATCAGAGTCATAGTGGTAGCTAATAGATATAGCGCTACATAGGTGGTGTAGTACTATGTAGGCAACCAGGCTACTATATAGTACTACATACCTGGTGTAGCCAAAACCAGGACTATGTAGAGCTACAGGAGGCGGTAGTAGCAACCTGTAGTCACTGTAGCGCAGTAGCAGTAGCAGTAACTTATTCTAATCACTACCAGTGGAAATACAAAATGTCTCAAGGTCAATAAAAGTATTCAAATAAAAGTCATTTGCCAATGGTAAGCTTATATCCAAGCTTGCGCAGCTTGATGGGGTCTTTAGTCTAAAGGTGTGTCTGTATGTTTTGTATACTTACCTTCAGGAGTACCAATTTGACCGGTCATATGTTTTTTTGCAGTTTGTTGTGCTCATCTGCTGGCAACAATTCAACATCATCCACCCAGCCTTCATCGTTGTCTGCCAATTCATTGTCTGAGCCTTGCGAAACGCTTACATCTTCATTCTCATCATCTTTCCTCAGCTCATCAATCTCATTTGCTACCTCCGCATCCTTGCCATCCAAGGCACTGTTGGCTTCTTTTTTTGCCACATCAAACTCGCGAATGAGGGACTTTGCTACGAGATTGATGGTGTGCAGAAAGCACCATGTGTGACTGGCGCTCCCTGCGAACTCAGGCACCAATGTAGCGAGATCTGTGATCATAACATTGTTGTTGGATGCATTGTTGCACGTAACACTCAGGATATATGGCTCATGATGTTAGCTAGTAAGTCCTTTTGTTATTTTTAGATTGCTACCTTTTCTGATACCCCAAATTCCTCTAGCATGCTTGCAAAAACAGTTGTGAGCTCCTCACCAGTATGTGACTGTGTGCATTAACATGTCAATATATGCACAGTCTGAGTAAGTTATTTCTGTACTGTCGCAACCTCAATAATATCTAATGGGAAGCTTAGCAGGACACCTTGGTGCTCCAGGTGGACTGAGAATGCCATGAATGCACGGTGGTTCATTGACGTCCATCCGTCAGTGGTAAAGTTCATTTTACCGTCATATTCCTTGTGAGTTGGGTTAGCCTTAGTATGATCAATTGTGAAGAAACTAACCTGCGACATTTTAGCAATTTGTTGGCGTGTACGTGCGAACATGAGTTTGACATCACATGCAACAGTTGTAGGGGAAGGTATGTAGTACTCCGGCCTTCCAGTCTTCATCAACGACTGAAATGCTCTGTCTTTCACAATCTAGAATGGCTGGAGGCTTTCTGACACCCAGTGGACTATTTCGGCTCTGCAACATTGTCAGTTCCCTCTCGGGTTCTATCACAAGCTCAATTACGCACTTTGTCTCAGTGCGTGTATGCTGACGGTGAGAGTATGTAACCTTCCCCTTCCCCTTATGTTCGAAAGACTCTGTGATTGACCCGTCTCATAGGATACTGGTAACGATTTTTGTCTGGACCTCCTTTGCATCCTTTGCATCATCAGCAGCAGTCAGTGCAGCATTCCCCCAGCAGGACTTGACATGCTTCTGCATGTTGCCTGTCGACCGTGCATCTTTTTTGTTGAGGAACCTTCGAATGGTTGTTTTGCATCCACGTGCATGACATTTAAATTCATGTGTGTGGCGCCCATTAATTTCAACAATGCGAGGAGTAGGATTAAAGAAGGCATACACCGGTGAGGTCCATTCTTTCATTAATCGTTCTATGCTTTTGTTAACAATGTGATTTTTAAATTAATCATTCATCTTACTTAGCTCATCTTCTGGAGTCTCGACATCTGGACTTGATTCCTGCTCTGGTATGTTATCTTCATCTTTGCTTGTATCCTCAACCATGGTCACATTCTGATATGCTTCTGCTTCTTCAATTTGAACAGCAGTGCGACGTGCCTGCAATGGAGGCTTTGGGATTATGGCAGGGGATGGAGGCTCTAACTGTATATCCTCGGCAGGCCCATTCAATTGGGTAGGTTTTAGCCTTTTTGATTGACCAGCCACCTGATCCGCGACAGTCTTCCTTTTGTTCAATGAGTCAGTGAGCCTCTCCTCCATGGCTGCCTTGGCCTTATCAGTCAGCTTGGAAACTCGACGAGCAGTTTTTGAGAACATATTTATATGCATGATGAGATTGGTGGTTTGTTTTCGTTGAGGATGTGGTAGTGTGTTAAGGTTTAGTTTGACAGACTGTACAGTTGTGCTTCGTGGACTTGATGCGGAGTTTATGTTTCGTTCAGTTGAGTACTATATACATCATTTCATGTGTCAACCCGAGCTGAGGGTATGGGTAAGGGTACAGGTGGTGCAAGGTCAGACCCACACCCGCACCTGAGTGGTACCCACACCCGCCACCCACACGGGTTTTCAAAACCCGTGCATATGCCTATTTGCCATCTCATAGACGTTCGCACTCATCCACCCAGGGTCAACAGATGGTCCCATCTTTGTAATAAGGTGACACAGACAAACAATTTCATCAATATGTATCATGGCTGAATTCCGATGCAGCTGATGAGTCAAACGTGACACTTGATGCAGGACAGAGGAGGGATCTGGCTCCCGAAGTGGCGTGAACCACTCGATGTAAGCTAGTGCTTGGGAATACGTCCCAACTTGAAACTGACGAGGCAGGGTGAATATAATATGAACTTGCGCAACTCGCCCACCTAGTACAGTATCCATTTCAGTTGTGACATTTAGGCCTTGAATAGTAACAGTTACTTACCTTTGAATGTCCATAAATTCGATGTCTGAACACCATCGCTTATCAGCACCATATCAAATCTAGTGGGGGACCCAGGTTTCCAGCCAGGACCAGGCTGCACTTCAGGTGTTGCTCTAATGCTCCACCACTTTGGTGAGTTACTGACACATGGATCAGGGGGAGTAACAATGACAACTTGTCAATAAACATCAAAACTGGTCATGTGGACCGGGGACAGTGTTATTGCGTGGCATGTGCTTGTGCAGGAAAGATTTGAGGGCTGGGAGAAACATGGTTGCACCATGTGTGGTGATGAGATGCTGAACAGACTGCTGAGGGTGTGCAGGAGTCTTGGCGAGAACATAGACAATAGGAAGTGTTGGACTTGTGTTTGTAGGGGCAGTGCTGCATGACTCAGATTGCAACTCTTCAATCTCAGCGTCTGAGTCTGAACCCAAGTCATCTCTGCAGTTGGGATCTGTGTGACTGGAACTGTGGCTGACTGAGATCGTTCTGACAACCAATCAAGGTAAGAACTGCACAGGAACACTGCTTCCTGGCATTGAAGCCATAAGGCCATTTGCTCCTTGTAGTCACACTTGTTGCTGGCACGATAGGTGTCTTTAGTGAAATCAATATGTAGTTGTTCTGGAAGCTCAGTGTTGAAACTGTCGGTGGAACCAAATAGAGTGATTGACTTAATGAAGTGTGAGATTTGATGTAATTTAGGAATATTGAAGTGTTTGCAAACTTCAAGCTCTTGCAGGATGTCCTTGTTGGTGTGAAACACTGCAAGAGCACTCTCCAGACCATTGAGGGATTTAGCAGTATGCATTTGAAGCTGTGCGTAATATGAAAAGTCTAGAATGGCTCATGCAACCACTAAGACTTGACTAGCAAATGAAATTAATTGTGCCAGTACAGACTTTGTTGAGCATGACTTAAAGCATACCTTGGGACAGCACCAGTGAGCAGACCAATGAAAACACATTGCATCTCTTTGTGCTCTGTACCTGTCCACTGTCTCATGGTAGAAATACATTTCTTGAAGTGCTGAAGACCAGGGTAATCTGGCATTGCTTTGAAGCGTGTGTCCATTTCATCTTCACCGACAATTTCAAGACACCATTTGACTAGGTGGTCTTTGAAGACGCCTTTATGGATTTGGCGGAGGAGGTCAGGCGTGAAGGCAAGGAAGATATCGGCATGAGGGAGATTAGCCCAGAATGGATTGTAAACAGCACATAGCCCATTGTCATTAAATTGAATTGGATGCTGGCCATTCTTCCGCTTCTCTAATATCTCTTTTGTCACCTCAGGGTCCCACATCAGCGAAGTCAGTGGATTGCCTCGTTCATCTGCAGTGACCAAACACTTTGGACACTGATGTGACAATCATATTGGCGCTAGGCATGTATACCTGCATAAGCACTCAATAGGTGGACCAAAGTTATCCCTCATATCATTCACTACTCCCCTATCAGCAGTCTTCACTTGTCTCAGCCATAACCCTTGTCCGACGCTATTCCGCACTTTCCCGCACTATGCGTGCACACTCCCACAGCGCTATTCATGCTCCCGCGACTTATCTGATGCTATTCCCGCGCTTATAGCGCTATTGGAACTACCAGCAATATGTTCTAGGTGCATTAGTGCATGTCTGCTCTATCTAGTGCTTGTTCCCGCACTTAGCACTTATCCAGCGCGCTGTTCTCGTGCTCTAGGATCCACCCAAAATCTCGGAACCCATCCATTGTCCATCCTACCTCATTGGTATGTAATTTGCCTTGCCTTGAGTTGTAACAAGTGCTACAGTCTTATTACATGTATATCCTATCCCTTCCGAGTCCGAGATGGTATAGTTTACTAGTATAAGAAGCCTATGGTGATTACTTCAACATTACTTCCCTTCAACTGTAATTCCTTCTCCTTAGGTTTTACTTAGAAGTAGTCACCCTTTAGTTGCGCTCTATGGCCCCTATTTGACTTTCCTTACCCTTGCAATCAATACCCTTGATCTCTCTCGCTATCCATTACCTTCCTTTGACTCAGTGTCCGTTTCTTGACTTCTGCTCTTTCCCATGCATTAGCACTCTATCTTGCGACGTGCTATTCCCATGCTTTAGTACTTATTCGGGTCTTTCGATCTTGAGTTGTCCTTAGTAGCTTTTCCCTTGGGTTGAACGTTCTTGCATCTTTGTTGCAAGTATAGCAGCATAGGCAGAGCATTAGACATATACTGGCTGAGTACCTTAACAAGTGCCTAGTCAGGTTGAGTTTTTCACACCGATTTTCTTTACAACACCCCACAAGACATTGCTCTGGAAAATTGGCTACATAAGCAGCAAGGATGGGGTAGACTCGACAGATCAACGAGTCAGCACAGACCATCTCAACACCATTTTGACCTGCAGCAACGAGGGGTTGGAGGAGCAGGGACATACAATGGTGGAAGAGTCGGTAACTGGCAAGGGAGCACACATCAGATGTAAAGCAATCAAGCTTTCCTGCAGGTAAGTATCCAATAAGGACCATTGCATGTGCTGATGTTTGCCGCCTCTTCTCTTTTGTGATGTTGCCAATGGACAGGTACATGGGTCATGCTGATTTATTGCCTCGGAATTGCAACAAACATGTTTTGTCTGGTGCGAGAATGATCAGTGTGATGGTTGCACCTTTTGGCAACTGTTTCTGGACACCATACATAGGTCAGTACTTGTCATTTTCGCTTTTTTGGGGGTACTTACTTGCTTGTCACACCACCAGTCCACCGTCCACATGTCATCAATTACTCAGTGAAGTCCTGCAGGATCCTTGTATGCTCATGCAGGTGCGTACACCATGTGATCGCGGAACAATGGATTTCCAAGGAGGTCTTTGACGCACTCCACAGGATCGCGCATCCAAAGTTCAATGTTTTCATGCAACATCTGGCCCTTCTCATCTGTTTTATTTCCCTGGACATTAACCTTTTTGCAACTCCAGGCAGCTCCATGTGGAAGCTTGTTGACTTTCTAGGAGGAAAGATCAGTTATTGTGAAATGAAGGTTTCGTTTGGTTTTGTGTCTACTGCTATGGTTAGTATGAATTCTTCAATTTTCAACACTAAGCTTACTATAGGTAATTTTTGAAACTCATCTGTTCGAGTCTGGCCAAGGCTTTTAACAAGCCATTTGGCGAGTCCCCATTCCTCCCTTGTGACCTGAAGTTAATTGCCTTGCAGACACAACAGACATAAATTGGTACGTACACATCATAAAAGGGAGCCCATTTGTCCTCGCCCATACCCTCCTTATACTGATGAAACCTTTCAAAGCTGATTTGTCCTTCACACAGTGTTTGGCCAGCGTCAACACATTGTTCAAAATATCACATGTGGTCCTCATCTTCAACCTCCTCAATGGTCACCCGCCAATGTTTCGGTGCTGCTGGGTTGTCTGCATCGGGATTGGAAGACTCAGAGCATGAGCGGTGATGTGGGGAAAATAAGTCAGCCTGAGAGTTGGTGTTGGTGTTGATGTTGGTGTTGGTTGCAACAGTTTGGTTTGATGTTCCTAAACTAGGTACACCAATGTCATTTTGATTTTCAACCAGCAGCTCCCATTGCCTTCTACAGTCAGGGCATCCTGCGATATGTTTCTTGACACCTCCCAATGTGGGCATCTCCTTGGTACAGAATCTGCAGTGAGGCATGGTGAGTGTTTCAGAGGTTGCTTTCTAACTTCACATCATTTTTTTTATGGTAATTTTTTTTAAAATGCAGGCCCTGCCCTGGTTGCTGCACCACACTACACTGTGCCTGCCACACTAACTACACTAGTCTAGATATACCATGGGCAGCAAG
Organism: Suillus subalutaceus; assembly: GCF_016647625.1. NCBI lineage: Eukaryota > Fungi > Basidiomycota > Agaricomycetes > Boletales > Suillaceae > Suillus > Suillus subalutaceus. Next base: position 333,046 of record NW_024540255.1, read on the forward strand.
AGCTAACTCTTGAAGTTGCGCCCATTTGGCCTCCTCACAACACCTCACTTCTACCTCCCAGCGCTCTATGATGAGTCTGCACAAGTTTGTTTGCCTAATGGTAAGAGCCGGACCCAGTGCTATTTCTAAGAGCTGTGCATTTTTTGCATGCTCGCAACCCTTCACTTCCGCCTCTCAATGCTCCAAAATAAGTCTTTGCAAGTAGGACTGAGGAACCATGACAGGGCCGGGTGTTTGGTGAAATGGTGGAGGAAGCGGATACATAGGCTCATTGAGCTTTGGCCTGCAAGCCGGTGAGTATTGGGGCTGTGATGAAGACATGCAGCTAACCTTTTGACAATAACATTTCCATTTTTACAGGTAGCTTTTTTGTTGCCTATGGCTGGTGACACAGGACTATACAATTTGTCAGGTGAGTGTTTGATGCAGACTCCATACTGCTTGTTGACCAAGATATCCATGGTAGGGAAAATGTTGCAATATAGTAATGGTACACCCACTGCTTTTTATCATTTCCCGTCTGTTGATCACTGAACTTTACAAGCCCTGAAATCAACAAAAAAAATTCAAGGTTTAGATGTCAGTTGTTTATGTCTTTCATAGCGCTATAAAATGCACTGAACCATGCCTAATGTTCTCTTGTGCTCAGACAACCATGGCTACCAGTCACAAGGTCGCCTTCAAGCACACAAAATCCAGGGACACACAACCAGCACAACCAGCACAACCACCTGTGTGTACCACAAGTGATTGACAGTGATGGCCGACCAAAAAGAAAATTACCATGGTAAGTCCTGACAATATTGTGCGAGAACGTCTCACTCACTAGTGACTCTACAGTCTCTGAGTCTCAGCATGTTACCCATCGCCAAGAAAACAAGGAAAAGAAGTTAGAGAAACAGAAGAAAAAAACACTGAAGGCTGCTTACCAGGTTGATCCCAATGACTTCGAGCAAGAGCCATCCGAGCTGCATAGCAACATTGATAGGGAAGAAGAAACTATGGTTTGATCACCCATTTTCTTTTCCGCAACTTAGAATAATCACTGACAAGATATTTATTTAGTTCTCAGATCACAATATGCCATCCAAGCTGTCCCAGCCTAAACCCAAGGTCCTGACATTCAGTGCTGGGAAAATCCCCCCAACGTTGCACGACGCCAGTGCCACCTGCAAGGCTACTACCACAGGTATGTGTCTACTCTGTTGATTCTATACTAAGACTGATCCGCCTCTGCTACTATCAAGCAGCTCCAACTCCGAGTCCATGTGATGACTCAGATGAGTCAACAGACTGTGACTCTGAGTCTCAACCTGAAGCTCAGGTTGACCACACTGATGAAGAGGACAATAACAACATCACTGAAGAACTATCACCAGTAGCTCGAGGGACCAAGTGACCACTTGATGTGACTTCGAATGATGCCATGGTACTGCCGAAGATTAAGAAAAATTCCAATGGTTCATGCCAACACATGAAAGCCAGCAACTTTGATGATGTCTCCAAAGAGATTCTTGTGATGGCGACTTCTATTTTCCGGTGTTTGATTGTCGCCCAGGCGCCATTTCCCGATAACGTTGCTGTCGAGACAAAATTGGCAAAAGCAGCCTGGCATGAGGCATGTCAAATCAAAGGCATCAATGTCAAACTGACGCCTTCAGGGGTCAAAATGGTGAGTCATTTGTTCTCCATGTGTTCTTCATCTGATTTATATCATACTTTGTGAAGCTATTGACCTGCACATCACAAGTTTGTGGGGAACTCGAAATGAAAATGCGTTCACTGACTGCGTCTTTTTTTGGTTTCCAGACAAGCCATTCCAACAGTGTGATAAGACAGAATGGGGATCTAGCAGAGTCTTTGAAAGATGGTTCTGTGTTTGCTTTCAAGGTACACATTTTGATGATCTATGTGGTGTTTCAAGTCCTCACTCCTTGGACTAATAGGATTGGGAGTCGAAGAAGGGAATCTACAAGACAGAGTTACTGCAACTGGGTATCAACATCATGTGGTTTGTGAATTGACACGACGAAGGTGTTGTATACCATAAATACTTTAATCCTATGCCCATCGAAGTTATTGCTCTTGTGCTTACAACTGTGAGTCTCTTATTCTTACATTCAAGTTGATGATGCTGATGAATCACTGGTAGATTGAATGTTGTATTGACAAATGGTTACAAGGTCTGAAGGAGGATGTTTAATTCATGTCAGCTACTTATGGAACTGTCTACCATGGTCATTTCGGCTCATTGCAGCACTTCAATGAGCACACTGCACCTTATAAACTCCTCAAAAGAATTCACACCAATCTGCACGACATGGCTCAGTGCATTGAACAGTGTCCTTTTTGAAAATAATATTCTAACATTCGTGCTTTGAAGTTTCCATGCAGGTGTCGACACCCTTACTATCTCGTCATCTGCATCCCGGATCAGTGACATGGTGTTTGAAGATGCCATCCAAGAGTATTGACTTGAGGAGCAGGATGATGTGGAGCCTAGCAAGTTGTAAGATATGTTGACTTGTTGATTAGTAGGCATTCAAATTCAATTGTTTTCATGATTCTGTGTGCTACTACTGGTACTATGTGATACTATATAGTTGCTGGAAGCTGGCAGTAGTAGCGCTACATGAACTATGTAGTGCTATATAGCTCCCTGTAGCAGAACTCCAAGGAACTACAGTGTACTACTGTAGTACATGGTAGCGCTACCCCAATTCTACATAGCACTATATAGTACTATATAGAAGGGACTTGACTACCGAGCTACACGGTCTACCCTGGCTATATAGTACTATATAGTGACCAGGCTTTTTCCTGATGGTGGGTTTGGCCAGTGTCATTGTCAAAAAAACTGGAAAATAATCTCCACCAGCAGAGGATGGTGATTGCTCAGCATGTGCATCATGCTGAGAGCGCCCGGAGCGCGTGTCACAATGGACAAAGGGATAGACCTGGGGTAGACCCACACGTGAAAGCTCAAACATATCGACCAATTAGACTTGTGTAAAGGAAAATTAAACTCGACATCTTTCAACTTTTGGCAGAAAAATGGTTTAACTCTGGCCCTAAACATGTTTGTCATGTCTGTTTGTAGTGTTTGTTTCGCATGGTTCTGAACACCTGTTTCTAATTATTCCATCTGTGCACATTGATCTGATTTCTTAGAGTCTGTTCGGATACAAATATTTTGCACAACTAAGATGCAAATTTGAAAACTTGAGTTGCTTTGTCATCATCGGCCCTTGAATATCTGATGTCACACTGATATCGGATATCATATGTATTGATAACACAATAACATGCACCCTACAGCCTTTGTGCACCCATGATGTCATTCAACGAGCACGACCCCGACTTTGACCCGCCAGAATACGATGATACTACTACAGTTAATGAAAATAATAATGATCTCAAAGGCACCACCATAGTCGACACTGATGAGCTGGATGTACTCCAGCTGAAGTGGATACAGAAAATGCTTCTTGGTGCTAATTTTATGACTAACATCATGCTCGACACTGCTACCCAGACCCTTGACTCTTGCTCTGATACTTCTTTAACAAGCAACCTTACCATACTTCCACTTTGTCAGGGCTGGGATGGGTCAATGAATTACTTACCGGACATCCTGATTGTATACATTGTGAACTGGGAGTATGGTGGCATGTATTCTACGTTCTCTTAAACTTACTTTGTGATTCTGGATGCAAAGATTCCAAATATGTCCAGCTGGAGGAGCAGCTCACCATATTCCTGTACACAAGTGTCACAGGTCTCTCTATGCACCACATTGGTGAGTGCTTTCAACATTCCAATGATACCATATCAAAGTGTGACATTCCCTCATTTTTATTGATAGACATGCTAATTTTTATCAAGATATTATAATTGGATTCTCAATGCATTCACCTCCCCCCCCCCCCCCCCCACATATCCCTTATACATCCATTTGCACAATGCAGACAATCCCACACCTCTGGAAATTCTCCAGAGCTGAAATTTTACCCCTATTTTGCCAATGCCATTGGTGCTATCGATGGCACTCATATCACATGCCATCCCTCTGCCAAAGAGCATTGTGGTGTTCAAACTCGGGCTAGCCTCACAGAACCCCTTTTTGCTACAGAGGTCAAGCATCCTAGAAGTCCACATCATATCCATATATCATTTCCTTGCAAAAGCCTCAACTCACTCGACTCTTCCATGTTGCACCGGACTATGTCTGACTTGGCCGATACGGACCCATTGCCTCGGCCACTCACAGGAAGCCAGGGTTGTCTGTACCGTCCCTTACTTGTCGTTTCGGCCATCGCGCACCTTGGCCGACCATTCCGTCCTGTCAGTACTGAATCCTCCCATGTCCTGCCCATGTCCGCCTATCTCCATTGGTGTGTTTTAAGCTTATTTTACTGTTACTGAATGAACAGCAGGTGTTATTACATGTATTCCCACGGCCGCAGCACTCACAAGCCTTATTACATACTGACCCGAATACCCTGTGTTCCACTACTATTCTCGCCTGTGCGATTCCAGACATTCACGCAGTTAGATAAATAGGACTCAAGTTTCGTATTATCTCTTACTTTCCTTCTCCGGACATACCTGCTACCGTTGTAGGAGTCACCTTAGTTAGTCTTGATTGCGCAATTGATCCCTTTCTTGCTTTTCATCTCAAATGTGCCTTAACCGCTCTAAGTGCGCGCTCTCTAAGGTTTCTATACCTAGGCCTTGTCTAGACTCGGCAACCCATACCTAGTTATACCTAGACTCTCTTTACCTCAGCCTAGCCTTACCTGCTGCTCCCATTGGCATCAGACTCCTCTATTCGCATCGGTGTTTCTCATCGGTATCCCACATCACATCGGACATCCTTGGACTTGGACCTTCGGTCAGTTGGAACATCTCAGGTCTCAGATCTTAACTCCTTCCCTTCTCTTCCCTCACACTTTTAGAAGGAAGTGCTTCAATAGCAGTCCCCTTGGGTCGACGTACTGCACTCACACCCATTAGGATTTAGTAGGTTTGTTGGGATAGCTAGCTGACTACTATTTCTTTCACCACAGCGTGATTAGAGTTTTAAAGTCCAGTTGCTGGACCAAAAAAAGACTGCACTCAACCAGACCAGGACTTTTGAAAACCGGTTGTGACAATCATATTGGCGCTAGCATGTATACCTGCATAAGCCTTCAATATAGGTGGACCAAAGTTATCCCTCATATCATTCACTACTCCCCCTATCAGCAGTCTTCACTTGTCTCAGCCATAAACCCTTGTCCGATGCTATTCTGCACTTTCCGCACTATGCGCGCACATTCCCCGCACTATGCGCGCACATTCCCGCACTATGCACGCACATTCCCGCACTATGCACGCACATTCCTGCAGCGCTATTCATGCTCCCACAACTTATCCGACGATATTCCCGCGCTTATAGCACTATCAGAACTACAGCAATGTGTCTATAGGAGCATTAGTGCATGTCCACTCATCTAGCGCTTGTTCCTGCGCCTAGCGCTAGTCCAGCGTGCTGTTCTCACGCTCTAGGAACACCGACCATGTCGGAATCCATCCATGGTCCATCCTACCTCATTGGTATGTAATTTGCCTGCTGAGTTTGTAAAAAGTGCTACAGTCTTATTACATGTATATCCTATCCTTCTGAGTCCAAGATGGTATAGTTTACTAGTATAAGAAGCCTATGGTGACTACTTCGACATTACTTCCCTTCTACTGTATTTCATTCCCTTAGGTTTTACTTAGAAGTAGTCACCCTTTAGTTGCGCTCTATGGCCCCTATTTGACTTTCCTTACCCTTGATCTCACTCGCTATCCATTACCTTCCTTTGACTCAGTGTCCGCTTTCTTGACTTCCGCTCTTTCCTGCGCATTAGCGCTCTATCTTGCGACGCGCTATTCCGCGCTTTAGCACTCTTTCGGCTCTTTTGATCTTGAGTTGTCCTTAGTAGCTTTTCCCTCGGGTCGAACATTCTTGCTTTATTGTTTGCAAGTATAGCAGCATAGGCAGAGCTTAGACATATACTGGCTTAGTACCTTTACAAGTGCCTAGTCAGGTTGTGTTTTTCACACCGGACCACGGTTGCAGTTGCTGGTTGCCTCATGTAGACAAGAAACACAAGACCAGTACAAGACTGGTTGCAACCAGTCTTTGTAGGACCGGTGTGACAATCATACCAACTGCTAGGCACGTATGAGTGTTACAGGCATATTTTGCCTTAGCTATAGGAATGGAGCTACATGCTAGTCTCCAGCACCATTGTTCCCAAGCTATCCGCCTTAGGATCGGTTTTCTCCCATAGCGCGCTATCCGGTCTGACGTCTAGGTACCCTGTCCTCCCATGTCCTGCCTATGTCCACCTACCTCTGCTGGTGCATTATTAGTCTTATTGTTGCTACTGATCAGTTTGCAGGTCTTATTACATGTATCCTTCTGTTCTGCAGCACTACATGTCTTATTACCTGTACACACATCATGCTCTCGCCTGCATCGCTACTATTCTTGCCTATGCACTCCGAACACTTACGCAGTATGATAAAATGGCTCATCATACATACAGTATCTCACTTCCCTTCCCCAGACCTTTGCTGGTGTGTGTCGGAGTCACCTTAGTTGCTATATCTCAGTCCTTTGTGCAATCGACTCTGTTCTTGCTCATCCTCTCTGATCGCGTGTCACTTGACTTGCTTTAAGTGCATGCCGCTAAAGGTTCTCATAGTTCGACCTTCATGAAGTCGGAATTGCTACTGGTAGTTCAGACTATACTTAGTCTGCTACAGGCATTCCACTTGCGCGGTCTTACCTTACCTCTGCTTTTCCTTCCCCGAATTCTTCCCGCTATCGCTAGTCGCACTGTTCGCATAGCACAGTCACATAAACATACCTTACACAGCGTATCTCACTTATACGCACGTTTCACTCTGTCGGAACTTCATAGTCGCTGATTGTTATAGTGCTACTCACAAGTTCTTAGTCTTAGGTCGTCATAGGTTTTAAGCCCTTTGCACTATCGCTCCCCTTGCTTATTTGAAGGGAGTTGCTTCATTAGCAGTCCTCTTGGGTCGAATTCTACACTTGCACCTATTTGGATAAGTAGTGCTAGTTCCTAACGGCCTAGTCGCTATTTCTCTTTCACACCGGTTACCCTATCATAGTCAAAGCATGATATACATAAAGCTATTGTAGTAGTACAATGACACAATGAAAATTAGGCACTTGCGACAACTTGAACAATCTCATCCTTGCTATGTTCCCAGTCTGAAATCTCATTGTCGAGTCGCAGTAGCTCCCTGAATTCCTCAAGCATGACCTCTTCCACAATTGCAGAATTCTCAGCAGCTTGGTCAACTATAGCTGTATGCCATGCAAATTTCAGTACCTGTAATTGTTCAAAGCGTTCAGCACTTAGACGAGAACGTCGGTCAGTTGCTGTCTCACCACCAGCCGAGAAGAGATGTTCGCAAGGCACAGAGGATGCTGCAATGGCGCACACATCCTTCGCAATGCTAGCAAGGACTGGGTAGACAGTGACATGTTTCTAAAATTCTAAGTCAGTGAAAATTACAGTAGGCATCTAGGCGACTTACTGACCACCATTCAATAATGTCAGTATCTCTAGAGACATCATCTGGTATATCTTTAAGGTAGCATTGAAGTTCTGCATGCCACCCAGCGTTGTGCTCACGTGATGCCTGGTCTACTAACGTGCGGCGGTGGTGGTCATAGTTGGATTCAACAGTAGGAGCACCCGAGTCCATATATGAGGGGATGGGAGTGATGGCGGCAGGTGGAGAACTGTGCTTTGAGTACTCCTCCATAATATTCTCAACTGCCTTCAATGCTTCATCATGCCAATCAACAGTGTTTGGATTGCCAGCTGCATATTCGTTTTCCTGTTCTTCTGGACCACCCCACTGCATCTTGATATAAGTTAACTTATAGTAAGGATGGAGTACTGTAACAATGATCATCAGCGAACAGTAGCAAGGACATTAAGTAGGAATATAATTGCTTACTGAGCACAAGGACATAAACTGGTTTGTCGTCAAACTTCTGATAGTACTTTCCAAGTTTATCAAGCCCTTTTTGAATCGCGTCCTTGTACAGGATATACTTTGATGTTGTAAGCTTTGCTTCCCATGTGGTCTGAAGTTCTTCTATGGCAGGAATGCTGCACCAAAGAGTAGGTTGCTGTTCCGATGAGAAGTACTGTTGAATACTGTTGGCATCCTGCTATGCGGTGAGCAAATATACTTCATGTGAGTATACTATCAGTGCAACATACTGTGATGATAGTGCGTGTGTCATTTACGCGCTCCCAATCAGCCAATGTGAATTTGAAGGCTGTCCATGGTATGTACTTGACAGTCCTGCCTTGAAGGCAAATGGTGGTGATTGGCCTGAAAAGTGCATCAGCCATGCCAATAAACATGTCAATAGGCTATATACAGTAGACGGTTGATTAGTATTTTTTTTAAATGCCATGCTAGAACACGTACCTGCCGGAGCGTGTATGCTCATCCAAGCATCCCATCTGCTGTCCCCCACCTAATGTTGCTATGTAGAGGAATCGTGAGTGGGACCAAAAAACCACATTTTACTTGAAGACTGTTGAAATATTCAATACACTGTCCCGAGGATTGAATCTTCAATAGATCAGTTAGTAGAGCGCCAACAAGTGCATATTAGTAGTACTAGTACCTTGATAGCAATTGTCCACACAGCTGCAACAACATCCAATTCATTAGTGAGTACACAATTGTGAGCTAGGCTTGGGTCGAACTCCCAGATTGATGTGGCATTCTTGACATTGGCAAGCTGGGTGAAGCCAGACATGACAGCAACTACAGCAAGATTGATGATGTGGGTGAGACATGGAAGGTGGTGTCGAGTTGTGTTGAATGAGTAGATTTTGTGGTGATGGAGGATGCTTTCAATCCGCTCACATGCAGTATCGTTATGGCTTGTGTTGTCTGCTGTGACGCAAATAGCTGTAAAATGTATGTTAGTATGAAGAGAAATAGTAGTGGATTCACGTACCTTTGAGGATTGTCCAGCAATGATGCCTGCCCGCTCACACAAGCTAACAAAATAGCGTCCAAGATTATCTCCAGTGTGGGCGCCAGATATTCCTTTGAATGCGATGACTTGGAAATGAAGTGTCCATTTTCCAGACTCCGGGTCAGTATGAATCCAATGAGCAGTAAGACCAAAGAACACTGCTTTTGTTTGATCAACAGACCAAAGATCTGTGGTAGTTGACACACAGCCAATGTCTAGTTTCTTCATATATGATAGTCAGCTTCAGCCAGTGTAGTGTGGCACTGCCCACAGATACAAATGATCCTTACCTGCATATCCAGCTTGAACTTCGAAAAGAACTTCACAAAGGAATTGTGTATGTAGTTGGTGACATTGTGCGTTGAGGGAATATCAACCTTGGTGGCAGCCGGCCACATTGTGACCAAACAGTTTCTAAAACTGACTTTGTTGACTACAGCTAGAGACTTTGGGTGGTTATTAGATAATGGTCGGTCAACTTGAAACATATAGTATTTCTCACTCACTTGGTCATCACATACGACAAACTCTGCAACAGCACGCAGAACTTCATCTTTTGAGAACTCCTGGGGTATTCTTGCGCCCTGGAACATTATATCCAATTTCTTCTGTCCACCTTTCATTTGTTTCTTTTCCTCTTGCGCTGCATGGACGAATGCACATGGAATGGCATGGTAGTTTTCATGAATTTTCAGCGCCATACACTTCTCTTTATACACTGCATAGTGCCCCCGAATGTGCTGCCAACATGAGGAGTTGCTACCTACATGGAATGTCTTGCAGTGGCCATGTTTTGCAACAAACTTCATATCCACCCTTTGAATTCCAGGTAAGTTTCAATTGATCTTGGTGATGGTGATTGCTTACTTGCATATCAAACACCAGCGGCCCACTTTCATTTCTACCTCCCCTGTTGCGCTCACGAACTTTACAGTACATCGTTCCGAGAAAATAGTAAGTAGATCATCGGCGCTATTCTTTATTTTGATTTCATCTGGTGCTATGCTAGTATGATCATGTTCTGAGTCACCAGCATCGTCATTCTGCAACATTTAGACACTTAGATGCTTCCCAGGAAATGAAGGGACAAATTGACTAACATCTTCACCATCCACATTACTACCCTGGCCCGCCTCCGAGTGTCAATGACATCTGGTTTCTTCGGCTTCCTTATCATCTGTGGTGCTATCTTCAAGTTCAACCACCTCAATGCACTTGCTTTTGTGATGTGCTCGGTTGGACTTGGATGCAGCCTTTTTTCCCAATGTACGTGCAGCAGCAACAATGCTATCATCTGAGTCATCTACTAAGTCATCATCACTAGAGACAGCAAGTTTCCGCTTTTTAGATTTCTTTGGTGATCTTGGTGTCTGTGTTTGAGTCTTGGTGATGCAGAGCTGTGCAGCACCTTTTTCAGTGGGTTTCTTTTGATGGGTGGATATGCGAGTGCCTGACATGGTTGGGGGGAGACAAGAGATGCGTAGTAGACAATGCTGACTTCTTATACATTCAAGGCAGCTGTAGTACACAAGGTGCACATGAGGCTTAGTACATACATTAGGAAAAACCTCCCTCTCTAGTTAGAACAAGTTTTCACAAATTTTCAAAAGTTTCGCTAATTAGATAGATTTGACGGCTAGGAGAATTTAATTGGTGCCCTGCTAATTAGCACTAATTCCTGTGATCCTAGATGTAATTATTGAAAGTCTTGTAGTATCCTTTGATTATGTAGACACAATTTTCAGACTTAATGGCACACATAATGTTCAAATCAATTAGTTTTCAATTGCAACCATGGGTATCAGCACGAGCACAGTAAGATATAAGCTAACTAAAGATGTAAGGAACGAGCATAGTTCAGATGTTATATGAAATAATAAAATGAGTCGTATTGGCCTCGAAAGTCTGACTTGCCACCCGGTTGTCTGACTACTCATCATCCATGCCATCAATGTCCAGGAACATGAGGCTAACATCCTGGGCATAACCTCCAGGAGTGTCTAGGTGGAGGGACCTAGATGATGATCAGCAACACTGCTATCAATGCTTACAATGACTTACTGGACTTCCTGGTATATGTCTGACATCATCTTGTGAAACTTGATGGGTGCCGTCTCTCGAAGTCGTTTCCAACACTGAGACATGGTAGTTGTAGTTATCGCAAAATTGATTGCCGGTAAATTTGAATTCTTCACTAGACTTGTTTCTTCCTGACAAGAAGAGCTGCACAGATCTAGCAAGTCGAAACCGTTAATGGTTGAACGAGTGCAAGAAATCAAATTTACCGCAGTGCAGACAATAGCTAACATGGAAATGGGGGATCTCGGGGTGATGTGCCTTATTCTTTGCAATATCGAGGAACCGCTGAGGAAATTGAGAGCCAACGGACTTCATATTTTTGAAAAACATCTCATAGAGGATGATAAAGATAGGATCTACTTGATATGGCTTCCTGCGAACCGGGGATGGGAGCCCTTGCGCCTTAATAATGTTTAGCGTCAGTATGTCAAAGTGTGCTAAAGATGAGAACAAACATTGAAAGTTTGCAGGAAAATGTATAGATGATCCGGAAGAAGGTGCTCAAGGATAGCACTGGACTTGGGCCGGAGCTGAAAGTAGCCTGCAATGTTCTTGAAAGCCATCTCCTTGATATCCCCGCGAAAGAGACTGGCATGAGCATCAATCTATAACAAAACCAGAGTTAACATCCATAATGGCATGGTGAAGAAAACACATACTAGACCCACAAGTGCACCTAAGTACTCCTTGTCTGTGCGCATACATTTCTCGATTGGTTCTGTCTTGAGATATTGAGTGGTGTTGATAAGTATCTCTTGCGCATATGTATTCTTGGCGATGACTTCAGGGTAACCGTGGCTGAAGGCAATGTATGCCTTCAGCTCAAGAATGCTGCGTTGAATGACCCTACGAAGGTCAACATTCTGATCAGTAAGACGTACTGACCCAGTCTTGGTGTAAACAAGACGAGCCATGGGATCATGATAGCCTTCCTTGGATTGTGCATTGGCACTAATGCGGGCACTGCCTTGAATATCTTCGGTGTTCTCCTCCTTCACAGGTACGTCACTCTCGTCAGCAAATGGCGAGTCCGCTAGGATCAATGATGAATTGAACTCTGATATAGTTGAGGCTGACTCGTTCCACCTGGGGGTCTGACAAATAAAAAATTGTGTCTGAGTCTTAGTAGATTGATAGAAATATTTCTGCTTACCTCCATGGCACACTTTTTCTCTCTGGCGCTTGTAACCTTGACCAAGTATTGAGGCTTGTCAGCTGCTTCAAATTGCAAGGAAGTACTTGGCACCTTTGATGAAACCGCCTTTGTTTGTTTATTCTTATGGCGGACTGAATGTACAATCAAAGGAACCTTTGAACAGTAATGAGACCCTCCTGGCACTCCTCATACTTATTCAAAGGTTTGACTCACCTCTTCAAACAGAGCCTGAGTGACAGACTCTTCCGGCTCCAATAGGTCCGATTCTTTGCTTCCACTGGATACCATGTTGCTGGCATCTGAGTCGCTGTCACCGTCTGATTCAGAGTCCTCTAGTAGTTTGGATGTCTTCAAGTCGTGAACTACAAAAATTGATACTTGGTATGAATCAAAAAAAAAAAAGTGAGAATACCACTCTCTAGTACCTTTCTCATACTGTTGACGGAATAGTCGAGGAGGCGGCTTGTGTCATATACCATATATCCGGTTACAGATCCGATGATCTGGATCTCAGATCCGATCCAGATCCGATGAACATACCCATCGTCCGGTCCACAGATCCGCTTTGATTCTTATTTCATTTCCTGTTCATATAACTCTAACTATCGTTCATCTCCTTTCGGTATTCCTGTACACCGGTATACCGGTTATCCTTTACTTCCGCTTTGCTTACTGATCCGCTATGCTTACTGATCCGCTACACTTACAAATCCGCTTTTACTTGTACTTCATTCCCGGTTCATGATTCGTGATCCATCCAACTTACCAATACACTCCGCTTAGACTTTGCTTATACTTTCGTACATAGCCTCGCACCTTTGCTTATTGATCATTCCGTTAGCTATCCGTAGTATATAAACCTTTGTATATGCGCTGTAGTAGATCAGTTTGAATATCATCTTAGATTGCACTCATTCCGTCTGGACTCTGAGTCCCTCCGTTATCCATCCGGACTTGAGTACGCTACTCTTGTCTACTCCGAGACTTAGGATAGATTCCTATAGTCTACATATCCGCCTCTGTCTTCGGACAGTCCTCACCCGTTAGTTTCTAGTCTGGATCCGATCCGGATTGGCCGTTACTCTATACACGCGATACTTTAGCTCTCTGAAATAAGGGGCAAGACTCGGGAAAGGGGCACAGCGCACGAGCTGAGGCCGAAGCCCTTCGGATCCGATACTACTTGAGTACGGTCTTAACAGTATATTCAAACTCATACCTTTCCGAGTTACTTAACATCTATCATGCCTCCTACCAAGACACAAACAACTCTGCACGCGGTCGGACTAACCTCCCTCCGTCGTGATCCGACACCTATAGTCAACACCTTCACCAGTTTCTCTCAGCGCCGTGTTAGCACCCACGGAACCGCTCAAACCATATCCGAACTCCTTAATCGTCGACACCCGGAAACCCCAACACGCACTCCTGCCGTAGGACCTCCGGACGATGATGATCCCGATGATGGTGATGATGATTTCCCTGGTAATCCACCCGATGATAACGGTGGTGATCCGGATGATTGATCCGGATGTTGAGGATGATGAAAATGACGGCCTAAACCCACAAGACCGCGTTATGCTTCGACTCTCAGAAGCCATCGATAACCTTGCTCGCAATAATCGTCGCGCGCCCGCATCCGAAGATTCTAGAGTCAAGGTCCGAGAACCGGATACCTTCGACGGAACCGAACCACGGAAGCTCCGTGCGTTCTTTGTCCAGTGTGAGCTTAACTTCCAGAGCAAGCCTAAGGCTTTCCGTACCGGAAGGGCTAAAGTCAACTTCGCCCAATCCTACCTTAAGGGTATGGCCCTTGAATGGTTTGAACCGGATCTCCTGTCCGATGATTCGGACGATCATCCGGATTGGATGGATGACTATTCCGTGTTCATGCTTGAACTCCAAGCCAACTTCGGGCCTCATGACCCATCCGGTGATGCAGAAATGCAGCTCGAACAGCTCCACATGCGCAATGGACAGCGCATCAACAAGTACGTTGTGGAATTCCAGCGTCTTGCTTCACAGGTTCGTGGCTGGGGCGACGGAGCCTTACGACGCCAATTCTACAACAGACTCCCGGCCCGTATCAAGGATGAAATCAGTCGCATGGGTAAACCCTCTACTCTTTCCGAATACAAAGTCCTCGCTCAGACTATCGACGCCCGATACTGGGAACGGAAGGGAGAGATCTCTCGAGAAGCTAAACCCACTTCATCCACTACCCCTAAGCAATCCGCTTCTGACCGGACGAACTCCAATATGTCCGGATCCGGAAATCACAAATCCGGAAACTCCAAGGATCAGAAGTCTACAAAGCCATCCGCGTCGTCGAACTCGTCCGCTCCTAAGGTTCCGGATCTTACTTCCAAGCTGGGTAAGGACGGAAAGTTAACGTCCGAAGAGCGGCAGAGAAGGATGGACAAGAAACTCTGCTTATTCTGTGGTGGACCCAGCCATACAGCTCGGGAGTGCACCAAGTCTACTTCGCGTGCTGCCAAAGGCCGCGCTGCAGTAGTTGCTCCGGAAGTCAAACCGGATGTCTCTACTGAGACAAAAAAATAGTCCGCGACTCTCCTAGCTCCGTGCAGGAAGAGGGTCGCATTGACTCTGCCTGCACAAAGGAGTTAAGACTCAACGCTGTCGCGCTCTCGGATCCGACTTCCCTCTGTCCATATGTTTCACTTCCGTTACTTCCATCCGTATCCGAATTTCCAGCTCTTGTAGATTGTGGTTCTTCTCATTGTTTCATAGATACTGCGTTCATCCGAAAACATAAAATCCCTACATATCCGATACCTACGATTCCGCTCCGCTTGTTTGATGGTACTTGTAATAATACTATTTCCGAAGCTATAGATTTGTCCGTCCGCTTTCCGTCCGGTGTAGTCACCTCTGATACGTTCTACGTTACCCCTTTGGATTCATCTTGTTTTATCGTTCTTGGATATAGCTGGCTCACCCGACACAATCCGTTGATTGACTGGGTTTTGGGCAGCATTGACTTCCGGACGACATCTCATGGAATGCCATCGACCCCTCCGACGTCACTTCCGTCCTCGGATATCCCTCCTCCGACGGAAACCATACCTCCTCCGACTACATCCGTACCCTCCGCTGATAACACTGTTCCTAATATATCCCTAATCAATGCAGTTGCCTTTTGCCGGGCCTGCAAGTTAGAAGGATCGGTCCAGTTCAGTATATACCTTCGACCATCCGGTGTCGATCTCCGATCCGCTTCTCTATCGTCCGATCCTCCGGATCTATCCCAAATTCCTTCGGACTATCACGAGTTTGCGGATGTCTTCGACAAGGGAAAGGCTGGTCAGCTTCCTCCACATCGTCCTTATGATCTGAACATAGATCTGGAAGAAGGAACTAGTCTTCCCCTCGGAACTATCTATTCGCTATCCCCGGTCGAGCTTGCAGCCCTCCGGAAGTTTCTTGATGAAAATATTGCCTCTGGACTCCTCCGCTCCTCATCCTCTCCCTCACGGAGCTCCGGTCCTATTTGTCAAGAAAAAGGACGGATCCCTCCGCCTTTGTGTGGATTTCCGTGGACTCAACCAGATCACTAAGAAAGACCGATATCCATTACCCCTCATTGCCGACCTATTAGACTCTCCGAGCCGTGCTAAAGTTTTATACCAAAATCGACCTCCGATCCGCTTATCATCTCGTCCGGATAGCGGAAGGGGACGAATGGAAGACTGCCTTCCGAACGCGCTATGGCTCCTATGAATGGTTGGTGATGCCGGAAGGTCTCACTAACGCTCCAGCAGCATTCCAGCGCTTTGTCAATAGCGTGTTTGCTGATATGCTGGATGTATGCGTTATCGTATATCTGGACGACATCCTCATCTATTCCCATGACCTTGCGTCCCACAAGCAACACGTCCGAGAAGTACTCCGTCGACTCCGTAAACATCGTCTCTATGCCAAACCCGAAAAATGCGAATTCCATTCCACTTCCGTTGAATATCTCGGATATCTCCTATCTCCGGACGGCTTAACTATGTCGTCCGATAAGATCCAAGCTATTACTGACTGGCCGGAACCTCGGAAAGTCAAGGATATCCAATCCTTCCTCGGATTCGCAAATTTCTATAGACGGTTTATATTCAACTACTCGGATATCGTGGTTCCGTTAACACGGCTTACACGCAAGGATGCTCCGTGGAACTTTTCCGATGAATGTCGGAAATCCTTCGAAGAACTCAAGAAAGCCTTCACTACGGCTCCGGTGCTTACGCACTGGATGCCGGATGTTCCTATAGTTGTGGAAACCGATGCCTCTGACTACACTATAGCTGGAATACTATCCATAGTATGTCCGGACTCAGAGCTTCGTCCGGTAGCGTTCTACTCTCGAACGCTAACCGCTCCGGAACTTAACTATGACACCCACGATAAGGAACTTTTAGCTATATACGAAGCTTTCCGGACCTGGCGACATTATCTAGAAGGCTCGGCCGAGCCTGTAGATGTTGTCACGGACCACAAAAACCTTGAGTACTTCGCCACTACCAAACTCCTCTCTCGCCGTCAGGCCCGCTGGTCGGAATTCCTCCATCAGTTCAATCTTGTCATCCGCTTCCGTCCCGGAAAACTCGGAGTTAAACCGGATTCCCTTACTAGACGCTGGGACGTCTATCCCAAAGAGGGGGATAAGGACTACGCTCGAGTTAACCCTCATAACTTCTGTCCGGTATTCACGTCCGAACAGTTAGCTTCGTCCCTACGAGCCTCAACCTTAGCAACTCCGGTTCTTAGAGCAGCTGTTCTAATGGATATTGATGACCTTCGGAAAGACATCCTGACCGCACTTCCTAATGACCCTATTGCAAACCAACCATCTTCCGGTACCTTCAGATCCGAGATGGACAGTGGACGATAGGGGTTTCCTCCGTTGCGACAACCGTATATATGTCCCAGAATCCGATAACCTTCGACTTCGCGTCCTCCGTAATACTCATGATCACCCCTTATCCGGACATTTTGGTCAAAACCGAACCCTAGACCTCATCCGACGCGAGTATACATGGCCGGGTATACGCACCTATGTTAAGGACTACGTCCGGTCCTGCACTACCTGCGCCCGAGCCAAGGTTCCGAGACATAAACCCTACGGATTGCTCAAGCAACTACCCATACCGGAAAAGCCTTGGAATTCCATATCCATGGATTTCATAGAGCAACTTCCGGACTCATCAGGCTTTACAGCCATCCTCGTTATCATAGATCGTTTATCCAAACAAGCAATATTTGTTCCGACTCACGATACCATTACCTCTCCGGATCTCGCTCGTCTATTCCTACTTCATGTGTTTTCCAAGCACGGAGTTCCGTCCCATGTCACCTCGGATCGCGGTACAGAGTTTGTATCCCACTTCTTCCGATCCTTAGGAAAAGCATTGGATATGGTCCTCCACTTCACATCCGGATATCATCCGGAAGGGGATGGACAAACCGAGCGTGCCAACCAAACCCTGGAACAATACCTTCGGATATATTGCAATTATCAACAGGACAACTGGTCGGAACTACTTCCCTTAGCAGAATTTGCCTACAATAACGCTCCAAGTGCTACTACCGGAGTATCGCCTTTCTTTGCTAATAAGGGTTATCATCCGAACATATCCGTCCATCCGGAACGCGATCTATCCTCCATCCGCGCTCGCGACTATGCTATAGACCTCGACGACCTTCACCAATTCCTTAGAGAAGAAATGGCTCACGCCCAAGAAAGATATCAAGGACCTGCGGACGCTAAACGGAAATCTGCTCCGGATATCAAAATTGGAGACCAAGTCTTTGTCAAGGCTAAGTACTTCCGGTCCACTCGTCCGTCTAAGAAACTCTCGGAAAAGAATCTAGGTCCGTTTGAAGTCATATCCCGTCCGGGTACCCATTCCTTTACCATCCGACTTCCCGAATCCATGAAATCCGTCCACCCCGTCTTCCATGTCTCACAGCTAGAACCATCCGTTCCGAACACAATTCCCAATCGGATCCAGCCTCCTCCACCTCCGGTCGAAGTCGACGGAGAACCAGAATATGAGATATCCGAAATCCTAGACTCTAAGCTGGACCGTCGTAGAAGACAATGCCAACTCTTATACCTCGTCCGATGGTCCAGATACGAAGGAACAGACGAAGAGACTTCATGGCTACTAGCCACGGAACTCGGAAACGCGTCCGATCTAGTCTCGGATTTCCACACTGCATATCCAGACAAACCCGGTCCTATTGCTATACAATGAATATACAAAGCGGATATACAAGTACATTAGTAGCAGAGAAGGCAGATCCAAAAATCCTCAGCCATCCATCTCCATGTCCCCACCCGATCCGGATCCGGATTCATCAACGTCCTTGTCAGTGGCCTCAGAACGAGCCGCCTCGGTAATCCGGATTCCATTCCGGATCCCCTCAAGAAGGATGGTCTGGAACTCCCTCTGCTGCTCCAAAAACGCCTCCAAGTTAGTATTCATCCGCTCTATAGCAGTCCTACTCCCTTCCGCCGCTCCGATGCTCTGCTGGAGCAATCCGTTGGTCCAAGCCAGTTCCGCTACAATGCTATTAGCGGCCGCGACCCAGGCCTGATCATCATACTCCACTTCCACCTCATCCGCTACTACCATCTTCATATCCGGATCCGGAGTCGGACTCTGCTGGCGCTTCTTACCCTTGCCTCTCGGAGATGGGTTCTCAGCAGCGCGCTGCCTCTTCTTAGACTTGGAATCCGTAACGGTTCCAGGTCGTCCGGGACAAGGAGCCTTGTCCTTCCGGCACGCGTTACAAGCCTTGATCTATCCGAATGTTAAGAGTCACGGATCCGAAGATTCAAGGATGACTTACCAAGGAATTGCTATCCGCATCGGACCACAGACAGGCCCGACCCTTCTTAGCGCAGCGGGTACAAGCCCCATCCTTATCCGCTGAGATGGCGCGAGACTACGGATCCGATAAGGGACGGATCCGATAAGGGACGGATCCGATAAGGGACGGATCCGATAGAACAAGTCATAACTCACCATTTCCGCCACTATAGCCCTGCGCCTAGCCTCCTCCGCTTCCCTTCGGGCCTCAGCCCGTTCAATCTTCTTAATCCCTGCCAAGCGCTTCCGTTCCGCCTCTTCCGCTTGTTGCTTCAGCTTTTCAGCCTCTTCCTCCTTCCGAACCTCGGCCTCAGCAGCAGCCAGCGCGGCCTGGATATCCGCCAGAGTCTGCTTAGCGGTCTTCTTAGAGCCGGATCCGTTATCAGTCATGGTTGAGATAAGCTAGTGGTAGTGAAAAAGTAGGGAAAGGAAGGAACACCCTGCGACGCTTTGGCATCCGTATATCTGTCAGAATCCGAACTCAGCAACTTCTCCCATCAGCTTCTCCATTGTCTCGCACTCATACCATCCGTTCTGGATCGCTGATTCTTGTGCCTCTAGGGATCGGCCCTAAGGGGGGGATACTGTCATATACCATATATCCGGTTACAGATCCAATGATCTGGATCTCAGATCCGATCCAGATCCGATGAACATACCCATCGTCCGGTCCACAGATCCGCTTTGATTCTTATTTCATTTCCTGTTCATATAACTCTAACTATCGTTCATCTCCTTTCGGTATTCCTGTACACCGGTATACCGGTTATCCTTTACTTCCGCTTTGCTTACTGATCCGCTATGCTTACTGATCCGCTACACTTACAAATCCGCTTTTACTTGTACTTCATTCCCGGTTCATGATTCGTGATCCATCCAACTTACCAATACACTCCGCTTAGACTTTGCTTATACTTTCGTACATAGCCTCGCACCTTTGCTTATTGATCATTCCGTTAGCTATCCGTAGTATATAAACCTTTGTATATGCGCTGTAGTAGATCAGTTTGAATATCATCTTAGATTGCACTCATTCCGTCTGGACTCTGAGTCCCTCCGTTATCCATCCGGACTTGAGTACGCTACTCTTGTCTACTCCGAGACTTAGGATAGATTCCTATAGTCTACATATCCGCCTCTGTCTTCGGACAGTCCTCACCCGTTAGTTTCTAGTCTGGATCCGATCCGGATTGGCCGTTACTCTATACACGCGATACTTTAGCTCTCTGAAATAAGGGGCAAGACTCGGGAAAGGGGCACAGCGCACGAGCTGAGGCCGAAGCCCTTCGGATCCGATACTACTTGAGTACGGTCTTAACAGCTTGAATTGGTACTGAGATGGTGGAGTGGGACAAGTTCTTCCTCATTACTACTATCTGACTCCTCAATCACTCGGGAAGTTTTTTTTCTGATTTGCGTGTCAGCAATTTTTCTTTCATTGTTCAGAGTCAAGACTTACTATAGTTTTTTGTTGACTTGCTTCGTTTTGCAGGAGTAGGTTCAACTCTGACTGTTGTTGGAGAGCGGTCACGCTTAGTAGTGTGTGACTTGCTTTGAAGTTGTTCCCACACTTGCCCAGCACCAATTGATCAGCCCCACATCACACCATTACCACGAGATATATGTGCTTACCAGGATTTTCCAAAGCTTGGTCCTTTGCCTTGCGTCGTGCTTAGATTCAGTGAGTTCAATTTAGCCTTGTGAATATCACTACTAACTTACGGCGTGAAGCAGTTTGTGGCATTGAAAGTCAAGTTCAGGTTGGCGTCTAATGTAAGGCAGTAATCCTGGAACAAATAAGCACAAGATACCAAATGAGTGTGGTATTGTCTTTCTGAAAGACTCGAAAGGTGAGTGAGTGTTCTCAAGTTTTGGTTGTAGAGACGACTGAGATGTGCAATTTACAGTCCGATTATATATGATCTGTTGGCCGAGCAAGGGTTGATATATGAACCTATCCTTGTCCGGCTTAGTTCAAGTCTGATTGTGTCCCGGTGTCATGCATGGTATGTGATCCATACCATGACATATACACAACAGCAGTGACAGGGAAGGTAGAAGACACCTGACTGATTCCTATCACCAAGTTACCTTATCATTTTTCATTCATTTCTTAGCTAGTATTTTCACTTTCAAACTTCACTCCTATTTTTTTCCATGTATTTCTATTTTGTTCCATGAGATTCTATCTCTTTCTATTTTTCTAGGCATATTTAGCCACCAGACTTTTCCTCAAGCCACCAAACATGTTAGTAATCATGTCATGTGACTGGGAAATACTCTGATTTGTAAGGATTCAACTTGACTCATCATGTTTGGTCATGATTCGTCATGCTTTGTAAAACTTGCAACTGTATTTGTAATCCACTTTGTCATAAGGCTGATTCAGCACACCTAAGGACTTGGTTTGTAAGCACATTCTTACCAATCCATGTGATGACTCATGCTTTTCATTTTCATTCTTTGTAATACTACACTTCATTTTGTATGTACATTAGTAAACAAGCTGACTCAACACAAGTTTGTAAGCACATTCTTACCAATCTATGTGATGAATCATGCTTAGTAAGATGGCCTCCCAAAAGGTATATAAGGAGCCCATTTTCACCCATGCAATCTAAGCTTCCCACTTTAACTCTTTTCTCAAACCGTGTGAGAACCAGTAAGATCTAAGTGCAGGCCATTCAGCAGCCTTGAAGTTAAGAATAAGAAACATATATTCAAGTTATATACTACCTTACAGGGGTTGACTATATAACAAAGTACAGCTACCTAGCTAAAGTTTATCAGCACTACTTTCCTCTCTCTTTTTCAGGAAGGGAGACACGAATCACGAGACACACTTCACGAATCCACGGGCACACACTTGCCAAAACACATACAAACTTTACACTCAGTATTTCGAGACCATGAGGTTTAAACTAACCAAGGAACAAGAAGGAGAATATTGAAAGACATTCCTCCCAAGAACTCAGCACGTTATCTACCACGAAAACTGGAAAAGTCGTAGACTGTGTACTTAAGGACTGGCAAGAAGTCTTATCCTGTATAGTTGTGTTGTCACTATATACGCATTGTATATAAGACCCTTAAGTAACAAGACACCGGTGAGTTTATGCCCCAAACTCTCAGCATCCAGTATTCTCTCTGGGCCAGTACTGACAATATGATACCAGAGCTTGTGTGCGCACATACTGATTCTGCCATTGGTGTGTTCCGCTCCAGGACCATTTTTTTCTAATAATTGACATGTCTCCGAGATCCTACCAGCGGAACAAGGGCCGAGCTGTGATCCTCCGGCATTATTTTGTTTGCTGGCGCCGGGGGTGAGCTTAACATGATTGTTGACGCAATATATTGTGAGTACTGAAATAACGCTTGGACCTTACTGTCTTTAGTGATGCTGCTAGCTGCTAGCATAGGTACCGAACTCAAAAGACACTGCACTTGTGCATATTCCGAGTTGTCAGCTGCACAGACAAGGTTCCATACCGTACACAATTCATAAGTGAAATTTACACTGACAAATTCATTTTTACCAAATACACCAGCAGCCAATACCCACGCCTTTTTCACCCAGGACACTTACTCTCCTCTCGCATATTCTCCGTCACAGACACATGCACATTTTTTACCAAAGTAAGTGAATTTCATAGAACAATACACGTGCGTTCTTTACCAAATATGCTAGCTACATCCCTCGCTCTATTCTTGCGTGCTCTCTGCTACCGTGACGAGGCTTCACCAACAACACATGCGCGTTCTTTACCAAAGTAAGTGGATTTTATAGAACAATACATGTGTGTTCTTTACCAAATATACCAGCTCACTCTATTCTTGCATGTTCTCTGCTACCGTGACGACTTCACCAACAACACACACACATTTTTTACCAAAGTAAGTGAATTTTTATAGAACAATACACGTGCGTTCTTTACTAAATACACTAAAATCATGCCTGAAACAACTTGCCCTGCGTGCAACAAAAAACTCACATTGATAACCGGTTACAGCCAGCACCTTGCTCGAACCAGCAACCCTGTTTGTCGAGCTCTCTACCTCTCTTCACAGGACTTCAACCTTCCCCCTACTCCAGAACCAAATCTGCCACAGTTTGAAGGAGAACATTTTGGGATGGACGACGATCTTGAGTGGCAAGGGTTTGATGAGCAGATCAATGATTGTGGCGATCCCACAGACGAGGAGCATTCGGATGATGGCAGGGACGATGATGGCTTCAACGAGTGGGAACCTCCTCCAGCACAAGAGTCTCACTCCACATACCCTAATGGTGGTGATTCCAACGACTCAGAATTACCTCTCATCCCTGATATTCCAGAAGAGTGAGAAGCTTGGTGTGAAGTAGAGCAACGACTCCGTGATCATGAGCAGGAACCCATCATTGTTGAGTATCCCTGTTGACAAGCCAGTGTAGAGACTCGTGTTTCTGTGGGCTCATATGGGCTCATTTTACGAATTCTGACAACTGGCCTTCATGGCAGGACTCGCACTATCATCCACTATGACTTCCCTATAGAGTGCACCACTTCCCGCGAAATGCGCCATAGGCGCGACACTTTCCCGGACAACGCGCAGCATTCCCGCGTGCGCGCCTTGTGCGCTTTCTCGCGCTTAAGCGCACTGCATCACACATCATTCGGGAGCATCCATCCATTGTCTGACCAGTCCCTCGGTATGTCCCTTTCATTATCTGACCATATTTGGCATATTACACTTCCTATTTCGTTATGGACCCTTACTTTACATCACTTTACCTCACTTACATACTTAGAGCGCTCCCTATTCGGCGCTGAGCCCTGGGAGAGCGCTTAGGTAGAACTTACATACTCTCATGTTCATTTTACACGGAAGCTTCCTACCACCACCTTCCTACCACTCAGTATCTATCACCAGTTAGTTCCATGCAATGCATGTGTCAATCATCGTTTTGAGGCCCTAGCATCAGTCTATAGCTAGTGGCACTACCAGTATCCGTCTTCTACACTTGTGCACTCCTTGCACTACCTTCCCGCACTTCGCGCACTTTCGCACTTCGCTTTCCCATGCGCACCTTCAGCGCATTTCTCGCGCTTTCACCGCCATTCATCAGGGTTGATCAGCATCATTCCGTGGATCCTTGCTTTCCTTGCAGTCCCCTTTAGGGTCGAACGTTCTTGCATTCTGCGAGTATAGCAGCTAGGCAGAGCCAAGACTCACTTATACTGGTTGAGCATTTTTAGATATTTCATATATGTGCCTGCCAGGTTGTGATACCCACACCGGACAGCCTGTCAATTTAACTCAGCAGTCCAGTAATTCTGCCTACTGTGCTCATCTAGACAGCTTGAACACTGATAACATCTACGCTCCATTTGCCTTGAAAATCGATTGGGAAATGGCTCGGTGGGCAAAATTACAAGGTCCCAGTTCAACAGCATTTTCAGATCTTCTTTCTATTGAGAGTGTAAGTTCGTCATGCTCCTGTCAAATTGGCACTATCTTATTCTAGAGCCTCTAGATCAGTGAAAATATCGGACTCTCCTTCAAGAACTCACGTGAGCTGAACAAGATCATCAACGGTGAACTTCCAGGCCGCCCTGAATTCAAATGTGAACAGATCATCGTCGCTGGTCAAGTGTTCAATATTTATTATCATGATATAATTGAATGTATCAAAGTGCTCTTTGGTGATCCGAATTTCGCCCAGTATCTCATCTTTGTACCCGAATGCCACTACGCTGATGAAGACAAGACTGTTCGTTTATATCACGACATGCACACTGGTAAATGGTGGTGGAACTGCCAGGTTTGTAAAACTTGATCTGCGAGTCAATCTGTAACTAACTAACATGATATTCTCAGAAAAAGCTTGATGAGGAGCATCCTGGCGCAACAGTAATCCCAGTCATAATCTCGTCAGACAAGACCCAAGTGACCATGTTCCACAACAAGACAGCATACCCAGTATACCTCACTATCAGCAATATTCCAAAAGAGATCCGCCAGAAGCCATCGCGCCAGGCCCACATTCTCCTTGCGTACCTCCCGACCACTCGCCTCAAACACATCACAAACAAAGCTTCTCAGTGTTGCATGCTTGCAAACCTCTATCATGCTTGTATGGGACATATTCTCGCTCCCCTCAGCACTGTCGGCATTGAAGGGATCAATATGCGAAGTGGTGATGGAGCCATGCGACGAGGTCATCCTCTTTTTGCTTGCTTTGTCGGAGATTATCCAGAGCAGGTCTTAGTGACTGGGGTCAAGACTATGACATGTCCAAACTGTGATGTTCCCTCCGATGAACTAGGTTTATTGGCTGGGGCTGTGAACTTTCAACCATGAGACCTGGCTGCTGTGCTTGATGCACTCACCACTCTCGATGATGGTGGAGTAGCCTTTGTGCGTGCATGCGCAGAGGCTGGTATTAAGCCTATCACTCACCCTTTCTGGGAGCCACTCCCGCTGGTCAACATCTTCAAGTCTATCACGCCAGACATTCTCCATCAATTATACCAAGGTCTTGTGAAGCACCTGCTTGCTTGGTTGTCCGATGCGTGCGGTGGTGAAGAGATAGATGCACGATGTCGATGCCTTCCCCCTAATCATCATATTTGACACTTTGTCAAGGGTATCACAACACTTTCACGATTAAGCAGTACCAAGCATAGACAAATATGTCAGTTCTTGCTCGGCATCATCATTGATATCAGACTCCCAAACAATATGTCCTCTGCTCGACTCCTCTGTGCTGTCCGTGGGTTGCTGGATTTTTTATATATCACACAATACCCGTGTCACAGTTCTGAGACACTGGTATTCCTCAATGAGGCTCTTGAGCTCTTCCACGGGAACAAGGACATATTCATTGACCTTGGCATTCGGAACTCATTCAACCTACCAAAGCTTCATTTCGCACTTCACTATACTCATATGATTTGAACATATGGCACAACCGACAATTATAATACTGAATCCACGGAGTGTCTCCACATTGACCTCGCAAAAGATGCCTACCACTCCACAAACCACAAAAACGAGTTCGCACAGATGGCCACTTGGCTCGAATGAAGGGAGAAAATTCTATGCCATGAAAAATATATCCAGTGGGAACTTGGAGGCACAGAGCCTTATCGGGACATCAAACTTGCCCTCCAGATATGTCATTTTGTCGTACTCAGGTGATGATGAAGCATCCAACTCTCAAGGCTGTCACCATTGACAAGATCAAGAGTGACTATGGTGCCCTATACTTCGCAAATCACTTGCACGCTACATTGCAAAAGCTGCACTTCCTGCAAATGCCACAGTCACACCTGCGCAGCTCAAACATCATGCCGCTAATGTGCACATACCCTTTCAAAAAGTGCTGGTATTTCACAAAGTCAAGTGGGTCTTGGTCGGTACTCGTGGTCATGGTGATCCTCCAGCAACCGTCAATAGCATACATGCACACCCTGGATGGCATGCAGGAAAATTCAAATCCGACAATGTCCCCCCCCCCCTCGATTTGATACTGCGTTAGTCAATGATGGTACAGGTGGGCCAGTCGGCATCAAGGGTGAGTCACTGTTATGTTACTAGCTGATAGAAATTGACAATGAGCAACTATATGTACTTAGGGTATCGAGTTGCACAAGTCCGGGTGATTTTCTCAATCCCTCCTAAGGCCATCTCCATGCTATTTCCATCGACATTCCACCCTCCGAAGCATCTAGCTTACATTGAGTGGTTCTCCCCCTTTTGTGCACCTGAACACAATCATGGCCTATACAAAGTCTCATGCGTCATCACAATGAGCAACGCTTGGCTAGTGCCATACCTATTACCAATGTACATCGTAGTGCTCATTTAATTCCGCATTTCAGTCATGTTGCTCCTCGTGACTGGACTTCTGCTAATGTCCTCGACGAGTGCAAATCTTTCTTCATTAATTCATACTTGGATAGACACACCTTTGTGACTTTGTGCTAGCTATGCACAATTTTTGATAAACTAGAGAGCCTAGGTCAAACTTTAGTAAAATTTTGCTAGCCTAGCAAGCTTAGGTCAAACTAATGCTAATTGTTCTAAATTTCTCTAAGTTAATATGGGAGGGTTTTCCTGATGTACATCATGCATGGTAGTATTGATTCAGTCTTTCAAAGTCTTTTCCAGTCCTGGACCGGTTGTGACTGCAACCAGTCTGGACCGACTGCAAGACTGCTTGAGACCACTGGCAACCGGTTTTTGTCAGTCCGGTCCAGGTCTTACATTGAGGGCCTAAATATAAAGACCAGTTTGGTCCGGTTGCGCTCAAATCAGGGCAAAAAACCGGACCGAACCAGACTTTAAAACTCTAATTGTACCAACAAACCATCAAACACTCCATACCTAGAGGGATCCGACTAAATGCAGGCTGTTCAGTCAATGTCACGGTAGAGAAGTGAGATATAACAACCTCATCACCAACCACATTTATTTCCCCCCAGTGTATGAACTCAGCGTCGGCCTTTGCCCGACATCATGCTGACAGAGTACGTGATTACCTATACACCACATGATAAGCATACATACACATACGATAGATAGGCGGGAGTAAACCCCCCGCGAAAAGGGTTATGTCTGACATAGGGTCTTCGACCCCAAAGGACAATAAAATATGAATTAAATAAAAATAAAAATAAAAACCATCTCTCGTTTCTTTCGATACATTCATGCCCCCCTCATTTTTTACTAAAGATGCTCGCTTAAGCATATATGAATTCCCCTCTAATATTTCCATACATACAATAGTTTCTACTCTGCCTGTTGTGAATGAGTTTCAAAGGGTGCATTTTACATAGTGGAGGAACCGCAAGCTGATATTCTACAGTAGACTCGATGTATAGTTGTGGAACATTATAAAGTACTGCGACGGAAATTGGGACGTGCTACACGCCCTCTCAAATCTACTTAGGAACATAAATAAGTACTACGACGAAAGTCTCCCTCTCCCTGCAGAGTACCTGACCAGTGTCGATCATATCGAGCATCTCCCTACCTACATACTGCTGCTAGTTGTCACATGCACGCGCTCCTGGAAAACAATTGAAGTCATGCCGGTTGCTGCATCGGAACCTGTCACGAGCGTGGCGTGATATTCTCGAAGGCTGAGGATCAAGCGTGGTCCAAGCACAAACATTTGGAGGAGAAATAAAATTTGAGAAAAACCATCATAAATCCGATATTCCGAGGAATTTGGGTTCTGTGGAAATGATGAACCGTGTTCGCATACAGAGGTTGGTGATCAGCATACCCCTGAAAATGTTGGAGACAAAAAACCGCCTAGCTCGAAGCAAGAAATAGCAACAAAACTAGCACGTGCGAACTTTCAGTGGAAAAAGAGAACAAAATTGACATTGCGAGCTCACCTCGCAAAGTAAACGATGTGACTTTTCATCAACACCGCGAAACAGTCCCGCACAATCCCGCCTGTCGACCGTCGTCGCAGTTCACGGAAATATTTTACAGCAATCCAGACTGCAAAACACAATGCGACGACCTCCCATACAGCATCGAGTATCCAAGCGAGGGAAATCAGGAGCGAGCTATTTCCCTCATAGTCAGTGGTACACTGATAGGTGCCGGAGAGAATGAGTTCCACTGGTACTCGTCAATGAGATTAAATTTTTCATCCATAATTAAGCTTACCCGCTATAATTTGCCTTGTTGCTATTGCGACAGATATTCCGGCGGCGATGAAGACAGCCAGGCAGATGCCAACGAGAACTATCAGAACCTTTTTGGACCGTTGATACATGGCATTTAACCGAGCGATCATGATGACTTGCACGATCAGGTCAATATCACTGACATATTGCAGCTGCGTAACTCACCGCCCAGTATTGCATTTACGACCACAATCGTCCAAGTTATTGCGGATCGTATGATAAGGCCTAGCAAAATCAGTCGGTGATCAGCCTCGCAGGATCACAAATTCGAAACAAACTCACAGCTGTAGCAGTGAACAAATTGAACCAACAGGTTGGTCAAGAATCTCACTCACCCCTACATCAAAGTGCAGTTGATTAGATGAGCATGGCAGGTTGATGCAAAATACCCACTACATCAGTCATCGAGATTGTCGGAATATCAGCTGTATGCCGCCGGTCAGAAGAAACAAACATGGTGATTCGTGAATGTGAGGAGACATACTCAGAATCTGGATGCTGATTGTAAGTGATGGTTTATTAGCGCAGGACCAATTGCATAGCCTTCCACACGTACACAGAAGCGAATATTCCAAGATAGCGCACCTAGGAATATTGTCAAGTCAGCACAACTTTCCAACCAACATAATACACGTACACTAAGATACAAAAAGGTCATGAGGGACCAGCGTTGCCTCTGTCGCAAATTAATAATATTTTCACAGAATTCTTCCGATGACTCACCCAAACTAATTCGACCTATAAAACGATTTTTAGTGAGATAGCTGCTCCAGTAATGACATCAACATACCTCTTGTCCGAACGTCAGCACTGGAAATACCGTAAGGATATCAGCAGTTGTTGAAAATTTTATCGCTCACCCCAATCATAGACCAACGCAGTAGAGGCGCCAACTGGACAACCAAGGTTAGAAAACCGTTAGATCGACATATTACTGACATTATCGGACTGGCTCGCCACGAACCTACGAAGTAACTGTAAATACGCCATGAATCAATGGACGGCCACCAAATAGGATCATTTGAGACCACTGTCATACTGTTAGAGAATCGAGTGAGAGACGACCCTGGACGGGACGTATTGATGGGGGCGTGATATATTCTTCCAACTCCTTATATAATAAACTGCATCATGTGGGACTGCGGATTAATTAGACCGGGATATAGTGGAGTTAGAGCAACCTTATGTAGACAATCCTCATAGTATTTAAGGCGTGTTCTGATAGAAAAAACCCGTCGTTCGGCAAGTTTCGAACCTGCACAGTCCAAGAGAAACAGATTTTGATTCTGTTTTGGTACTAACCACTTGGCTAAGAGCAGTTACATGAGCCTTCGAAGAAACCATCCATGAGCGAATGTCAAGGTGTGTTCCGAGCGTGGGCATCTTTCGAACCTACACAGTGCAGGAGAAACAGATTTTGATTCTGTTGTGGTAGACGCTACGTAGTAGTTGAGATGAAGTCATCCGAAGAACTATCCATAAGGGTGGGATTTGTCAGCAGGTTTGAAGTCGAGTGGCAATGCATAGAATTGATTACAGTAAACCGTGTATTCAACTGGTATTCTTCTAATGGTCATATTGATCATGCCGAATCTGATAATCAGTCTACGAGAACAGTTTCTTGTATGATTTCTTCTCCCTCTCCCTTTTTTCCTTCTTCTTCTGCCTCACTTTGGCGAGCTCTCCCAGGATCGCTGGATCTTCAGGTGCAAGTTGACTAGCAGCAACAAGATCCGCTTCAGCTTCATCTTCCTGCTTCAGAATTACATGCGCTGACGCCCTACGATAAAGGGCCTTGGCTTTATCTGGGCTGCTCAGCTGCAGACGGTCCAAAGCTCGCGTGGTATTCTTTACCGCAGTTTCGGTAGCTGCTGGTTGCGTGCGTAGCGCAGCGAGTGCCGAGTTTAATAAAAGGGGTGCAAGGAGCGACTCATAAGAGTCCTTAAGCTCCGGTGGAGAGTTTTCCGGTAATACGGGATGCACGTCTAGGTACCTTATCGATTCTGACATTTTGTTAACAGTGCAGGCGAGAAATGTTTGCAGGATTACTCACTGAGGTAGGTTTTGAGTGCAAGTTCTATTTGCCCATCCTTGAAGAGCTTGTTACCGATCTCGCGGATTTTACGTGCAATATCCAGCGCAACCTCGGGGTTCTGCACATCGGAATCGTCGTCTTCAGGGTAGTCCTCGTAGTCATCACCAACAGTCGCCTCGGAAGCCACGAGGGAAGGGTCATCCGGTGAGAGAACGCCGCAAGCAGATATATTGATGGGGGAAGTGGGAACATCTCCAGACGCAGTAGGGAAGTTTTCGATTGTACGGACTACGCATGGCATGGTAAGCAATTCGTGAAAAAAGGAAGACAGGCGCTTGGGCAATATGTCATACCTACTGACTTGCCCTTGATCACTTCACCGAAAACCACGTGCTTGCCATCAAGATGGGGTGTTTGGTTCACGGTAATAAAGAATTGCGAGCCATTAGTATCTTTTCCTGCATTTGCCTGAGAAGTCGATTAAAACCATTCTGCTGAATGAAAACTGAAGGGGGATTCTACCATAGATAGCAAGAAAGGTTTCGTGTGCTTCACGAGGAACGCCTCGTCTTCAAATTTCTCTCCGTAAATTGATTCCCCTCCGGTGCCTATGTAGACAATGAGTTTGTGACATCTAGATGTAGTTCTAGGACGCACCATTGCCCGCCGTGAAGTCACCACCTTGACACATGAACCTGATCCACTGCATTAGCCTTCATTGTGACATGAGGTGAAAGCTCCTACCCCTTGATTACGCGGTGAAAGCCAGATCCAGCGAAGCAAAGAGGCTTGCCAGACTTTCCGACACCCTTTTCACCCGTACACAATGCACCTGGAAACGTTAAAACTCTGACGCGACTAACCAAGTATCTGAGAACTCACGAAAGTTTTCAGCTGTCTTTGGTACTAAGTCCGCGTATAGCGAGAATACGATACGCCCAGTGGGCTTGCCACCGATGGTGATGTCAAAGTAAGCGATAGGGCGCTCTGCAGATGCTTCAGACATGGCGCGCTTAAAGGTAAACAAGCGAATTCAAGAACAACTTGTCAGTGGGGTTTTAACAGCGCTTGTATGTCACGAGTTGACGAGGGTTATAATAGATCGGATGCTGTAAGAGTGACGAACAGTTGTTTCTGGCAGTTTCGAGAACTGTCGTGATATCGATGCGGCCGATATCATCGCGACGACCCATCAATTTATATTTTTTCCTAGTGAAGCAAGTCCAAAAGCTGGCTGCATTCTACGGATGACTTCTAGTAGATGCCATTCATACGAGCACAGTTCAACTCGCACATTTTGTCTGATTCGAGAGTGCGCATGATCGGATTAATCGATTGTGGATTCAATCAGTGTCACGGCGCAGTGACAATGAACCAGAGTGACGCACGTGCGTGCCAACTTGAAGACTAACTTGAAGTTGACCGACTCTTTGAAATTTCATGCACATGCACGGTGTCGAGGATGACGATGGTACAGACCTTGTGCGAGAATTTAAGCAATACGGTGCGTGTCATCTCGCTTATAAGTTATACTTGTCTTCAACTCTTCAGATTTCACACTTCACAGAATCTGACTTATGTTCAAAATGCAAAGCTCAAACCTGGCTTGCTTTCGCATAGATATTGAATGCAGTCCGTCCTTCAAACCTCGCTGGTTCCTTGCGCACAGTGGCAGGTCCTCAGAATGAAGACGGTGTTTTACTTGATGCATGTCCACAAGGGACGGGTATATGCTATCACTGTTGCAGGTAACGCACAGGTCAACTGATCAATATGTTAGGGTCAATGCCTAAAAATATGCTTTACTATAAAGTTCGTGACCTCAGACTGGCATGGTTCGCATGGTTCGAAGTGTTTCAGCTCCCAGGCAATAGCAATACAGACTCTTATCTCTGACCGTCTTCCGCACCAGCGAACTTAGGCCTGTTGCCCCACTGTTGCCTTACTTCTAGTACTTGAATCTGATGGCTTTCAAGGCGTCCAGTGTCGCTTTACCTGATCTTTACGAGGCCTCAATTCTAGATCTTCAAGATGGTCTAGTCAAAGGACACTACACTAGTGTTCAACTTGTCAAGGTAGACTCCTGCTCCAGTACACATCTGATGCAGTGTTTAATCAACCACAGGCCTACTTTGACAGAATCGAAGAAGTCAACTTAAAGGGTCCTGCATTACATGCGGTCATCGAGACTAATCCGATAGCCTTATCACAAGCTGCAGCCCTTGACGATGAACGGAAAGACAAAGGCGGCCGCGGGCCATTGCACGGAATACCATTATTGTTGAAAGATAACATTGCTACGCTGCACGAGGAAGGTGAGATTCTCTGCATTATATATGCACATGCAATACTAATAAATCGATATCCCGATAAGGAATGAACACCACCGCAGGTACATTCCGTGCTACTGCCTGCCATTTTGCAGATCACAGCTTTTGAGTGTATCCTAGGTTCCTGCGCACTGCTGGGTTCTGTTGTTCCTCGAGACGCATTTGCTGCAGCAAAATTACGTGAAGCTGGGGCTATATTCATAGGAAAAGCCAACCTCTCCGAGTGGTCTGGTATGAGAGCTGCGTGGGGTCAACTAAAGGGACAAGTTCCCAATGGCTTATCGGAGCGTGGGGGACAAACTCTTTCGCCGTACTACCCGAATGCACATCCATCTTCTTCGAGCTCGGGAAGTGGCGTTGCGACGGCCATTGGTTTAGCAGCCGGATCGCTTGGCTCGGAAACTCATGGTTCTATTGTCTCTCCAAGTAGCAAGAACAATATTGTGGGCATCAAGCCTACTGTCGGGCTGGTATCTCGCTCAGGCGGTAAGGTTTTTAGGATGGCTACCGATTCTCTATCTAATGATGAACATTAGTTATACCTATCTCATCTCATCAAGATACTCCTGGCCCGATGTGTCGCTCTGTCGCTGATGCCGCCCTATTGTTGAATTTCATGGCTGGGCCTGATCCTCGAGATGAAGCTACTTTACACCAGCCAGGGATAGTCCCAGACTACATGAAAGCGCTCGACAAAAACGCCCTTAAAGGCGTTCGTCTTGGAGTGCCTCGTTCCTTCATCCGTGATATCAAGATAATTGAAGAGGTGTTCAATTCATCTCTTGACGTCTTCCGAGCTTTGGGCGCGGAAATCGTTGACCCTGCAGATTTCCCGGATGTAGAAGAACTACTGACATCGAAGGCGGAGAAGCGGGTACTGGACGTGGACTTCAAAGTTGATCTTAACAAGTACCTATCGGAACTTGTCCACGTTCCGACAGGCGTCAAGACTCTCGCTGGTCTGATAGAGTACAACGAGAAACGCGCAGACCTAGATCTTCCACCGCCATTCTACAGAGATCAATCGCAGTACGTCGGCTCGTATCTTATACACGATATCCCTTTACACAGGACATCTAGATTCATCCAATCGGAAGCTGCACAAGTTGATGACGCCTACCTTGCAGCACTAACCGAAGATTTCGACTTGGGACAGCACGAGAGGAATTGATGCCACTCTGGCCCAGTTTAATCTCGATGCCATAATTCTACCGACCAATGCACCGGTGTGGAAACCCGCAGCAATTGCAGGGTATCCATTGATTTCAGGTTAGTACTTCTTACTGCGATCTCAATGCTACTTGATGTTATCCGATATTTAGTGCCCCTCGGATTTCAGCCTGATGATGTTGAATTGTTACCCACGACGCCATCCTCAGTGTATACGCAGGCCCCAGGACTTCCTTTTGGAATTGCTTTTATGGGAACCGCGTATAGCGAGTTTAAGCTCATCAGCTATGCGTATGCTTTTGAGCAGGCTACCCACGTGAGACTTCAGAGAAGGGCCTATGACGCTGCGATTCCCAGAACCCAATTAACGGACATTATATCCCAGTTGTGAACGTGGCTTTAACATTGTACACTGTCATATGCATCAAATAAGCGAATTACTTTGCATGCATGCATTCTGGACATCGATGCACAATGCGTGTTTTACTAGAAATATTCGTTTCACTGTCTGCTTAGCGTCTGAAGCACTGGTTCAGGCGCAGCGACTTTGAAAAGAACTACCATTTCCTTGCTTCCTTCCTAACATTCTATCACCGTGTTCCGCTGGTCACCGCTCCTAAGTGAGCAAGCCCTTGCATCTATCCTTGCAACACACACTGACCACATACGCCAGAACAATGTTGGTAAGAAGTTCTTGCGCATGTAAATGGCAATTTGAAAGGTTCAAGCATTCAAACTAGCGCCGGTATACCTCGAACGTCGGATCCATATGTGGTATCGATAGCTCTTGTTCCACGACTCGCAAAAGCAGTTTTGTGCTTTCACTGGTTCTCCATGGGCCATTATGGCCTGGGGATATTTTTGGCCGTGGACCAGAGATATGTATGTGGGACTCGGAACTGTACCTCAATATTGGATCTTGCTTTTGTATTGGCTGCTGGCACTTTCCTGCGATGAAGACAGTTCCGGGTCTCTCTACTCTGTCAACTCTTGATTCCCCAGCTGGGCGGCACCAAAGTCATCGTCGAGGTAGCTTCTCCTATAGAAGGGGCCAACAAGTGGTCCGGTGCCTTTGTCGACGCTGTTCGCACGAGTGACATAGCTTCAATCTGTCGACCTCTTCCACGAAACGGGCTCCTGGAGCGATCATGTTATTGCCCTTATATGAAATCTTCGCAGGCTAAGAGGTAAAAATGATTTCAGGCACCTTTGTGACGCACGACTCGAGGCGACTGGTCTCACAACTCTCCAATTGAGCGAGAAGGCGCTAAACTTAGCGCCTGCTCGTGTCGTACCGCTTCCGGACCTATCGTTCATTTCACCTTCGAGACACTTCACTGGGAAAGGTAGCGGGTAATCCCAAGCGGCCCGAGTCCCGAAGTGACCTGGAAGGGCAGCATGCTCTGTTAACACGCTGAAAGTATTTCCGGTCCAGGTCCTGGTGCAAACGTATTGCTCCCTGTATGCATGCCTCTTGATATATGTTGATATTCTTTCAAGGCTGGCATCTTTCGCAGTTGTCCGATTTTCAACAAAACCTGGGAAGAGAAACAGTATCTTCCTAGCGGTGATCCGGAGATACTTGTTATTGGAACTCGCCAGTACTGCTTGCGAGCTACTGCACATTTGAAATACATGGGTGTGTCTGCCTTGGTGATAGAACGTGGTGCGTGGGTGGGAGACAATGTATTTTTGCTTCTTCAAAATTCTCGATCTCATTCAACCTAATTTTAATCAGACGTCTTATTTGAGTCTTTCGCTAACTCATTGTTACTCATTTTACACGCAGATTTCCTTTCACCTGGCCATATTTCAGCCTTGCGTCGAAAGTGAGTCTCCCAGTAAGCCTTATTAAAGTTCATTCAGTCAGCTTGGTGATTGGTTTGAAGGTTACGCTCACTCTTGGACCTTGAACGTCTAGCCATCGTCTAGTATTGTGGCAACAATCTGGGATGACGCCACAAATTGGGATGTAGTCATTGATCGTGGGGGAATGTCACATCGCTATCAAGCACATTGTCCTGGCCACGGCAACAGCATCCCCCGATCCCCAGATCTTGATCTTGATGGGAAGATACTTGACGGGTCTATCGAAAGACCAGCCACTGTCAAACGAAACATCACACAGAATTGCTATTCCGGTAGGGTGCTTCATATCGGAATACAAGTCTGGCTCTGGCTATGTTGGTTCGAAGGTAGCTGCATGCAACTCAGGTAGGATTTCGATGACATTGCGAGGCGCATAAATGATCAATTCTATGTGATGACCCTATTTTCAGCGTATGAAGTTTAGGAGAACTTCCAGTATATCCTCACGTTCACCCTAAGCAGTACGTTTGTTGTGCCGCGTCATGCGTTGACAGCTGGACATGCAAGTAGACATCATTTACATCCTCAGCTCACCATAATTATTTACTACGAGAATAGTCAATTGCAATTACGAGTTCCCGATGGAGTTTACTGATCTTCTCGGGTTCCTGTTCAATGCAAAAATCGATGACACAACGCACTACCCCCGGGTAGTCGGGACAACTGATAGGTGAGTCATACTTCGTCCTTCGGAGACATCGCGTGCTTCCACGATATTTGATATAATGAAGGGCTTTGCTCGAGGGGCTCGAGCGTGTTGGATTCCAAACGAATCTGCCCCCTGAGGGAGTTAGTCCTAGTGCCTTGGTTTACGAACGCGGGGGAGGTTTCTATATCAGTACGCTCTCGCGTACCTAGAGCGGCAGAAAGAATTACGTATTTCCCCGCAGACATTGCCAGTGTGCAAGCGATAGACTCAGATGGTAGCATCAAGTAAATTGGGTTGGGCACTCCACTACGCATTGCCTGACATTAAATGGTGGAATGGGGGATCAAGTCGACGTAGTCATTTTGCCGCGGGGTATGTGCGCTGTTCTACCGGAGGCGAAGGTTCCCGAGTGTAATTTGCAGCCTTGGCAACGTGCATGATAGCGTGAGGTTGGTGTGTAACAAAGAAGTTGGGCAGAAAGTCGGGCCCTTATTTTGGTTGGCAATGAAGGCGAACAACGTGGTGACTGGAAGCATAGCGGACACGAGGCTCTCTGGGTTGCGGCCGGTTACGCGACCTCATTAATAAGGAATCGATCTTGCATGCTTACGGGCACCAGGAAACCTATCACAAGCACGCATTCGAAGCATGCATCCTAGCTTCACATGAGCCACATTCTATAGGCTTCTCGCGCACGATCTAACAGAGATTAAAGCGCGCTTGAGGTGCTTGTTCAGGCGCGAAGCACTCAACTTTTAGGTTAGGTTCGTGGGGTGATCGTCACCGGACAAGCGCATTTTGGGGCAACATCCAACCCCCGAACCCTATAATATTTTCTCATTTTAAGTTGACATTACTCCACGTTGTGTGTCGCCTCGTATCTGTTCGTGATTCATCGTCCGTATTTCACAATTCTCGTGAGCAGGGCATTGTGCGAACTAGGTTGCGGATCAATCTGAATGTTCTAATGTCATAATTTCCCATTCAGACGTTGCTACTAAATATGACCATTCTCATCATGATGTAGCGGCGGCACTAGTAGCGGATGAAAGGGGAACTAGACGTCAGGGCTCCATCCTGCTCCATCGTGATCTATAAACGTGTCGCGGCAGCAACATGATAAGGGCTGATAACACCCTAGTGTCGCGGCACTCTTCATAACGAGCCTTAACATATCCTTGAGAATTCATGTCCTATGGGCGTTGTCGATCGACGGAATGGTGGACGTACTGAGGGAGCGAAGAAGATGCCGTGGGAATACAGAATGCACATATATTTCCGAAATTAATTACGTCCGCCCAAAAAGTAAATTAGGAAATATTATTATAAGAAACTAGGATTTCCATGTTCAATTTGAGCTGTGTAACGACGTCCCTGTTAGCCAGCCAGCCAGGTAGTGCCTTGCCTAGCACGTCCTTTTCTTTCTCTTTCTCCGTGGTCTCAATTTCCTGTGCTTCTCCTTCAACAAGTAGGGTGTACTCCCTTGACTGCTTTTCGTCATGAGCGTCCTTGTACCCACCAAGTTTCCTAGCGTCGCCGCTGTCA
The DNA here is from genome assembly GCF_016647625.1 of Suillus subalutaceus. Taxonomy (NCBI): domain Eukaryota; kingdom Fungi; phylum Basidiomycota; class Agaricomycetes; order Boletales; family Suillaceae; genus Suillus; species Suillus subalutaceus. The sequence continues at coordinate 371,534 of NW_024540255.1, forward strand.
TGCTTGCCTGCGTTGTATCTCTCGTTTGCCTATTGCTTGCACGCATATTGTATTCCTTTATGCGCCTCTGGTCTTGTCATTCTCTATCAACAGCGTCCGACGAGAAGACCCCTGCCTGGTCCTCTTTGTTGTCACTAACCAACACATGGAGTCGGTCTTTGCAGCATGCTCTCCCAGCATCACTACCCTTTTCGTTGACCATCCCGGAGAAACCATCACCTGAAGTTGGCACAGGAGCAGGCGTAGGACTTTCGCATAAACGTCTGGAATCTCTTCCCGGCAATTGGCATTTGTGTCGACCGGGTCCTCCACCACGTGAGCCAGGAATTTCTATCGGTTTCTGTATTGCAATGCTAACTATTTCATTATAGCACCAGCCGTGTACCAAAATCCTGCGCCTCTCTCCATGGCAAAGCTGATCATGTCACGACACGTATGCAGTGCTTTTTCATTTGGTAGTTACGATCACTGACGCCTTGCGCAATTTAGACCTTTCGCCGCCCCAATCCAAACCGTCCACGGAAATTGTCTACCGCATCCTCGTCCCGCCCGCCACAGCCTACCTCCCACCTGTTCCATTCCATAGCATAAACAGAAATAATATTTCAATTCCCGCGCCAAAATAACACCGGATTTTAGGCCCTGTGTGTGGATGGCCTACATACTCTGGCCGGAAATAACTTATACCTCACCCACGCTAATTCACGAACAAATTTCAATGGACTGGTCACTCATAGTCCACTGGCATGAGCCCTGACGATATACCACGGTATCTACGTGTTTATTTATGATTGGACTTACGTAACTCAAGGCAAACAAGACGAAGGACTGACAAACGGCTTTTTCACTTCTATGTACACACTGGACGTGCTTCCGAACTTTGCTTTGCTTATACTTTTTTTATACTTTCGATCCTTTTATCTTTTACTATCATTTAGTCCTTGTTCCGTGAACATATCGTTATCATCCCATACTAGACGGCTCGCCGTTTGTCGAGGACCCGTATACGTTCACATGCCAAGCAAAATAACATGTTTCCGCGTTTTCCGAACCACATGGAGTCAGATACCTTGATCTTTCGATTCGTTGGTCTGTTGGATCTGGACAGATACATGGTCACGGTAGACGACACGCACCCAACCTGCCGCGGCAGTCACGGACCACGGCCCGTGGCAGTGCCGCCAACGTCTTCAAATTTCACATTAATGTGGATCAAAACGTCAACCCGATGTTCACGCAAGCCGGATAGTAAACATATCCGAGTCGATAGTGTTCGACCGTGCCTTTGCGGCGCGCCAGGCCAAACGAAGGCTCAGCGCTCAGCATTGCCGCGGTCGTCCGTCCTACTAGTAGTCTCTAGATCAATCAAACATGGTCCTCGAACTTGTGACTGTGGCAACTCCCTTTCTTACAAAACTTCTGGTCTCGGGGCTGGGCGCCGCACCGAAGCCCATCTTGCACTCGTGACTCTAGGAGTCAAATATATCTCTAGTCCCATGTCCAGGGTCTAGGCTAGCTGCTAGGTATGGTACGGTAGAGTCTCGGAAGTCCGAGTCGTTTATCAATGGAAAATAGTTCAGATAACGGTGACTGTGTGTCTGACCCAACCCATTCGTTACCTCTCTAGATCTCTTGGCGTCTGCCGTGCACAATACCTAGAGACATGCCCAATCGCGATGTGCTCTCGGAGAACGCATTCCCTGATTTGTATGAATCCGGAATTGCCGACCTTCAGAAGGGTCTTGAGTTGAGGCACTTTACGAGCGTTGATCTCATCAAGGTAAGTTACTAATAACTAATTGGTTTATTTCATGACGATTCACACAAATACAGGCTTATCTTGCAAGGATCGATGAAGTCAATCTGAAGGGCGCAGCTCTCCATGCAGTCATCGAGACGAACCCGAACGCGTTATCTCAGGCCGCAAGACTTGATGCCGAGCGTGAGTCTAAAGGGAGCAGAGGCCCACTGCACGGCATCCCTTTGCTACTGAAAGACAACATTGCTACACTGCACGAAGAAGGTACGTAATTATCGACGATGCGTGTTCAGTATGCTGATCCTCCTGAAGGGATGAATACTACCGCTGGTACGATATCCAAGAACGTCTAGTTCTGGGTTAAATATTTGGCGAGATTAGGCTCCTATGCTCTCTTGGGTTCCGTCGTTCCAAGGGATGCATTCGTCGCTGCAAAGCTCCGCGAGGCCGGCGCCATCCTTCTCGGAAAGGCGAACCTTTCTGAATGGGCAAACTATCGGGGCAAGGTTCCAAACGGCTTCTCAGGTCGTGGAGGTCAGACTCTTTGCCCCTATTACCCGAATGGGGATGCATCTGGGTCAAGCTCTGGGAGTGGGGTTTCGATGGCCGTCGGTCTTGCTGCTGGCTCTTTGGGCTCAGAAACGAATGGTTCCATTGTTTCCCCGAGCAGCAAGAATAATGTGGTGGGCATAAAGCCCACTGTGGGGCTGGTTTCTCGAGCTGGAGGTATTTACTCTTTCAATCCTACCTTGACAGTTGGTTGAGTTCCTTTAGTAATACCTATCTCATCGCATCAAGATACAACTGGACCCATGTGTCGGTCGGTTACAGATGCAGCCCTTTTGCTCTCCGTTATAGCAGGACCAGATCCTCGAGACGAAGCCACGTTGCAGCAGCCTGGTATTCTCCCTGACTACATGAAGGCGCTCGATCTGAACGCTCTGAAAGGCAAGCGACTGGGAGTGCCGCGGATGTTCATGCGCGACGGTGAAGCATTTGAAGCAATTCTGGAAGCTTTCGAGGCTTCTTTAGATACCTTCCGGGCTCTCGGTGCGGAGATAGTAGATCCGGCTGATTTTCCCAGTGCCGAGGAGATGAAGCAGTCGCAAGCAGAAACACTCGTGCTGAAGACAGACTTCAAGGTTGATGTGGCCCAGTATATTTCGGGGTTACTTGAGGTTCCTACTGGCGTAAAGAACCTCGCAGATTTGATCGAGTTCAACAATACCCATGCGGACTTAGAGCTTATACCACCGTACCATGACGATCAATCTAGGTGGGTTCACGAGCTAGTGGTGCTGTGGAGTTTCTCACTCTGCCACAAGGTTCATTGATGCTGAAGCAACGGAAAAGAACGACGCGTATTATGCAGCTTTAGCTGAAGATTTCGATTTAGGCCGGAGACGAGGCATTGATGCAACTCTCCAAAAATTCAACTTGGACGCAATTGTTCTTCCTACTGATGGTACGTCGATTATATACTTGTATCAATTTCGGGATCTCAAATTTCCTTAGGGATCGCCTCAAAACCTGCAGCAATTTCCGGATACCCCATAATCTCAGGTGCGAATCCCCATTTTCATGACAGTTCATTTGACTAAATCACATGCTTAGTTCCGCTGGGCTTCCAGCCAGATAATATTCAGGTATTGCCAGCTCCTGCTGCACCGCTGCACACACAAGCTCCAGGCCTTCCGTTCGGGATAGCCTTTATCGGCACCGCATACAGCGAATTCAACCTTATTGGCTTCGCTTATGCGTTTGAGCAGGCTACGCAGGTCCGTTTGAAGAGAAGGGCATATGCTGAGGCAATTCCTACGACGCAGATCAAGGATGTGCTTTCTATTTGAACAAGGATGGAGTATATGACTAGCACGTACAACAACTATGTACTTTTTTGTTTTTCTAACTATACTTAGGTTAATCGTGATTTCTAGGTGTTGGATATGTATGTAGTCAAATGAGCCATAACATCAGTGGTAATCCGTGGAACAGATTTCAAGTCAGGCGTAAACACCATGAATCACAGGATTCATCAAGCCCGAGGAGACGCCAGTCATCTGAGTCCTATGCCATCTGAATCTATATTAATATTGTACACGAGGAGATGTCGTGGTGGGGCCCGTAAAGGACTTCGCCGAGACTTGCGGAAGCGATTCACGATCGAGGACTCATCTTCATCTTCAGCTTCCAGATCAACACATGTTGAATTATCACCGGAGATCAGTGATGTCACCTGAACTCGGTCGAATCTAGGCCATACTGAGTTGTCATGGATCGAGCAGCCGTTTGTGTCTTTTACATATATCAGGAGCAGAATGACGGAAAGAAAACATCAAATTTTGGGATAATTACGACTAGCAATTTGCTAGCGCTAGGAGTATTTCATCCCCAAATGGCTCTAGCGGAGCTCAGCTATAGTCATTTCTTCATTTCCACATGGGTGAGAACGGACCCTGATTAACGTTTAGCAGTGTCAAAAAGGTGCTCAGCGATACCCCTATGATGGCGGACTCCTCGTGTCACTCCTCATGCAGAACGAACGTCTTTATACCGCTTATTGAAGTTGACTGCAGGAGACTACGTGTCGCCTAACGTATGTCATGTCAAACGAGATGGAACTGAAAATTACTAGGTGTTCTTCCGCCAATAGAATATTGGGGACTGAGCAGGTAAAATCTGGGATCTGTTGGCAACCAGCTGGCATTGTAAATGCCACCTGTTTGAAGGGGCCTTTCAAATGGATAGGTTCTGCACGGAACAGAGTATTCAGGACATAAAGCAAGCAGCCGTCCGGCGTCATCCTACCTTCCCCCGTCAGATTTATTTTCGAGACCCTAAGCCACATCTCACAAATAATGCGTTTCTCCATCATCCTGGCCGTTCAATTTGCTGCTCTGGCAGCGTCAAAGTCTCTCAGTGCTGACAGTGACTGTGCCATCTTTTGCGGCTCAACTGCAGATTGCTGTAAACAGCGACTGATGCGGCCCTCCATTTTCTGGCGAATGGCCTGGCCAGCGTGATCGGTTTTGTATTTGCGGTGCAGGATTGCACTGCATGGCCAACTTGCCAGGTGAGACGACTCGGAGTACTTGGGCTACCGATCGGTATAGGTTCGAGACGAAGCGTGCGCAGTGCCCCCCAGCTACGTGTAAAATAACAATTCGATATTGGAAGAAATGCTTAATTAATAAAGGTTTGAACGATAACATCATCTGTTCTGTATGGAAAGCCGGACAGCCGCGCTCTGTTACCACCCGTGACATGGGCCAAAAATGGTAGTCACAAGTCGAGGACTCCGTACACCTCTAAAGAGATTAATGCGATCGACGACCTGTAGGTTCCATAGTGTAGCGCGGCTGTCCGGCTTTTTGTCCTGCAGTTACAAGTGTCATATCGTGACGGCGCCGGCACCAGCCCCCAACTCGCTTATTCCTGGCATGTTTTGTGTCCATCGAATTAAACGCAAATTAGTAGTCTTTTTATTTCATTTTTGGTAAATGACTGCTAATCCCATGCGATTCTACTGCCAATGCATGATGTTCTTCGATTTTTCAAGGCCTATCTTGAGTAGTCATATACATAGCTAACCGTTTGGCACCAGAACAGATAAGAAATCTGCTCTCTTGTGGTGCGGGTTCGAAACCTGTCGACATGGACAGTTCTTCGGAGGTTCGTCTAAACTTGGCCAGCAAGTGTCCTGGTCCAAGTGTTCAACACAACAGAATCAAAATTTGTTTCTCTTGTACTGCGCAGGTTCGAAACCTGCCTAACAACCGGTTTTTTTTCTATCGGAACACGTCTTGAAGATTCACTCATGGACAGTTCCTTGGAGGTTCCTCTCAACTTCGTCCTTGCCAAAGCGGTTACCACAACGGAATTAAAATCCGTTTCTCTTGGACTACGCAGGTTCGAAACCTGCCTAACAATAGGGTTTTTTTCTATCGGAACACGCCTTGAAGATTCACTCATGGACAGTTCCTCGGAGGTTCATGTCAACTTGGTCCTCGCCAAAGTGGTTACCACAACGGAATCCAAATCCGTTTCTCTTGCACTACGCAGGTTCGAAACCTGCCGAACAACAGGATTTTTTTTTTCTATCGGAATACGCCCGATTCCTCGGAGCAACTTCGTCCCTGACTGAAGTGGTTACTGCAACATAATCAAAATCTGTCTCTTGGACTGTACCAGTCAGTGCAGGTTCAAAACCTGCCAATGAGTTTTTTCCCCACCTGAACACGCCTTGAAGATTCACTGATAAACAGCTCCTCAGAGGCTCATCTCAACTTCGCCCTGGCCAAAGTAGTTACTGGAACGGAATTGAAATCTGTCTCTTGGACTGACACTACCAGTGCAGGTTCAAAACCTGCCAATGAGTTTTTTTTCCATCCGAACATGCCTTGAAGATTCACTGATGAACAGTTCCTCAGAAGCTCATCTCAACTTCGCCCTCGCTAAAGTGGTTACTGCCACGGAATCGAAATCTGTCTCTTGGACTGACACTACCACTGCAGGTTCAAAACCTGCCGACGAGGTTTTTTTCTCTCAGAGCACGCCTTGAAGATTCAGTGATGGTCATTTCCTCGGAGGTTCATTTCAACTTCGCCTGGCCAAAGTGGTTACAACAACATAATCGAAATATGTTTGTGTCGGACTTGCGCAAGCTCGAAACCTGCCGACGACAAGGTTTTTTTTCTATTGGAACACACTTTGACATTCACTCATGGATGGATTCCTCGGAGGCTCATCTTAACTGATCTTAACCAAGTGGTTACCCCAACAGACTCAAAATCTGTTTCTCTTGCAGCTGGCTCGAAACCTGCTGACAACATTTTTGCAGTGTATAGATCCTCAGAGTTCCGTCTTAACTAGTCCCAGTCATTGCGCCGAAACCTCCTTTTTATGTCATAGTCTGTCCATGAAATAGAATTCACCTTCATCCCTCGTGCGGATCGTCTCAGAAACATAATGTATATCCCTGAGATGTGTACGTGCCAACCTAGATTCTCGATGGACTTACCAAAACTGTCGGGATTCACCACCAAATGAAACATTGATGGAGCTGGAGGCCAGAAGAATGCACTCAAGCTAAGGACAGAGTGAGTCTGACGGTCAGGCAGATGATGTAACCTCCCCAGCCTCGCTGAAGTCTCATCGATGAACACTCCTTCGATCGTTGGCTCTTCCAAAGCGACCGAGGATGATTCGGAAGCTAAAGGTGGGAGAATTGAAAGTGGCAGACCGAGCCATATCATTCTGATATGTGTACTAATTTGCATGCGCTCCTGTTTTGTGTTGATGCGGGGCGGAACATACTTTCGATTACCGCAGCAAGACCCGGGCAACTGGACGGAGATCTCAATAGAGAGGTCAACGCGAACCTCGTTCATGCGAAGCAGGCTTAGATATGACGGACACAGCATCGCCTGCAAGTAGCTGATCCATTGTGAGCAACAAGACAGGAGGGACCAAAGCCAATGGCGAAGACAGAGCAGAAGACGAGGACGCGGCCATGTGATGAGGTGAACAACGACGGAAGGCAAGAAAGCCCCTCAAGAAAACAATCATTAGTAAGGAAATTGGAACAGGGGCGAGACAACTGCACAACTGCAATTCGGTCTGGTCTGTCTCGGAAAATTTGGCACGCGAGGAATTCGAGATAGCGCGCGCGCGTTTGCTCTACTGAGCAAAAGGCTCATGGAGAAGTTCAGCAGCAGAGTTACGTCTCGGGGCCACCAAACGCTCATGTAAAGATGAAGAGCAAGTCACCACAATATTCGGTACATAGATGGACACGCAGGAGGTCACGCACATACTAGTAGCAGTAGTGGCGATTATCAGCGTTCTGACTGACAGCGAGCGAGCGCGAGTCATCATAGGAAAATCATCAATCAAATGATAGAGACTCGAAGCAGATCAACAGTATGGGCTGAACAATGTTCCAAAATTTGCTCAAAACGGAACCAAATTTGCTGACTTGGATGACTCGGAGGTGCACGAAGTCCTCTTACCTATTACGGACGCGTGACACTGACTAAGGGAGCGCGGCTGTCTGGCTTTCCATAGTTCTGCATATATATCATTCAGCGGCAGCCTATATCCAAGTCATCCGAGCCATTAATATTGTAGGAGTTCGTAGTGGTCAGAAGTGGTCCCGGTCGAACCTACAACATTGAACTTGGCATGAATCAATGAGTCATAAACTTAGAGGAGTGCGTGCAAGGCACGTGAGCTCAGTTGAAATGTTTGGTACCGAATTGGTACCGAATTATTCCAACTTTTTCACGCTCACATTTTGGTTGCGTGGCGATCTCTAGACTCTCGCCTCACCTGGACATTCTCGATGACTCGGAGGCCATCGATGCGCGAATATTTTCGGTTAAAGCACTGCTAGAGTGCCACGTAACTCTCTTCAATTTGAGTTCGGCACTCTACTCTCGCTTCACGCAAACTCAGAATAACAAAGATATTGGATTGGTCTCTGTCAACTTTCAAGACTCATAGGTGGCTTTGCCTCCACTGCACCAGGATAGATTTTTTAACTACATCATGATGATGCTCCAGGAGACCTATCTGTTTCGTTATACAACTCTACTGATTTGTCATTCGCTGTGGAGACCTCTATACTAGCGTCAAAATTCCATACTCAGGGCTTTCCGGGATGCATCATGCAGGTTATTGACTGGGTTCGCCAAACCGAACACCATCAACATGAATCTGCCCTCGAAGCATACCAGATGTGCTTGGAGCTTTTCGACAATCATGTGTTCGCGCGATCTTCGATTATCTCAATGCTGCAACCGCTTTTCGTGGTGCTAGGTGGATGCAGCAGTTTGTCGTAACGATCTGCAACGTGTGGTCGAACTTGAGGAGCAGGGTCGTGGCCAACAATGGTCACTGGCCTCACCACTCAGGATCCCGCTGGATGACCTACAGTCTGTGAGTTACCGGTAGCTCACGAGCTCAGTAAGCGCGTGTCTGAGTTTCAGGGGTTCAACAGGCGCAGACCAAGCTGCTATTGATCGGGCAGCAACAGAGTACAAGGAACTCACAGAGCAGTGGGAGGTTGCTGTGGCTGAAGTCTGCGATCTTCAAGATTTCTTGCGCTTCCTGCTGACTCCGTCTTACGAAGGCTTGCAAGGGGCAGTGCGCCATGGTCCAGTCATAGTCCTCATTGTGAGCATATACTCGTGGAACGCCGTCATTGTCCCAGCGTCAGGGGGGCCCCACCATGTTTCCTTTCTGTCTCTTACTCTCTTGGGTCTCAAGACACTCAAAGACAACTTCGCTAGGGAGATCCGGCACGTATCTCTTTTTGGCCCAACGGAGCCGAGGACGGAGTTGCGAGTCCTCTTGCAGACAGTATGGGATGAGATCATGCTGCCCGTCATCAAGGTCCTCCAACATGATCTCGAGTTTCGGCGTCGCCCCGGAATGTGGTTGTGTCCAACAGCAGCCTTCACGTCCCTTCTTGTCCATGCAACTCACCCCTGTCGAACAAAGGCAGATCGCTATGGGCGAGAGCTATGCCTAGAGGATATTTACCTATGCTCTTACACGCCGACGCTCTCGGCTCTGATCAGAGCTCGATAGACGATGAAGATGCGTATGGCTCCATCTTTCGTGGCTATTGGACAAGGTCAGCCAGGCGCAGGGCAAGGCGAAGCGCTCGCGACTGTTGAGAGTGAGCTTGAGCTTGTACGTAAGCTTGTTCCTCCGCAGGTCAAGTTCGGTACTCTTTCAGGAGAAGAAGCCTTGCAGGCAGGTGCACTTGAAGCTTTGCGATACAACATTTAAGAGCTATGGGGTGTGCCTCCGAATCTTTTCTAACCTGCATTTACCAGCGTAAAGTTGGTAATCTGATACCAGAGCATTTATGTACGTCTATCCGACTTCACCGATATGTCACCCAAAAAGCAATGTACAAGTCAGCTGATAAACTCTATGGTCACCAGCTCACGCAATCAAATGTTTAAAAATATGGCTTATCAGAATCCTGAACTGCGAACTGGTGACCACAGACAGAGGAGTTCTCGTCCACGAAAGGGTTTTAGCTCCCACTTGTATTGCAGACCCTTATCAGTGACCGTCTTCTGGGCAACGAATCTGGCCCGACTCTTATCTCTAACTTCCCTCTCTAACTACTGTGATCTGCAGTCATGACTTCCAATGCTTTCAGTGGAGCTTTGCCTGATCTCTACGAGGCTTCAATCGCAGAACTCCAAGATGGTCTGGTACAAGGACTGTTCAGCAGCGTTCAGCTTGTAAAAGTAAGTTGCTACATGAGCACATACCTGGTACCGGCTTCACTACTGAGTAATTGCAGGCCTACCTTAGTAGAATTGAGGAAGTTAATCTCAAAGGTCCTGCATTACATGCAGTCATAGAGACCAATCCGAAAGCCTTAACACAAGCTGCGGCTCTTGACGATGAACGGAAAGAAAAGGGCAGCCGTGGGCCATTGCACGGAATACCAATATTGTTGAAAGACAATATTGCTACGTTGTACGAAGAAGGTGAGGTACTCCGCGTCACACACATGCAACACCAGTAGATTGAAATCCAGACAAGGAATGAATACTACTGCAGGTACGACCTGCGCTACTGGCTGCATCTAACAAATCCTGAATCTTTGTGGCTCCGTTCTAGGTTCCTACGCACTGCTGGGTTCTGTTGTTCCTCGAGATGCATTTGTAACAACAAAATTACGTGAGGCTGGAGCTATATTCATAGGCAAAACGAATCTGTCCGAATGGGCTGGAGCGAGATCCATTTCACTTCCTCGTGGATTCTCAGGGCGTGGGGGGCAGACTCGTTGTCCGTACTATCCGAACGCTGACCCATTTGCTTCGAGTTCCGGAAGTGGTGTTGCGATGGCTGTCGGTCTGGCAGCCGGGTCCCTTGGCACAGAAACTCGTGCCTCTATCGTAGCCCCAAGTAGTAGGAATAATATTGTGGGTATCAAGCCCACTGTCGGGCTGGTATCTCGCTCAGGCGGTAAGGCTTCTAGTTATGGTTATCAGCCGCCCCTCTGACGACGGCGAATGCTAGTGGTTCCTTACTCGTCTAATCAGGATACTCCTGGCCCGATGTGTCGCTCTGTCACTGACGCCGCCCTGTTGTTGACCTTCATCGCTGGGCCTGACCCTCGGGATGAAGCTACTTTGCGTCAGCCTGGAATAGTCCCAGACTACATGAAGGCACTCAACAAAAATGCCCTTAAGGGCACTCGTCTTGGAGTACCTCGTGCCTTTATCCGCAATATGAAGGCTATCGAGGAGACGTTCAACTCCTCCCTTGACATCTTCCGAGCTTTGGGCGCGGAAATCGTCGACCCCGCAGATTTTCCGAATGGAGAGGAACTACTAGCATCACAAGCAGAGAAGCTGGTGATGGCAGTGGACTTCAAATTTGGTATCAGCAAGTACATATCGGAATTGGTCGAAGCCCCTACAGGCGTCAAGACTCTCGCTGATCTGATAGAATTCAACAAGATCAATGCAGACCTAGAACTTCCAGGGCCATTTTACACAGATCAGTCTCGGTATGTCAGCTTGAATCACATACAATATGCTTTTACAGAAGATATGTAGATTTACGGACGCGGAAGGTACACAGGTTGATGACGCATACTTTGCAGCACTAGCTCAAAATTTCGACTTGGGACGCACGAGGGGAATTGACGCCACCCTGGCCAAGTTTAATCTTGATGCCATAATTCTACCTACCGATGTACTGGAGCCCAGACCCACAGCAATTGCGGGATATCCGTTGATTTCAGGCGAGTACTTCGTATGGTGATGCTCACGCCACTTATACCATTTGACCATTTAATATTTAGTGCCTCTTGGCTTTCAGCCAGATGGGGTTGAAGTACTGCCTGCGACGCCATCTCCACTTCACAGTCAAGCTCCGGGAATTCCTTTTGGAATCGCTTTTATGGGAACTGCATATAGCGAGTTCAAGCTCATCAGCTACGCTTATGCATTTGAGCAGGCTACCCACGTGAGACTTCAGAGGAAGGCGTACAACGATGCAATTCCGAGAACGCAGTTGGCAGGTGTTATGTGAAGGGAGGGTTGAAAGAATAATCAACGCAGAGGTGGAAATATCATCTGTGCAAGTGATAAGTAGAAAGCGTTTTTAAAGTCTGAAGGTGCCTCCTCACTTAATTGGAGGGTTGTTGTGAGGACAGTCGCCTCGAGTCGTGCGTCAAGAATGCCCTTGATGTTATTTTTGCCTCCTAGACTGCGAAACAATAATAGTATTCCATGCAATGGCCCGCAGCTGCCTGTCTTTCCGTTCATCAAGGGCTGCAGTCTGCGATAAGGTTATTGGATTAGTCTCGATGACCGCATGGGCAAGAGGCGGACACTGGGAGCGCTAACGCCGCTCTTTCTGGGGCACCTGGTATCCTTCGTCACGGTCGTGGGATACTCATCCTTCACAAGCACACTTCGCCGTACAGATTTTCCGCACCCGACCAACGAACTAAAAAATCGTATGCAATTGTTTAGGCTGGGGCCGCATGCGAAACATCACATTCTTAAAGCTCTGTGACCAACAAGGTTCGTACAAACTTTGTGGCCAAGTATCAAAGCTAATAGATGAGCCCGTTGGGGCCTACATTCTATCATCATCCCCGTCATCACTGAAAACTACATCAATTTTTCAGCCATCGTCCGCGCAATCATTGCAGAATACGTATAAGTAATGCGAATGCAGGCAAGATGTATGGCACTCCCACCCGGACCACCTTTCGTACGAAATTCGCTGCAGCTCGTTCATGGTCAACTTATAATAGGTGGGGAGAGAGAGATGGTTAGTTAATTCCGCCTTTTCGTCAACTCAGTCTCGAATTCCAGGTGATATTGTACACTCACGCCTTTTTGATCAGCGCCTCATCGTCACCTCCGAGAAAGTTTCCGGGACCCCTGTAGACAGACGCTTGGCGATATGTTCTGTTCGTCCTTTCATTGCTACAAACGAGCGATGAGTTAGGATTACGTCTATGACGGTCTATCGATCACTTCGGACCAAGCGTGAACAAATCCTTACGGATGGAAATCGCAGACCTCGTGTTCCTACTGGCGATACTTCTTTAGCTGGAAGTCTAGAGTCATGCTAGAGCAGCGATCGACGCAGTATGCGGACACGACGAAATTCCAAGATAGAAAGTTACTGCCGTAATGTCAATTCTGCCTCCTAGGTTCCTATGCACTGCTGGGTTCTGTGATTCCTCGAGACGCATTTGTAGCAGCCGTGCAGCTAGAGCTATCATATTCATAGGCTAAGCGAATTTCTCAGATGGCCAAGGTAGTCGAGGAAGACATTCAACTCCTTTCTTGACGTCATACACCAACGCCCTACCCTCACAACACAAAAATACAATTTTTATCTAGCCAGGCCAACTGAAGGAAGACGGTGTTCCTTCCATCACAGTGCTACGTCTGTACCCGTATTGAAAAAATTGCATCTTGGTGGAAAACCAACGTCGGAGTCTATCTCTGTCTCTTCATGATGCAACATAGTGTACATTAACAGCATCATACCTGGAGAGTGCACTTTCTTTTGAAATTTGGATCTCCAAAGCCTCGGCTGCCAGTATCTGGTTTCGCGTTCCCCGATGCGTGATGAGACTCTGAAGTTTTGTCAGCATCCATAAGACGCCTGGATTCGGCCTCTGCTAGGATCCTTTCGTGTCGCCTGGTAACGTAGGCCAAACAGTTTGGAATTGCACGTTACCATCATGTCCTAAGATTCTTCTGCCTTGCAATAAAATACAGGGGATCGTCCAAGTTAAATGCAAGGTCTGTTGTCAATTTGCTGGCATTTCAAATGACACCTGTTTTAAGGTGGATTTCAGGGGGGTAGGGTCTGGACTCTGCACAGAATACATAAAGCAAGCCATCTTCCTACCGTCTCCCTTCAGATTTATTTCCGAGGTCCTATATGATTTGCAAGACTTCCAGTCGCGCTTTGCCTGATCTTTACGAGGCTTCGATCGCAGAACTCCAAGATGGCCTAGTAGAAGGATACTTCAGTAGTGTTCAGCTTGTGGAGGTAAGTTGCTGCTTCGGCAGATGCCTCATACAGCCCTTACTCAAGTTATCGCAGGCCTACCTGCGTAGAATTGTGGAAGTTAATTTGGAAGGCCCTGCATTACATGCAATCATCGAGACCAATCTGAAAGCCTTATCACAAGCTGCGGCCCTTGACGATGAACGGAAAGTCAAAGGTAGCCGTGGGCCTTTGCATGGGATACCTTTGTTATTGAAAGATAACATTGCTACGCTGCACGAAGAAGGTGAGATTCGTTGTGTCACATACCTATAATACCAGTAAATTTGGCACTGAGCTCGAGTTAGGAATGAATACGACTGCAGGTACGGACATGCTGCACGACTGCTTTCCGTCTTGTATATCATAATATTTACTCTACCCTAGGTTCCAACGCGCTGCTGGATTCTGTTGTTCCGCGAGATTCGTTTGTTGCGGCGAAATTACGTGAAGCTGGAGCTGTATTCATAGGCAAAGCAAACCTCTCCGATTGGGCTGGTATGAGGGGACAAGTTCCCTATGGATTCTCGGGGCGTGGAGGGCAAACACTTTGTCCTTACTACCCGAATGCTGACCCACACGGTTCAAGCTCCGGAAGTGGCGTTGCAATCGCTATTGGTCTAGCAGCCGGGTCTCTTGGTACAGAAACTAATGGTTCTATTGTTTACCCGAGTAGCAGGAATAATGTTGTGGGTATCAAGCCAACTGTCGGGCTGGTATCTCGTTCAGGTGGTAAGATTTCTAGCGATAAACATCGAGTGATTCTCTGACGACGAATACTAGTGATACCCATCTCCTCCCATCAAGATACTGCTGGCCCAATGTGTCGGTCTGTCGCTGATGCAACCCTGCTATTAAACTCCATTGCTGGGCCAGATCCTCGAGACGAAGCTACTTTGCATCAGCCCGGAGTAATCCCAAACTACATGAAAGCGCTCGACAAAAATGCCCTTAAAGGCGCTCGTCTTGGAGTACCTCGTGCCTTCATCCGCAATGTCAACACAATTGAAGCGACGTTCAACTCCTCTCTTGACATTTTCCGAGCTTTGGGCGCGGAAATCGTCGACCATGCAGACTTTCCAGCCACAGAAGAACTATTAACATCGAAAGCGGAGCAGTTGGTCTTAGCCGTGGATTTCAAGATTGACGTCAACAAGTACATATCAGAGTTGGTCGAAGTCCCGACAGGCGTGAAGGCGCTCGCTGATCTGATAGAATTTAACAAGACCCATGCGGATCAAGAACTGCCAGCGCCGTTTTACACAGATCAATCCCAGTATGTCAGCTCGCATCTTCAATGCACGTTAACAAAAGATATATAGATTCATCAAATCGGAAGCTGCACAGGTTGATGACGCCTACTTTGCGGCGCTGGCGAAGGACTTCGACTTGGGGCGCACGAGAGGAATTGACGCTACCCTGGCCCAGTTCAATCTCGATGCCATAATTCTACCAACCGATGCCCTAGCGCCCCTACCCGCAGCAATTGCAGGGTATCCATTGATTTCAGGTTAGTACTTTCCACGGCAATCTTAGCGTCCCTTACGCTTTTCAACATTCAGTACCCCTCGGCTTTCAGGCAGATGATGTCGAAGTGCTTCCTGAGACGCCATCACCACTTCACAGTCAAGCCCCGGGACTTCCTTTTGGAATATCTTTTATGGGCACCGCGTATAGCGAGTTTAAGCTCATCGGCTACGCGTATGCGTTTGAGCAGGCTACCCAGGTGAGGCTTAAGAGAAGGGTATATGAGGATGCGATTCCTAGGACGCAGTTAACTGATATCGTGTCTCGGTGAAGGTGGTTTATGAATTACGCACAGGGAATAAGCCATTTTGCACATATGACACCTTGAATCGAGTGAAATGTTTCGCAATGCATGCAACCCGTAATCAAATCCTCATGCCCCAGCACTCCATCCTTTGAACATTGTCCCTTGTGATGTCAAGACTTCTCGTCGTATTCCAAATCTCAAGATCTTCGTCCAGTAGCTAGGACTTGCGTGAAGACTATCCAGGACACTGGAGTTTTGTTAACGCACCTCGAATGCTTCGTCTCTACTTGTCATTTGCAGACACCGCGCATGGAGGTACGGGGGCACCACAGGATCTACCAATGAGTCCAATAACTGTACCAGTATAGATGCAATGGTAGTCGCAAGCGGACCGTGCTCTTCTCCAGACTGGAGGCATGGAAAATGATCTCCTGTGTCGAGACACTGAACAATTATTAATACATGCATGAATATCAAAGATGACTCGCAAATACCTCTCTGATGTCCATGTATATACTCTCTTCAAGAGAAGCATTAAATAAATCATTCTACTAGTAGAGCGCTGTTAAAACATGCCGTCAGAAAATCTTTATGGCACGAACTGGATCAATGACATGGGTCATCAACCAATCGATCAACGTCATGATCTCCCTCGGGGCGTTCACTGGCTGCCGTGCAGGCACCCAGTCGTTCGGGGACTTCATAGTTCGCACGGGACCGGGAAGTCGTGTAAGTAACTTGGAGTGCGTGCAAGGCTCTGTAAGCACGTGAGCTCAGTTGAAATGGTTGGTACCGAGCGAACCCAACTTTTTCACGCTCGCATTTTGGTTGCGTGGCGATCTCTAGACTCTCGCCTGGACAATCTCAACGAGGCCATCAATCTGTAGCGCGAATATCTTCGGTTAAAGCACTGCTAGAGTGCCATGTAACCCTCTTCAACTTGAGTTCGGCACTCTGCTCTCGTTTCACGCAAACTCAGAATAACGAAGGTATTGGATTGGTCCCTGTCAAGTGTAAGAACCGGAGTGGCTCTTGCTGCGAGTTCGAAGGGGCGTGCAGACCAGTAGTGCGATGCTGATACGCTGTAGAGCTAGATTAGCGTTAACGAATGATAATGATCGAGACGAGTCTGATATGAATAAACAATTGATATAATATAGCGATGCGGTTTAGATAACGAATGCGAGAGCGAGACTTGAAGACTGGTTATGATTGCCTGCAGTAGTGAGTGTACATGGGCTACTTTTATACTGCGAAATGCTAAGGGTCCTCGGGTATGGATAGGCCGAACAATTAGGTGAAAACGGATGCTGAGGGGAGTGGCGTCGCTCCTGACAGGGTAGAGTAGACAGAAAGGAAAGAGAGTACGAAAGGATTGAGTGAGTAGCAATATAAAAGGGTATGGTATTGACAGATTCGGGAGCGGCGAACTGATAGTGAGGTGACAGTGATGAAATAGGGAGCTGAGGGTCGGCAATGACGAGGCGCTGAAATGGAGGTGAGGTCCGTGCTGACTGACTTTGGCAGTGTGCCACTGCGCTGAGGGTAAGCGTCAAAACGGCACTTTCCGGCGTTAAACGGTTTGTAATCACTACGTAAGACTTATAGGTGGCTTTGCCTCCACTGCACCCGGATAGATTTTTTAACTACATCATGATGATGTTTCAGGAGACCTATCTGTTTCGTTATACAACTCTACTGATTTGTCATTCGCTGTGGAGACCTTTATACTAGCGTCAAAATTCCATACTCAGGGCTTTCCAGGATGCATCATGCAGGTTTTTGACTGGGCTCGCCAAGCCGAACACCATCAACATGAATCTGCCCTCGAAGCATACTAGATGTGCTTGGAGCTTTTCGACAATCATGTGTTCGTGCGATCTTCGATTATCTCAATGCTGCAACCGCTTTTCGTGGTGCTAGGTGGATGCAGTATCATGTGCCGTTTTTCGTAACGATCTGCAACGTGTGGTCGAACTTGAGGAGCAGGGTCGTGGCCAACAATGGTCACTGGCCTCTCCACTCAGGACCCCGCTGGATGATCTACAGTTCGCGAGTCTGCCGGTAGCTCACAAACTTTCGGAGTTCAGCAAGCGCGTGTCTGAGTTTCAGGGGTTCAACAGGTGCAGACCAAGCTGCTATTGATCGTGCAATAATAGAGTACAAGGAACTCACAGAGCAGTGGGAGATGGCTGTGGCTGAAGTCTGCGATCTTCAAGGTTTCTTGCGCTTCCTGCTGACACCGTCTTACGAAGGCTTCCAAGCGGCAGCGCGCCATGGTCCAGTCATAATCCTCATTGTGAGCATATACTCGTGGAACGCCGTCATTGTCCCAGCGTCAGGGGAGCCCCACCATGTTTCCTTTCTGTCTCTTACTCTCTTGGATCTCAAGACACTCAAAGACAACTTCGCTAGGGAGATCCGGCACGTATCTCTTTTTGGCCCAACGGAGCCGAGGACGGAGTTGCGAGTCCTCTTGCAGACAGTATGGGATGAGATCATGCTGCCCATCGTCAAGGTCCTCCAACATGATCTCGAGTTTCGGCGTCGCCCCTGAATGTGGTTGTGTCCAACGGCAGCCTTCACGTCCCTTCCTTTCCATGCAACTCACCCCTGTCGAACAAAGGCAGATCGCTATGGGCGAGAACTATGCCTAGAGGATATCTACATATGCTCTTACACGCCGACGCTCTCGATGACCGCACGGGCAAGAAGCGGATACTGAGCGCTAACGCCGCTCTTTCTGGGGCACCATCCCGCGTGCGGTACTGATTCTTCACAAGCACACTTCGCCGTACACGCTTTCCTTTTTCGCGCGCACCCGACCAACGAACTGAAATTTCGTATGCAATTGTTTAGGCTGGGGCCGCATGCGAAACATTACGTTCTCGAAGCTCTGACGGTTTATACAAACATTGAGGCCAGGTAAGTATCAAAGCTAACAGATCAATGAGCTTGCTGAGACCTGCATTCCATCACTATCCCCGTCATCATTGAAAACTACATCATTTTTTCAGAGGACGTATAAGTAATGTAAATGCAGGCGAACAGTGGTATGGCACTCCCACCCGGACCGCCTTTCGTACGAAATGTGCTGCAGGTCGTCCATGGGTTAACTTATACTAGGTGGGGAAAGCAACACTAGTTAGTTCTGCCTTGGTCACTCACTGTAACTCAATCCCGAATTCCATGTGAAGTTGTACACTCACGTCTTTTTGGTTAGCACTTCATCGCCGCCTCCGAGAAAGTTTCCGAGACCATTGTAGACAAAGGCTCAACGATATATTGTGACCGTCCCCTCGTTGCTACAAACGAGCGGTGAGTGAGCGGTGAGTTGGGATTAGGTCTATCAATCACATGACTGAGCGTGGACAGATTCTTACGGATGGAAATTGCAGACCTCGTGTTCCTACTTCTTTACCTGGAAGCCTGGAGTCGTGCTAGAGCAGCAATTGATGCAGTATGCAGACACGACGAAATTCCAACTTTCAAGATAAAGTCACTGCCGTAATGTCAATTCTGCTTCCTAGGTTCCTACACACTGCTGGGTTCTGTAATCCTCGAGACGCGTCTGTCGCAGTCGTGCAGCTGGAGCTATATTCATAGGCTGAGCGAACTTCTCCGATGTGTAAGGTAATTGAGAAAGACATTCGACTCCTTTCTTGACGTCATGCACCAACGCCCTACCCTCACAACGCGAAAATACAATCTCACCTAGCCAGATCAACTGATGGAAGACGGTGTTCCTTCCATCACGTACATCGTGTCTAGTGCCACGTCTGTACCCGTTGTGAAAAATTTGCATCTTGGTGGAAAACCAATGTCGGAGTCTATCTTTGTTTCTTAATGATGCTACATAGTGTACATTAACAACATCATACCTGGAGAGTGCACTTTCTTTTGGAATTTGGATCTCCAAAGCCTCAGCTGCCAGTATCTGGTTTCGCGTTCCCCGATGCGTGATGAGACTCTGAAGTTTTGTCAGCATCCATAAGACGCCTGAATTCGGCCTCTGCTAGGATCCTTTCGTGTCGCCTGGTAACGTAGGCCCAACAGCTTGGAATTACACGTTACCATCATGTCCTAAGATTCTTCTGCCTTGCAATAAAATACCGGGGATCGTCCAAGTTAAATTCAAGGTCCGTTGGCAATTTGCTGACATTGCAAATGACACCTGTTTGAAGGTGGATTTCAGGGGGGTAGGGTCCGCACATAATACATAAAAGCAAGCCATCTTCCTACCGTCCTCCTTCAGATTTATTTCCGAGATCCCATATCACAACTTACAAACAATGCGTCTCGCCTTCCAAGTCATCCTCTCCGTTGTTGCTGCTTTGACAGTGTCTATGGCTGTTAATGCTGACAGTGAATGCCAAGCGCCTGGCGACTTTTGCGACTCGACTACGAATAATTGCTGCTCTGGCTATCAATGCACGTTAGAATTCATCGACCAATACGTGAGTATGAGTAGTTTCATCCAGGATTTATTGGCTCACCGGCGTGATAGTTTGACTTTGTATATGTATGCGTGTGAGGTCAGATGAGCTACAGCCTGAGTGAGTCGTGTTTCTGCTTCCCCATTAGTGCCGCAGTGTGGTTGACGGCACCATTGTGATTCGTGACACGTATGTAGGTCGTCGCACAATGCGGAGTGCTTCTTAACAAATGTTACTGCTGCTTGAGTAACGAAGACCTTGAAGCAGAGGAAAGGAGTGGAATTCAGAAGGTGGATGATCCGGCGGAGTGGGGGATTGGCGGCGAGCCCGATAAGTATAAGCGAAGAGACAGGGACACGTACCGTATTACTACTTACTCGCAACAATCTCGCATGAGGTCTGTAGCTGAGGTAGCTAGCCACATCTACGGACATTCAACTGTTGCACTGGTTATTATGACCCAAATCTGAGTCCTTGGTAAAGGAATAGCTCCTAAATTTGTAGTTGCTGTAACCGTGACTGGTCACTGCACGGACTGGTTCGTGGTCCGATACACGGACTCGGATTGGCTCGACAGAATCAAATTGCCCCGCTCGGCAACAGTCGGCAACCGCCAGTTCGTTTTTTGCGAGTCAGTTCAATAGAATCGATCTCAGATAAGTCTCCCGGGCCGGGGGCCTTGCGGCCCAAGTTCCTTCAAAGTTTGCTGTCCACGTTTTTCAACAGGCATGAAGAGGTGTGTGCTGTCCGAGAATTTGCTGACCAGCACTGATCGAATTGGAGCAGCAAAAGGTGTATGGTACTTCAATGCAATCGTGTTCATTTGTGTTCGTCATTGCCAGTTATAACTTGTTGCCAGCTGGCCGTAAATGCGTTACCGGGACAGCCTAACTTGAGTTCATCAACTTGCAAAGTATAGGTGAACTGATATCAACCCTGTGGTACAAGGCTAGCGCACATTAATGTCTAAAAATATGTTTATCGGCCGTGGTGGACTTAGAATTCAGATGTACAACACAGTTTAAGATATCACTAGCGATGCAGACTCTTATCTTTGACCATCTCCCCGCAACGACAAACCTGGACCTAGTTCTCTACTGGGATATACTGCATGATTTGCAAGACTTCCAGTCGCGCTTTGCCTGATCTTTACGAGGCTTCGATCGCAGAACTCCAAGATGGCCTAGTAGAAGGATACTTCAGTAGTGTTCAGCTTGTGGAGGTAAGTTGCTGCTTCGGCAGATGCCTCATACAGCCCTTACTCAAGTTATCGCAGGCCTACCTGCGTAGAATTGTAGAAGTTAATTTGGAAGGCCCTGCATTACATGCAATCATCGAGACCAATCTGAAAGCCTTATCACAAGCTGCGGCCCTTGACGATGAACGGAAAGTCAAAGGTAGCCGTGGGCCTTTGCATGGGATACCTTTGTTATTGAAAGATAACATTGCTACGCTGCACGAAGAAGGTGAGATTCGCTGTGTCACATACCTAGCCTGTAAATTGAGCTCGAGTTAGGAATGGATACGACTGCAGGTACGGACATGCTGCAGGACTGCTTTCCATCTTGCATATCACAATATTTACTCTACCCTAGGTTCCTACGCGCTGCTGGGTTCCGTTGTTCCGCGAGATTCGTTTGTTGCGGCGAAATTACGTGAAGCTGGAGCTATATTCATAGGCAAAGCAAACCTCTCCGAGTGGGCTGGTATGAGGGGACAAGTTCCCTCTGGATTCTCGGGGCGTGGAGGGCAAACACTTTGTCCTTACTACCCGAATGCTGACCCACTCGGTTCAAGCTCCGGAAGTGGCGTTGCAATCGCTATTGGTCTAGCAGCCGGGTCTCTTGGTACAGAAACCGATGGTTCTATTGTTGACCCCAGTAGCAGGAATAATGTTGTGGGTATCAAGCCAACTATCGGGCTGGTATCTCGTTCAGGTGGTAAGATATCTAGCGATAGATATCGAGTGATTCTCTAACGACGAATACTAGTGGTACCCATATCTTCCCATCAAGATACGGCTGGCCCAATGTGTCGGTCTGTCGCTGATGCAACCCTGCTATTAAACTCCATTGCTGGGCCCGATCCTCGAGACGAAGCCACTTTGCATCAGCCCGGAGTAATCCCAAACTACATGAGAGCGCTCGACAAAAACGCCCTAAAAGGCGCTCGTCTTGGAGTACCTCGTGCCTTCATCCGCAATGTCAACACAATTGAAGCGACATTCAACTCCTCTTTTGACATTTTCCGAGCTTTGGGCGCGGAAGTCGTCGACCATGCAGACTTTCCAGCCACAGAAGAACTATTAACATCGAAAGCGGAGCAGTTGGTCTCAACCGTGGATTTCAAGATTGGTGTCAACAAGTACATATCAGAATTGGTCGAAGTCCCGACAGGCGTGAAGGCGCTCGCTGATCTGATAGAATTCAACAAGACCCATGCGGATCAAGAACTGCCAGCGCCGTTTTACACAGATCAATCCCAGTATGTCAACTCGCATCTTCAATGCACGTTAACCAAAGATCTATAGATTCATCGAATCGGAAGCTGCACAGGCTGACGACGCCTACTTTGCGGCGCTGGCTAAGGACTTCGACTTGGGGCGCACGAGAGGAATTGACGCTACCCTGGCCCAGTTCAATCTTGATGCCATAATTCTACCAACCGATGCCCTAGCGCCCCTACCTGCAGCAATTGCAGGGTATCCATTGATTTCAGGTTAGTACTTTTCACGGCAATCTCAACGTCCCTTACGCTTTTCAACATTCAGTACCCCTCGGCTTTCAGGCAGATGATGTCGAAGTGCTTCCTGAGACGCCATCACCACTTCACAGTCAAGCCCCGGGACTTCCTTTTGGAATATCTTTTATGGGCACCGCGTATAGCGAGTTTAAGCTCATCGGTTATGCTTATGCATTTGAGCAGGCTACGCAAGTGAGGCTTAAGAGAAGGGTATATGACGACGCGATTCCTAGGACGCAGTTAACTGATGTCATGTCTCGGTGAAGGTGGTTTGTGAATTACGCACAGGGAATAAGCCATTTTGCACATATGACACCTTGAATCGAGTGAAATGTTTCGCAATGCATGAAATCTGTATTCAAATCCTTGATCATGCCCCAGGACTCTATCCTTTGAACAATGTCCCTTGTGGTGTCAAGAATTCTCGTCCTATTCCAAATCTCAATGCATCCATGCGTATATAGCGGAACGTTGCAGTGGGTAATGATAGCCCGATACGTGACGAAGACTATGTTTCTTCTTCCCCTAATTCCGGCTCACGCCCAGGGATCATCAACGCCGGACAGCATGGAAACAGCCTGTTTTGTTTCTGCTTCTAACTGATTTTGAAGTTTTTCCCTAGCATCTTGTTACTATAATTGTTGCTCATTGCATGTGTCGTCCCTCCCTATAGTCACTGGAACTACACCCCCTAAAGCGCTTGAGATATATCAACAGTCCTGTCCATCGCAAATCACGAAACTTTGTTTTACAGCAAATCACATTAAAAGAGTGCGAGGACCTCTGAGACATACTGTCGTGCGTAGATCAGCCAACAAAATGAAGCAAGAACTTTCGCTTTCCGATTGGAGACACGTGGGTGTGAAGCCCTGTCGGGTCGTCCCGCAGTAATACTGGTGCAAATAAAGTCGCTAAAGACCTTATTCAGCAGATGTTCCAATGAGTTCATGATAGACGCACCCAGCCTTTCTGCCATATTCGCTTGATCCGTCGATGATTGTGACGGCAGTTTTTGCAAGGATATGTAATGGAGGAATGCAGTAAGCGAGATCCACACCTAAGAAGAGTTAACGAGAGGCGTGTGCACCATGTGTGGAATCTTACATTGACTGATTCAGGAGGAAATTCGTCCAGTAGCTAGGACTTGCGTGAAGACTATCCAGGACACTAGAGTTTTGTTAACGCACCTCGAATGCTTCGTCTCTACTTGTCATTTGCAGACACCGCGCATGGAGGTACGGGGGCACCACAGGATCTACCAATGAGTCCAATAACTGTACCAGTATATATGCAATGGCAGTCGCAAGTGGACCGTGCTCTTCTCCAGACTGAAGGGATGGAAATTGATCTCCTGTGTCAAGACACTGAACAATTATTAACACATGCATGAATGTCGAAGATGACTCGCAAACACCTCTCTGATGTCCATGCATATGCTCTCGTCAAGAGGACCATTGAATAAATCATTCTAGAGCGCGGTTAGGACATGCCGTCAGAAAATCTTTATGGCACGAACTGGATCAATGACATGGGTCATCAACCAATTGATCAACGTCATGATTTCCCTCGGGGCGTTCACTGGCTGCCGTGTAGGCGCCCAATCGTTCGGGGACTTCATAGGTCGCACGGGACCGGGAAGTCGTGTAAGTCTGGTGAGCTTGTTTGCGAAGCAAGTATATTCTGTGTTCATCATCTCTGGTAAGTATATCAGGCTAGACAGGAATGGACGTACGGTATTCGCCAGTGACCGAAATGAAGTGATCTTTTCCTAGAGCAGTGTGCAGTATGAGGGTAAAATCCAAGCGGGGCGGTGCAAGATTGAGCTGTGACGCAGACGAGTTATCGACAAACACTGTGACAGTGGTGGTCGAACATTCACCCGGACGAAGTAGGCCCTGCAAAGAATGAAGTTTGCAGGTTAGCCCCAGCGCGACAGCACGAGGATGCCTCGCACCACCACAGGATCAATCTTGAGCCATTGTGGACCTTCGATACAACAAATCAATTAGTGATATGAGAGCTAAGGTATTACTTACAGATTGGCTGTTCAGCATCTGCAGCGACGAATCGGTAAACGCAGGGGATCTGGAAATCAGAATCAGCAAAGGCTGTGAAAGTTACCGGGTCAACTTGCCTGTCCAACATTCTGAATGGACAACGTTTGTCGGGTTAGACGCCTGTAGCTTTGATCCAAACTTCAGTCAACACCAACTAGGGGGTGCAAGAACCTACTAGACTTTTCCAAGGTCCAATGTCATTGGCTGTAGCTTGATTTTCGGTGTCTTTGAGGATTGTTCCACGCTCCATAACTCCCGGTACAGCTTAGAGGCGGCGATCTCACGTCTCTGCTTGTCAACAATTGATACCTGACAAACATTGAGCATGAATGGATCAAACATGGCATTGCCAATAAAAAACACACATTTAAATCAAAATCAGCTGACACTGGACGGTGATCACTCATCGTTATTTGCGGATGGCTGGAATATGAACGTTGGGTGACTAAAACACTGGGAGCTGACATATGTAATATGCGGTCCGTCCATGCGGGTTTGCGCCTAGCAAGATAAGACGATTGTTCCAATAGTAAGCCAAATGCGAACACCACTCACTTTCGGTCATATCCCAGAGAATCTTCTGACGTATTTGAAGCATATCTGTACGAACTGCCACGCCCACCGAGTCAATGTAGGTAATTATTCGGGAGGAAATTACACACGGCATATGTGTAATTGCATGCTCTGAAAAATCAGTAAATGCTTTCCCGCTTGCGATAGCCGTCTTCAACTAAATACTCGATACAGTCAGCGCAGTGATCAATTATGTCAGTCATGATCTGACCTGATCATACTTCAGCAAAAGTGGGATGTTACTCGTGCCTGGAGAAGACAATAGTAGTTCTCTCACGTCCCCGTCAGCAAGATCTATCCTGTAATTCAAATCTGTGACGGCCGAATCAATCATTCATCTCGTCGAGTGATAATCAACCAACCTCCCTAAAGTTCCAAAAGTGTAAGTGAGGTAGTAGAAGGGGCAAGTTACAGCGCACCATCCAGAATAATACGTCACTTTCATACAATCCAGCGGTTCTTATCGAAGTCTCTGATGTGGCATTCGCATACGAATTAGAATCAAGCTCGTCAGACTGATCAAAGACTAGGCGCCTGGAAAGATCATGGAAGTCAAAGTTTCGCCTCTCCACCATTTCATCAAATGCTGCGAGATGTGCGTTAACAAAAGTGAGCACTGTGGAACTTGGCGAGATCTCTTGGGCTGAAGGTGTATATGACATCCGTATCGCTGTTGCACCTTTATTGCCCTGCAGGATGAATTTTGATTAAATGCCACGAAAATCATGTTCACGACTGTACCATGATACCCATGATTCCTGCACCAGCGGTGCTAAATCTGATGTCACCAAAGCATGACAGACGCGACTTCTTCGCAATTGCGACGATCAGCATGCCAACCAGCTGTTTGGAAGCAAGCTGACAGACATTACACATCGTATTGCAATAGATAAATGAGTGAAACACGATACCTTCTCATAGAGAATGCCTCTCTCACCCAACCCAGCCAAGATGGCTGCCACCCATGCATCTTCCTTGACGGTACTGGTGGCATACAAGAGGGCTTCGGTTGAAAGGTCCAGTTCTTGGAAGCCTAGCACAAGGAGATCTGGATCAGAGACGTTTGCGTCGTTGTTCAAACTTCCATGAGCTAATGTGGCTGAAGAGGCTCCTAGGCTGCTGGTCACCTCTAAATCAAGGAGTGGGGTGTAATCAATGACAAATTGACATAGTGATCAAACGCCACTGACGTTCATCAATCGGGTTTGAGAGTATATCGAGTGGTGAAATGGATTTTAAAGGTGAGATCCATCCAGATTTTTCTGAATCGCGCTTCGTTGGTCTGAGCCAGGGAGACAGGTCCTGCGACGGCAACTTTCCATTGACATTGAATGACCCCGTGCGGATGCTGTTCATGAGTGAAGTTGCCCATTAAAATATTTTAAGAGTAATATTAGCGAGCATACAGCAGGCGCGCCAATGACCCAGTGGAAGCCTCTTCGATAGCCTTGTTATAGATCCAATGTTCGCGGACGATGCTGATATCGACCGCATCGTCTCCTGGAAGCCCCGCACTGGCCGGCGAGAGTCGCGTGTGCAACGGTAGTTTGACCGTGCGCAAATCTATAGGAAATGAAAAGGCTGGTATCAAGTCAGCTTGAGTGTCTACAGTTACGTGATGAGAGGTATCGTACATTTCAAAGAGCTCTCTTGTGTGTAAAGTGATAGCCAAGAGAAATCAGTATTAAATTCATTTCTAGCTACGATTAGTAGATGCGCCGGTAAGTCAATATGGGGGACGTAAAAGAAGAACGGCTGACTGAATATGTCCTTCAAACGTCTGCATTCCGAGGTGAAGGACTGCAATTTCCGCGTATCTCGCGTGATCAAAGTATGGCTTCGTATTTCAGTAGCCAGCTCATACTTTATAGTCAAAATGAGTTCTGTTGATGCGGTAAGAATGCGACTTATTGCATCAGCCGCATTTACACACCTGATCTCGACTGACCCAGCGTAGCGCCAGTATCTCCCACGGATGTGCGAAGGTCTAAAGTTGCTCGCCTTGCTTGCGCAACAGAGAACGAGAACCTTCCTGAGATCGGGTACGCCACTTCAACACTCAAGTCCTCGATGGAGTGACCCGGCGTGCGCTTAAGAATCAGAACACTTCTCATAGTCAGCATAAAGTTAAACGAGCGGAGCTTAGTAGAAGCATCTGTACGCCAGGAAAAGAACTCTGACGTATTCCGCGTCTGGCATGAAAGCAACTGATCCTGCGCAAGGACCATTGACACAGGAAGCAGGTTACACACCTGCCTTCTTCGTCTTCCACGTAATCCCTTCTGTGCGACACCACGGCTAGAATGCGTCTGGATCGGTCATCTGTGGAAGAACTTGAAAGGTCACCGCGTTCTTGAAGTTGTGTGACCTCGACTTCGAGTGCCGCCTTGAGATCCTCAGATGATCGTAGAAGAGATTGCACTGCGGCTTCCATTATCCCATTCATAGGGGGGTAGTCTAGACAACTTCCTAAAGAACTCTTTGCCTGTTGTCAAAGGGTTATTGTAAGACAAAGTCGCTACCGTGCGGTGCCATTCGTAGCCACGTGCGTCTTAATGATGTTCCCACGTTTCCCCACAAAATTCTTTCTTTGGAACTGGGGAGCCTGAGCGCTGAGCGCACGCCAGATCGTCAGGCGACATTGAAGCTTGAAGTCACAATGGGGTTGGTGTGAACGGCCGCAGCACTAGTGAAACAAGAAAGGTACAACTTACTCGATTGACATTCCCTGGATGGAATAAAAACTAACAAAAAGGTTGTTGTTCTGATCACGAGTCGTAGAATTGTCTCGAATATTTACCCTTGTAAGTCATAGTCACAGGTGGCGTGGCAGGCAAAGCTGCAGTATAAAAGTAAACTACTACGCCCTCCAATTTCCTATATCCAACTTTATTTTCCCAACACACGACCACTTTGATTCCCACCAGACCTCATCACTACACAGGCTCATCATGACTCGCACAGAGCGCGCTGGCTTCCCTCGTGCCTTGTTACGGGATCGCTCTAATTCTAAGTCTGGCCTCGACAAGTCCGTTCGCAAAAATGGCAGTGGCCAACACAATTGGGGCAGTATCAATGATGAACGCTACCTTGAGGCCGCCGCACTCGCAGACAAGGAGCAGGAGGAGTTTGAGGAAGACACCACAGATCAGCAATGCAACAATTGTACGTAATGACTCCATTGCCGTGCTCCACGCTCATGACACCGTAATGGTGCTCCAGCCGTTCACAAGAAGCCCAAACCCGAGAAGCTGGCCAACTCCTTCACAGAGGAAGAAAGGGAGAGTGCTAGGCAGATCAGAAAGAACGCACTCAAGGCACAAGGTCGGTCACTGTTTGGAATGTGACACGTGCAACAGCTAATCGTTATCTTGTCTATAGACATCGATTTGTCTATGATTGCGCGCACCTCTTCTGCTGCGTCTACATCTCCGTCCACCAGGTCACCTCCGGTTTCTATCACTGGCAGTGCGGAGGTACGTCGTTTACTTGACGCGAGACAGAGGCCTAACATCTTTTTGCTAGCCTGATACTGTCAGCATAAGGTCAGCATGAAGCGGAAATTATCTGCCCGACATTTTGCCTCGTTCTTGACGTTTTACGTCGAAATTAGCTCAAAACAATATACATAACACGCTTACTCCTGTAATTGTACTCAATTGTACTGTCACCGTTAAATTGTATTATGTCAAATACACTCCCCTCGGATCTTTTGCATACTGCGCACCGCTCCGCGTTACGTATTTCAAGCACCCGAGATCTCTCCATCTCTCCCAAATACGTCAGCAACGACGTCCGTCATAAATTCTTCATATCCTAGTGGCTGCCTAGCGTCTTCGAAATTTTTCAGAGTACCAGGGTCCCTCACGGACTCTCTGCCAATCGCTATCAGCACCATGGTCTCCAGCCCAAGTTCTACGGCCTCTAGCACATTCAAAGGCTGTCGCCTTAAACAAAGCACTACGTAAGAGGGCAACAGCCACTCCTGCACGTCGTGCTTCCGCGCCAGGATAATCTTCTGGATGGGATCAAGTGGTGGGAGGTACTCTAGTTCATGCAACGCTCTCGCACGGATACGCTCCATTCCGTAGCGGGTTGCAATCGACAGCAGTCTGACCCATTCTTCTGCTGTTGAGAATGGAGATGGCGAGATGCCCCTGAGAGGTAGTTAGTTGATACGAGGTACGGTGATAAGTGTGGGGTGCATACCCATCGTATAAAAACTTGAGCAAGCCCTCAAACTCAGCGACTGTAACTTCAGGCAGGACGATGGGCTTGTCATCACTGATTCCATCAGGGCCGTCTGGCGTCGGAGGACACACAAACATAGTGCGGAAAACATCAGACTCGCGCTGCAAAAAAAAGCGGTGTACACGGAATAGTACCCCGTCTACCTATGAAATCACAATATTCTTTGATGTAAAATTTCAGAAATGTAGATATTTGGACCACCTACCAGGAAGACAGATAATTCATCCTGCAAATAAAACTCGGAGTGTCTGGGCGGAGAAGAGGCAGACCGCAGCTTTGTAAAGAACGAGGCAATGCTTTTCACAGACTCGACCGGGCTTGCGACAGCAGATGACTGGGCGAGGAGTCCAGGAAGTCTTGCATTCGCCGGTGGCGACCGTGAGGACCGGGAAGCAGGTGAGCTAAACGATAGCTGAGAGCCCGAGAGAGCGCTCATCGGACGCGAGGCAAAGCCTTCTGATGACGGAACGCGATACGGGACAGTCAATACTGGGTGAGAGAGTTCTGGAGTACTGTCAAGACTCCTCCAGCTCATGTTGATATTTTGTATTGTTGGGTTGGTTAACTTCAAGTTGGGGTAAGAGTAGTCGAGCGACTTGCTTATACCCTCGAGCTGCGGTAGACTGCGCACCATGTTGTGACAAGGCATGCTTTAACCGCGTGCTTGTCATTGAACGTGTGGCATGCAGCCTCAGTGAGGCATGCCAATATAGAACCAGGTTGATCAATAGTGACATCGTTGGAAGATGTCGCGGCATTCAAGTTCAAGTTCTCAGAAGCAAACTTGAAAGTAGCACAGAAGATGTTCGATCACGATGTGAATACCACACGTATCACAGTTCTGGCGTAGACATAGCCATCAACCCAGCGTTGACCTCTGACAGTCCTGGCGTTTGACCATGAACCTAAAGGCTTCGACTCCTGGGAGAAGGATACAATTGAATGACAAGGTGTCGTTAGATAAAATCCTAATTGCTACCCATTGGTCCGGGCAACAAGATGATAACCATGTGGACGTCTTACCGAAGCTATGGCATATATATCATACCATGAATTTCAGGAAGATCCTAACACGGATTAGGATATGTATCCTCGCAGGATTGGCCAGAGATTGCCAGACGTTGAAGTCGCGGTCGCGGCGCGGACTTACAAATTTGGCACCTACATGGTCACGTGTTATTTGAACCTCGTAACCTTCAAGTTCACTCCTTCACACTGGCAACTTGAACTACCCCCCATAGTATTCATATTCTCCCCCTAGAACTTCTACAGGAAATATTCTTGCTCATTGTCATTGATTTTACAGAATGCCCCCTAGTGTCTTTTCAATTGCACGAACCATGTCAGCCAATATTAATGCATCCAACGCACCCCTACTCTTCACCAGGGTGTGCCGCCGAGGGCGAGTTGCTGCCAGCTCGATAACAGGCATCTGGTCCTGTATCAAGGTTATGCTTCCATGGCAACTTGCCGGAGCACTTAAGCCATTCCTTCTATCTCCACTGCAGGTCTAGCTCGCCCGGTCTGGCACTCGGCCTCTCCCTTCACATTGATCGCTCTTCCAACCAAAGCCGTTTTGAAATAGAATGCCGCGTTACAACCAGCCAGATGCGGCGTTTCGCGCAGGCTGATCCCCGCCTGATCGAGATCCTGTCGGCTGAGAGGAGGACTTTCTCCCACTTTGCGTCATCTCCACCTCCAGACCACTTTCCCCCAGATCGTACGCTCCATTTTAGCAAATTTTTCGCATCTGGAGACTATCCTAGTGGATGTGTTTGCACCACATTCTGGCAATAGAAGTCGTTAGGCTATGCATCATTGCCTTAAATCGATGACTCTCCCCCTCCATGTTTTCTGGCTTCCTTATGATCAGTGCAAGTGTTTTGACATATTTGATGGAGTTTATGGGGAACCAAGAAGGGTGGAGACTATGGTGGCGCTTGCAGCTACTGCATATTGCAATTTGCGAGCGGTAGACTTTCGGACGGTCATACTACTGGACAAAATTGATGTGAATATCATCAAACCGTTGTTTCTCAGTAGTGCCAGAGGTTATTGTCCGCGGAGAAGTGATAATGAACTGCTCACAAGTTGGAACTTACGAGGAAACAAATACATTGTAACTACGAGTTCGTCATGCGTTTCGTTACTCATCGAGTCTGTGCAGAGGCATCTGTCAGTAGTAGCAGGGTCAGCATTCAAATATTGTAGTCTCAGATTGCGATGTGGTTGGATTATTCTATTACACTACGGCAGTGTTAGGCTCACCGTTTACAAATCGCCAAAAAAAAAGTTCAGATCGTCGTGCTGAGTGGTTATAAGAGGTTCAAACAAAGACACAGTTAGGTGACAAGGTATACACCCCTAAACG
Source organism: Suillus subalutaceus (assembly GCF_016647625.1). Lineage (NCBI taxonomy): Eukaryota > Fungi > Basidiomycota > Agaricomycetes > Boletales > Suillaceae > Suillus > Suillus subalutaceus. Next base: position 403,557 of record NW_024540255.1, read on the forward strand.
AAGGCCGTCAAGTACGCCTGTATCCATGCTCTCCGAAATGTGGTCGAGATCGAGATGCGGAAAAATGGACTGGTTCAGTTCCATACAGTCCGCAATTGCAGGAGGTAGCGTGTATCGCATGGCCACGGGGGTCACGACGAATGTTCTGTCATAATCACCAGCACTGAGGGACGCAGCGAAGTCATGTTGGGACGCCCCAGCAAGATCGACGAAAGAAATTAAGCCAGTTGAGACATCTGAGTGATACTACGTCAGCTGAGCCTGTCTACATGGAAAAAATGGAAGCAACCTTGTTCGCTAACGCCAAGGAAGTGGAGCGGTGGTACGTACGTCTTCCAGTAGATTATGTTTGTCCGCATACCGAGGGAAGTATCAGTAACTACGGAATGGAGGTGGAATAGGGAAGGCACTACGCCTCCTTGATGCAGAATTCCAAATAGAACTGCGAGCACGAAGTTGAAGAGGGAGCAAGATACCTACAAAGTCGTTAACAGCCTCACCCACTAACTTCAATGTGTTAACATACCCAGAATGCCTTACCGACATGGGCCAATCGTCCGGTGTTTGCTATCAAGACAATAACAGGCAGCAAAAGAGGCACCAAGAAACGAGGTTCTTGGTGAGGTTGCACAGAAAGGACAGTCAATGACAAAATGATCATTTGTATGATTGCTGCGAGTGGACAAAATGTGAGTAGTTGCGAATGCTGTCAATACAAGCCCTTACTCGGACGAAGAACATAGACTTCGAATGACTTGTCATTTGTCTCGTCAAATAATGTGGCACTGTCCACGATGGCGCGCACCGCTAGCCAAGTTACCCAGGGGCCGAACAACATCGGAAGGTTCACGAAAAGGTGGAGCCAACGCGGATGGAGACCATGTTCCGCCAGATTTTGGGGTGCAAAATTATACATGAGAAAATTAAAAGGTGTCACCACGATGTCATTAAGGGCGCCTCGAAAATATAGGGTGTCCGCTACCAAAAATGCGGTACATGCCCCTACTGCAGTGAATAACGGCGGGACAACAAGCCGCAGCCACCTGGTTGCAGTTCTGGCATATGTAAACGTTTCAAGTGCGACCTGATATGCGATGGGCGCCCCGAATATCAAGAAGGTTGGGCGAGTGAATATACCAGTTACGAAGGTTGCGGCTAGTAAGTGGAGAAGATAACTCTGCCAATATATCAGGCTCAAGAACTTCGAGAAGCCGTGAACAGCCAAAACTGACCTTATCCAGCGTCTTAACTGAGCTTATCTTACGCAAGAACAAAAGACTCAAAGCAACAAGGACTGCCTCAATAGAATTCGAGAAGGGCCGGACCTGGAACGTGTTCATAACATGAGACGACGCCAGAAGCAGAAGACCAAGGCGTCGGGCACCCGGCATGGGCACCAAACTCATAAAACTGTAATCTAATGCCTTGAGCTTCATGAGTTGTAGAGATGACATTACACGAATTACCGATCAGCCCAGATACAACCAAAAAGGCGGACCGTTCTAGTCGAAAGATCAACATTGGATGCATTCCCTGTGTGTCTAAACAGGCTGTGAGACATACATTATGATTCTAGCATAAAATTTCTCACTGCTGAAGAACTTAGCAAACCAGACAGGGATTCCAGTTGTTGCAAATGCTGGTACTATGGAGCGGACGGGAACTGCAGCGGACCATTCCCAAGTACGGATGGTATGGTATGGCATGAGATCACCTTGAAGGATTTAGATTCTGAGATTAGAGTAGCAAGATAAACGCGAGACTAAGACTCACCTGAGGTCACTTCTCCATTTTGCATGTGTTCATCTGGGTGAATGTACCCAGTTCCAAGAAGTGCAAAGCATACCCGTGACGTCCATAGACCCGCATAGATCCATTTGAATGTACGTATTGCTAACACCACGTTTCAATAATCAAAGCTCATGAAGAACCTGTTGAGCACCTAACAGATCATAAACAGTTAGCCTAGTATTGCACTTGGACTTGACAACGTTGTGGGATGGACCAAAATGGGGCACGACGCGCTGTCGGAGATTGAAATTCATCTTGCCTCGATCTTACTGACTCAGGCGGATACTCTTCAACACCTGCGATGGTCTGTTTTTAATATCTTGTGCTGCAATTCATCGCTAATGCTTCTATCTGTCCCCATGTATCTGTGCCGTATTTACATAACCGTTCTCATACTCTGGTCGCCCTTGCCACATGCAGGCATCACTCCACTTCTGCTCAGAGTGCAATAATTTGCTTTACCCAAAGGCTGACACTGGGCGTCGCATTATGGTTTACGCCTGCAGAATATGTAGCGAAGAGGAGATCGGCGAGAACAAGTGTGTCTATAGGAATGATTTACTAACGGTCACCAAGTAAGTGTTTCAAGCTGAAATATTTTTGTGCCATCTTTTTGACCTTAAATCAACAGAGAACAAGTGGGAATTACTACCGACCTCGGATCAGATCCCACATTGGTTCGTTTCACCCCTCAGCGTCATCTCATATAACCCCATTTGATTCCGATATCTGATAGGCACACTCAAATATTACATGTCCGCATTGTGGCCAAGACGAGTGCGCGATGTCGATATGATTCAGCTTACCCTTACTAACGATACCTTCTGCCCCACTCTAGTGCCGTTTTCTACCAGGATCAGTCAAAACGAAAGGAGACCCGCATGATTCTGTTCTTCGTGTGTACCAAGTGCAACCACAGTTTTACAGACCCTTCACTCCCGCAAGACAATCGACCTGACACCTCCTGACACTTGAAGCTTGATCGTTATCGGTTGCATAAATTTCGCACAATCCGTAATCTACCTCCCTTGATAATTGGTTCCTTTCTAGCATCATCGAGCATTGTGATGCTATACATAACATAAGCTCAGGGGTCAGGTCAGTCCAGAGGTAAATCAAATGTCGTATTGCTTCCATGGCGTGCCTTGGTCGGTTTCCAAAATTGTATCTTGATTATTTTGACCCTCCCGCTGAGAGATATGGGCCCATGCGGTTGTCGCGCGCTCGGAACTTTGAAGCTGGCTGCCCCGACTGGCTGCCGCGGCATCTTCTTTCGCCGGCTTATTTCCGTCCCCCAACACCGATTGACATCTCCCTCAGCCAGCTGCTAAGCCTGTTCGACCACTCAGCCGTTTCTTGCACTTGTAGGAGTCTTTCATCACCCAGCGAAGAGACTAACTTACAATCGATTTGAGGGCGTATTCGCTGAGTTACCGATCTGAAGTCTTCATATCAGAAAGTATTGATGAGATAACACCGTCCTGGAGGCTTGTAGAAAGCCTTTCGTGGCAACCGAAAAACATTATATAGCTGCAATTGACAGGAGGGCATATTCGCTTGCTGCTCGTTAGCTCATTTTATATGAGGTAAAAGATAGCACCGTCCTCGAGGCTTGTAAGAAGCCTTTCGTGAAGGGACTTCTGAACAGGGAAACGTAATTCACTACAGAGTGTTACGGGGCGCTCTGTAGCACTCTGTAGCACAGTCGGAAGAATAGCCCACACCCAATGTAAGGGCGTGTTCGCTGATTTGTTACACTTGACTGAGGTCTATTTTTCCTTGTTTTGTGTCGACTGGCAAAGGTGTAAACGAGATAACATGGTCTTCGTGGCCCTCAAAGAAGTCACGATGGGCGTAATGTATTAATGTGCCAGTCGTTAACCAGTGAGATAGCGCTCACCTTCAATCGTCACGCGGTGTGATCTGCATGTGGAGTCAGCGCTAAACACCTCATGGAACAAACATTACGTGCCCTTTCTTCGATTTTCGACTTCTTTCATTTCCCCCGCCAACCTTGTTGACGCGCATGACCCTTACATACCCGACCTGCTGAAGTTGACTAATACTTACTCTTGACCCATTAGTTGCGGCATCCACAACTCGCACAAGTGCTAGTAGGTTGCGTGATATTCATTGAACCTGATAGATGTTACGGAATTCGGCTGTGAAATACAAAGGAAAGCGACCTGGCTGACAAGGGGACGCCACCAATACCGACAGGGGATAATAGACCAATTATAGGACAGATAAGACTTCACGTCTTCAAGGTATGTGGCAAGTACTAGGTGCCCTTGCGTGCCCCTTCATTGACATCTCCGTCCACATTGACATTCATTGGTTTTGGTAAGGAAGCGTCCATTTCGGACGTTACCGTCATGTTGGCAATAATGTTACCTCAAGTGCCAAAAACAATGAACGCGGCAGGGCAAGGTACTTAGAACTCGAAGCTCCCTGCCTAGTGGTTGCTTGAGTCCATCGTCAAGGGAAGTAGTAGCCTGTAAAGTCCAGGGTTATAATAGTCCTGCGACGTAGACGGAGACCTAGAATCCCGTGGCCCACAGTCTAGAAACGCGAAGGCTCGCTCCTAACAACCCGACGGGCACTTGATCAAATCATACGACAAACTCAGATCAGATTGACCTGACCAGATCAGAAACGTGTGTGATGTGCATGCAGAAGTTCGTGCATCTGCCGCATCCTCCATAACGTCGTTGCACAAGAATAGACAATTGCCGAATATCCGTCAACCCCTCGAGATTACAAATCGGCGCAAGTGCGCCACGGACCTTACGGCTGGCCGGGGTCAGGAGAGCACACCCTGCCAGTGACAGCATCAGACAGACGCGCCATAGTCTAAGGGGTATCTTCTTGATTCCCGCACAGGCAGCATTTGAACACGAAGGAGACCATCTTAGCTGGCTCGTTACGGTATAATGTCCAAAATCCCTGAAAAAATCGAAAGGAGATAGAACGTGTCCAGGTAAATTACAGGGTAATTATTCGAACAAAAAATGATTTTCAATATATTTTACCGTCGAGTGAAACAGTGCTGGGGAGGGCCTGTGGTCTTTGCTTTCACTACATTTTTGCCATAGTGTTATTGTTATCTTGCGGACAAGGATCGCATGAAAGATGAAGAAAACTTTTGGTTATTGGAGATAAGTCTGTGTAACCCAAGGCTAACCTAATATATAGAGTGATCGGAGACTCAAATCTGGTAGTGCTGAATTCGGTAGCCGATGGTTCCTTTCATACATTATAATTCGACTCAGTTGACCGCCTATAAAACTCTCTTCTCAAACCATCCTGTCTTTCCTCAACTTTCCTTAAGTTCCTTTGTCTTCTTGTATAGATTTCTTTTCCCCCCAAGACACAAAGAACATAATGAAGTTCGCGTCTGTCCTTGCTCTCGCCGTGGCTGCTACTGTCGTAAGCGCGGAGACTAACGCCGACAGAATGGCGCGCGGTCTTCCCCCATTGGCCCCCGCCCGTCGGGGTACACCCGTTGCACGTAAGCATACTATCTTGTTCGGTTTGACGCGTGCTGATTCTTCCTGAAGGTGCCAAGCGCACCGCTCCCTCAAGCGGGAGTGGCCAGTGCAACACTGGCTCTATCCAGTGTTGCGATTCTGTTTCCCAGTCTGGCCATGGCAGTTCCCTCGATGAGCTGTTGTCGCTCTTGAAAATTGACGTCCCTGTCAATACTAATTGTGGTCAGAGCTGCTCCCCCATAAGCGTTATCGGGGGTAGCAGCGGCGGTAACTGGTGAATTTTTGCGATCCACGTTTCATTGTGCTAGAATTAACTTTTTTTTTAACCACCAGCAACCAACAACCTGTTTGTTGCGAAGACAACTCTTACAACGGCCTCGTGAACATCGGTTGCTCACCCAGTATGTTTGTTCCCTAACACTCTTGTATCCATACACTTATGGCCCGCAACAATCAGTCAACATCTGGTGAAACAATCACCTCGCTCAGTGTTTGGTTTCATGCCTTCACACGTTCCGCTCTTTTTTTTTCATTTGATACACATAAAAGTCGCTTATTCTACTTTGTCCGCGGCTTTGGACTTTTCCCCTTCGCCAGGCATAGCCTTCGTTGTTGTTTTGTTGCGTTTTTGTTCGCTCGTGCAGTGATCGCTTATGGGTATGCCTTTCCTGTAATGAGCTGGTACATTGGCTAGGTACAAACGCCAACTGGTGTGGTAAAGGACACTACAAATATTATTATTTCTTCCGCCGCTTTACTGATTGACGGCGATCGTCGCGGGATCCACGATCGTGACAGGTGCCAGTTGAAATGTCGGGAGAAACTGCCAGTCGATCATACTAAATTGCGAAGTATCACGGCCTGCCCAGGTCCCTGTGTGTCGCCGATCAGAACAGTACTTCATGACACGACACTCGCAAGTGTTCTTTCATGCTTAAATTCGTGTACGTGCGGGTTAGCGCGAGAATCACCGAGTCACACCTAGGGCGGTACACCATGTTCTAACCTGTCAAGTTAGTCACTCATTTCATATCTATGATTTAGATATGATGATGATTGCCGACGACGAGAAGAGGTTTGAAAGACTCACCTGATGGGAAATCTCGTTGAGTAGGACATGATGCTGTACAGTACTACCATTGTAACAATATAATGTCATAAATAGTTAGATCACCCAATACATCAAGCAATATGGCAAGGCGGCCTCAAGCCCTGAGCTGTAGCAGGCTGTAGCTAACGGAAGGACATTGAATTTACGTAACAGGTGCGCATGTTTATGAGAATAATCATGACAACGCAGCCCATATTGAGAACAGGAACCGCGTGTATCTATAGCCACTGACATGTGCTGACAGCGTGTTATTGCTGTGAGGAGGTCATACTGTACCATCAAACCGCGTGTCTCAATTCTGAGAATCCTTGGTTAGTGGCATGCAGGATACGGCTCGCCACGCTTGAAACAAGGACATCTCGGGCATACCATCGCCGAGCGATTGCATTAATTTCAATAGCCCCCCACTCAAATTGCAGTTTATTTCTTCAATGTACCAACTCCTACGAAGCTGTCAAATACTTAAACAGTGCAAACTGAGCTTTCTAGGTCGGAGTTTGAAACAGAAAACATGCCGGGTCCGTGCCGCTGCCCTTTGTCTTTGAAAGCTCCCGTTGGACTGGCAAACAAAGTTCCTCCCTTCATGCACGCTTGGCTTTTGAGCTTGAAACTTTCGCTATTAGTCAGCTTGCATCTACTGAGGTCCGAGGACGACCTCGCAATTGCTGCACTGACGGAGATGGTATTACCAGTGGTGCTATTGGTATTTACTATTTTTCGTGGTGATTCAGTAGGGAACCGCTCGTCGGCAATCATAATATTGTTGCAGTTGTACGTGTTTTCGGCAGCAAATTTTGACCAGGACAGCTGTGGAGGTCAACGGTGACCAGTGACCGTTCGGTACTATATCAGCTCCGCGACGCCCATTTTGAATGAACTGTGAAAACAAACTCAGGTACTCAATTAATTTCACATCAGTTATTTTGTTTACCATCAAACCAAATGTAAAAAATAAACGGCAAAATAAACTGTAGTACTATCCGGGTATTCCGGCCTGCCTCCTAGTTGAACCGTTGCACTGGCCGTTACTGGCTGTCAGGCCACCGTGACCATGTTTTCATTGCAATCTACGCAGTGATTGTTGTTAGAATGTTATTGTGCTCACTATGTATCACCAGAACAACCGCGTCGGATCCCGGATCAGCGATGCAAAAATTTGCTGCCCTAATTACATAAGTAGTCTCCCGTTATAAGCAAACAGTGAACCCCATCATAATGTACAACCACATCAATTCGCAACGACCCTCCGGGCATTCCAGGCCTTCCCTTTGTTCTGTCGATATTTTACTGGGTCAGGATGGAATGTATTCGGAGACAATTGCACTATTTTCGACAATATGAGCCAAATATAAGAGTTGGACGCGTCGTCCTTAGGCTGCTATAGCAATGTGCGCGTGGACGCCCTCATCTACGCAGCCTTCTCCTCCGAGGCACCATTCTACGACGCCCATGTCATCGCACGCTACCATGGTCTTTCCTACTGTGTTCTTTGGCTTGAAATCCCAATGCAGGGTCCCCTCGTCCATCGCGCTCCTCATTGTGCGTGGACAATATGTACTACTGTTAGGGATCATAGATGATATCATATATTCACCAGACCAATCACGTATCTCCTCACTGTGCAAACGCTGATGCCATCGACTGCATGATGTATTCAATGCAGTCCGTTTGGCATCAGTCTTGCATCAGACTCGGAGTTGTACACCCTGACGTAGTATTCCCTTGCATTCTACTCAGTAATTGGGAGAGACGATAGGAACGCAGATAGAACATGCACGCTACCGTGCATGGTGCGCGCACCTCGTATGAAGTGTTACTTATGCGGTTTTTTGTGTGTAGTTCAATTCTCCCATTCGTACTGCATCAATGCTTCAACTTGAAATAAGTACCAGGTTACAAGGCATCCTGCTCTTTCAAACCCGAATCGTTCAAGCTAACTGTACTACACCCGTTCGACAACTTGTCCACATCGCACCCCGATTTATCTATAGTAAGCATCTTGTCCTTTCACAATCATAGTTCGCTAAGCAAGCGCATAGCGAACCGGCTCTGTACGATCTGCTAGAAATCATCCAACTACCTTGTCACCAACTGTCGCATACAAAAATGATCTACCATGTTGGTGAGTCCTGTGGATAGTTCCAAGACACAAATTACTTATACTCACACACCACTTCGCATAATCGCACGTTTTGCATTCCCTACTATGTCTGCAAAAAAAGGGACAGATCTCACTGTCGTCCCCATTGGCAAATATTGCTGCTGTCAAAACAACAACAGTGGCAAGGACAAAGGAGAAACGCATTGTTTGTGAGGATGTGATATGGGATCAAATAAATCTAAAGGTGGCAGTAGGAAGACGCATTTCTTTTATGTGCTGAGTATTGTTCTTCATGGTAATATGGTAAAAAATTATTCACCTGAAATATGATTTCGAACAGATGACGTCCGCAATGCCAGCAGATCGCCACATAAGATCGATCTTATGGAGCAAGGTCTATTGGCAATCTTACGTGGAGCGAGATATCACCTTGCAAAGTAACTTGAAATGCCAGTATTTGCCAGCTCGCAAGTGCTGAGATCAGCTATTTGGAATAGAGGGAATCAAACATGTCGATTCTCACACCGATTCTGTTGTCGATTTTTAGATGACAGAATCGGGTAGAATCGAGAATCGACAAGAATCGTTGAAGCGGCTCTGGAGCCGCTTCAACGATTCGTTTCATCATCGATTCATCAACATCGTGTTGCCATGTCCAATTTTGTAATTTCCATGCGAATTAAAATTGCGAAATATCCATTCAAAACATATCACAAAGAAATACACTGTCCCCTACACTATGACTCAAAGGGCCTACTGCTGTTATAACCCGCTAGCTGTACCATAGCGAAAGCAACAACCAAAAATGCACTTGCAAAAGTCTAAGCCCGCTGATGCGAAAGCTAAGAAGCAGCCCACCAAAACAGGCAAGAGAGGATCAAAGGGTCGGGAAGATCATAGTGCATGACCTATTGTTCTGTTACTATTAGTATCCGACGATGCCCAACTACAGATGGACTGAAGAATTTACTTTTCAGATGCTAACTGAGATCACTGACAAAGCAGGTGCTATGAGCGAGAATCGTGCATGATTCAGAGGCGAAGTTGCGAGTAGAATCGGGGGTGTTCAAAGTTGACGTCGATTCAGGTCAAAGAATCGAGCCGAAAATCGGACTCAGAATCGGTTGCGAGAATCGACATGTTTGATTCCCTCTAATATTGATTCATGCTGGCCGCAGAGGGTGACATGTCGCTCGCGGGGCTACACCTAATCGTGAACATGAGTCTTCGCTCGCCGTGCACGAGAGGCCTTTAATGGACTAGGCATGCCAACCCGATGAGGTGATTCATCTCGTACGTTGCGGCAACGAATTCCTCCGGATTTTGTGATAGTATTGGTGTAATAGATTCTCATGTTATTTTATAACAACTGGTTGATGACTCGGTGCCACGTGGCAATAGGCTGCGAAGGCTGATTACCGGGACTGTAGACGGAGGAGAACCAGTGCTCGTTCTATACTATGCGGGAGCATTAGACAACGTTGGGCCATGAAGATGTTGCGCAAGAAGATTCCGGAAAGCATCGTATCGATTCACATAGGCGTCTAGTTTGAAACCTATTGTAATGCCAAATTGAGTTGAAACACGCGTGTGCTGCACACACGCTTGTGTCAATACTAGATACTACACTTGCAAATAACAACGGATGTCGCATGCATACGAAGAACCTCCCACTCAAAACTCGAAATTTCGCAAATCTCATCTGCTTGATATAGGAAACTGTCAGTATTAATAAAGTGCGAGTGATTGGATAACTAACAAATTTATCTCGCTCCACCTGAATTGGTGGGGAAAGTGCGGGACAACTGCCGTTCAGTTCGTTGGTCGAACATGTCCGACATCTCCACAAGCGCCTGATGGATTTCGCGCATATCCTTCCCAGCCTGCCTCAAGCGCAACAACGCCTCTATTGTGGTGGCCGAAGTGTCTTCCATCTCTTTGAAGTCATCCCTCGCCTTTTGCACTGCTTTTAGTGCGTTCATCATGCTCTCATTTGCTTGGTTCAACGAAACATGCTGCAAGACACCGGTCAGGAATGAGGCCTAGGAACGATCTGCAAAGATAAGTTTACAGGTGGTGGTGCGCATGATGGTTTTGCAGTTTCTTCTTTGCGCAGTAGCATACACCCCACGAGAGTTGACCAAACAAGAAGTGTGCAGATGGACATGATGATATCGACGATGATGTTTCGCCCAATCGTTGGGTGGTACGTTGTAGCATCGATGGCACAGCTCAAAATGGACCTCAAAGGGGAGATAAGAGTCCATAGATAACCAAGGAAGTAGGCGAGCGTGTGATAAAGTATGCAGAGCGTCACGAGCATGATTGGTACTACACAGTAGTGCAAGGGTACAAGATTATCATCGGGTTGAAATTCCAACGTTTGTGCATGTTATAAATATGTCTTGAATGTTATATTTGCGGAAGGCGCACAACGGCGAAACGGTATTGGAACTTGGCAGGAGAAACAAAGGACAACATTAATTAAATTCCAGTGAGACCGGAACCTTAAATTGGAACTATATAGTAGCATTCGGATATCTCCGGATGGCTTGCCTCGCCTAAATCTATTCAGCAAAGTCAATCCTCACCGCGCCGCCCAACGTCAAGATGCCCAAAGGTCAGAATGCATATCGTTTATAAGTGTCCAAAGCTGATCGTTCATACTAGTTTACAAGCCCGGAAAAGTGCTTTCATCATACGTGTGATCGATGTCACTGCGGTTCTAACCATGTTGTCTAGGTCGCCATCGTCCTGCAGGGCCGCCAGGCAGGCAAGAAGGTTGTCGTTATTAAACAACTCGATGAGGGAACCAAGGAGCGACCATACCCCCACGCCATCGTTGCCGGAATCGAACGCTACCCGCGAAAAGTTACGCGGACTATGGGCGCCAAGAAATTGCAGCGGAGAAGCCGCGTTAAGCCTTTCATTAAGGTAAGTACACATGGACCGTGACATGGAGATGGGTACTGACATTCACCGTATGTCCTCAGGTGATTAACTACTCGCATCTATTCCCCACGCGTTACGCTTTGGAGTTGGAGAGCTTGAAGAACTCAGTGTCTGCTGACCACTTCAAGGAGCCATCACAACGGGAGGATGCACGGAAGAACATCAAAAAGTTGTTCGAGGAGCGTTACCAGACCGGAAAGAACAAGTGGTTCTTCCAGGCCCTTCGCGTATGTTTATTCGTGATGCTTGCTGCGTTTAGAGCTGACTGTCTGCGTTATAGTTCTGATCGCTTCTTTTTATATCTGTGGTGCTTGGGAGACGACTTAGCAAAACTACATGTACACCACATGTCCCTACATGACGCATGCTTTTTATGCACCATTGCATGATATTTCTACGTGGACGTGATACTTGCCTGTGTATCGGTGTGATTACTGTAACTCGCAGGCGCAAGTCATGCAAGTCGCTAGTTATTTAACCAGGTGGTCCGCCTGCCTAGCAGCTTTTGTATCATAGATTCATTTCGGGATTTGTGAACAGATCGTTGTCCGTTATCGAGTCAGATTGTAGCAATGTGACACCAGTCATCCCAGAGTCTTGAACCCCCTTATACGAAGTTACGAATCACCCTAGTTCAATTGACGATTGAACGTTAACGAACGTTCAGTCAATTTTCGGATCCTAGTAAGTTAGGACTTTGTGTACACCTGCCACTTGTATTGCACTTGTCTCAGCACCTTAATTCTCTTTATAAAAGAAGTGACTGTTTTCCTTCTAATACCTACGGGAGTTATTAATTCTCAGTCTTCGTCTTTGTCTCAAACCGTGTACCATTGTTTCGCTCTGTCAAGGTCAGGATCGTGGGTTTGATCGAGTTGCATCTTGTATCAGGAGCAAGGTGAGTCTGCATCGGCTCAGATCTCTCAATACTCAATCTCGAACTATTTCCTACTTATAGTTCATAAAAAGGCTGCAAAAATGTCACTTTTTGGTGGTACCACAACGCAACCCTCAACAAATATCTTCGGTACCACGAACGCCCAGCAACAGCCTGGGCAGACGACGAGTACCACGAACGCCCAGCAGCAGCCGGGGCAGACACTCGGTGCCCAAACCACAAGCATCTTCGGTAACACGAACGCCCAACAGCAGCCTGGACAGGCAACGGGTGGCAGCATCTTCGGTAATACCTCCACACAGCCATCTACGTCCGGTACAACTTTCTTCGGAACGCCTAGTACGGCGACGAGCACCACTGCAGGTGCGGGCGGCGGGAGCTTGTTTGGGAATACCACGACGCCACAGTCTGCAGGGACTGGTTCGTCTGGGACTACCAGCACTCAGCAACAACAGCAACCTGCAGCTGGTTCATCTGGGAATACCATCACTCAGCAACAACAGCAACCTGCAGCTGGTGGTTTGTTTGGTAATACCACGGCCAGTACAACCCAGCAGCCTGCTACGGGTGGTCTGTTTGGAAGTACGAACTCGAACACGCAGGCACAGACGCAGACGCAACCTACAGGAACAAGTCTGTTTGGGAACACGTTGACTCAACCTGCTGGGAACTTGTTTGGGACTGCAGGTACCCAGCAGCAGCAACAGCCACAGCAAGGCGGGAGTCTCTTCGGAAGTACCACGATCCAGCAGCAGCAACCACAGAGTAGTAGTCTCTTTGGAGGTACTACGACCCAACTGCCCGCTCCCGGTACTGGCGGGCTGTTTGGAACGTCGACCACTCAGCCAAGTACCGGTGGAAACTTGTTTGGTGGTACCAGTTCCCAAGCGCCAGCATTAGGAGGGAGTACTCAGCAGCAGCAGCAGCAGCAGCAACCTGCAACCAGTAGTCTGTTTGGTAACACGACGACTACTCAGCAGCCCGCCACGGGTAATGTCTTTGGGAGTACGACCACTCAGACACAACCTGCAGGAACAAATCTGTTTGGTAATGCGACAGCTCAACCTCAACCTGCTGGAAACTTGTTTGGGAATGCAGGTACCCAACAACAGCAGCCGCAACAACCGCAGCAGGCTGGGGGTCTCTTTGGAGGTACCACGGCCCAGCAGCAGCAACCACAGAGTGGTGGTCTCTTCGGAAGTACTACGACCCCACAGTCTACTACCGGTACTGGTGGGCTGTTTGGAACATCAACGACCCAGCCAAGCGCTGGCGGTAGTCTTTTTGGCGGTACCAGTACGCAAGCACCAACTTCAGGAGGGCTTTTTGGTAGCACGACAGCCCAAGCTCCAGCTACTGGAGGTGGCCTCTTTGGCAGTGCGACAACGAACTCAAACCCGTTGTTTGGGAATAAAAATCCAGCGAGTATCTTTGGTACTGCGCCGGCCCCCTCCTCGACCACTCCAACTCTATTTGGTCAATCCCAATCCGCGCAACCTATTGCTACCCCTTCGCTATTCGGCCAGTCCCAGCAGCAGAAACCAGCTGGCTCCCTGTTTGGCTCAGTGAATCAGCCTGCGCCGAGTACAGCCACTGGAGGGCTTTTTGGCAGTACGCTAGGTCTTCCACTATCTAATTCACTTCTCGCATCGCGAGGCACTGCACCTGCACAACAACAGGATCCTCAGTCACAATATGCAGTGCTTGAGCAGAAAATCCAAGCAATTGTACAGGCCTGGGATCCTTCTTCGCCAGCATGTCGCTTTCAGGTCCGTCGCATGCAGTTTATAGTTTACCGTGAACTTATCAATTGGGCAGCATTATTTCTATAATCTCGTTCCACCAGCCCAAGTAAACGCTTTCGGCAGGCCTGCAAATGCCACAAACGAGGCGCTTTGGCAACGGGCAGTGCACGATAACCCTGATCCTAGTTGGTAAGCTCAATAACTCGTCTGCCACTCACTGTGCTCATGTTATCTCTTCAGTATGGTACCTGTTCTGGCAGTTGGCTTTGACGATCTGCGTCAGCGCGTAGACGGACAAATGAGGCAAGCCACAGAACAGCAGAAAAATTTGATGGTTTGTGGCTATTTCTTACGTTGTAGAAAAATTCCTTACTCGGGCGTGTCTCAGGAGCTAAAAAAGCGACTGGAATCGTTATCCGCGAGACATAACGATAGTAACGCATCACGTTTACAGCGCGCAAAGTCAATCCAATCACAAACCCAGCACCGCCTGTTGTGCCTGATCCAGCACATGCATCTGATGCTACCTACTGTCCGGTCTACGGCGATACGTCCCGAAGAGGAGGCACTACGTCTAGCGCTCGAGGAGATTGAAGAAGAAATAAGAAGACCAGGTGGGATGAGTAAGATGCGAGGAAAGCTGAATGAGCTTTGGGCACTCGTAGGGGCTATCAACGCTGCCCGCGAGAGAGGCAGAAGAGTGGGGCTCGATGGAACCTCTGAATGGACAGTCGTCGATGAGGAGGGCCTCAAGCAGATCGCTCAGGTAGGGTTTCATTTGTGAACTCTGAGCTTCGACTGACATGCACATTGCAGATCTTGTCCAATCAGCAAGCTGGTTTACAGCATTTGACGAAGGTGTTGCAACGCGATCTTAGGGATCTGGAAGTGATATATGGAAGAGAGAGCTAATCGGAAGCTCCGCAATTCGCTCGAGCATGCTGCTTTGTTATTGTGATCATGAGCTCCACATTATTTTTGTAATTGAATAGATAGAATTGTAGGTAGACAACAATCGATCATGAGCGTGCGAGTCGGCCACCTGGGTCTGTTTTGTACATAAGGAGCCTTTGATTCCGATCCGTATTACTGTCAGTCTGTGAACAAATGTTCCTCCTCCTGTAGCGCTCAGGATCCTTCATTCTACTACCATAATCCCTCTGCGCTCAGTAATACATTCAAAAATGCGTTACCGCACCCTCGAGATTCGATGGCATGATTCCAAGCCCATATCCACTTGCGACTTTCAGCCGGTTCCGTTCAAAAAAGCGCGTCCAACGCAGGAGAAGAATTTTGCTGCACAGTCCTATAGGCTGGCCACAGGAGGCGAGGACAACCACGTCAGAGTGAGTGAGCCTTCAATGGTACGTCCAGTGCGCTGACCAATGCGGGCTCGAAAAGATATGGATGGTGCACCCGAACATCCTCCCGTCGTCTCTTGCAGAAGGTGCAGATGGCGCCGCGCCACGTCCTGCTCGGGTCGAATATCTTGCAACACTTAGCAGACACTCGGCTGCTGTGAACGTTGTTCGATTCTCCCCTAATGGTACGCGTTTTGCGCACGCGCCTCGTCAGCCTTAACCACTTTATTAACGCGACTTCAGGGGAGTTCATCGCCTCCGCTGGAGACGGTATGAATCTTAAATATCTGGCTGATACTATTTGACGCGAGTTTATTGATAGACGGCATGATCATCATCTGGGCACCTTCAAGCACGCCGCAGACCGCCACGTATGGCAGTGATCTAACTGCGGACGAAATGCAATATGAAAAGGAGTACTGGAAGCCGCGTACGACGTTTAGGTAAGATGACTTTCATGCCCAGTTTCAGATCGAGGTAGAATAAAACATGGGACAGGTGCACGACGATGCAGGTGTATGACCTGGCGTGGAGTCCAACTGGGGAATACATTTTAGCCGGCAGTACGGACAACTGTGCCAGGGTGTTCTCTCCCAGTGATGGTGGGTTTTTGCGTTATTAATGTGAGGAATACAGGCTCATTGGATTAGGCAAATGTGTTTGCGAGATCGCTGAGCACAATCACTATGTCCAAGGCGTAGCATGGGATCCGCTCAACGAATACATCGCCACACAGAGCAGTGACCGTTCGATGCACGTGTATCGGATCTCGACCAAGCAGGGCACGTTCGAAGCCCATGCTGTGGGCAAGAACACACGAATGTCTTACACCCACAATCACAGCCGCACCCCTAGCTCGCACAGCCGTTCCAGGTCCTACAGACATGAGTCTGCTGCTAGTGACGTAGAGTCTACTGTCAGCGACCAGCACAAAGATGATGTTCTTTTCTCTGGTAACTACGCTCCTCCGACGCCGACCGCGTCAGTAGTCAGCACCCCATCCACATCGATGTTCCCTCCTCCGCCGATTGAGAGACCTTCTTCGAGACGGTCTTCATTCAGTGGATCTAATGCCCCCGGCTCTCCTGGACAATATGCACGATATGGGAGATCTCCTTCTCCTATGCCACCCCTTCCTGCGATCCGCGCGCTTCCTTCGCCCGCATGGTCGACTATTAAACTCTATGGAGATGAAAGTTTCTCGAACTTCTTCCGCCGCTTAACGTTCAGTCCAGATGGGGGCCTCTTGCTAACCCCTGCAGGGCAATTTGAGGATCCCAGCATCATTACCAACAAGCCCAAGGCCGAGGAAACTCCCACTCGTGGACGTAGATCCAAACTTGCGATTACCACGAGCGAAACCAACCCTTCATCGGCATCGTCTGTGTTCATTTACTCAAGGGCGAACTTTGCCCGTCCTCCTATAGCTCAGTTACCAGGGCATAAGAAAGCCAGCGTGGCTGTCAAGTTCTCCCCTGTGCTTTATGAATTGAGACAAGATGTCGTTGGCGCAGAGGGGCATAACGAACCTAAGACAGGAACTCTGGAAAAGGGCAGGGACGGGTCGATTTCTGTTGATATTGCTGGGCCTTCCGCGACACCTGCAACTCACAAAGACGTATTTGCACATTCTCCAAAGGTGGAAAAGAATTTACTCCTACATGTCGAAGCGCCTATGCCTCATGTTGTGGCTCCCGAATTAGTTATGCCTCCATCATCGCTGAAGCCTTCTACGCCATCGCCATCAAAGCCCTCTACCCCGGCGATCGCTCCACCCAATACTGGCTCCGTGTTTGCGCTGCCTTATCGCATGCTTTACGCTGTTCTGACCATGGATGCCGTTGCCATCTATGATACCCAACAATCTGGACCTGTTTGCATGCTCACGAAGTTGCACTATGATGAATTTACGGATGCGTCATGGTATGTGATGGCTATTTCAGGCTGCTGGTATCTATATTGAGCTATTTAATAGGACTCCTGACGGACAGTGCCTTATCCTCTCATCGCGAGATGGATACTGTACGATCGTGATCTTTGATGAAATTTTACCTGCGCATCACACTCAACAATATGCATTACAACTTCAGTCCATCGCGCAACACAACTTCGTGCCCCTCACATACACGATGACGCCCTCGTCTTCCTCGGTTCCATTAGCTGCTATTACGACGCCTACCGTTCCTGCGAAGAGGACCGAGCCGCCTCCCACACCTGCTACTAGTATTGACGACAATGCCCCTGCAGGCAAGAGTGCACCAGAAGTCACACCTGCGAAGTTGGCACAGCCCCCAAGGAAAAAAACGCCGTCTAGTGTTGACGAAGGTTGGGGATATCGATTCATGAAGGATGGTTCGATATTGCGTCACGTTTTCAACGAGTCTATGATACATTATGATTTTTTTTAGTTATTTCTTGTCTTTCTTGTTCACTATGTCCTCCTCATTTGGGCTTTTATGGAATGTTCACCTCATGCTTCTACAATCAGACCATGTACTGAGGGTTCGATGTGTGATGATGAATGTAGTGATAGACGTAACAAACAACTTCCTGATAATACAACAACGACTCATTGCGCAGTTGCCTTTCTCCTGCCAACCTGGGCCTGGAAACCACTCTTGATCGCGTTAACGGACCGACGTGAGCCGCAGGATTCGCAGGACATGAAGAAAATACGGTTCTCCTTTGTAAGGAGCGTATCAGGTGATTTACATGTTTTGCATGTCACATACTCGACTTTGACAATATTAGCGCTAAGTATGAGAAGCGTAGATTTAAACTTACCGATATAACGACGCAAAACATTTTCGACTTGTTTAGGTTGGAAACGACCTTTGATGACCAAACGCCCTGAACCGTCCACTGAACCAGTGGTACCCATTTCAGCGAATAGGAATTGAATGACATGCTCTGGCTGTCTGTGCATCCTCTTGCAGATATCTGCAACGTTTGCAAAGATCGATTTGCGGACACCTTCACGGAGAATTTGTGGAGGTGCAATCGTGTATCGTTTACCGGTGGAAGTGAGTAATGATGGATTTGCGGCATGGAGGGAGGCGTAAAATCGTGTTAGGAGCTGATGATGTAGGTTAATATGGGTCAGGAAAATGTATCACCGCAAGTGCACATGCCTCTGGGTAAGTATAATCTCGGTCGCTCCCAAGCCATGGTTCTGTGCCAGAGTCAATGCCTGCGGGTACTTCATTGCGTGCAAATGGGTCGTCCCCAAGATCTGCTTCATCTAGTTCATTAAGATGCTCTCCATCGTCGGCCTCAGCCTCTTCAGCCTCATCTTTTGCCTTTGCCTCATTAAGCTCCTTCTCGAAGTCCTCCATTGCTTTTTTCTTTGTTGACTTCTTTTTCTTCTTGATGTCGGAGAAGTCGAGATCCTCCGTAGCGGCGGGTGCAGCAGCTGCAGTCGATGCTCCTGAACCATCTTCGCCCTGATAACATACACATGTGAAATCGCGAAACATGGGCTTAACATGATATACTCACAAGGTCCATAGGGATGTCCTTTTTCTTCTTCTTCTTCTTGAGACCATCTGGAAACATGGCCTTGAAATCATCATCTTCTTTTGCTTCATCAACAGCCTCAACGCTATCTGGTGCCCCATTAAGACTTCGCTTCATCTGCTCATGGGCAGTGGCAGGACCGAGATCGACGACATCTCCGTTGGTAGTTGTGTTCTCGATGGTGGTTGGTGCAGGTGTAGTAGGATCCGCTTCAGGACCTAACGGGTCCTCAGTGAAAGCTACAGCTTTCTTCTTGCGCTTCTTGAGCGAAGGATCGAATAATGGCTGTTCTGCTGCCATGGTGGTTGACGCGTACGATGGGCTTGCTCGTTGATGAGTACGTTAAGCAAGATTAGATATTAGTATGACTCCATCGATGCCGAGACCCGGCAACACAAATTCGAGCTCAGATCGGATGCCGCCGAAAGTCGGTGAAGTGTGTTGGCTGCTCGGAATTCGGTCGCGCACCAGGTTCGACCACTTTTCAATGTTAGCAAGGCGTTCACTTGCCCGTATCGCGACCCAGCCCTCCCCGTTGGGAGCTGCTCCCAAAAATGCCCGCAACATGGCTACGTTGCGTGAAATCGAGCTACGGTTGAAGTCGGTCAAGAATATTGAGAAAATTACCAAGGTGCGCCGATGTCTTGTTTTCGTATTATTTCTGAGTGTTGACCGTGGATACTTCTTGTGATGTGCAGTCTATGAAGATGATTGCTTCCACTAAGCTCGCAAAGGCGCAGCGTGCCATGCAGAGCGGCAAGCAGTACGGTCTTGCTAACTCCGGTGCGTCCCGTAGACTGTAGATCCGCTTCCGTATTCTTAAAACAGCCCAGAAATATTCCAGCATGCTCCTTCAGAAACCCCTGCAAAGCGCAAGCTTTTCATTGTCGTCTCCTCTGACAAAGGTCTCTGTGGTGGTATCCATTCTTCCGTGACCAAGGCCACCCGTCGTGCCATTGCCAACACTGAGAAGCCCGTCGAATCCGACTCTCCTATCATGGTCATCGGTGACAAGTCCAAAATGCAACTGTCGCGTGTGCTTGCCAAGAACTTGGCCATGTCCTTCAACCAAATTGGCCGTGACATCCCCACATTCGCTGACGCTGCTGGTGTTGCAGACTTGATTGTGAAGAGCGACGTCAAGTACGACGGCATTTCCATCGTTTACAACAAATTTATCTCTGCTGTCTCTTACGAGCCTGATATCGTTGAAGTTGTGGGCGAGAATGCATTGAAGGAGTCTGGTACGATAAGATGTAGCCAAGTCTTGGTTTTGCGACTCATATGCTTCTAGCTGGATTCCGGGCATACGAAATGGAGGATGACGTTACAAAGGACCTGGCCGAGTTCTCGCTTGCAAACGCCATCTATGCTGCTCTTGTCGAGGCTCATGCATGCGAGCAGAGTGCCCGGTACGTTCATAAGGCAAACTTTTACATCTTATCACTCAACATTTTTGGGTACAGTCGCAATGCCATGGACAACGCATCAAAGAATGCAAAAGACATGATTGACCGACTGACGATGCAATATAACCGTGGTCGTCAAGCCGCCATTACCAACGAGTTGGTCGACATTATTACCGGTACGCTGAATTTCATCCTCAATACCACGCATTTACTTACGATGACTGTGCAGGTGCCAGTGCACTGTAAGCAGGTGCTGTGGTTGTTTTATACATACCAAGTCATTACCCCTGTCTACATCGATAGTGAGACAAACTTGGATTTTTCTGCTCTGAAGTTGCGTGTACATGATGCACGACAAATACAGGAGGGCAAAAATATTGTGATGAATGTGTTTGTTCTTAGACATGGATTCCCGGGTCTTGAGACATGAATTTGAGCCACTTATCTCGGCTCGGTGCCTACTCTGTTGTCCCCATTATTAGTTGGGTCATGAGGCAGATAATGTCCATCCTCGGGTAATTTGTGAGTACATACGCGGGTATTTTCCAACAAGTTTGAGATGAGCTGTATTGTCGGGTGTTGCATGAGCTAACGTCAAGACATGAAAACATGGTCGCACTATATTCACAATGGAATGGATACAGTCAAGAAAATACAACAGTGTCAGCGATGACCCTGTATCATAAAACACATAATATAATAGGTCGTAAAGATCATCAATGTTTTGACTTTTTATCTATCCTGTCTGGATACAACTATTCGTTCGGCATTAGCACCAAACTCCTGCAATGCGACCGATTTGGCTCACCTTTCCGGGGTTGAATAAACCCAGTGGGTCCAAGGTCTTCTTCACGGATCGCATTAACTCCACCGTTCCCTCGCCGAGTTCTTCGTACAGATATTCTCGCTTCCCAATCCCAACACCGTGTTCACCAGTGCCTGTAGACGTAAGACCATCACTCTCGTGCATATAACCGTGAAGACGTACAAGTGCCTTCAAGCTTTATCGCACGCTCCACCATCCTATGCACGGCTTCGCGAACACTTTCGAGCTCCTTGTCATTACGGAAAAGAAGCAGGGTGTGGAAATTGCCTGGGTATGTTGTCAGTGAAGGAGACGATACAAATGCGAAAAGTGTGGGTACTAACCGTCACCGACATGTCCTATAACTATTGTTACAAGGCCTAATCGTTGCAAGTCTTTCTTGGTTTCATACACAAGCTGTGGTAGTTTCGAAATTGGCACGCTGCAGTCGGAAAGCATAAGACACGCCCGGACCTGTAGCAGCTTGGACTTACCAAACATCAGTGCTCCACCCCCGACTCCCTTCCAGGAGGGCCAAACCGGAAAAAAGAGCATTTTTCCTGTCTGCCCACAGGTCACGCGCTTCCTGCTCAGAACGTGCTAATTCAAAACCAGTGCCGCCGTGCTTCTGCACAATTTCCTTTACGATCTTAGCGGTCTCCGCGATCGAAGCAGACGTTGGACCTTGGAATTTGAAGAACAGAGAGTCCTGTTCAGGGTATTTGCGCTGAGATGCACCAAACAAATTTATAGAACGCATGAATTCGGAGTCGCAAAGTTCAACGCATTCTGGATCCTGGGGGTGAGCGTGTTGCTTGATGGGGAAGAGATAACCTACGGATACCAACGCCGCGGTTCATCACGTCGATGACGGCCTCCGTTGCGTGTTTCACATCAGGGAAGTGTACGACGGCGACTGTTGTTGGCAGGACAGGAGCTAAGCGGATAGTGACTAAAAGAAGTGTCAACAGCGATCGTCAAGAGCAAAATACGTGATATCACCTTCCGTGATGATACCAAGAGTGCCCTCAGCACCGATGAACAACTTCGTGGTATCAAACCCAGCTGCAGATTTCCGAGCACGTTGGCGAGTCTTGATGACTTCTCCAGAAGGAAGAACAACCGTCTATGGGGATACCCAATCAACCAATTCAAATATTGTCAAGGGAATCAATGCATACCGCATTCAAGAACCATTCGCCTTTCGCAGTACCATACCGGACGGCATTCGCTGCGAAGGTCAACACGTCAATAATCGTACCACCGATCTATGACTACTGATACGTACTGCCTGAGCAACCAGTGCTCATCATGCCACCGATAGTTGCGCCCGGGCCGGGATCCAACTAAGTAAAAATGGTCAGGTAACGATACAGGGCCAATGTCCGAACGTACGGGAAAGAATAATGGTATGCCTTCCAAGGATGTGAGTAACGTGACGAAATTTGCATTGCGGTCTTACCCCTCTTCTGCAAAGTCTCATTAATTTCCATCCATCCGACACCGGGCTGACAAACAAGGTCGGAGTCCGCCTCTATTTTGGAAGAATATAACATGATTCAGTAATATTCGAAGAAAGGTGCATGACACACTGACCATGAATTTCGATAATTTTATTCATGCTGGACATATCAACACAAATGCCACCGACAGGGCTCTAGAGGGCCACCATCGTCAGTATGAATGGCTTTGGAAGGCAATAGACTTACACCACGATAGCTTCCCTCTAAGCAGGTACCACCAGAAAAAGGGGTGAGGGGCATACGGTACTTGACGGCAGTCTTGACAATTTTGACTACATCTTCTGTGCTCTTTGGGTATACGATGACAGTATGCAGTGCACCTGGAAGACTAACATGAGTGGGGGAATGCGAAACTTGATTGAATGGAAGTCCTCACTTGGGTGGTAATCATTCTCCGAATATCCGTGAATACGAAGGTCCTCCGGATGAGTTGAGACGGCATCGTCTGAATCAAACAAGGCCCGAAGTTCCTTGATGGCCTGTTCAAAGTCCTTCGGAGTGCCATACTTTGGTTCCGTCTCCTCCAGAGCCTCTGATGTCAGAGAAGGCTTCCCAAACGCGCTGAGGGAATATCCGATAAGCCCGCTAGCGATAGAGCCAATTATAATTGGGGACCAGGAACGTGAACTCTTAAAGGGCGCGCTCGAGCTCTGTCGACGGGAAAAGGTCAGTGCATGTTGTTTGATGGATTTGGGACGAGCCAAGTTTGTCCACAGACTGGTGGACGGCCGCAGCCGCTGGAAGCAGCTGGCTGGGAACATTTGAGGGCAAGTATATACAGTGGTGGCCTATGGGCTACAGAGATCGCTAGATCGTTAACAGTCGTGAAGAACAACGTTGGAAAGGTGGAAAAATTAGAACTGCTCTGGCTAGCACATAAGACGGGCATTAGACGACTATTATAAGATAGTTCGGTGGATTGCATCTGGGATCGCCTGGGAAGAGCAGGCGCTTGATTAGCACGCTGATATCAATATTAATCACGCCCCGGAAGACATAAATTTCCCCAGTTACATAAATAGACTTACATAGTAGTACGCTCAATACCCTACAACGTAGCCAGCCACAAAAACGGTGCAGAAAACACTACTCCGTGTGAGCGTACTAGTAGATGGCCAAATAACATATTGAGATATTTCTCATAGCCATTCTAAAATCTTCATCATGGCTTGAACAGCAAAATTTGTTCAGAAGCAAGCAACGAACTGCTTACGTGTGATGCACTGCACCGATTGAGAAAGCAGTTCACTAGCTCCCGTGACTATACTACTACCTGCTAAGCTCATTCAATCACACACACTGGCATATGTGAAGTAAGGCTACCATGCCGGTGAGTAATAAATCCTGGATGAAACCACTCATACTCACTTCATCAAACTTTGTGTCCTCCATTGGCAAGCGCAGCAATCTGCCTTTGACTTGCAAAGATTGCCAGGATGGCATTCACTATCAGTACCGACAACCATAGACACTGTCGAAGCAACAACTTGACGGCGAAAACGACTCAGAAGGTGAGACCCATTATTTGTGAAACGTGTGATCTCGAAAATAAATCTGGAAGGGGTGAGAAAACGGGTCGTTTTTATGTCCTAAACACTGTTCTGTGCAGAAATTACAACATATGACATTTGCAGATTACCAACGGACCTGGCCTCAGATCTCACAGTTGACTTAGTCTGTTCCTGATATTCTATCGTATTATTTACTTTCTGAATCCCACTCCTTTCCTCTGCTCCAAGGTCTTCATTGCTCAAACTCAAGCGGCAGTAAAATTTGTTAAGAAGTAAGCGCTCCGCATTGCACAACGAACTACTTACGTACGGTCACAATGGTGTCATCAACCACACTGCACCAACGAGGAAGCAGAAACACGGCTCACTGTAGCTTATCCGATCTCAGGGCTCTGACTCACATAGCCATCCGAAGTCAGACTACCACGCCGGTGAGTCAATAAATCCTGGATGAATTCACTCATACTCACATATACATCGATTTGTTCTAACGCGCATACAGAGAAAAGACAGCAATCTGCATCTGAGTTGCAATAGTTTCCATCTGTTAGGCATCCACCGTCCTGAGCACTGACAGCCATAGAGACTGTCAAAGCGGCAACAACGGCGAGGACGACTCGGAAAGTGAGACGCATTATTTATGAGATGCAATGTGGGATCTCGGAAATAAATCTGAAAGGGGACAGTAGGAAGACAGCTTGCTTTTATGTATTCTGTGCAGACGATAACTACCTCAAAACCACCTTCCAACAGATGTCATTTGCAATGCCAGCAGATTGCCAGCAGACCTCAAATTTGGCTTGCACTCTCCCCGGTATTTTATGACAAGGCAGAAGAACCATAGGACACGACGGTAAGATGCAATTTCATCGCCGAAAGTCGTCAACCATTTTATACGCATTATAGAGTACTGTAGCTCATCCGATCTCAAGGGTGTGACTTGCATAGGGTGTGACACGGGTGGGCGTTACCCGGGTTGGGACGAATGGTACTACCAGATGGTGGGTCCCCTGGATGGTTCCATCCGCACGGGTACGGGTCGGAGGGCGGGTATCCGCAGGCATCCGCGGGTAGTTAGTACCCCAAATAGTCGGCCGAGCCAAACTCACTACTCGTTGACCGAACTCCCACCCGACATCAAAATCAAAGCTTGCGGAGGTATAAACAAGTACACATCTCACCCAGCACTGTACTGTACTATGATGCTCACCTTATAAACTATGTTTCAGATTAATATTTGTCGTTGTCGGAGCCTATCAAAAGTATATATTACTTCTGAGGTCTCGATGTTCAAAACTCGATGTGCAGTCCGATTTGGATGTACAAAATCTATCTTCGCACCTATCTTTCCATACCTCGTCCTTGATCAGATTCGTCTCAAGGGTGAAGAAGTGTTTTATTTCACCATTGGGTACATCTTCGGCACCCAGCTCACCAGCTACACATCCACTCCATCGTAAACGAACAGCGTCTCTGATTCCTATTCTACAGTCTCCCAAAAAGAAGCGACGAACCAAAGTGGAAAAATCTCTCGATATTTGGGACGAGAGCGACAATGACATCGTTGGTATTCCAATGTATAGTCTTAATGGTTTAGATCATTGTCATTTTAGCAGCATCGAAAGTGCGTCGCTCGGTCGTGGATATTGTGTACTAGGCTACGGTACTACCTATGTCCCCCGCGGCTGCAAGTCACGTCTACAATTTCCCATGATGTACAATTTGTCACCTGCGGGTGACCCCCCACTCGTGATACTGACCTGTAGGTGCTATCGATGGACCAGTAATGCAAATTGATTTACACAGGTGTTTCATGGCTCAGCAGCAACACATGGAACCTTGAGAATCAGTACAAATTGTAACTAGAAGCTTCTAGACCTACTCACAAAAATCCTGATTTGTTTTACAATGTTACACCACCAAGATATGTGCAAACGCAACAGTATGTCTCTTTCCCTCAAATTTTCAGCGTGTGACACGATGACACGCTTTGTTTATTTTCTGCAGGATGCCAAACTCTGCCAAGGCTCTTCAGATTACACACGCAAACTCTTCTACAGACTACTGACACGGTTCATTTTTTTCGGTATTTAATTGTTTGGGAGTTGAGGCCACGCATCAAATTTTGCCGATTTGCATTACTGGGTCATCGATAGTATGGGTGCGGGTAGGCCTTCCAAGTTCCATCTACCCACGAATTGGGTACGGGTGCCACCCGGGCCCACCCATGTCACACAATAGGAATAGGCTCGCAAATCCATGCGTAGTCAGACTGCCACGCTGGTGAGTTAATAAATCCTGGATGAAACTACTGATACTCACACCGACAATTTGTTCTTTCGCGCATTTATGGTTAGGGCAGCAATCCGCACTTGTGTTGCAGAAGTCACCAGCTGCGTTGCATTCACTGTTAGCACTGACAGTCATAGACACTGTCAAAGCGGCAACAACGGCGAGGACGACTCGGAAGGTGAGGCGCATTATTTGTGAGATGTGATATGGGATTTCGGAGATAAATCTGAAGTGGGATAGTAGGAAGACAACTTGCTTTTATGTATTCTGTGCGGACCCTAATCACCTAAAATCCACCTTCCAACTAGTGCAGGGGGCAGATTTGTTTCTGCCGGTTACTATGACTGGCAAAACTGGCAAAACTCTGAGCCCCCAGCTAGGCTATGTGTATTATGTGTACCACGACATTCCTGACGATGATATCAATGTTGCCTCGTCCCATCCGTCACCCTCGCCTTTTCGACTCTTCGAGGGCTGAAAATTCAGCAGTAATGTTGTCAGCAAGAAGGTCACCTGCATCTCGAGGCTCAGTCGAGAACGGAGGTGCCCACGTGAAGAGTGCTTCAAGATCCTGTACAGTCTCGACAGCAATGCCAACCTCTTCACGAGTGTGCATGTGAGCATGGAGCATGTCGGCCGTCGGCGGGTGGACTTCCCCGCCTCCGTGGTTTTTACGGCGCTGTGGTGACTCATGTTGTCGAAGCCCGAGGTTTGCACGAATTTTTCCGAGTGTTTCAAATGTGTCAACTGAGAGAATGCCCTACAATTGAGAAGATTAATATTGTTACAGCAAAGAACTTGAGTGGATGGGTTTCAGATTTTCACGACCCTGGATTTGAGCACCTGATGATCGATGAGTTATCAGTGTCGCCGCAATATTCACGTTACTAGTTACAGGGAAATAGTTAAGTCTAATATATACTGCAGTGCTGTTGCAGTACTGCACCACTTGCTACAGCACTGAGCAGTGACTTCCCACGGCTACAATATCGAGGACTCATCAATTCACTGCCAGGATGGTTCAATGGTTGTTTCGCTTACTGTGACTGCCGGTGTTGTTGGCACGCATTTATAGCCATTGCAGCAACGTGCCTTTGACTTACAAAGGCTGCCAGGATGGTATTCACTGTCAAAGCAGCAACAGCGGCGAGGACGACTCGGAAGGTGAGACACATTATTTGTGAGATGTGATATATGACAGTATGAGACTCGGAAATAAATCTCAAGAAGATAGCTTGCTTTTCTGTATTCTGTGCAGACCCTATCCACCTGAAAACCACCTTCCAACAGATGAGTCATTTGCGATGCCAGCAGATTGCTAGCAGACCTCAAATTTGAATCGCACTATCCTCAGTATTTTATTGCAAGACTCGTCATCTATATTCTGGATTCCACTCCTTTCCTCTGCTCTAAGGTCTTCGTTACTCAAAACAGCAGTAAAATTTGTTAAGAAGTAAGCATTCCGCATTGCGCAACGAACTACTTACGTGTCACAATGGTGTCATCAATCATACTGCACCGATGAGGAAGCAGAAACACGACTTACTGTAACTCATTCGTTCGGGTCCTGACATATCCATGCGGTGTGAGACTACCACGCTGGTGAGTCAAGAAATCCTAGATGAAACTACTCATACTCACATATTGGTCAATTATTTCTAGCAAGCATTTATAGCCAGAGCAGCAATTATCCACATTTGAGTCGCAAAAGTCTTCAGCTCCTTGGCATTCATTGTCAGCACTAACAGCCATAGACCCTGTCAAAGCGGCAACAACGGCGAGGACGACTCGGAAGGTGAGACGCATTATTTGTGAGATGTGATATGGGATCTCGGAAATAAATTTGAAGAGGGGCAAGTAGGGAGACAGCTTGCTTTTATGTATTCTGTGCAGATCCTACACGGTGAACCACCTGATTTTCACCTTCCAACAGATGTGACATTTGCAATGCCAGCAAATTGCTAGCAGACCTCAAATTTGAATCGCACTGTCCTCAGTATTCTATTGCAAAGCAGAAGAACCCTAGGGCACCATGGTAACGTGCAATTCCATCACTGAAAGTCAGCAACTCTGATCAACGCTTTAGCGGCGGCGGCGGCCTAGTGTGGGGGGCAAAACTACTTGGCTTTAGTTTTGCCGGTTATAACCGTCAAAACCGGCAAAATTTGGCAATGTCTGACAATGCCAACGGATCCGCTCCTACCCTTTCATCTAACCCCTCTTCAGGGGAACACCCAGAGTTTGACCAAAACTCCGTTAACCAATGCCTTAAGTTCGTCGAAGACTTTGGGAAAGGGCTTATATAGAAAGGAGACGCGTTGTTGGAAATCCAAACCATCCTCCAAGCCGCTATTGGGGAATCGGATACGCTCACGCAACTTGACTTTAAACCGGGCTTCAAACACTTCCTCGAGCTCCTCGACCTCGCTGCCTCTGAAGACCTTTCTTCAGCGGAACGATCCAGAGTTAATGTTGAGAACGAGCCTACCAGAGGAAGCTCGAAATCCCCAAGTCAATCAGCTAGTACCCTCCGCTCTTGTTAAAGAGAAAGATCTCCGAACAAGACTACGAAAACGAGTCCAGACCGAAGAGGAAGAAGATAATGAGTCCGGTGATGAACATGAGTACGTTTTGCGAGGAAAGAGACAGAAGCTTACCTCCGAACGCGTTCAATTCTACCCCTGGCTCCAACCAGAGGAGTATCGTCATATCTCCAGTAAACAGGCCGAACAGCTCACCCTCGACTGTTATGAAGAGTGGTCAGAGGATTCTAAGTACTATCGAGGACAAGTCACCGGTACCCCAGGATGTCCCAGTTTTCCCTTGTCCCAATGGACCCTCCTACTCGAAGGACGAGCTCCCGACCTTGAAAAGGTCTTGTCCGGACATTATTCCACCTCCATTGATCCTAAACAAACCCAAACTCTTGGGAAAGGGTTTCGAAATCACTATGTCTCAATCGACTACCTCCCACAAAGTTAAAACATATGGGGACTGGAGTATTGCTACCGAATTATGGATTGAGGTGCTCACCTTCATCATGCCCTGGAAAGAATCTGAACTACGAGGATACAAACATTATCTCTCCGGGTTCTTTGTTGACGTCCATTACATCCTCCACTCCAGAATTATCGACTTTGATAAAGCCTGCAGACTCAAAGTTGAGGGGCAGAAGTATCTCAGATTCGATGCCGTCTCTAAGTTCCATTCGACTCGAGGTCACTCACCTCTCATCCCTTGGAATGGTCGCATACACCGAACTACAACAACTCTCTGGTTCGTCCGGAGAAAGGACTTCGGGAAAGGGTTCAGGAATCGGAAAGAGATCATCTCGTCCAGAGTCTTTCAGACGAGGAGAACCCTGTCATAACTGGAATCGAGGAGCATGTGACAAGTCTACCTTGGACTGCATGCGGTTCCATGTTTGCAGCAAGTGTAGAGGAGGACATAAGCGTGGGGACTGCCCCGTGGCAAAGACAACTAAATGAGACTATCGCTCGAGGACAGCGCTTTAGAAGACGAATGATTTGGGGGGACGAAGCTAAGTCTCTTAGTGGAACTGCCCAATGGACTGAAACTGCTGAACCCCTTCCGTGTCCACCTCTTGCTGAATTCAAAAATGCCGCCGCTATCTCTACAATCACCAAATATCCTCATCTCTTCCGTGTTTCGACTCCTATAAATGTTGATCGTTTCGAGACCCTTCTCTTACATGCCAATCATCCTAATCCTCCGTTCGTCCGTTCAGTTTGCCAAGGGTTATGGGAAGGTTTCTGGCCTTGGGCTGACACTCAGGTTGGGATCTATCCTACAACCTGGGAAATTCCATCCCCCTCTCCTTCATCCGAACTTGAACGCAACTTCATCCGCGACCAGATTTTAAAAGAGGAAAAGGTTGGAAGGTATTCTTCTAACTTTGGTCCTAACCTTCTGCCGGGTATGTACAGCATGCCGATCCACACGGGTCCCGAAGGAAGGAGGTAAATTTCGTCTGGTCACCAACCATAGTGCCAGCGATTTTTCTCTTAATTCTATGATTGCGAAGGAAGACATTGCCGGGGTTACACTGGACAATGTCCAGGACCTTGGAGATGCCATTCGTGATTACCGTCAACGTGATCCTACTGGCGACTTACACATCTGGAAAGCAGATGTCTCTGAGGCTTATCGCCATATGCCCACCCTTGGCAGCACTTTCAAGATGTTCCCACGTACTGTCAGACCCTATTCTTATGTTGAATACAAGTAGTCTGTAAGACATCATCTCTGACGAGGTCCTCCCCTTAATTTCCTGGTCATCTTGCACCTCTCCCTCGCGAGCATCGCTACTTGATATTTGGGGATGTTTGGGGAGGTTGGGTTTGACGTCTCCTCGATGTTTGCTCTCGAGCCTCTTCAAATAACCTCTCCAGATGGTCTCGACCCTCTACAAACAACCTCTCCAGATGGTATCACCATCTGATGATCACCATCTCCATATGTTGTTTTCGATGTCAGCGAGGTGACGGTGGATGTTTTTATACTCCTCTAGAGGCTCCCATGATACTTCTGGCGAATTGATTTTATTTTTCCAGTTCATCCTCCTTGTTCGAGCGTGATTCAGACATTCAGACACATGCATTGATCAATATATAGTAGATACAAACGGACTCGTAACGACATCAACAGGCAGAAAGGTCAGACGAAAAGGCTCGCGGTGTAGTTAGATGATGATACTCAATATATGCAAGGGGGAGGGACGCAGTCAATTGCGGCTGAGATAAATCGAGTTCTGTGAGTCTAAGGAGCTCGTCCTCCATCCTCCAGGTCCTCAGGATACTCGTTGGGATACTCGTGCGCCCATATCCATGCTGATATCTCCCTCCCGGACCGAAATATGCACTGCTTGGAGGGTGCCAATAACTGTCGACATATCCATCATATCCATCTCGAGAGTCGTGGTATGGGGCATCATGATACCCGCCGTTGTGATACTGAGGTTGAGGGCCATGAGAGGGTTGACGAGGCGGGCCATGAGTGGGCTGATGCTGATGAGGACGAGGCTGAGGGCCATGAGGAAGTTGTGGAGCGCGGTGCATAGCACGAGGATCATGGTAATAGTCGGACTGGGGGTACCGAGTGAAGCCTGGACCATAACGCGGCGGTAATGGACCTCTTGGACGTGGGTCATACATTGGTCTGACCTCTTGATCATGCGGGATTTCCATAGCAGGTTCACTGCGCCCGTGATTAGATGCCAACGTTGGCGTGAGGTCAGGCTGCAGAGATGGAGGACGGTCTGAATGAATGGGGTCTGTATGCATGGTGTTGTCCTGGCTTGCTGCGCGAGTTGTAGGATCTGTGTGGACGGGGTCTGTGCGCAAAGTGTTGCTTGCCACCACACGAGTAGCTGGCTCGGTCTGAATGTAATTCTCTGGGAGGGAAGGTATTTGCTGACGAATTTGCGAGGGGGACAAGGGTGGCAATGAGCGCGCGGGCACACTATCGGCATGACCAGCAGTAGCAGCAGGCTCGGTCCTCGCGGGAGCCTCTGCAGAGCCTCTGGCAGTGCCATCAGCGTCATTCCGTTCACTATCGACATGACCTGCCGCAGCAACAGGCTCAGTGCTCGCGGGTGCCTCTTCAGAGCCTCTGGTAGTGCCCTCAGCGTCATTCGGTTCCGCGCTGGCCTTTGGGACCTCTAATCACATCGTCAATTCATAGGTATGACATTGATTAATGCACAACAATTACCTTGAACTTTGGGGCCATCGCGCAGGCGTTTAGCAGGTTGTTCTATCGCTGTGTAGCATGGGTAAGTACCATTGTAGCTCACAACAAACACAAAAACTCACCTCGCGCGATTACATTTGGAGCCTCCTCATCGTCTGAGGACTCGACAGTGGAAGGTCGTTTACTCTTCTCAGCGCGTGCTTTGCCTTTCCCCTTCATGCTCTTCGGATTTCCTGCCTTCGGCAAAGGAGGCTCAGCAGGCGAAGCCCTTTTCTTCGATGCTCGCAAAGTAGTCTCCGACTTTGCCTTTCGTTTCTTAGATGCGGGAGAGTCGTCTTCATAGTCCGAGTCGCTCTTGGCTTTGTCGTCATCTTCGGGCTTCTCAGAGCCAGAGCGAGCATCGCTGACCTCACTAGACACAAGCGAAATGACTTCCTTCTTGACGATCTTCTTGACGATCTTCTTCTCGTCCTTCTCGTCCTTCTTCTGGCTCTTTGGGGGCCTCACCACCTTGAATTCACGGGGGAGGTTTAAGAACGGGTCGAACAGAACCGTCATCATCAGAGTCGTTGTCGTCAGAGAGAGTTATGGCAGATTTGTGTGATTTCATTGGCGCCTTTTTCATTCTGGTAGCAGCCGCACTTGGCTTTGCACGGGGAAGTCCCAGGCGGTCCGATTGGCCGTTTGCAAAAAGACGTCGCGCTCCTCTATGAGCGGAATCTTCTGCGGGAGGTGCTCCTTCTAGTACTGGCATCTCGGAGGTGAGGAGTAGAGCTATAAAGAAGGATCCGCTATAAGCATGTACATAATAACTTAGATTAAAACATACCTTGCGTAGCCTCGGAAACCTTTTTGACCTGCATCGAGCCTGCCTTCAAGGCCGCGATCAAAATCCCAGTCTCCTTCAGAGTCAAATTCGCGATTCCTTTGTTGGAGGTCGTATGAAAATCGCCAGGGAGCAACACATCCTCTGGATATCCTCTGATGATCATCCCGAGACG
The DNA here is from genome assembly GCF_016647625.1 of Suillus subalutaceus. NCBI lineage: Eukaryota > Fungi > Basidiomycota > Agaricomycetes > Boletales > Suillaceae > Suillus > Suillus subalutaceus. The sequence goes on from NW_024540255.1 coordinate 436,776, forward strand.
GATGAGCTCCGCAGGAAGAGTCTTCCATGGAAAGTTCCTCTTGGACGATAGTTTGCCGCCGAGTTTCTCTATTGTTTACTGTCAGCGGACAAAAAAACAACCAAATGTACTCAGACATACCGATTTGTCGACCTAACTCTTGCTTGATCCACGGGATTCCGTTCTTTGAAATATCCAGGCACTCTTTCGTCGTCTCTTCGATTATCGGCGCTTCGGACTGGTTGCGTTGGACGATCTCAGCTTCGTCCTTGAAGGCCTCGTCAACAACACCCAGAGATGTTAGATTACTTGTATCAACGCTTAGTATAGATTCCGAATGAAATACATCCATGCTTACTATACTTGGGCTTTGAGATGGCCAATGATGGTATCATCATCGGCTTTGCAACGCGTCAGCCAAAACTACAAGAGGCTCGTCAGATCATCCCCTGGGCCTCATAGTGCAAAAAATACACCTACCCCTGCAGCTCCAGGCGTCGTATGGGCCAGACCCAGAGAACCATCCTGATTGACAACCTTTCCACATGTTACCAGTGCACCCTCAAACCCGAAACGAGCAGCAGCGATATTCATCTGTGCGATGTCAGAAACGCAACATTTTGAAATCAAAGAAGTGGGCGTACCATAGCCGAGACCTTCTTGCCAAACTTATGAAACTCCTGAGCCCGCATGGCAACTGTCTGAGGCGCGCCCATGAGGACCGTGGCCTCCTCATGATACTCGAGGATCGTTTGCCAGGAGTCCGGATATTCGTGTTTGAAAAGCTCGTAACAATTGCGACGCACGGTTGCACCTTAAAATTCATTAAATTAGAAAGAAGGCATCAAACAAAATTGATAAACATTCACTTGGCGTCCCGGGACCCTCGGGAGCCTTGTCGCCGAGTCTTTTCAGCTCCTGCTGGGGATTTGCCTTGAAGTAGCTGCTGTAAGCATTCCAGTGGTTGACGTTGTTGAAGGAACGCCCGTTGCTCTTGTGCCATAAAGCGATGACTTGATGTGTGGGAATAGAGGTGTTGTGGCTGACCTCGCGAATAACAGTTTCGAGCCTCATGAAGCCCTCTTGGAGTAAGGCATTTGCCGCCCCCTGCCTTCGACCTTTCACTGTAGGGACATCGCCTTGATCGTCCACGTCCATGGCCATGTTGGACCCAAAATCTAAGTCCGTGGGAATGAAATCAGGATGAGGCATATCCCAGTCCCCAACAGTGGGCGTCGGAGGGATGATCCGTGTGTGAGGGACTGCAGGCAGCATTGTCGACGGTCCAGCTATGGGATCCCCGTCAACATTCCCATCCAAAACACTGAAGTCGATACCACGGAAGTTGTACTCCTCCTGCACAAAGGCAGGTGTAGCGAATAAGTTCGGCCGTGGAGGCTCGTGTGGAGGCTCGTGCGAGCGGGAAGGGATGATCTGAGGAGTGTCGTAGAATAAATCATTAACAGGCTGAGCCTGACCAGGGGGTGTAGGCTGTCGGGGAACAGCGGGTTGAAATGGGACTGAACGTTGTCGGGGAACAGGCTGAAATGGGACTGAGCGTTGGCGGGGGCCAGCGAGTAAGAACTCTGAGGTTGGCTCGACAAGAGGCTGAGGTGGCACTGAACGTTGGCGGGGGAGAGCGAGCAAGGACTCCGAGTCCTCTGAGGTTGGCTCGACAAGCCTTGCCCGACGCACCGATGCCTCCTTGACCAAGCCTCCATCGCGGTTGGTAGCCTTGATGTGGGTCCGGAGTTTTGTTGGAGTTTCGATGACGGGAGTCAGCTGACGCCTTCCCCTGCCAACTTGCTCCTCAGGAAATCCTCGTTCTCTGTCAGCCATGTGAGGCTCAGCGGGAACGTATTCAGGAGGAGGAGATTTTTGTAAATCTGCTGAATTTTTTTGAGTCATAGCTAGGGATGTGTTAGCGATTGTATAATTCTAATCATTGAGACTTTACCTTACGAAGACGATTCAAATGCAAGATTTGAACGAGGTTGCAGACATTTTTTTTCCTGGCAAAAGGTTGGATAGTAAGCCAAGAGCGTGAGGAGAAAAAAAAACTTGAATCAACATACCGAGATGATCTTAGAAGATGAGCGGAGGCAGGAGATAGATTGATGGCAACCTCCCTCCATCTTCATAAGGCTTAATGAAGGGATCCGCTGTTTGAACACAGAAGTCAAGAACGCCGTGATCAGTTCACTTATTAATATGGTCCAGAGATCGCCATTAGGCAGAAACATCGCCAAAGGATCTGAAGATGTTCATGATTGAGTTCTGAAAGGGTTGATAGCCATGATATGCAACTTGAAGAACAACTCACCGTGATATGTAGGACGCGTTTAGTATATACAGTTCAAGCGTCGCAATTGCAGTGAAAAGAATTGAGCATAAGCAAAGTCTTTTTTTATGTACTGTTCTACAGATCACGGTCTGACCCCCCAGTAAGCCCAGTCCGATGCGCGTCCTACTCCCCAATAAGTCCAGTAATCCCGTGGCCTTACACCACTCTCCCGCAACTCACGCCTCAGCAACCAGCGTGTTTCCCACAATAAAAAACACTTGATCTCCTACAAACCGGACAGTCAGCACATCAATAACTAAGTGAAATTCTAGGTACTCACAACACGGAATTTGTCATATGCCTGACGAACTTCCCATAGTTGCCAGTTGGTGATAGGTGCGTCCTTTTCAACATCAAAGTCGGGCAGTACTTTGTCGCACAATGGCCACCTTTCATCGAACTCATCGAATATTTCATCGATAAGAAGGTCGGTGCGGCTGTCCCAAGGTTGATGTCTTCGGAACATCGGAATTTTTGAACGCAGGAACTCGGCCTGATTGACGTCCATCTTTTGTGACAAGAGGTTGGATAGTAAGCATAGAGCGCGAGGAGAAGAAAAAAACATACTGAGATGATCTTGAAATGTGGTGTGGTTGAGAAGATGAGCGGAGGCAGCCCTCCATATTAATATAGTTTGATGAAGAGATCCACTGTTCGAAAGCAGAAGTTAAGAATGCCGTGATGACAACTCACATATGGTATTGTAGAGGCTGGCCGTTAGGGAAGCGCATCGCCAGAGCCTAACCAGCTGTCCGAGATTAAGTAGCTGCGTGGTTCGAAGTGCAGATCACCAGTCAGACGCAAAAAGACGCAAGGACGTACCGTGATTCCAACGGGCAGAGTATGTGCACACGGAGAGCTGTGAGTTCAAATGCGCTCCAGATGCTCACCGAATTCTAGAGCAGCTGTGTGGTGTCAACGTTGTCTTCAACAGCCGCATGCAAAGTGAGTGGGACAGAAGAGACAAGTAGGATGTTGCAGCATTAATATTCCTATGGAGGGCATGGACTCCGTGGAGGGCGGGCGAGTGACGGGCGGGAATATTGAACGAATCGGTCGCAATGAGTGCCTGACTCCGCTTGAAATTGCCGAGCCTGCCGAGTGGCACCTAGACTTCGGCCAGAACACTGACGGATGTTCTCACGTGGGAACCAATTCACCCAACACCGACGCCGGCGTCTATTGATCTCACACTCCGTTATCGATCTAATCCTCTGTTATCGATGGGATTCTTACTTATCTTTACCCACTCACCAAGTCGAAGGTGTCCTTGTCGAAACCCACCAAGTCTCACCAATCCAAGGTGTCGTCCAAGGTGTCCTTGTCGATGGATGCCGACCTCGCAAGACTCGAAATTCAACTCAACCACATCGCATCCAAGCATGACTTATCTGCGGAGGAAGTGTTAGAGGAATGGGTAGAGAGGCGGAAACGCTATGATTCAGAGAGTTGGAGGCTGCTGGATGGGTTACCGTGCATCATGGGCGGTTTAACCGCACTTTGTGGTAAGTCTTGCCGTCAAACGTTCAGTAGAATGTCTGATCGTGGATTTTACAGGAAACCTCAGTGGGCAGGGGTTGAACTTCCCTTGGAAGACCCTGCCCACCTTCCTAGGGAAAAATGGCTCGGTACTCTACAACTACCCAGAAGACGCACTCATGCCTGGTGAACTTCGCAACACGAACCACAAGAGCAAAGGTATCAACGACCTAACCCTTCGTGAGCGTGGTGTGCTTTCAGATGCTCTGAAAGATGGCTCGTTGACCCTCAAACGCTTCCACGCCAAAGATTATCCCCGTAGGCTCTTGGCGTCTCGCGACCCTGTCATCTATGGCGAGGCTCCTGGACCTCATTCACCCCACGCGTTCGGACGTCGCTTGTTTGTCAATGGTCGCATTGATCGGAAGGGCCCTAGGCGACTCTCACCAGACGAATCATCCCCCGCCCCTTCTCCCACCCCTTCTCCCACTCCTTCGCGTCATCGTCCTGGACCGACTAGTCGTCTCAAGGAGTCTCACCCCGCCCCATCGCGTCCTCGTCCTGGCCCAGCTAGTCGTCTCAAGGAGACACGCCCCGTCCCTTCGCGTCCTCGTCCTGGCCCTTCTAGTCGTCTCCTTGAGACGACTGCTGCCTGGCCCTTCTCGTCGTTTCAAGGAGGCTTCTCCCGGCCCTTCTCGTCGACTCAAGATGACGCAGACGCCTCCCCCGGCCCCAATTGTTAGAGGAGTCGACGCCAGAGAGCTCATTCCGGGTATAGCCTGCCTTACCCAGAATTCAACAGCGACGGAAGCCACTGGAGATGCCGTGGATGAACTTGAGATGGCCAGTCAGTCACCAGAGTATTGAGTAGAACATTAGTTTGTCGTTGTACCATACTATGCATGTCCTTGTAGCATATCCAATTTTAATTACAATCAAATCTGCCGAGAAATCACACAAGGCCATGGAGACCGACTCAAATGACAAAATTAAACAACTTTTGCGGTGCCATGGAAGGAGAAGAGATGTACTGGGTCTGGGTGCCTTGTTACGATCAGATTTTGCGACACCGATCCTCCTGTGAGGATCGCAGAAGGAGGGAGGAAGCACCCTCCGGAGAGGTCCGTCAGCCAATGATATAGATAATAAATCTCGTACAAAACAAAAAACATGTCTGTGGGGGCTCATGTGTCCCAATGAAAGCCTACAAATAGGCCAGGAGGGAAGACCTCGTCAGTCCGGTTCTGACCATATAAAAATTTACGAGGTTTTATCATGCGGAACGAGCTTACTGCATCCAACTATGATATAGTGCTAAGTAGTTCATTGAGTTGTAAGTGTTCTAACTCGCTCAGATGTACTAACTTTGAGTCTTTGACGCAACCTTTCTGCTATTCCGCTATGTACATGTTTCCCCACTAAGAGTGAATCAGTTGAACATTGTATTGGCCTCCCTACTAGCTAATTCAACCAATATATATCTAGCTAGGTATCCGACACGGCCTGTCACAAGTTCAAGTGTGTTCTTCTGTTAGCCATCGGTTGCGGCTTCAAACAGGTTGTCGTACTTATCACATATCATCCTCGACATTTTTGCTCTGAAAGGATGGTTGACAAGCATGATTCTATATCATGAAACTGGTATTCTAAGTACAAGTGTGCGTATGTAATGTCTGAAAGCTATCATGTCGTCCTCGCACATGCCCGTACGATGCGCTCCTCGTAACACCGCTGCAATCGCTGCGAGCACCCACAGCCCACAGTCATAGCCATTTGTCTGCAATGGCTGGACTACTAGCGGGCGAGCTACCCAGCCTTTGATGTCAATAAGATCTGAGCCACGACGATCGTGGGCAATAGACGATAACCGGGCGATAAGTTTCATGATATCCTATAATCATCATCGTGAAATCGAGATAGCGTGATTGAAAGTAATACTGACCTTGACTTCATTCTTCCATGGTTGTCTATCTGCGAGACTGTCAAAGAGGTGCAGTTCCTTTGTCGACGTGTAGACTGCACAAAATACCCAATGTCCAACAGGAGACGGCCGATGGATAGGTAGAAGCCACAGGTCTTTCTCCCAATATGACGTCCATGACATATTCCGCCATAGTATATCATCGGACGCGTTATATCGAATCCGAGGGAGATCGTGCGTGGAGAGAATGGCACAAGGACGTACATGACAGGTAGTTGATATCTCGGAGTAGAGCAATGCAGCGACACCATTGATACATGTGTCATTGAGTCGGGCTGTAGGCTGTGCGAGCATGGAGACATCCCTAGACTCAAATACTTGATGAGGGAAGCCGTCTTGCGCTGGTCGCACGCGGGTTCGGGAGATGTCCTTCGTACGTTTGATGGGGATCTCCTCGGGGCTAGGAATTCTGAAGTGATCATTTTGAAGGTTCTATGAGGTAGGATAAGTATGACTCTCTATATGAGATATTGAAACGTACCTCTGGGAGTTGCCATGTTATGACATATTCAGGTTCTCCCATGCACTTATCTTCATCGTCGTCCTCGTCGTCCTCATCACTAATGGTACCGTCTTGTAAAACATCTGAGAGCGCCACTTGTTCAGGGCCTTCTTCAAATGTGCGTGGAACAGATTCCTCGACGATGTCTTCTTCGGGGGAGGGATCTATAAGTGTGAGGGAGGTCGGTATGAGCGAGTATGCAGCAGTGGTTGATGATCCGTGGCTCCCAGCAAGAGAAGTGGCGAGCTTAAGTGCTGCGTTGCCACTGCCATTGAAACGAGTGGAAGACGCCAATGGAGTAACCCATCTAGTCTGTAGTAGAAGGACATGATCGCGCCGTTGCTGAATTGTGAACATGAATGTTCGGTCTTGTTAAATTAGCACTGATCATCGACGTGCGAAATGACTTACTTGTAGGCAAGCGCAGAGCGAGCTCAAGAGCCGCAAGTTCATCTCCAAACCATCGGCAAAGATTGTCAGCCTCGAGCCCAAGGCGGCGCTGTTCTTCCTGACACCGTTCCCATTTCAACAACGCTCGTATCCCATCTCTGACATCCGGATCTTCCATCCAACGAGGAACGTCGCCTACTGACGGGGTGATCCAAACATCCTCCATCAATGTTTGGTCATTTCGAAGGTCCGCAAGCTTGGTAGGAAGAGGAGTAGGAAGTGGGATGCTCCAGGATGGATCGTAGAGGCTCTCCAGACGCTCACAATATGAGTTGAATTTGCGAATTGCAGTCATTAACGCTGGCTGGCGCTTTGCGATTGCCTTACGAGTTTGTTGATGAAGCTTCGTGCCTTGCGAGATAACAAGTCAGTTTTGATGATCCGAAATTGGAAGAAAATGCTTCACCGAGGGCCTGATTTGCACCACCGACGGCGCGATCAAGTTTGTCCCACTCAAAAAAGCTTCCTATAGCTCTCTTCCGAATATTGATTTTGAGGTCGCGGGCCATCAGGAGTGTCCGAACGAAATCTAAGTCCACATCTTGGAGCTCTGGAAACCTGTCATGAACATTGAGTGACGAATACAGTACTTCAACCTTGGTCATTAGACGTTCGTGGCTGCGCTCAAGGCTTGTTATAGCATCCAATGTCTCTTCGCTGACCGAGCCCTTTTCGACCACAGAACGTGTGGCTTGCAAAGCCCTATCTGAAGCATCGAGATCTGCCTGTAGAGCAAGCACCACGTCGAGTTCCTTTTTGAGCCGGGCAGGAGCATCTGTAGTTCACAATGCGTGACGTAAGTTTCATCTTCGAACGAGGAAAGCTAAACTGACGTACGGGCGCGAATGGAGAGTTGGGACTTCTTCTGATCCAGCCCACTGCGCCTGCAGATCCTCGGCGGTGATCCCACATTTCCTTAGAGCTTCCTTCGCTGCAGATCCTTGGTTGTTAACTCCACGTTTGAGTCGACGTTTGATCCAATCTCCGAGATCTACTTGCATCTCCTTACCAATGGCAGCCGCTTGCCTATCTATCAACCAAAGGCGCCTTTGCCTCTGTGTGTGTGTGTGTTTGAAGAATCTTCGTCAAAGCGGAGTAGGCACTTACTGAGGATGAACGTTGTATTCCAATCAGCTTAACAAATCTCGACCATAACCTCTCAGTACCCTCGCCGTCTGACAGGCCAAGCCCAATGCACATCCGAGGGTTGTACTCAAGCTGACAGGCCCACTCATGGCCGTATGCGTGCATAGCGGTGGTTGCAAATCGAAGACGCGATGTCACCGAAGAAGGAAGGATATCATACTAGTATCACATAAGCGGGAGAAGTTGTATCTTAAGGAAGCTTACGTGTGACAATGACCGTGAGAGCACGCAACCGACATCATAGAGGGCAATGACATTGGCTTCCTGTGGGACCAAGGAGAATAAATGCTCAAGTAGCGCTACAGCATATTTTTGTTGCTCGCCAGGCGAGTCAATATTGGCAAAGAACAACGGAATGTCATGCCGGCAGATGAGCGCCATAACTCCAGTATTGTCGAATGAATCCATCGCGGCCTTTTGTTTCTTCCCATCCGCAGCTTCGTATGAATGTTCGCATTGATCTATCGCTTCATCTGGTACTGCCGAAGTGTGCTTCTTTGGGGCACATTTACGGAGTGATTGTATGCGGTGCCCGACTTCATCCACTTGAGCCTTGGGAAGGAAATAGGCAGGATCGTAGAAGCGTGGGCAGTCCCCCGCAGACCGTCGGTGTCTATGATGAAAGTTCCCGTCCGTCGCAATATGAATGTCGCCGCCCTCGCTGAGTGGTCTTCCAAAAAGCACGCCTGCGAAGCATGCAGGACAACGCTGCATGAGAATGGAGGAGCACCTGCCTTTGACGAGTGTTGTATTGGATGATGTGGGCGTGGATATACCACTGTCAGTCTGGAAGTTGAGGTCTCCGAGCCTCGTACACTCGTTCTCGAGCAATTTGTACTGCTGCTTCAGTTTGACGCTCAACTTCAACCTGCAAGATGTCAAACCATTGAACAGCTTGCCCAAGGCTACGTCGAAAAGGTTCTTGGATGATTTGGCCCTTTTGTAATGAGCAACCGTCTGAGAGACTGATGAAAAAAAAAAGACTTACATCTCCACGTGTCATTTGAAACCCTCTGCGAGCATAGTGAGTCTTGAGAGCAGATGCAAGCGCATGAATGGCATCGCAGGAACGCTCGAATAAGGCTCGATAAAACGCAAGTAGTTCGATGGAAATGGCCATGCGTGGTTGAGAAGGCGCGGTAGGAAAGAGGCCGTGGTGGACGAGAACTTGTGCGAGTGTTGAGCATGCACAGACTAATACATCTACAAGAAGGAAACCTGCAATCGTCAGTTGGAGCTGCTTGAACAAATGAACAACTCACGATCAAATAAAAGGCAAATTATCGAAATTCGTCGCGGTGCGCAACTACGCTTTGCACAGGCAGATATCACCGGGCATGCTTCTGGAAGAGGATGCCCGTGTGTTCTGGCTGAATACTTCAAGAACGCTTCCACCAGGGTAGGTACAAGTGCCTTCCAAGCGCTATGGAGATTGTTGGACATCTTGTTTGGCAGGATGCGACGCCCAGGGTTCTCATGCTCCAAATCTGTAGGGTCAGAAGTGCCTGGGTCAGGCTGGTCTGCAATGACTACATAGTCGTCTGAGTTAGCGTCATAGATGTAATCTGTCGGGTCGTCGTAATTAGAATCGTCGATACTCATCGCGGCTTCGGATTGAGGAGGGGTGGAGACAGAACTAAGATTTTGGGTATGCAGAACTGGGGGTGGATTCATCAGGGTGGCCATTTGGTCAAGGAGACGCTTATGCTTGGCATCGACGCCAGGAATGTGAACAAAAGCCTGAGTTTTCTTCAGGTCTTGAGATTTCTTGGGGCTTATAAAATGAAGGCCAAGCCCTGAAGATGTTGGCAGAGCGCCACGCGCATTGCGAGCGGGGGGCATGGCTAGTAGTGGAGGACAAGGAAAAGGAAAAATTGAAAAGGACTTAGTGTGTGAGCAGAGTACTGTCAGGCACGAATGGCAGCCTTAAGGACATATCGACGAGGTTTGTGATCATCACAGGACATATTGACGATGTTTGCGATCATCACAGAGGAGTGCCGTGTATCCTGGGAGGGCCAGGATGGTTTGTCGAGGATCCCAGGAGGCGCTGCAGGAGGAAGCAAGGTATATTTGGTGGTACTAAAAATAGAACATCTCTGAGGCTAGGTCTACGAGATAGGGTTTCATCTAACATAATAATACCCTCTAAATGACCTTTAATACCACCGAGAAGTAATGCCTGAGGTGCATATGCCCATGCACCCACTCTGGCAAATCAAGCAAGTCATTTCTTATGAAGGTGAAAGGCGGGTCGATCGTGCCAATGTGTTTGGTGGACGTGCATCTCAATGTATCTTCCACGCTTTCATGTCACTTGTGATATGGATCGCGGTCTTTGTATGACTCATTCAAGCCTTCATCTATGTCGACGATTCTTTTTCTTTCGCCAAGGTTGGCGACATGTCTTACTATGTCAAGTATCGCAAGATGCTTCCTACGGATATGGTTGCTCTCCTTCTTCTCTGGGATGAACTGGGCATCCCACATGAGGAACGGAAGCAGATTTTCGGATCTCCACTCCCCGTCATTGGCTTTGAGGTGGATCTGAATTTGATTGAAGATATCCCTCAAGGAGGAGTCTAAAAAAGGTTTAGTACACGAACTTCGTGCGTTCGCAAAGCATAAGCAGAAGAGATCACTTCGGGACTTCGAGCACATCGCCGGCTCCCTCAACTGGGCGTTGAATGTTTGCCCGCTCCTTCGGCCCGGGCTTTCAGCGGTTTACACCAAGATGAAAGGAAAGACTAATTCAAAGGGTATGCTATGGCTAAACCGAACCGTCGTTGACGAGTTGCTCTGGGCAGTGTTTCACCTTGCCTGCTCTGACGGTATTTACTTACTCAAATCAGTCTCTTGGCATATTCAACCTCTTGGCCCGGATATCCTTCAAGTTTTCTGTGACGCCTCGGGTTCAGGCATGGGATTTTGGTATCCCAGTTTTAACCTCGGGTTCCAATCTAATCTTCCCAAGCCTTCACCTGTCCAGGACATCTTTTTCTTTGAGGCTCTTTGCATGGCCTCTGCTATCCACGACGCTGTTTCACGGCTTCCGGAGAGTGGTCATCTGGCGGTATACACCGACAGCCTTAATATGGTGTTCTTGTTCAACTCATTGTCGGGTAGAGCAGGCTATAACCGTCTTCTAATGGATGTCGTAGAGGTTATCCTTGCCTACAGCATGGACTTTAGAGTTTTCCACGTATCTGGCGACAACAATGTTGTTGCAGATCATCTTTCTTGATGGCGTACTAGGGAGGCTACAAGATGCTCGCCTGGATTATGAATCTTCCCTTTTCAACCCCCTCGGAATGCGCTGGGGGCATCAAAAAAATGATTTGTACGTCAGTTGAGGCGAAGCAGCCAGTTCATGCTGCTTGGCCAATGGAACGCCTCATTCATGAGCGTTCCATTAACCTCAGTCTTGCTCTTGATAGGTCGACTAATCAATCCTACTCTTCGGCACTCAATTCATATGTTACTTTCTGTGATTTGCACCATCTCGCACTTGATCCGACGGTTGACACCCTCTCCCTCTTCGTCACTTTTATGTCGGCTCATATTAATCCTCGTTCAGTGGACAACTATCTCTCGGGTATTTGCAGTATCCTGGAGGAGTTCTATCCGCACGTCAGACAAAATCGGCGTTCACGTATCATGTCTCGCACGTTACGTGGAGCTAAATGTCATTATGGAGTTCCTATTCGACGTAAACTGCCTCTTACCCACGCGGATCTCCAAACCACCTTGGCGTCTATGCCAAGGTCACCATCTCATGATGATCTTCTTTTTATCGCACAGCTCTTTGACGGGTTTTACGGCCTTCTGCGTCTCGGTGAACTTGTTTGGCCTGATAACTCGTCCCTGCGGTCGTTTGCAAAACTTACCCTGCGTACCTTGGTAATTCTTGCCGACTCTCATCACTCCTTCGTCCTTCGGCGGCACAAATCTGACGTCCAATTCGAAGGTAGTACCATTGTGATACAGCGTGCTGAATCCGCTGATCCTCATGGTGCCTTCATCTCCTACCTCGCATCTCGCAACAAAATGTTTCCATTCAACAGTCTACTCTGGCTACGCAGTGATGGGTCTACTCCCACACGTGTGTGGTTCATCACTCGTCTGCAGGCATTGTTTCCTGATTCCATATCGGGTCATTCCTTGCGGGCAGGCGGGGCTACTTCACTTGCAGCTTCTGGTGTTTTGGCTGATCATATTCAAGCTATGGGGCGTTGGTCAAGTGATTTGTTTCGAATTTACATACGGAAAAAACCCCGCATTACTTCATGCGCTCGTTTTCAATGGGCGGTCCATCCATGATCCAGTAACACCGTTCCAAGCCATCTAACAACATCTCTGAGTCAATTATCTTTATCTTTATCTTTATTTACTTACTCCCTCCCTTCCTCATAGCTGGAGTGTTAGCATTGTATATTAGGTACGGGCTCGAGTTTGCGGTTGTTTGTGACCGAATCCATTGGGGGCCTCTTGCTCTCGCAACGGGGTCCTCGTTTTGCTGGCTAAATCCTCGTCGTCTGCGTTCCAACGAGACTTGAGTGAGGACAATTAGTCGAGTTTAACTTTATTTACACCAGGGTAATTGGACGAGCGTGCTCCTCAGCAGCCTTGTACTTCGGGTCTTCCCGAAGAGATTACCTTTGTTTAGGGCCAGTCCCTTTGCCACCTTTGACCGATGCCCTGTGCATCTCCCAGCATGTCGTTCATGCCTCTTTTTAGGGCCAGTCCCTTTGCCACCTTTGGTCAATGCCCTGTGCATCTCTCGACGTATTATTCATGCCTTCTTTCGGGCCAGTCCCGTTGCCACCTTTGGCCGATGCATCTGTGCATCATTCGGCATGACTAATATGTCTTAGGCGATCCTCATTGCCACCTCCTTTAGTGGAGTTAACAGTCTATGTCTAGCGAGACTGGGTGTAGCGGAGTTCCTTACCTCTTCTCACTCGAATTACTTGTCTCGCTAAGTACGCTGTTTTCAGTCTTGAGTTTTCGTGCCTCTTCTCACTCGAATTACTTGTCTCGCTAGCAATCTTTTGCGCACCCACCCATTTTAGCACCCTCCCATTGTATATTAGGTACGGGCTCGAGTTTGCGGTTGTTTGTGACCGAATCCATTGGGGTCCTCGTTTTGCTGGCTAAATCCTCGTCGTCTGCGTTCCAACGAGACTTGAGTGAGGACAATTAGGCAAAACTCTAGGCGCTTAGCTAATATCAATGTTGCCTCGTCCCAGCCTCGCCATTGTAATTGACCACCTCAACCTCATCTAGAACAGTCTATGGTATTATTCCTTGTTCGACCCGATCCAACTCGTCAAAATCAAAAGCATTTGCCTCGAGCACTTCAACTTCGATAATATTCTGAACTTCTTCAGTCCTTTTCAATTCTTCGAGAGCTGCAAATTCTTCCCAGCCTCCGCAGCTTTTAAGGCGCTGTGGTGTCGAAGGTTTGCACAAATTTTGCCGTGTTTCAAATGTGTCAACTGAGAGATTACACCGTTGTGCAGATTGTGTTATGCCGAGATCAGAGAATGTGTGCTCTACTTCACCTGCATGCCCTACGATCAAGAGGATTGTCACAGAGAAGGCCTTGAGTGGGTGGATTTCGGAAATTATTGGAAGGTTTTTCCACCAAGAAAGGCCGTCTGCTTGGCCGCCAGCGAATGGAGCTACTAGTAGTGACTGATTGTAGGCCTGCAGGTCATCCGAGAGTTTTCTCGTCACCATTATGTCCCATTTCCAGCGCTTTGCAATGTCAAGTGCGACATTCACCATGAATTCGAATGACCTGTCATTGGCTACCTGCATAACAGCAAGTTTCCGACACATTGAGTGGAGAAAGAGAACGAGCAAGTGAACTTCCGCATTCATGACGTTGATCAGTGATGCAAGGACACCCTCCAGCATGCACCATCTTACTTTAGGGATATCGTTTTGCATGTTCTCTTGAATTCCAAACTATGTTATCAGATATCTAAATTACATCTCCACGAGTCTCGGATATCCTGGAGTTGTAGGCGGCGCGCCAGTCCCTCTGCCTGCCCGATTATTTCCATTGCTCTCTACTCTCTCCCACGCCACATTGTCGTGTTAACCGGTACAGACACTTCATAGCACTTCATGCTCCTTATCTTCTGTGTCCGAGCATTTTCTTATTGCCCGTCTACTTGTCCGAGTTCCTGAACAGTGTATACGCTTGCACTGTGAGGATTTACCCTCCGTCCTCTCCCTCCCTCAGTCCAATTCCTGTACCAGCACTGACCCCCTGTACCGTTCATTGTACACCGGCGTTTTTCCTTTCATGATCAAACAGTTTGGAGGGGCACCGGCGCATGAGACGTTTGCATTATGCAACAGTGCCATCGCGACACAGACGAAAAAAATCTTGAAGGATGGCCTCGATGCCAAGGTCTTTGATTCAAGTCTGATATCGGCCACAGCCCACGCCGCGTGCAACGTCGTCATGACGAAGGACCATATATAGCAGCTTCAGATAGGTTTTCTCTATAAACGTGGTCGAGAATACGAGAGCTAAGCAGGATCACGCTGAAGCTTGGCGAGGAGGCTACACTCCATGGTCAGGTGTTCTCGACAGCCTTGAGAGCGTCTAAACACGCTGCAATGGACGTAACAAGGTCGTTCGAGGTGAGAACGAGCAATAGGCATCGACGACCCACTGACACAAATGTTGATATCCGCACCGTCAAAAGTCACTGAGTTCATACAATTACTTGAGTCACACTTCAAATATGACTCGACGTGGTCAATGAGCGCTCATCGGGTGCGCACACATCAAACACGTCGAGTCAATCGGTGAGCGCCCACTGGAACCACGTACAAAATCCAAGGGCTGTAGCGAACACAGCAGGATGAGCCTCAGGATGATACAACGGGTCATAATAGAATACATACTCAGCTACATCATGCAAAACACTGAGAGGAACTCAAGCATTGGTATCAAGTGCACGAGGTTTCATCAAGGGAGATTGATACGTAAATGCTGCCATTTGTAGGGAGGACTCGGAGTCATGGAACCTGCGGCTGACATCAGAAACACAGAGCAATCATGAAGCGGGACGCAGCGCATAACAGCCAGACACGCTAACCGACTGCGAAAGAACGAAAGGAAGAAAGAGGGAATGAAACAGATTGCAGGAAGAACAAAGACCAACAAAACAAAGTAAAATCACATGCGAGAAACGAAATGTCGCTGTACATGCGAAAGCGGCATACAGGTGGCAATGTAACGATCCATTGAAACTTGTAGAAAGTCGTGCAAGAAAGGAATTAACTTCCCGGTCTGTAAATCGAGATACAGGTGCGTCAAAGGCCAATAGTGGGTTCACTTTTAAATAAGGCGAGCATCTAATATACGTCTATCAAACAACCTTGACGGAAATCAGCCGACTTCTCTTCATTAACGTGTTGCGGAGCTACATACCTTTGGTGCTAAGCTGACAATCTTCCCCCAGCCCTTCATGCGCAAATCAGCACTCACAACCCCACCTATACGCGTCCCTAGCATCTCTCTCTTGTTATTCAAAAGGACTGCCGCATTATCATCGAACCTGATGAAACGCCCGTCCGGTCTTCGAACTGACTTCTTGGTTCGCACGATGACTGCTCGACGAACATCTCCACGTCGGACTTTGACCGCAGTGGTAGATGCCTGAGTTGCTGCCGACACTGGGCGCGCGCGTTTGACGACACAGACTATTTCATCACCGACAGAGCCCCAGCCGTTATTGACCTTCTGCTTGAGGACATTGACGCACTCGATGAGTAGTGCGCCGGAGTTGTCTATTACCTGCATGAATTTTGTGAGCTGTGAGGACATAAAGAGCATACAAGACTTCACCGACATTAAGTGTAGACTTGAGCCCAATCATCGTCCTCCAATGACAGACAAAAAAAGCGTCTGAATAAAGTGTGGGACTGGCAGCGACTTGTCGTGAAGTGGGTGGGAATTTATATACATATATATCTTCGATAGCCCTCAGGTATAGGAGTTTTTATATTGTCATAATGTTTCTCAACTGTGTATTGTGACCCGTCAGCTGGTTGATAGCCTTTGGAAATCGGCGTTTACAAGGTCATCAATATTAATGCCAGTTGTTTGAGGTTCATTCACCGCATTACATTCGGCATTTCGTGGACCAAAGTTGATTTGGTTAGAGGGCCATACCGTACGTTTATGGAGATGTATTTTCCACGCGTAGCAGGTACCGATGAAGGACTGCCATGGTCGTGAACTCAATCTCCACCACTGTCTCTCTTTCTCCCTCCACCATCTCTCCACATAATACGTCAGTTTCCGATCAAGAATGCCTGCCTCGCGTCGCGGAAGTGGTAGCTTCACGCTAACCACAGGTCAGACTATCGCCATCCATACCCGGACGCAAGATGAGGAAGACCTCCCCCATGCAACTAAAAAGTACGCAGAGTTGTGCAATAATACTTGACACAGTGGTCTTACCTTTATTATCTTGTGAATCGCAGGACAATGGCTGACCATTTGAGAAAATACGAGAGTTTGTCAGTCACCCTATCAGGGGCTCCAACAATGGATCTACTGAATCCTCGTTGCACAGGTTCACACTCACACCGCAGAGGATGCGGATGATTGTCGAGGCCTTTACTGAGACACTCGAACTTGGCTTGAACAAGCCCAACCAGATTGTAGTGCGTATGTACTCCATACGTCCATACCGAATGAGATCACCTTCTTGCATTTGTTATCTCAAACTCAATTGATTTTTTGCAGTTGGTCATGAGATGAGACGATTCAATTTATCTTTCGATGTTCTTGATTCTTCATGCTCTTCACATTTATTCTATGAGGGATTTCCGACAGTGTGCTGAATTAGTACTTGTAGCCTATGATTCCGACGTACGTGTTTGGATGGCCAACAGGTCAGGAGAAAGGAGATTTCCTCGCTCTTGATCTCGGTGAGTGGTTTGCTGTTTGTGTCATTTTCCCAGGCTCTAAATATACTCATGCGAATAATAGGTGGAACGAATTTGCGTGTCTGTCTTGTGACCCTCCAGGGAGAGGGAAAATTCGAGATTTCCCAAACCAAATATCGTTTGTCTGAGGAGCAAAAACAAGATGATGGCCAGAAATTGTTCGATTTCTGTGCTGAATGTCTACATACCTTTGTCGAAACCAACACGGGCGAGGAGGCGGGCCAATTGAAGCCTGGTCAATCCCTACCTCTTGGCTTTACCGTAAGTCATTAGCTACCCTAACGTCATCCTTCTGACTATGTATTATTCAGTTCTCCTACCCTTGCTCGTAAGTGCGCATGATGCAATTGTTAGTTCAGTGCATGCCAGATCAACTTGTTTTCGGTATCTAGGCAGGAACGCATTGACCACGGCGAGCTCATCCGCTGGACCAAAGGTTTTGGAGCTGGAAACACGGAGGGTAGGGACGTTGCCGAGATGTTCAAGAAGTCTCTCGAAAAATACGTACGTTCCACCTATCTCAAGTTTCTATTCAATACTGACTCGCATACGAACAGCAATTGCCCATCAAACTGACCGCTCTTATCAATGATACGACTGGAACATTAATCGCATCACACTATGTGAATCCTAAGACGAAGATCGCGGTTATCTTCGGAACTGGTTGTAATGCGGCTTATATGGAGCACATCAAGGATATCCCCAAAATTGAGCATTTGGGTATCGATCCTGGAGCTGAAATGGCGATCAATTGTGAATGGGTCCGTAGGGTTTGATCCCGATCTCAACACCATATAATTGACGAGTTTGGCAGGGTGCGTTTGATTCATTCGAACATGAGCATCTACCTCGCACGAAATACGACACGATCGTCGATGATACTTCAAATAAGCCTGGTGAACAGGCGTTCGAAGTGAGTTACTACATCCGTTGTGCAACATCATTAACGTGACATATCAACTGTCCAGAAACTCATTTCTGGCCGGTACTTGGGCGAGATTCTGCGATTAGTTCTTTGT
Source organism: Suillus subalutaceus (assembly GCF_016647625.1). Lineage (NCBI taxonomy): Eukaryota > Fungi > Basidiomycota > Agaricomycetes > Boletales > Suillaceae > Suillus > Suillus subalutaceus. The sequence goes on from NW_024540255.1 coordinate 454,658, forward strand.
GAACTCATCGACGAAGGTGTTCTTTTCCTGGGACAGAACACTTACAAACTCGAGAAACCATACTGCTTCGACACCGCATTTTTGTCTCTCATGGAGAGGTACCGCATTTCCCACTCGATGTGAAAATGCGCAGACGCTCATCGTCGTGTTCTCAGTGACCCAACGGACGAGCTTCTCATGGTTATAGGAATCTTCACACACTTCTTCGCCCTCGAGACGACGCTCGCGGAACGGCAGTTCTTCCGGGCTCTTGCGAAGCTCATTGGAAGGCGTGCGGCTCGTTTGAGCTCCTGTGGTATTGCTGCAATCGTCAACAAGATGGGTTATCTCGAGGAAGGCTGTTCGGTCGGGGCCGATGGCTCCTTGTACAACGTAAAAGCCCTATTTTCTGCACTTGCTACAGGATGTTTACGCCTCTACAGAAATACCCTGGGTTTGCCGATCGTGTGCACGAAGGTTTGCAGGACATTTTCGGCGATAAGGGACGGTGAGTAGTTCTTGTTTGATATGCCCTTTCCCTCCCAATCTAAGCGCCATGGAATTACAGCAACATTGTCACGTATCACGCCGAGGATGGCAGCGGTGTAGGTAGTGCGATTATTGCAGGTCAGTGTCGTCATCTGTCGTCATCTCAGTTTTTCGGTGAGCTTATGCTCGTATCATTTTAGCCATGACGAAGCACAGGAAGGATGCCGGATTGTACCTTAATGTCTGATCATATTATTTGCATGCATAAGAGGGGAATACGGAATACGGAAGTCTTTGCGTTTATGTACTTTGTTATATCTGTCGTGACACTTGAAATTGATTTTCCTTAAATGTCCTAAGTGCGACGCGGCTGGTCATGCTTACGTTGGCAGTCATTTCTTTGTATGTGAAACCCTTCTATTGTGTCGAAGATGTCCCGTGGATGAGAATGGGTATATACAGTATGCTAACTGTTCTTGACAACTCCAAGATAACTACATAGATCTCGTGAAGGCATTGCAACGAAACCATTGTCACATAAGGTAGCTACACATAAAATCTGAATCACCCCCACGAGTGTTTCATACCGCTCTACCAAAGACATCGCCCTCATTCGCATAATGTTCGGTAGATTCCATCGGATATGATACCTTGGGAGAGCGTATTGATTCGTCGCGGGTGGTTTCTTGGTGAAAGGAAATCTCAACGTTCAGCGGAGTGGTTGCGGGTTTTGGTAAGACCGACTGCCGCTGCAATGGGATGGAGTTTTCGTCCATGAGGGTGTTGGAGCGAGTCGTCCAGGCCTTGCCCACTGCGATGCGGTAGAGAATAAGGAGTGGGGCAACGACCTGGAGTACAAACGTAAATCACAATTCGTTCCGAGTAGTATAGGGACACTTACCTGCGCCTCACCCAGTAATTGCATGAATGCATATGAGATCGGGCTGTTGAGGGTATACGGTACGAGGTAGAGGAGCGAACATATCGAATAAATGGCGGCGGATTCGATAACGATGGCTGCGAAGCTGGCGTACATCGCGCCGTGGCCTAAACCAAGGACTTTGGATATTCGGTGGCGGTGGTATAGAAGGCGTACGACAGTGAGAAGGCTGATGAAGATATTGATGGCAAGGGAGAAGCAGAGATATGGGAAGAGCAAGCTAAAGGACATCCAGCCGCTTACGGATTGTACTGGTGTTGAGACAATGACAAGCCAGAGCGTTCCTGTGACTTGTGAAGAGTCAGGATGGATTGCGAGGACGCATGTAGGTCTGGCACATACTCAGAGTTCCGAGGAACAGAATAGATCCAAGTCCAACGATGATGTAGTAGAGTCTAGTATCTTTGTATACTACTGTACACCGCCAGATCTACGGTGCGTGGTCAGTGGTGGGGATGGGGATGGGAGATACAACTGTACACTTACCATCAACAGGTCTGCACACCAATCCGAAACCACGAAAGCAGTGTTTAGTGGAGGTGACGAGGTTGCCTCCTCGTACGCACTAGGACCTGAGCAAAACATAAGTACGAGATGCAGTCTATTTCAAAGTTGCACATACCTCCGGGATATAAACGATTGTCAATGAAGCCCATTTGCGTTATCCAGGAGTTGAACGCTACATATATCGTACCAACCGCAAAGAGGAAAGCGACATAGCATAAGAGGAATCTGTTCATCTTGTAGCCATTGCCATGAGATCGAGCGCGGGGCCAGAGGGAGCGCCAACACATGGCGGACAGGACGACCACCACGCCATAAAGGACGCCAGTGACGATGGCCCCCTGCAGCCATGCGCCCTCAGCATAGATCTGTGCATTGGATTCGTCAGGGCGGTAAGACATAAGTACTTAGGTAGCACCGTGACTGCAGCAGAGTGCCAATCTAAAGGTCGAGAACTATATGCTGCTGTCCGAGAGTCTAGCCGTTTTGGCATGGTATACATATATATCCTATCACTTCACCCCAATCACGTCGTGACCGCTGAAGCGCTGAGTGCTGATAGGCTGATTGTGGGTAATTTTCTTTTCCAAGACGTTGCGCTCGTTGTCGGCGCTCGAGACCATGACGGCAGGGTCGTGAGATACGCTTGTACTACCCGACGGAATCTCCCATTTTAACTTTGATGGAACTGAGTTGGTGGGTGAGTGACCAGCCTGACATCCGAAAATTCTCAGTTCCGTACTTCAACGACGTTGCAACGTTACGACAATTGATATTGCTCCTTCAAGCCTATGCAAGACCCCGAGGAGCCCAGATCCAACTTTCGCTGACGCCGCGTCTCTTTCGTCATCACGCTCTGGCCTCCACTCATTCACTCCTTCAACATCAACCATGCGAACGCTTCGATGCCGCCACCTATGATATATGAAGGACCGTCGACATACTTATATTATCACATCACACATGCAATCAAGTACTACAGTTCCGAGTCCATGCAATACGGCACTGAAAGCGCTCAGTTGATCCCGAATGGGAGAGACATGTTAAATAATGCATGTTTCTCGACAGCGGATCCCATGAACTGTCACACTTCATTTTTTTCACTTCTTCCTACAAAGAACTTCCAACACTTGATCAATGATATGTCTTTTTTTCTCACCTAGATGCAGTTGTCAGTGCTGATAGCCTGTTTACAGTTGGCATACCTCTAAGTTACTAACCCGATATGACCATTATTTCCGATGCTTCTCGCCTTCAATCCAACCCCCCAGACTACTAGTTCAACGAATCCCGCGTCTCGGTCTAGCCTAATTATCGACAACTCCGTGGTTTGGTCGGTACTACCTCACGACCATTTATTCGACTTATCGATCAGCGTCGCACTTGTGAGTTGGAGCTCAGTACGGATACAATTCAGCACACAACTAATTAATACAAAGGATCTGCTCAAGGTACTGCTACTACTCGAGGATCAGCAAGTCATTGTGGATGCTGACGCGTGTTGACCCGTCTCACAAGTTAGGACGGTGGGGTGACGGGGGTCACTGTACCCGCAGTTTGAACGGTGATTGTTCATACCTTGAACTTCTTGAAGTGATGCAATTTCAGGGAACCGAATATTAACAAGGAACAGGGGACGGTAGACTCGATTCCAGGGAGCCGAAAAGTTTCGGGCGAATAACGACTGGGGATACTCGGTGGGGATGATATTCGGAAAAAACACCGACTCCCCATGGCGTAAGTAAATATTTGCAAATGAACAGTCTTACCGTGAGTGGAATTTTGACTCGGAGGCAGTCAACGGTAATTTTTTGGGTGCAGTGCGGCCTGATGCGGCACTGGCAGCGCCTATCCTATAGTAGGCCAACCTAAAGTCAACTTGACAACTGTGGCAGGCGAAAGGAGAATGGCGTAAAGCGCATAGTCATGTGAGTTTCGGAGCTTGATTGTGGCATTGCTTTCGAATAGAAGGAAACTGCTTTTTGTCTTTCTTTAGGTCTCAAGTTACGGGGTGTGCGTCATCGCAGCCAAGGCCCAAGGTTTGGTGAAGTATGAAGCTCCAGTACGTTCGCTGACGTATCGTCATTTCGTGACTTTGGGGCGCAGCAACAAATGAGTAATGACTGACCGATCCAATTTAGTGCGCGGCACAAAGCGTGGCGCCACATTGTTTCATGTCATCGGAAGGTTCGGCTTCTTAAGTTAATCATGACGATGGTTCAATCAACGCTGTACTCCCTTGTATTCTCAAGAAGGTATTTGCGCCGTCACGAACTTTGTCAATCACGTAGACACGGCTACAGCCATGACGAGTACTAGCTGTAACGCCTGGGATATCGCGACTTCAGGGATCAGATGGGACACCAGGGGTCTCATAGATTAGAAAGGACTTTCCTACATAGGGTATATACCTTAATTAATGGACAAAAAGCTGGTGTTAAAAAAACCGTGGTGTGAGAAGAGATGTCGTGCCATAGAACTCCTGTCTTGCGTATTCCATCAAACATAGTGACAGTTTTGTTGGAGTCAGTAGCAGCTAAGGTACCAGGAGCGACCTCGTTGACGTCGGACCATGTACGAGCGCAATGAGTCGTTACAATCGGCCGAAGTCTCTCGACGGAATGTCTCAAAAGGATATGTTCGTTATTCCTATTCTACCCGTATCTCAAAAGAACGTGCCCCGTCGTAAAACATCTCAGTTCTTTTACCAAGGCTGAGGTAAAACATTCCCTTATGGCTCACTCCCCGCGTCTTCGCTCGCCTCTGATCCCCAGAAGTTCTTCTGTAACTTAGAGTGTATCATGTGCGATTGAGTTCGGGTTACCGCGACGTTTGTTACAGTCAAGGAAGTCCAGCATGTAGGTGCGGAAGCCTGTTGATTGATCCCCTGCAGGAAGCCAGGGTCGATACTTACAACCCTGTTACAATGAGTTGATTTGGGGATCTGGTAAGTAATTTCCTCACCGGGTAGTTTCGTAATCCGCATCAGCCCAGTGACTGTTGCGTGAAGATATGTAACAGGCGGCTGGTTGATCATGCCATCACGAATAGACATGTGAGTCGGAATAAAATAGTACTAAGTAGAGTTGGGGCTAGGTGGGGTATTACCAAGAATCGCCGCAGATGCATTACAGGCTGCCAAGCTTGAAGAAGTATTTGTTACGAAGTTAACGGCATGTACCATCATAAACTCTCGCGATGAAATCTCGACCCGCATTTCCTCGGGTGACACCAAACGAAGGTGGATCGGTCAGCGATGGCCGACAAATCAATGCAGGTTGTGGGGAAATCCGCCTCGGAGGTAGTGGACTAGTATTGATCGCAGGATCCGCACCGGTCCCTGGATCATGATCGGAATGACTGAGATACTGGCATTGATCGCGCCGGTCCCGGCTTCTGCGTCCTGCTTGGAATGCTTGAGATACTAGTATCGTTGGTAAGGAATCGGCGACGAGTTCGGGAAATCGGGAATGTCAGTAGTGGCTCAGTAATAATCAAGAAGGAAAGACTGTTTCCTTCTAGATGGTCTGGCTAGGGGATACTGACCCAGAAGGGCTCCCAGTCAAAATGGGTCCCGTCCGTCTCTCTTGTCTCCTTCTGGCATTGTTTTGTTGAAGCCATACTTCCGATGGATCGAAGTTGATATCAAGGTTCAAAGTATTGATACACCGTCCCGGACTGCCAGCTTCTGACGGTGTTTTGAAGAGTCGGTGACAGCATCAAGATCACGACATACATGGGAGAGATGGACCATCGATTGTGAGTTTGAGCACTTGGGGAAAGCGAATGCACACACATAGGCCGCTGATGTATCTGGCACAGGCACAGGATGTAGATCACCCAGGAATTTCACCAGCGAGTAATCGCGGAGGCTGATCGCGGCCTGTTGATCTAACGTAATTCGAGGTTACTCAAGTGATAGAAATTTCCCCTCGGAAACACACGCGCAAGACATACGCCCCAAGACTGCAGGGTTATTCGATTTGTCTTGATATGAAGGGCGCGAGAGGCCGGCCAGGCTTGAAATGTAGTAGAGACAAAAGCACCGGAGGGACGGTCCACGCATAATCATGATGTGAATTGATTAGTTCTGACATCGGAGACTAGAGCGTCAACGCACGAGGATAACGATATCAATGCAGATAACGTACATCACACGCGAACGAATGATATCGCACAGCCAAAAAATAGACTATGATCATGATAAGTCGTAGAGATGAGAAAGGATTGCCAGCCGACTTGGATCAGAACCCTCCACGCTTCGTGGGAGTCGCACATGCCCGCCGAATCAGTTAGAAGCCTTATCAGAAGTGCCTGCTGTGATTGAGGCCTGAAGGTGAGCGATAGCCCATAGGAAGACATTGTGAGTAACAATTTGAATTTGACAACTTGAAACAACTTCAAGTTGAAACCAACATTCGGAATCCTACGCCGGGCAACAGCTGAGCAATTTATTTAGGTCAAGTTGTCATAGAGTAGAAACGTGCGTTATCTGTGCGGATTCCTGATGTACGTGAAGAGACAAATCCTAGGGTTCAGACAGCATCAAGGGAAGTTATCTTACGACTGCTAATTACGCCGACGTACCGATTATGTATTCGATGAGCAACGTTTGTAATTCGCAGGTCTCAAGATAAGGCTGGCCCATCGGTCATGATGTGAGAAAAAGAATGGTCCGATTCATAATAAAATGCCCCGTGGAAGCAAAAGTCGAGGCAAGGTTGAGGCCAGCGGGCAATTCCGCAATGAACTAGATCATCTGATGATGTTTTTGAAATAGGATCCAAATTTCCGGGCTTCAAGCTTCAAAGCCGCAACGTAAAAGTTAGCTTGTACAGATTAGCGCCAGTCCTTGAAGGTTAATTCGAAACCTTCGCGAAGCTCTGTGACTGCTCCGACTCAGTCAGGTACCATGATGATCTCAACTCGAAAGTTTAGTACTTACTAGTAGTCGCCGCTAGACTAGTCTGTAATGCTGGAGCGATAGAATGAAACTGAAAATTGGCCGCAAAGTGAACTGCCATATTCACTAGTTTTATGATAATGCTATGATCATCGCAACTGCGGAACATCGGAGGCCAGGCCAGCTTGCAAAGGCTGACGAAACGGGCCGTGAGACAAGATCTCGATCGTGTCACTTTCCCCGCATATTTATTACGGATTTCCAAACAAACTGTTTTTAAATATATTTTCTCGTCCTCTCCCTTTATAATCAACTCGACTCACCCTGGCTCACCTTTATTTTATCTCTTCTTGACTTTCCGTCACCTATAATTTTTCAGAAGCTCGCATGATCCTGCTATGAAGGTACTGAGAAGCCCTGCCTCTATCCGCATCGTCAGGCCTACGACCGCTCTCAAGCCCCCAAATGTCTCTCGAAAACTGGCAACCGCAGTCTCCATAACCCCCCCTTCCTACCTCTCTCTACCACCCCCGGGTCCACCCAAACCTCTTCTTCAAGACCCTAGGCCTCCTGGTAAGCAATGAGGCATTTTGGCCGTTCCGTTTAACTCAAAAACCTTCAGTTGTCACTGCCTTGGGAACCGAATATAACGAGAATCTCTTCCGATACACCTCCGGCAGGTGGTTGTACAATGAATCCCAGCAGATGGCTCAACGTTACATCAAGTTTGACGTCGCTGCTCTGCATCGTATCATTGCCTCCGTCTGCCATTCCCCTGTGGTGTCCATGGAGAAAAAGGAAGGTCTGTTTAACAAGACCTTAATGGTAACTCTCGCAAATGGGCAAAAAGTCGCTGCCCGTATTAAGGCAAGTCACATTCCATGCACACGGCGCTACTTGTGCTGATTTTCATTCATAGAACCCAATTGCGGGTCCAGACCACCTCATGACTTCCAGTGAGGTTGCAACGATGGATTTCGTCCGCCACAATCTGGGAATTCCTGTGCCTAAGATTCTAGCCTGGAGTTCCCACGCTGCCAATAATGGTGTCGGAGCAGAATACATCATCATGGATTCCGCTCCGGGTGTTCAGCTTAGCACCGTCTGGCGCACCATGGACTCACGTCAGAGGAAGAACGTCGTCAATTCGATTGTAGCACTCGAGCAGAACATGCTGAACGCAAAGTTTGCGCAGTATGGTAGCCTATACTACAGGGATGATATTCCCGAGTCAAAACGGGCTCCGCGCTTGTATGCCCACGGATCACGTAGGTTCGGCTCCGAGGAAAAGTTTTGCATAGGTCCTATAGCCCATCGGAATTTCTATGAAGATGAACGTGCGGCCATGAACCTTGACAGAGGACCGTGTGCGTATCTCTGACACTGTGTAATTATAGCATGTTGCTAATGCTTGTCAAGGGTCATCCCCGGAAGATTACCTTCGCTCCCTCGCCTTGCGCGAGGAGGCATGGATCTCACGCTTTGCCAAGCCTAACATTCATGATGATCCGTTCCGTAATGTCTCTGGTCCTCAGCTCAAGGAAGAGCATCTTCAGTGCTTGGAACAGTATCGCTCAATCATTCCTGCCCTCGTGCCGACCGCACGAAAGGTCCTTGCATCTAACCTGTGGCATTCTGATCTTAACCCTGGCAATATCTTCGTGTCTGACGACGAGGAGCGTCGTGTGGTTAGCATCATTGACTGGCAAGGCTGTTGGGCTGGTCCTGCGTATCTTCAGATGACGAGTCCATCCTTCCTGGCTTGCGATGGTGCCGGGCTTCCTTCAGGCCTCGATTTCCCTAAACTTCCTCCCGAGTACGACATCATGAGCCAAGACACCAAGGCTATAATGCGCGAAGATCACAAGGCGCAGATGCTTCATAAACTCTATGAAATTAAACAGCTATACCCTTATCGTATTAGCGATCGCGAGGCGCGAACAATGCCTGTCCGCGCAGCAGGCCGGACATGGAAAGACGGCATTCTTCCGCTGCGCCTCGCGCTGCTTGACATCTTCAGCCGGTGGACAGAACTCTCTCGTAGTGACGAGCCCTGTCCGCTGCGCTTCACGCGGGAGGAAGTGCAAGAGCTGAAGCGTCAACGAGACCGGTATGTAGATTGGCACGACTTCCTGGACGACGTGCGTACGACGTTTGGTATGCGGTTGTACGGATGGGTGTCGCCGCATGAGTACCCGTCGAAGCGGGCGTTGCTCGAAGGCACGCGCAGTCGTCTTCCTGTCGCGCTCACCAGTCAGCTGGAGGAGATTCTTCCTCAGGATTGGTGGCCGTTCAGGGACACGGTCCCTTTACCCTCTGCGCCCGAGGTGCGAGTGTAAGGTGGTTCGCAATCTTTAACATCACTTTCTTTGAGTTTTCATTGGTCTCCTTGGAACTACTGCTATGTTTCTTTTTCCCGATTTTATCTTTGTTGTGCCAGGGGATACGGACCTTCATTATGATACAATTCATGGTTATTAGTTTGTCGCGATTAGATAGTTGTCGTTTAGATGTTTGCTTTTGAGCTTTTGAGTTATCTTCCTTGTATTTACATTAACGTGTAGGGTTACTTTGCTTTGCTGGGGATTTGGGAAATACATAGAGTGCGGTAGTATATGTTGTACATAAATAGAGTATACCACCGAACATGAACATTGAACTGCAGTGCGCAGTGCGCACGAACCATGTCCGCCGGAAGCGTGACCGTGCGAATTGATGCATAGGCTCATGTTAGTCGGGCCAGTGTTTTGCTTTCCGCTGATCGAGATTGGACAAACTCAGAGGCTCGATCCGCTCAAACTGCACTGTTGCTAAGATTCTTCCTTCGATTGACCTGGCTAGGGGAGACTACAGAGCGTTGCAGGCTGTCAGGCCGCATCATTACCTACAAATATATCAGTGACTGACAGGGAGTACTCGGCCCAACTTGATGCGACAGGTGTTATCAATGTTCGAACACCCATTATGTTCATGATCGAGTGGAAAGCCGTCCTGATCCTGATCATAACGGGCGTTCGAACGAACTCTTGCGCCCAGGGTTGTCCGCCTGATTAGCTAGCTCACCCTATCGCAGGAGAAACGACGTCTATCAGGCTTTGAGGCTGAAGTTTGTTGGTTATGTCTTGCATACCTGCTTCATTAAGGGAATCAAGACGGTTTGTTGCAGTATGTCCCTAGAGCGCCTATCTTGTTGGCTAGGTTCACGACGAAGCCTCTGCGCAGCCAGACGAACATACAATTACTTGCATGACACGCGACTTCACACTGATTAGAACATGTAGGGGCGCCTTCTCTCAAGGTCAGTGAAATCCTTACGAGATGCGATTAATATTATTCTAACATTTGACGATAAGGAGTCAAGTGACGCATCTGAAGCTCTACAAACTCATGGTCTCTACTTCTGCAGAGATAACAAGATAACCCTTGTTCACACCAATACGTACACTTGACAGAGCGTCCCGGTCCGTAATTTCGGCAACCGGTTGCTTGTCAGCTTCATGATACGTTTTAAGCACTCTTGCGTGTGCTCATTCAGAGCCATATAATGTGACATGTATTATCCAAAGTAAACTCTCCTTATCCGGAGGCGAGGTGAGTTGTTTGTTATATCTTATCTCTCCTGCTCTCATTTTTCTACTAGTCACCATATAACGCTGTTTCCCTCATCTACTCGCGACAATCAGTGTGTATCACGTCCACCATGGTCAAGTCAGAACGTCGAGATTCCAGTGCAGGAGAGGACAAGGAAGAGGCATGCGACGTTGCCGTGTCCGATCAACGCCTTCAAGACCTGGGGTACAAGTCTGAATTCCGCCGCGAGATGTCTCTCTTCAAAGTGCTTGGGATATCGTTCTGCGCCATCGGCATTCTGACTGGAATGAGCAGTGCGTTTCAGACAGGGTTGTTCTCTGGAGGCCCGGTCGGCCTGTTCTGGGGATGGAATGTGAGTTTTTGTTTGCGCTTCGGTTTGCCTGAAAACGATACAAGCTGCTGTTCTGTATAGATATGCAGTTTCTTTATGTTTCTGATTGCTTTAAGTCTCGCAGAGATTTGCAGTACATAGTAAGCATGTTGTTATACCCTGCCAGAGCCGCGGCTTAGGTTGTCACATAGCCCAACAATGGGAGGACTCTACTTTTGGGTTTGCAAAATGAAACCGGACATACCTATTCTTGGCTGTAAGTTTCAATGTCTACTCTCCACGCGGTGGCTCATGAATCAGTCTTCACTGGCTGGCTTTATTCCATGGCCATGGTGTTTACTGGCATTGCCGGAAATTTGACGTAAGTTTCGTTCGCATCATATAGTCCGCGGCCTGCGAATTGTCATCTAGTGTTGCTTTATACCTTGCATCGATGGCAGAGGTTGGACAAGGAAGGACTTTGACGAGAGTAGAAATCACCGCGATCGCATGGGCCATGAACATATTCTCTGGCATCGTCAACACCATCGGAACGAAGGCTATAGGACACATGAGCATGTTTAATGTCTGGTGGACGCTAGGCGGGACGTTTGTGCTGACCATTACTCTGCTTGTGAAAGCGCCTGTGAAGGTAAAGTTCTCACAATCTGCACGGCGAACTTTCTGCAAGCGAAACCTGATCTTGTATAATAGAACTCTCCTGACTTCGTGTTCACGAATTTTCAAAAGTAAGCTTTTGCTTACTTTGCAAAGGACGAAATTAGTGACTGGCAGACTAGCTTCACCGGTTGGGAATCTAGAGGCTTTGTCGTGCTCCTTGGGTTTCTTCAGGTCAGGTTTCATTATGTATGCATGACGTACAATGTGACTCAAAACGCTGCCGTGCTGTAGGCTGTATACACGCTCGAGGGATGTGAAACAGCAGCTCAAGTAGCAGAAGAAGCTGTACGCGCAGAAATCCTGGCCCCACTCGCTGTGGCAGGCAGTATTGCAGGCTCTTGGTTAATCGGTCTCGCGTACATGCTTTCACTTCTTTTCGCAGTCCAGAACATCGCGTCCGTTCAGGCCACCACGTACGCCATCCCGATTTCTCAACTCTTTTACGATGCTGTCGGGCCCCAGTTGGCGCAACTGTGTCTAGTTGTGGTGATGGTTTCCCAGGTGATGGCTGCGATTACAAATTTTACTGCAAGCTCGAGGCTGTTCTATGCGCTCGCAAGAGATAATGCGTTCCCGTTGAAAAAACAATTTATGACCTTGAACCGATTCCAAGCACCATACTGGGGTGTATGGACCAGCGTCTTGATAGGATGCATTATATCGTGTGCCTACATCGGGTCTGCAGTTGCAGTCAGTCGACCCAGTTTCTTCAGATGCTTTGTTCTGATAACAATTTCGCATTCAGTTTGACGCCATGTTATCATCAGCAGCCATATCAGTGATGTTGAGCTACTTGCAACCCATCATTATTCGCGTGTTCTGGCCTGACTCGTTCGTTGTTGAAAATCATGTATCCGAGCCTCGTTTAACTTATGTGTTGGATCTAGCATTGAAGACTTCGGACCTTTTTGCCTCGGAAAATGGTCATGGCCAGTGAACTTCGCAAGTTTTTCGGTGCGTACCTCCCTCATTTATCACACATAGTCATTGATTATCTGTGTAGTTCTGCGTTTTTGTCTGCATTTTATTCGTCCTACCTACGGCATACCCAGCGAACGTTCTCAACATGAACTACTCAATTGTTGCTGTGGGCGGTCTTTTGGTCATAATCACGATCAATTGGTTTTGGTGGGGAAAACATAGCTTTAAAGGTCCTGTTAAAACATTTACGTTTAAATGATATCACGAGTGCCGGAGCTGGCCCGGCGATACGACTTTTCAAATGAGAGAAACAGATTCATCCGCATGAAACATTGAAAGTATATTACATGCGCTGCTTGCTGACAAGGTGTCCAGGACCAGGTGGGTCTTGACGCAGGGTTTGTTCATAATTTGGACATCATAAAATAACTCGGGGTCATTCCTACAACAAATGCAACGAAGAATCAATGAATCAAGAATCAAGATCATGATCTAACACCAAAGGCTAGTGAACGTCGAGCCCCTGATTGGTGATTGGTGCGTAAGTCACGTGCAGGTGCCAGTTCGAAGTCCTTACTAGTTCATCGTAACTTGACAAGTATATCAACACTTATCGGACGGTCTGGACTCTCATGCTCTGTAACTCTAAGCTGTCCGACGGGCGAGGGTGTTCTGCGGACTGTAGTCGAATAGTGTGTGGTATCGACGTAGGTGAGTTGCATGTTTGTTATTTTTCAAACCCTTTCACGCCTGCAGCTTTATATACCCTGAAACCACATCAATACACTATTGGCTCAAATACTATCTAGTGCGAGCGGACATGTCGCCCTCGCATATACACAATTTAATCGAAACGTCAAGACTGTTGGAATTAATCTAACACCGAAACGATCTCACCCGTAGCAGCACCAACCGATTCATCAACCGATCAAACGCGCGCAGTTTCCCACCACCTAGTCGTATCTACCTTGCAGCCAAACTTCACCAACTGACCTCCTAGGACCTATACACGGGGTCATGTATTCCTTGGATTTGCTCCTCTAGCACGCGGGGAGTGTAGGAGGCTTTGGATGAAACGGCTGTGTTTGCGGATTATGTATGGGAGGGATCGTTGGGAATTCTTGAAGCTGGCTCATGCGAGATAGTAATGTTACTATTGCACACACATCTCAAGCTATGCAGGTACCGACCACCCATTGGCGTCCTTGTACCTAACATTGCCCGAACGCCGATGCATCAAGTTCATGTTGAATCAATGATAAATGTACCATAGTGCGTTGTGCATCGGTTTCAATCAAAATTGCACTGCCCTTATCCATATCTTTAGCGTCCTTGTGATATTGTGGCCCGGTGAGCAGGGCAGAAGAGAGCGAACGAGTGCACATGCATGAGACGACGACATAACGGTGAATGAGGAGAGCACATAAGGCGGTGTTACCAAGCAGTCCGGGTTGGGACATCAATGCATCAATGCATCATGCATCATGTGAGAGACCTGATTGCTTCGTCTAGATCTCCTGTATTTTTGGTGGCTGACTTTTGTTAGGTCATGCATACTATGAGATCGCTAAAAGTTGTTGGATCTTTTGCGACGTTCGGGTGGTGTATAAACTACTTTTCAGTTTCACTGACTGAGTCCAGTGGATATAACTTGGACCTAATGCTTCGGCCAACCATGACAGGAAGCAGGTGTAATCCCCACAATGCCCATCTCGGCCTTCAAAGCGCGGGATGGTGTACATCTTGGCACGAACACCATCATCAAACGTCCACCAAGTCCGCGAGCGAAGCTCGCATCCATCCTTCAATTATAAGCTGGTCAAGGCAAGGTATGCACGATTAAAGGTGTTTGCGATGGATGAGATCTCGACTTGGACATATACGTAATAAGGATCATCTACTGGTATATGTATGCCCAACTGTCTGCAGACTAATATCAGCTCCTCCCATTAGGGTATCTTCCGTCCACTCCACATCTGGTTCAGCACCCATACCCATCCATCCTTGACCACTTCGGGCACACGTCATCCCCGTCCTCCAACAATCCGACGTTCTGATGCGCCAATGTGTCAGACGAGAATGATGTTGAACTACACAACATCTAGAAAGCACGTACCGCATACTCGCAGGTCACTTCGTCGCCCGACTTATCCACGTAGCTGCCAGCCCATCAGTCACTTTGCTCGAAGATGTGTGATTGTGACGTACTCGCAAACTGTGTACCCGTTGTCGGACCTCACGTATTCACTGACTAGCTTGTAGATCGCCACACCGTCGACCTCCAAAGTTTCTTCACATGTTGCACATCCCGCGTTGGCGCCAGCGAGGAAGGCAAACAGCGCAAGGATAGTGAAGCGAGCAGTGAACATCATGGAGCTTGTTGCAGTGGATGGTACAAACCTAAAACGTGCAGGTATTTTATAGGCTGAGATTACTGGGCCCGACGCAATTCGCGAGGCTTTTGCTTCGCGAACCTAGACACGGAGATGTCATAATGTAACCCGCCTCAGGCTATTCGGTGTAACTTGCTTCGCTGCTGAAATTTGGGTTTCCTCTGACCTGAGTGATGCTGTGATGTGTGTACATTCCGAAATATATCGGCTCTCTATCAGATCTTCCAGAAAACTACTGGCATGCTACCATTGGACTGACGTTATCTAGTATTGTAATAACTTGAAGGCTCGCGTGAGACTGATTTAGATGGGCCCATGTGCACTTATTCATTGTATGTAGAATTGATGTTCAAGTTTCCACAGAGAGCCTTTCGACCGTTCACATTGTAATTGCTATGTTCATCCACAACTACGATCATTATCCGAGTCGTTCACAGACTATTAAACGGTTCCATCGACCCATGACGGTATGTACATAACGTCGGGCTTCTTCCCCTGTGCATGTTTCACGACCAATGCTTTTCAAGCCACGTCGTTTGCGTTAGTGCTGAAGAGTTAACTACCTCGCAAAATAATGTATACTCAAGTGCTATTACTTAGCAGGCAGCTTTGCATTGACTGGTGTCACAGTGTGTTGTATATCAGTCTGCAGTACTTACGAAAATTTGGGCTCGCTACTTTACTACATCTTAATTTGTCGAAGACTAGCCTCTAGCTAGGTGACGTATTACAAAATGTCACACGACTCGTACTGCAGACTCACACACAGTGTAGCTGAAGCGACAGGCTTTTCGATGCTGAAAAGCCGAAGTTGCGGCTTACAATTGCATCTACTGGTTTTGCTCTCACTGACATGGTTGGAGATGAGTCTTCTCGGTTTCTCTCGGTACTTCAGGTTGGTTTCCTGACTTACGAAACTGCTAGTGATCGGGGACGATCCAGTCAGGCCGGCTGCCGATCAGTAAACCGGTGAGCGTAAAATGCACTTTCCTCTACATGACGTTATAAAACAATATCCATAAAGCCTAGGAAATCGAAGCATCGGGCTCACAAAATGCTACAATATCCGAGTCTACTAATACTATCTGGTTTACTGATTAGTAGCATCATGAGAGTTGACGCGTTGACGTTGAAGTCGACTAGTATTGCTCGGCTATTAACACCATCATCAAACGTCCACCAAGTCCGCGAGCAAGCTCGCATCCATCCTTCAATTATAAGCTGGTCAAGGCAAGGTATGCACGATGAAAGGTATTTGCGATGGATGAGATCTCGACTTGGACATATACACCATCTACTGGTATATGTATGCCCAACTGTCTGCAGACTAATATCGCTCCTCCCGTTGGGTATCTTGTCCCCTTTCCAGTCCACATCTGGTTCAGCACCCATACCCATCTATCCTTGAAAACTTCGGGCACACATCATCCCCGTCCTGCAACAAGGCGAGGTTCTAATGTGCCAATGTGTCAGACGAGAACGATGAACTACACAACATCTAGAAAGCACGTACCGCATACTCGCAGGTCACTTCGTCGCCCGACTTATCCACGTAGCTACCGGCCCATCAGTCACTTTGCTCGAAGATTTGTGTTTGTGACGTACTCGCAAACTGTATACCCGTTCTCGGACCTCACATATTCACTGACTAGCGTGTAGGTCGCCACACCGTCGACCTCCAAAGTTTGTTGACATGTTGCACATCCCGCGTTGGCGCCAGCGAGGAAGGTGAGCAGCGCAAGAATAGTGAAGCGAGCAGTGAACATCATGGAGCTTGTTGCAGTGAATGGTGCAGTGAATGGTGCAAGTCTATAACGTGCAGGTATTTTATAGGCTGAACTTACTGGGCCCGACGTGCTTTCGCTTCGCCTCGGCTTCAAATGCGACCCTAGACACGGAGATGTTATAATGAACACATTCCGAAATATATCGGCTCTCTATCAGATCTTTCAGAAACTACTGGCATGCTACCATTGGACTGTCATTGTAACAACTTGAAGGCTCGCGTGAGACTGATTTGGATGTCAACTGATGGGCCCATGTGCACTTATTTATTGTATGTAGAATTGATGTTTGAAATTTCCGCAGAGAGCCTTTTGACCGTTCACATATTACTTATGTTCATTTACAACTACTATACGATCATTATCGTTCACAGACTATTAAGCGGTTCCGTCGATCCATGACGGTATGTACATAACGTCGGGCTTCTTCCCCTGTGCATGTTTCACGACCAGTGCATTTCAAATCACGTCGTTCGCGTTAGTGCTGATAGGCCAACTACCTCGCAAAATAATGTATACCCAAGTGCTATTACTTGGCAGGCAGCTTTGCATTGACTGGTATTACAGTGTGTTGCATATCAGTCCGCAGTACGAGTTTTCAAAATTTGGGTTCGCTACTTTTACGTCTTAATTTGTCGAAGTGTAGAGCTACATGACGTTATAAACCAATATCCATAAAGCAATATAAGTAATGTAAAGCTAATTTGTACAGGAAAGAAGCATCAGGCTTACAAAATACTATCTGAGTGACCGAGTCTCACTACCAAGTTTACTGATTAGTAGCCATCATGGGAGTTGACGTGGACGCGTTAGCGTTTAAGAGAGACTCTGGCACGAATGTGACAGAACAGCGCAGAATAGGCATCCGTGAGGCCGGTGAACTTCAACTAAGTTACAAAGAATATGGACCCTCACACCTGGGAGCTTATGGTTTATGGTTTATGCTTACAATCCCCTCGGTTTGCAGATTACGTGGGTCACAACGTTCGTACTCGTGGTGTACGAGTGGAAACAGCTATTCCACCCACCTTTCAGATCTGAGTTGACGTCACCGGAGCTCAAGCAATTACTGGCGGACTTCGCCGCACTCCTCGATATATAATCAGTTTATTACTCTCACCTGGTTGGGCTAGCTATGCGATCCGCCACGGAGTGTATTGGAAGGCCCATCGGCCACACTGGCCTTGCAGTGGCAGCACTCCAGGTTGGTATATAAATCATGTTTAAAAGGTAAGTAGGAGCAAACTGGAATAGAATCCTCTGTCCCTCTCACAAGACGACCCGCACAGCGGCAATCACATAAGAATAAGGACGGGGCTGGGTTCCTAGTGCAATCCATAGAAATCAGAAAGAAAGGAGCATGGCAATGATGATAGTTGGCACTGGACAGAAGGAACGGATACAAGTGTGCTGAAGGCATGTGGTACAGAATATGATCTGATAAGTGGCCCAGGTCGAAGCCTAGTCGTACTGAGCCTGTGGCAGTCCTCTGTTTATCTAAGATGCTCCAGGTTTGGCCTAACAACTTGGGAAGATCCCTTGGGTACCTAGCGAGAACAGCATCCAATATGTGGGACAGTCTTCAGTTACATCGACGAGGGACTCACCAGGATAAAACCAAAACGTTACAATCAAAATCATGTACAAGCCTAGAGAGCGCCTTGAGTGCGAAACGCACCCAAAAATACCACAGAAACTTACACATGAGGATCATCCCTTCCAACCAATTTGACTTGCCGTCCTGCACGATGTAATTGACAGTGAGGACTGTTTTCCCCTTCCGATTAGTACGTTCTCCCGCATCAACGCATCAACGAACCGGAAAGGAACAATACGATGGACTCTAGCGGGTCAAAGAGAAGTGTCAATGGCTTATCCATAATCCAACCAAGTGTCACGATGAATCTGAAACCATTTGAGTAAATACTACGTAGAAGCGGACAAGAGCATAGCGTACGGAATCACAAAGAGCGCAATTTGCTGAAAATGGTGATTCGCCATAGAAGTCTTGTCTGCAGGAGTGAACTCACAATGCTCGCACCCACAGTAACGCTCAAGCTTAAAGTTAGTTTATCCTTGACGGACACCGTAACTGCAGTGGCATGTTCCGCTGCATTACTGACGATTGGAAGCAAAATAAGACCAACGAACTCCTTGTTGATCGACCCAGATGAAGTCAAGCCATCAATTGAGTCAACGAGGAACTCTGCAGTAACAGCAACCAACTAAAGCGAAAATTTTGAGAACTTCGTGTGACCATCACGGCAAGCACGTACCACAGTTACAACAACCAAAAGCAAAAGGCACACAGCAAGGCTCATCAGTGGTTGCTCAGGAGCCTCAGCCTCTACTGATGTGGAATGGATCCCAGGTTCCACGTCAGGGTCGGCATCTGCGGGGCGGGATAACGTTGTGGATGCCTCTCCATCTTGTGCCGAACTCGGGGAAGACGCTGTTTCACCATCCTTGATATTCTTACGTGTCCTGAGCAATTGGAATGGATTCTCGCCCGTGTAGCCCTTGGTTTGTTGCACATCTTCATTGTCATCGTCGTAGAGGGCTTTGTGCGATAATAACTGGAAAACCAGATAAGATGCGTAGACTGGGTGATTCAAGTGGGTTGGGTTAACTGCCAAGAAATCGTTTTGTTGACCTACTGAAAAGGAGAATAATTGCAACCTATATGAAGAACGTAAGACCAAACATATCACGAGTAGTAATTCACGCACGCCATGACTAGTTTTCAATATGTTGTAATCAGTTGACAATTCGTCATATTGTGGTTGGCCCTGCAGAGCCATATGAAAAGCCCCAGGTAACAGAACAGCAATCACGCTGATGGTGAGTAATGATGAATTAAGTTGCACAGCACCTAAGTCACAGACGCAGGCATCAACAGTCGGGTCCAACTTGAAACAAGCAACCACATACTTTGACCAAATCCCTGTTCCGAGAAGCGGAGGCCACCGGCAAAGAAGCACATGCCCAGTACCAATACTACAGTACATAACAATCGAGTTCGTCACAATAAGCTTAAACACTTACAGATATCGCTCAGGATAGAGCCCACCACTATAGGAAATAAACGTGTCGGGTCAAGGGAAGCTGCAAAAGAGTAAAAGCCGTGGGTCACATACAGGACGACTGGACGATTGTAAGCTGGCACTTTGCGAGCGCGATAATCTGAAATGGGTGAATTGGTCATCATATAAGTTGCTAGAGGCTAGCTCGACGTACTGATACGATGAGCTCGACGCTGGACGCAAGAAGGAAACAAGATGAGAAAGTGATCAACTGAGCAAAAAATTACTGACACATTTCCCTATAAGTCGTCAAATTTCAGCGAGATAGAGGACCAATACACGAACCACTAACTAATGTGGCATTGAGAAGACCAGCTAGAGTTTGACCGACTCGTAGTGACAGTTCATCAGTCGCGAAGGCAAGAAGCTGCGAGAACATTAAACCTGAACATTGGCGAAAAATGAATTTATGTTACCTTGGCCAGTGGTATGATAGCCAGAAATGCAACTAGAACGATATGTGAGGTAGGTTACTGAAGGTCGAATCGGGTACTTACAAACAAATATAAGAGTGTGCTGATCGGGTAGAGCAAAGTTCACAGCCCACTTTCGAACGCCATGGGTTAGATGGTCCAAGCTAAGACAAAAGTAACATACGGATATCGGGATAAATATCAACAAGACGTTTAGCCCTAGAAGACAGGATCAATGCAATCCATTGATTGTAAGAAAGTCATTTCACATGAAACAAGAACAATTGCTTGAATGCTCCTCCACACAGTGGGTGCTTTGGCTATCGGTTTTTTCGGTTGCAACATTACAGTTACGGCTCTTTTGATATTAGCCAGCCAACTGAAGGGCTGTTTGCTGCCTGCAGTACTTATGCGTGGTCGATTGGCAGAGGTGGATGGTCTTTGGGTAAACGAGAACGTTTCCTCTACAGCATTAGGCACACGAACGCTACTTGTAGTGGAATGAACTATTTCTGAGGGTCCATCACGTAGGGAACCTGTCCGTGATGGCGAGGACGATGAGCAAAATTTACGACTGTGATGACTCCTGAACGTACCCATGGTACACAGCGATGGCAGCAGGGGGGCAGTCATTGAAATGCTGCTTCGGCGTTGGAAAAGCTTTTAACTATGTAAGACGTACGTGCTCGTGCGCGGCACTGCCATTGCAAGGATGTCGTGCTTTTCTGGAAATTAAGCCCTATTATGGAAGACAGGACAGCCGTTACAATCCGTAGTATTGCTGGCAGAACTCGGGAGTTTTGCCAACCGGTCTGGCAAAATTGGTTATGCCTGGCCTACGGCAGAACTCACGGGAAGGGAGGGTGGCAGAACGAGACTCGCAGAGATGTAATTTAGATCTGATAGCATAATTTGAATTCAATAAAACATGAAAACCGATGTCTCTAGGGTAAGAGGGTGCCTGCTAGAGGACGCCCCCTTGCATCACTGATCAATGACAGTTTCAATTTCGACATTGCTGTCGAGACCGCACAGGATCTTGAAGCATCCTTCACATGGAAACCTCCGCCCTCGACCGAGACTCGTGATGCAGATGACCATCTTGCTGGTCCAGAGCTAACGATGTTGCTGCTGAATTTGTGGCTCTCAAAGAGTTGAAGAGGACCGAACAAAATGAGAGCTTTGACGAAGTTGAAGTGCTTGAGGGAAATGCTTTTGATTTGGGCGGGTTGAACAAGGAATAATTACTTATGTAATAAACTATTGACGATTACCATTATTGTCGGTTACGCTACTAATGACTACATTTCTTTATTTGTGTTTGTATTTGCCAATGGGTGAACGGGGGCGAAACTCTAAAGTCAGAGTCTGAGACGACGGCTTGCCCTCATAGATGGGCTGCTCCTAGTCCAGAGGGATGGAAGACGTGTGGTACGCGCATACACAGTTCAGCTCTCTTTCCTCCTCACCTGTGTCTGACTCCTCTCATAATCAACATTCGCCACCGTGACTGTCACCCGCACACTCGGATCCACTGCTCTCTCTTCGTGCACCTCCTTTCCCTTGCGCTGCTTTCCCCAGATCCACACCACGTGCTGACAACATCACCAGGGAACTTAGCTCTGCTTCCTGGAACTTAACTGTTGGTGGTGCAACGGTCTTCTGAGGGGGGAGCTTGATGTTCGCCGGGAAGGCGACACTAGTGGGAGTTGGCAGCCTTGCTTGTGTCGTCATGAGGAGCGTGCACCCAGCTCGGGTATATTGGTATGTAACTGGGAGGGAGTGTTGCTACGTGCTGTCTACAGTATACAGACCGAATGTCAATATATGCACAGTCACTTCATTGGCAAAACATATCAAACCTTTGTACTCCAAAATTCGATGTGTCACCTGTTCCAACTGCAAGACTGCCTCTGAGGACATGCGGTGCAAGGAAGGCACCTGTAAATACAGCATGCGAGCCTGAGCGTTTAGCAAGTCTCCATCGCTTTCTACCATCTCTTTTCGCCCTTCACTATTGATTTTGCGCATTATCGTTCAATCTCCACCTCATCGTCCGCCCGTCTGTAAAGCACGTGTCATTCAATCAGTGACATGTTTACAGAAGTAGCTAAGTCAGGCGTATCGGGAAGTCAGGGAGAAGTGCAACGAGAAGCGCTGTCAGACTCATCGGCACGTGTTGCACGCCTGCGGACAAGTGCTCATGATCCACCACCACCCCATGGTGCACAGCACCGTCAGGATGCACTTTGGAAAGGTGAGCAACCACGTCGCAGTGATATCCACTGGCTTACTCACTGAAGCAGGCGGGAATGAAGCCCTCCCTCCTCTATGGCATCAGTTTAAGATACTGGATTGGTAGAACACGATATCAAGACGGCACGCTCATGATAGCCTCGTGGAAGCGACCTCTACCAGGAGTGCGACTAGGTGAGCAATGAAAGCCGCACTAGGAGCGATGAACTTACGGTTGAACTTAGATGATCCTGGAGAACTTGTTGTTCCCGGATGCGAATGGCACATCTCACCACTCGGTCGGTCCTACTTTGTCAACCACAATAATCAGACCACATCATGGAAAGAAACCGGCCCCAGAACGTCCAGCCGGGAGTTTGACGCCGGAGTGCATCATTGATGGTCACTCCAAATCCATATGGAGCCTTGCCTACTTGCGCACCAGTGGTAATATAATGAGCACGTCGGAAGACCATTCGATTCGCCAGTGGAAAAGAGATGGAGAGCTAGTAGGAAAGCCTTTGGATAGCGAGGGGGGAGGGATAGGCTCAATGGCAGTATCCCCGGATGAAACAATGGTCGTTTGTGGAAGTGCAGACGGTAGACTGCGGCTGTGGAATTTAAAGGAGGGCAGTATGATCAGTAACCCGTGGGAGGGGCACAATGGTCCAGTGAGATCCCTCGATTGGTCTCCCAATGCCCTGGGTATACTAAGTGGATCGGAAGACGGCACCATAAGACGCTGGAAGCCGGATACCGGTCGACAAATAGCACCACCGATAGAGACCAGTCACGGATGGGTTCATGCCATCAAATACTCTTCACAAGGCGACAAATTCGCGAGCGTTGGGGACTGTCCAATCTGCATATGGTCAAGGGAGGGCGAGCTGCTCGTCGACATCAAGGGACATGACCGCTGGGTGATGTCGTTGTGTTGGTCCAAGGATGGCACACACATCTTCTCCGGATCACTTGATAACACCATCCGAAAATGGCGGTCAATTGATGGGCAAGAGCTCGTCGTGTTTCGGGGTCATACCAATCCCGTCAGATCCCTCTGTCTTTCTCTCAATGAAAGCTATATTGTTAGTGCATCAAATGACTGCTCCATTCGCATTTGGGACCTCAAGACTAGTCAGCCAGTTGGAAATCCACTCTTGCATGATGACGAACTCTTGACTGTTGCCATATCCCCCGATGGAAAATACATTGTCAGTGCTGGACTAGACAAAAAAATCTATGTATGGAGCTTGGAAGCGGCACTCGAAGCCGTAGTACGTATGTGCTTTGGTGTTTCAATGTCTTTTTCTGATGGTTTTGGTCGTCCAATAGGATGCAGATGATGGAAATGCAAAACTCAAGGCAAGTCATCTGCTTCTCTTTCACACTATATAACAATATCTCACTTTTTACTAGGGATATCCAGCCCGACCGAGAGTTGCGCGGCAACCAATCGTGAGCAACCTCATCTTTTCTCACATGTCTTGTTGGATTCTTAATGCTCATCTACACTTCAAATAACAGGCTAATACCAAAGGCTCGGTGAAATATGTCAGTATGATTTTTCGTTCTTCAGTCTCTTGCTAATCTGACTTTGATACAGGGCAAAGGTTTCTTCAGCAACGAGTCAGACCGCGTGCCTCGTCGCACAGCTCCACCTGCAAGGCCATCATCCCTTATTCGTTGGCGTCGCCCGCTCAGTTCCGTACATTTTGGCACACGGCCTGCAAATGTATCCCAACCAATTGAGCGACAGTCCCAACACTGGAATTTCAACTTGTTTTCTGGAGGAAATCCCAGGCGTACCATCGAAGTAGCTCCTGCTCGCGATGAAGATGTGAGTGGGCCGTCATTGCTCCTATTTCATTACATTAAAATACATTGTAGGGATATGGCATTACCCCTGAATCTGATGCGGAAGCAGCCGCAGCTATGCAACGCATAGATGACAGTGAGGCTGACAGTTCAATGCAACCAGGTCGCCCTGAAGCGGGGGCACATGCATCTCAAGGACAACCAATTCACAAACAAGCACAAGGCTCGACTGGCGGAGCAGAAGACATTTTGTATGAAGGAGTGAGCTGCTGTGGATTTTTCTTTGGTCGCCGTCGGTCCACTTCACCTCGGTCATGAGATCATCTAGAGCCTGCATCACTTGATGATTTTTTCTTTCCTCGCGGATGCGTTTACGAGCACCATCCTATGTGTATAGACACATCAGTAAATTTCTCCAGAGATAGGTATTTTCGATGGTTTAACGTACAGTGCCGATAGAGCTCACAGGGCGTACCGCTTCACACATTGTCAGACTGCATAGTAATTACAGCTGCTTAAAGCACGGACAGTTCGTACAACATAAGTGACTTGATTTTGAATCAAGCAGAGCACCTCCCGAAGACACGACACTAGTGTAGTAGTTAGACTCAAAATTCAACATCATTTCAATACCCCAGATAATTCGAGGGCAAAACAAATCTTATACTTGGCAACAGGCGACATGAGCATACTACATATAAAACTATGTATGGTTGCCTGTGCAAGCTCGTGGAGGGTGGTTGGAGTGTTTATGGCCCAAAGGGCAGAGCTCGAGCATGATTCGTTGAAGGTAGATGTCTTCATCAGACGCGTCTGCTGGAGAATTGTTGCATTAGCGGATCACATAATCTACATACACCGTCCCTTGCCGCGATACTCCGAAGATAGGTGCCCTGGACAGAGAGGCAATAGTTCATGATAGATATGGGCGCACTCGCATATATTGGTGGCGGTATCTTGTTCGTCGCAGCGCTGGGCCAGCGCCCCGGTTAGAGGATAGAGCGATAATGGGTGATCAAGGTGACCTTTCGGATGCAATGCAAGGGCGCTGCGGAATAGGGATATTATAGAGTCATTGTATTCAAGGTCTTCTTGTGCACAACCTACAAGGCAGGCTCACACAAGGTTGGTGAGAGCCGCTCCACGGTCACGATGGGTGACCGGACAGAACTAACTGAAAATGCTCTACGGCATCGTTCAGGTGAGACCTCCCCGCTTGTCACGTATTCGGCAAATCGTCGTGGCCTGCATCCGCATCTCGGACAATCTCGCATTCAATGGTGGGCTACAGTGCGCGAACCGTCAGTAGAAACGGAAAACACGCAAACTAGGGTAACTTACATTAAGCAGCGTACCGTCGTCGTGTCCGCAAGCGTCCACAAAAGCGACCTTTAGCGTGAGAGAAGGGCAAATATCGACAATGAGTGGGAGGGATAGATGTTCCATGAGTCAGTAGATGTGCATGAACGGCATGCAGATTACTCAGCAAATGCTTTACTTTTGCTCATCTCCATGTTGAAGCAACCCATTCCACGACATATCGAATTTGCCGATGACTTCTTCATTGCCTAGCATTCGATCGAGCTTGAAGGATGCCCTGATCTTGAATGATAAATTTGGTAACGCATGTAATGATCCACAAACTGACGGTCAGTTCTTGGCTCGCATGCGAAACTACAAATCTTTTACAGGGTCACGGTATCCCCCCCACGCTCCAGATTTGTCGGATAATAGAACTCCGATGGCTGATCTCCAGCATCTTGTCTCGCCGAGCTTGATGGACATATATATGCTTGCGGGTATGCACCCGGAGGGGACATAGATATTTTGGCGCCGATGACTGTTGAAAGAGTGTGAAGATCATGAGATGAATATGATATGGTGTGACTCACGTTCAAGTCTCATAGATTGGCCCTGCAAGCTGCCTGTGATATGTCAAAAACGAGGTGTGGATATGGATATGGGAACTGTGGATATAGTTCAAGTGGGGGTTCAGGGCATGCTGCACGTGTGTAACCGCCTGATGGGTGGTAGGCACGTCAGTCTAGATTCTGCTGAGCGCTCAGACCAAAATATGACAGACTGACCGCCTGTGCTATCGGAGAAAGTAAGCAGTGCCACAGTCAGTGCCATTAGCAAAAGAGTGGCTCACCAAGGTAGACTGCTGGTGAGTGCTTGAGTAGTCGTCTGATCCAAAGTCATGACCCCTTGTATTGCTGACCCAGCCTTGCGACGCTAGCTGCTTGCGAGGTTTGTATCATGTCTACAAACCATTTAGAGTGACTACAAAGCAATATATAATGAGCTGATACCACATACACACTAGCAGTAAGTCAAGTCGGATTGAAGTCGGAGTCCAAGTTGAAACGTGGGCCCCTGATTAATGGCGCCCAAGTCACGTGGGGATAGTTGAACACGCGAGTAACGTCAAGTTGTGAGGCTCCAGACTCCAGAGGGTAGACGCATGCCCGCAGTAGCCTGCAGTCTAGCTAACAGGGACCACAAATAACGTTGGTGACACGCAACCTTGGTTTCCCACTGGCAATGGAGTCTAGGAGGATGGTCTCTGATTTTTATCGTGGAGGCTCGCCTTCGACGCCTTACTATACAGCTCATCCATCTCCGGAGCCTCACTCTGACGATGAGCAGCAGCCAATGGCAGGCCCATCCAAACTCGCGCTAGACTTGCCGGTATTCTCAAATAATTCTTTCCAGCTCTCCGACGAAGAAGAGGAAGAAGAGCACTCGAATCTACACTTAAACATCAATTTTAATCTCTCATTAGATTTCAGTCAAGCTACGCTGGGACATTCTCGTCCGCCTTCACCAACACCAACCGCGGACTTTAGCATGATCTCCCCACCAAGCAGTCCTTCCTATGTTCAATATCACTCTCAATTTCTTTCAGCACCACAAGGACGAAACACCCTTCCTTTCTTCCGGACATCTCCAACCCGCACTTCTACCCATTTACGAAGTCACAGTATAGCCTTGGGAGGAAGTACCAAACGCCGCGTACGTCCTAATATCACGAAGATTTGGGAAAGCATCTCTTCTCCATCTCCTCGAGGCAGCAAGTCCTCACCTACACTCAAAACATCCATCGCCAATCCATAGGCACTTTACTAAGTCCTCCCCTAACATCTTGCGCGCAAAGCGCAAGACCAAACGTTCTTCAGTATCAGACGTCTTTTACTGTGGATCCGGGGTTCAGGGTAACATCAATGGGGACGTCGACGTAGACTACCGCGCATTAGACCCGCTTGACGGTGAGGAAGGTGAACTCGTAGACCATGAAGGTTATTTTGATGCAGTCCAATGCGATCTCACGGGTACGTATTCTTCAGATTTTTTTATACTAAATTAACATTTATCATCTAGCGTCCCTATCGTCATATACACAGTCCCCCTCACCCTCTCCTACCACCACCCCAACATCATCTCACCTCTGTCCTCTTTCGACCTCAAACACCCTCCCAAGCCTACACCCTCTGCCCAACATCATACGCCTCAGCCTCAGCCTCCACCTCCACGTTCACCTCCACGTTCACTTCCACGCAATACCTCCCCCCTGCCCAAACATCCCTCCCCCTCCCCCCAGAACTCACCCTGCACATACTTTCCCTCCTCCCGATGCGTTCAGTCCTAGCCTGCATGCTTGTCTCTCGCTCTTTGTACACACTAGCCAAAGACACAAGCGTCTGGCTAGGAGTGTGGAGAGGAGAGAAGGCCGTCCAAGAGTCCGACCGCGCGTATCTCGCCAAAGCCCATACAGCTATTCCTACAACTTTGCGTACGGGCTCGGGCCTTTAGTGAGTTACATGTCTCCTTACTCATTCCCCACAAAATTCCCTGCCCAGCTTGGCCTCCTCTTCTGATGATGATATCTCGTCGCTGCATTATGCCCACGCAGATGAAGGCGTACATGGATTCTTGCTCCTTGAGGACTCCGAAGATGCGGAAGGGGATGGGCCTAGTGGCTGGGCTGTAGATTGGGATCGAGTCGAAGCGTTGTGGCACCGCGGATGCTCGAGGGGCGTTTTTATGGATAAGATATCAATGCTCACCGACCATCAATTCACATCCCTTATCCGGATCCGATCTTAAGAAGAGACACAAATTTAGGACTCCTCCGGCTCAACTGGCATACCCTCTACCGCTCTCGTGCCACACTCGAAAGTCGATGGCGAGATCCGCGTGGTGAGCCGCGGGTGATGCGGATTGAGGGACACGGAGACAGGTGAGTTCTGTCTCCTCTCCTCTGTGTTTGAGTTTGAGTTTGAAATTTAACAACTGACCGGCGACCCCCATAGCGTCTACTGCCTCGACTTTGACTCGCAACGGATCATCACAGGATCTAGAGACAGAACCATCAAAGTGTGGTGTATTCACACTGGCGAGTGTCTTGCGACGTTTGAAGCGCATTTGGGGAGTGTGCTTTGTTTGAAGTTTGAAAAGGACTTTGATGCGAAACGATCTTGCTTTCGCCGGTCTTTTACTCGCCAACCTGGTTTTAATGGTGAAGACAAGGAGGGTGGTGCCAATGAGGATTCCAACGAGGGGGAAGAGGAGTCGCACGGTATGATGGTATCCGGTTCTTCGGATTGCACAGTACGTGTCTGGGACTTATACACAAAGCATCGTGGTTCGAGAATACGGGCTGATGTACGTGCGATTCTGCGTGGCCATTCTGGAGGCGTGTTGGATTTGAGGATGGATGAGAATTGGATCGTTAGCTGGTAAGTTCCCCTTTCTACCCATATCTTATCCTCCCGATATCACACATCTTATGTTTTCGTCGTCGCACAAACCAACACTAACTCCCTCCCTACTTAGCTCCAAAGACGCACTCATCAACGTCTACTCCCGATCTACGCTCGCTTTACACGCCGTCCTACAAGGCCACGAAGGACCCGTGAACGCCATCGGGCTCGAAGGGGGGAGAGTGGTGAGTGCCAGTGGGGATGGTCGAATGATGTTGTGGGACGCTGCTAGTGGGAAGTGTGAACGGGTATTTGAGGGGCATGAGAGGGGTTTGGCTTGCATTGAGTTTAAGGTGTGTTTTTTCTCCCGTCTTATTTTTTTCCGTCTTTCCGTTTTCTTTTCTTTTCTTCCCCCAAAGTGTGGTGGTCGTCGGTCGTCGGTCATTGGCAATCAATTATATCATTTACTAATTAATCCTACTAGGATGACTTAATCCTAAGTGGTTCAAATGACTGCACTATCAAGCTCTGGCGCGCATCCACAGGAGAATGTCTGCACACCTTTGCTGGTCATACGTTGTTGGTCCGCGCGTTATGTTTTGATCCGAAGACTGGGTATGTGGTTAGTGCGAGTTATGACCGAAGCGTTAGGGTTTGGGAATGGAAAGAACCTGCTACTTCCTGCTGTGGATGTTGCTGCTTTCATTTCGCACTCTTCTTCTTCCTCGTCGACCTCTTCTTCCTCGTCAAACTCTTCCTCGTCGTCATTCCACTCGACACACACCAGCACCTCAACTGGCAACTCAACACACGCCGGAATCTCGATCTGCGCATCCGACACAGACGGAGCAAGCGTGGTAGGCGTCGCAGACGGTGTCGTCGGGTATAGAAATTCGGGCATGAGCAAGAAGAGGGGTGTTGGGAGGTTGGTGAGGGAGTTTAGGGATTTGCATGCGAGTCATATTTTTGATGTTAAGTTTGATGTGGGGAGGATTGTTAGGTGGGTGTTTTTTTAATGTTTTTGGGGGAATTGGGCTTTGCAGTTGGAGTCGGGCTTTTGCAGTTGGCTGAGCTTTTGATTCTTGCTGTCCTTCTCGTTGCCTTTGCCCGTTGTTCCCGATTCCCATCTGATTAATGAGACCTACTGACCTCGCTTTCCTGTAGCACTTCGCATGACCAGAAGATCGTTGTTTGGATTTCACAGGTGACATCGAAGGCGCTGAGATCTTTGTGTGATATAGGGCATCAGAATCCTTTTTCTTCGTCTTCGTCTTTCACCCCATCTTGATTCGACCATATCTGGTGATACCTCAAGTTCAAACATCGAATCTATTTATTTATCACGCATCTTATATCCGTTTTGAGCATCTTGCATTGCAATTGGACTTGGTTCGATCTTGTATCTAGCTATACCTCTAGTGTATTATGTACAGTATATCTGGTGAATGTCATTGGTTTTGTTTTGCAAGCTAATGTTGGTTGGTTGTCTGGCGTATCCGAGTCGGCGACGCCATGTTTGACTCTCTTGCTATACTACCACGGACAAGTTGAATGTAACGACGTCAAAACTCTTCACTCTTGAAGGACTGGTTACGAATCTAGCTGGCGGTACCGTAACGTAGTTGTCTGGCGCCCAGTCTCTCGTAGGCGGACCCTAATAGAAGCCTTGAAGGAAGTTGTTCCTGAGTTCGTATCAGGGGCTCAGTGGTAGTACGTACCGACGGTTTGGTTGGATTTCCAAAGCTTATCACAAAGAACCTCAGGACGACTCTCTTCCTGCTATATGTCAAGCCAATAATTTCTCGAGTCTCCACACACGTACGTGGCTCATGGAAAGGGGTCCGCCCCGAGAGATAAGTCCAATTGTCCAGACTCCACAATCCGAGTCTGCGGTAAAGTACTCTAAGCCAAGCTGGTATCACACCATCATGACAAGTCGATCCCGAATTGCTTCCTGCGAGACTGAGAGCATCGATCTGTACCGATTTCATATCAAGCCGTCCGGATGTCGTGGAAGCTACAGCCGTTATATATATGTAATTTGACTACGATCGACGTGACCGGCCGTGCACCCGCATCAATATTCCGGTGTAGGTAGGTATTTGTCCAGGGTCTTGCAGGGTCATCAACATCGAGCGACGACGCGCTGGATATGAACTGTTGAAGGTTCAATTTTGGAGATTCGGCGGAACACCAAACCCTCGAAGAGTTGAAATTATGGACCGCGATGGATACCGACTCAATCCCCGCGACCACGGCCAACCACGGTGCTCGCACGCGACGCTGACTGGCTTCTGAACTTCTTAAATTTTGGGAATGCGTGGCACGAGAGTACTGTAGTGACTGTATGAATCAAAGTTCAAGTACGAAAACAGCTTTCTCAAAGAACAATGTCCAATCAGGGCGGGATTCCATTCCAGCCCTTTTAATTATCCACGTGTGAATCGACATGATCGCCAGGAACGACAAAGTGCCAGCACTGGTCTGGGATTGTTGACTTGGCACCTCTTGGAACTGACAGCGCAAGCGCAGAGGATAGTTCCACACACACGACAAGATATCGGAGCCGTGGTTTGGAGATTGGCTTAGTGATTAAAACGAGTAGATAGGCTTCGCCAAGGTCCTTGTGTTCCGACGGCCCACTCAATCCCGGGTTTTACTAAGGGTCTATGACTGTACAGGACTGTACTTATGTTTCATGGGTAATAAAAACTGATTTCGGGGAGGCGGCCACGCCACGATTGGCCATATATGTACGTAACTTCAGAAGACTGCTGCTATTTTTCGGCGCATATCAAGACAGATGTGGGAGAAGAGGTGGGTGGCTTCGTAAGTCACAAGTAGGGTATAGTTATTGATTGATACATACTTACGACAAATCTGTCACTTGAGTAGAGAAGACAGATCATTTTTAAAATCAAGGCTCTGATTGATGACGTCCCGAGTAGTCAAGTGAGATGCGAGCTCAGCGCTCATGCATCATGTCCGTGACTAAAGGTGCACACTCATCAGCCGCGGACGTAAATCGAGCTAGATCATCATGCAACCGCAGTTAAGCATACAGCTTCGACCTTCTTCATCTGAACGCTGATACGCTTGGCGTGACCCGAGGCCAATATGGGTCAATGTAAATTTATCCACGATAGTCTCGGGATCAGGAATCGCAGGCGGGATGCCGTCCTGCACAGGAAGTGACAAACACTCTTCCGGCTGGTTGATCTCCAGAAGCTCAGGATCAGATGTCAGATGAATTGTAGATTTCCCAGTGCCCATAGGGGTATGCCCCTTGATCGTATACAAGGATAGAAGCCTCGAGCGTTTCACCAGGATAGCTGGGCGCATAGATAATAGAATCCTAAAGACTGCATGCGTGCGATGGTGGTGTGATTGTAGAATATCAGTGGACTGCACAACTGGAGTGAAATAGGTTGTTCCGTTGATCTCGTATGAGCCACATGGGAAAGCGGATGCTTCGCTATACACCGGCAGGCCATAATTTGGGATGGCTGGCACCTTAACACCTACCGGAGGGAGTGAGACATAATGTCGAAATGCGCAGTCAACACCATCAGCCAGCGGAAACGAGGCGTATAAGCAACATCAGTGAATTTGAAATTCGGAGGTCACTCGGGGTCAACAGAGATGTAGAATGAGCATCAAACACGGACATGGTGAAACGTCTTCGGGTGACACCTCAGGTCCATGTACTAGTCCCTTGAATGTATGTCAAACACCTGATGCGTCTGTGTCGCCTCCACAGCGGTATTATTGGAGCCCCAGACACAAGCGTCAGATCCAGAAGATCCATCCCGCTCTTTTCGTATCTGGTCAGAACTCCGCGGGGATGGCAGTGCTGCATCATTGCATACTGCGAATGGGTCAAAATCAGAACCTCCCCCTCGTCAGAAAGAAAGGATATACAAGTTGTAAGCCTCGCCAACGAGACACCAGCCTTGTATTATGACAAAGTGTTTGCAGGCCTGCATCTTCCTATTTTTCGGTCGGACAATCATATTTTCCCCTGTGCCTGAGATGGGCGCAGAGGACAACTGCGACGGGGAAAGCAGCGTTTCATGCACAGGCGTAGCGACTATGGAGCGAGCTATCGGACACTAGTGTCGTGGCGGACTCTTTGATGTTTGGTTGCAATGCCGACCAATTGAGCACGAGTTGTCCTGCAAAAGGGCTCATGATGTTGGATAGTGGAAACGGTGCAGGAAGCGGGTGCATGAAAGTGCATTTGTTGCCATGTGCACATTGTCCCGCCACGAAGTCGGGACAAATTTTAGCTAGATCGAAAAGTAAGCATCTGGGACATGTTATTGAGCATGAACTCACTTCGATACTTAGAGTGAGGCGCCACGGAGAAGTGTCAACAAAGAAGGTTGTGATCAGATACGTCTCCAGGCAAGCGAGAAGCAGAGAAACTGAAAATTAGACTGCAGACACACAAGCTCAACTGGCAACGAGGAGTTTATGAGGGTCAGCGACAGATTGCACGAGAAAGGCTCTTAACGACTCGGACTCGAGATGAAGACTCACGTATGTGGCATGCGATTATGATCCAGGCTGCCAAGGGCAAGGTCGTCTTATGTATTTCAACATCAAACAAGGGTCGCCTGGTGGATGTTTGTAAGACCATTATTGAGCTGAGGCTGACCGTAACAATTGCTGCTTGACCAACGAGTGTCAGAGCGATTCAGTGTGGTACCAGGTAAAACTACCCATTGAGACGAGTCCACGTGTGCATTGGCCATGGTACGGGTACATGATCTACCCGCCCATTTCAGTGGTGTAAACTTGAAGCCTTTGCAGCAGTTGCTAACGTACTACGTCTGAATCATTGGCCAAACTTGAAGATCCAGACGCCAAAAGTTCACTTGTACGTAATGAGGTGCTTACTTAGCGCTTAGCCCACAATGAGCCCACAAAGTATGAACACCGCTGGAAAATGTGCTTTGGTGTCCTTTCAATATCATAAACCTCATGCCTTTCATTGGGCGATGTTAGTCAATCAAATCAGACACTGGAAACAACTCAAAACCCGCATTGGAATTGTCCGAGTCGGATAGCGTCGCCATCATGCCCGCCGCGCACTTATAAGTTGTTTCATGTTTCAAACATGTACTAGCAAAACAAGAAGTCTCGCCACGTATCATCACGGCATGCTGTTCTTCCGACTCGCACAGTAATCGTGATCAGATCAGGGGCACACACACAGATAGTCCACACAAATGCTTATGGATTCTTTGTGACTCACCTGAACTTTTCTGGCGTGGTCTGGTGCCGTCGGCCAAATCACATGGGCACATCATATCGCCATGTCAGAACACCTCTGACATGCGCAATTGCGCTAACGAATAGGATAATCGAGATCTTGTAGTGATCTAGAACGGCGAATCAATAATAAGTATAGCGGTGTAATACAGAACTCCAAATACAATTAGCAGCACAGTTGGCCAGAAAGCGATGGTGAGAATGGGATGGTATAGAATGTCCGAGAGAAAAATAATATGCTGACCATCCTCCCAACTAGGAAGGGATGGTTATAATATACACGAAATCAGGATGCGGGTGACAAAATTTCCTGAAAAATGGAAAGTCGCACTGTCGGCGATTTTTTGAACGCCGATGGGCGACCTGCCATCTCAGAGTCGTAGAGGCAGTGCTATGGCCTGAGATATCAAAGGTGCGCTGTGACCAGATGGATTTATTATGTGATGCAAACGCTTGCGTGGTGGCAGATTTGAATCCTGAAGGTCTGTCGTCTTCTCAGGACCAGGTTCCTAACCAAAAGGTCTTCGCCACATACTATGTACGTCAACCTGACCACCCTCCTCCCAGTTCCGCGAGTGCTTGCGCTCTGGCCTGTAGGATGGATCTCTTGATGATCGCATCTGCCCGGTAAACTCAGTGTGGAAAGGGAGTTCTAGAAAAGCTTCATTACCTCAGATTGTGGGATTGCTTCGAGTGCCCCAGTGAACGACCCTGTCATATCTGGCTGACGCCAGTCAACTCTGGGACTATTTTGTGATGGTACCATGTCAGCTGAGGGTCTCCGGTCGACAAGATGATGAGACGAATATGAATGCTGCAACGGAATGAGCGGTGTATCTCGGGCAATGTGAGTTCCAAACCCACGTCTTGTTGACTAGAAGTATCATCATGGGGTAGTGATGACTGCCGCGAGTAATCTTGAAGGGGAAGTAAGATTATAGTACGCAAAAATAAATGCTCCAAATAAGCTCCTACCTGTTGAACTCTGAGTTCTAGAGAGAAGAGCCGTCACTAGCAGATGTTTCGTTGAGCGGGATAGTGATGCTAATGCAGCACAAAATACCCACTGAGTTCGTCACGATGCTGTTCGGCGGCGTTGACATCCCGCCTAGCACGGGCTTCCGCTTCCAGACAAACAGTATACCGTTGAAACGCATCTTGTGTCTGTGACTGCGCGCGCGCGAGCGTTGTCCGTGCTTCTTGAAGGTATTGGCCTTATGAAAGAATTTAACCTGGAAACATGGGGAGAGCCGATTGATGGGACAAACCAGATGACTGCGCGTCTTGTAGGAGTTGCTCGTACGTCGCTGTTGAAGGCGAGGAGGATGTTCGAATGACATGTGGGCGAGATGTGCCCGGTGAGTGCACATAATTTGGACTTGAAACATTTGAACCACTTTCTGCATGTGGGAAGTCAATATGACTGCGTGAAAGTACTTGAGAGCGATCACAGCGGCTGACCTGGCTGCAATCGAGCGATATGATCCACTAAACTGGAGGGCGGATAACTCCCTTCGGATAGTTCAGGTGTTGAGACCTCCATGGAGTCGTCGATGGGTGGAAGCTGGGGAGCGTTGGGACCGAGATGTCGCAATCGGGGGTTGTGGGGGATGCCTGCATTGTGTCGCTCAATAAACTTCCTCAGAAAGGCGAGCTCGATATCGTCAGGCATCACGTATGGGGGGCCCTGAATGTCGCCTTTCTGCATAAGGACCTCTAGATGTGACATTGTCTTATCCTTGAGCTGTTGCAACCACTCATGCAATTCCATGTGGTCTTGGTCTGCGCGAGCGTCACTGCCGTCAAGAGTGCCATGTTAACAATAAAGCATGTCTGTAAATTATCATCGACAAACTAGTCTTGACGTCTTCTTGCTTTTCTCCAGTACGTTTTTGTCAATTTCAGGGCGCGGTTGACTTCATTGTCGAGGGTTCGATACCAATCGCTTGAACGTCGGTTTAGCTTCACAGCCAGCACGCCGGGTTGAACTCGTAGCTGGAGCACACAACGACCTTCGGCATCAGGAGGGCCCAAAGCACCTTTTTGACCTTGATTGCCCCTGGTGGCGCCACGGGAGACATTGCCAAGTTCTGGCCATGGGAGGTCGTCGGATTGCATGTTTACTGAATGATTGATACTCCGTCGACGGAGTGGCGAAGTTGAGGAGTGTTGCAAGAGTGGAGATAAAAACTCGTCCAAGATAATCATGCGGCAGTCTTATAATTGCAGATGTCCTTTCTATGCAACGTAGCGATGCGGCTTTCACCATACGCACTGCCTTGGTTATTCCAATCAGCGTTTGCTGGGTGACATGTCAACATACTCATGTCAGCAGGGGTGACATCTGGCACATCTAAGTAGATTTAAGTTCAAACGTTCAAGCCAGGTCACCTCGTTGACGGATATTCGGACTGCTCTCACGTTTATATATCATCGCGACGCTGGCCGGTGTCCTGATATAGGTATGGTTGTGATGAGAGAAGAAACGGCAGCTATGATTACAAGAATAACGATGCAAAGCGACCACAAGAAAGAGTGCCATTGGATACCATCCATACTTGGCTGACCCCTTGCAATCACCCTAAATCCCAATTGCGGTGCCACGACAGCCGCGAGATAACCCATCGTCCAATCGAGTACTCAAGTCTCGGCCGGCTTTCAAATTACTATCTCGGTCATGTGGAGAAGTTCACTCCCTGCGCCAGAGGTGCAGCATCGGAAAAGTTGACCGTGCATGCACTCCAGCGAACGTACTGCTTCCAGGCATCTCCGCCGGATTCGCGGCCCCTGAAATAAAGAAGTCAGAAGAGAAGCAGATCTAGCTGGAGATGTCCTGACCATCCGGTGCTCTATAGGTGAGAATGGGCGTAATTAGGTTGCGAAGGTCGATCATTGAGAACAGAAGCTGTGACAGACCTTATTGCCTCCAAATGCGGCACCTATTTCGGCGCCGCTAGTTCCAACGTTGACCTGAAGTGTTTCATTATATCAGGACTGCATGTCCCAAAGCCAAATGCACATACGTTGACAATGCCGGCGTCTGAGCCTTTGGGGCCAATCCACTTGCCAACGTTCCGAATGTCTCTGGTCCAGAGGCTGCTAGACAGACCTTGGGGAACAGCATTGTTCCATTCAATGGCCTGCTCCAGCTCATCAAACAAGCCGACATTCAGGATAGGTGCGAACGTTTCGGTACTCCATATCTTATCGGCAGGATCCGTGGTCCTTGGAACTGCGATCGTGGGTTGGACAAAATTACCCTGGCTCAATGCCGCATGATCATATTTCCTTCCACCAATAAGAATTTCAGCACCAGATTGGCGGAGTCGCTCCACAGCGTCGCTGTAAATTCCAACAGCTGCACGTGTATGCAAAGGCCCGAGCAAAGTGTCATCTACTAGAGGGTCTCCAACGCTTATAGTAGCGTATAATTTCTGAAGTGCGTCGAGGAATTTCGGTGCAATCGCACGATGGAGATAAAGTCGCCTGGTAGATGTGCACCGTTGGCCAGCAGTGCCGATAGCACCAAAAAAGACGGCTGGGACAGCTAACGACATGTCTGCGTCTGGCATGATGATGGACGCTGATGGGACGTTATTAGAGACCATCCTCATAGTCTTACGTAGTAAAGAAAGTACCGTTGTTACCGCCCAACTCCAAGATGCTCTTACCGAACTTAGACTGAACAGCCTTACCAACGACCTTACCTACGGCCTCACTACCTGTAAATGAAACTAAAATAATTTTGTTTAACAAACGCCCTGCGCCGCTTGAAAATAAAGCCTTACCAAGGGGTACATCCTGACTTGCAACGATAGCTTCTCCAACATCCTTTCCGCCCGTGATGAGAGTAGATATGGCGCCAGGAAGACCGTTCTTCTCCAGCACACGCGCAATGATCTTTGTTATGGCAATGGAACAAAGTGATGTGCTCGGCGATGGTTTCCAGACGTTCGCATTCCCAGCGGCGACTGAAAGCGAAAAGTTCCTAAGTTCAATTACTTAGTCAGGTCTCCCGCCAGGCATAGGAAGTCGTACCACCCATATACTGCCACCGGAAAGTTGAACGCAGTAAGCACACCGACGACACCAATGGGGTTAGGTACTGCGAAACAGTGCATCAGCATAGCATGTCATAAGTCGAATTAATTGCGCAGCCGACCTTCCAGGATAGTGTGACCAGGTCTTTCAGATGCCACAACTCTGCCGTTCATCATTCGAGATAAGCCCACCGCGTAATCACACTCAAGACATCAAAAGTTTCAAGATCAGCATCGGAAGAAGCAAAAGAATCCGCACAATATCCACGAATTCCTGGACTTCTCCAATGCCTTCTGTTTTAATTTTCCCCATTTCGAGGGAGACCAATGCCCCAAGAACGTCACGCTAAAAAACAATAAGACTATACCAAATTTCGTGGAAACAGGGGCTCTATACCTTTGCGGAGAGTGCTTCTCTGATCTGTCGTAAAAGCTCGCCTCGCTTAGGAGCAGGAACCGTTCTGAGATGAAGATAAGCTTCCTTAGACTTTCCCAGTGCTTCGTGCAGCTCATGCGGTGTCGCCTGTGAGATATTATATTACATGCCGGACAAAGTACGCAGTGAGCCTACTATGCACTTACCGACCGAACCCGCGCAAGTACTTCCCCAGTGGTGGGACACACGCTTTCCAGCACATCCCCAGAGCCAGACCACTGCCCGTCATAAACGCCTGGAAGTTCCGCAGCACCAGCAGGGATGTCAAGCGACGAAAGGATAGCCGATGCGCGCGTCGACAAGCTCCGTGCGCCTTGAAGAGTGCCGCAGACTGTGTGGCGCAACAGCATCATACCGTTAAACCTGAAGAAGGTGTTTTGTAGTAATCAAAAATGTTCACGTATGAGGGTTGCAGTCTACGGTCAAAGCAGATGCAGCGATCTCTGGTGGTTTGAGTTCTAATTAATTTCTAATTCAGATAACGCCAAGCTTAGATCCGTGCATGCTGTGTCACGTGGTTTGGTGCTACTTCTTCATATTCATGTTCCGACCACCTCAATATGAATCTTTTGAACATGCAGGAGCTGAAGTGTGCATATGAGAACGGATAGGATATGTAATGTGAGCTAACATGAATGAGATAACACAATTATCACACAACGAGGATCTAAGCGGCAGATCTATCTGTTCATTAATAGACTCGGACAACTTGGGACCCATCCAGAACCAAAGCCCACGGATCTCATTAAGATGATGCGGTATGTGGCAACCAAAACACTGACAGGGATGGATAGTCGTGGATGCGCTGATCTCACAGCCTGCCCGAACCTCCCGACGGGTTAAGTATAATGAGCCCTCCGGTCCCTGAACGGCTGTGAGTACTACCCGCATCGAGAGGTAAAGCGATGAGATGCACCTAGGGAGTTAGTTTAGCGTCGAAGGCAGTAATCCTGGTTATGTATGTGTAAGATGCCTCACGTCGGTGCCAGGATTATAGGCCATTGAAGAAGGAAGGGTCCGCGTCAATCTGGTTCCGCGCCTTTTTGCTCCTCCCTGCCAATGCATTTTTACTGCTTTTTGATTTTCTTTTTTTCTCCTTCGGGGAGTGAGAGTCCCCTACGTCCTCGTCGCTGTCAGAGGCCTCCATTACTGCTGCGGTGCCCTCGGGAGGTGCTTGGGTCTCGACAACGGCTCCGTCGGGTTCCTGCGGGTCTATGTCCGAGGCTTGGACAATTTGTACATTTTCGGATTCATCAACTGCCTCATCACCCTCTTCGTCTTCAAAAACGGCCCTGAGATCTGTCATCTTGAGTGTGTCATCGTGACCTGCACTGCCGACCCATCTTCCTTCCCCACCGAGATCGACTGCAATTCTTTCGATGGGAAAAGACCCGTGGTCAGCAACAACCCCAAGGAGCTTGGTAGGAAATAGCTGCACGGCCCGTAGAAGACCGTCAGACGATCCCGTGAGGATCGTGGAGTGAGAGGACGGGTATGACGATGGTAGCGTACAAAGAGCATCGATCGACTGGGGGTGTCTGCAACGACGATGAGAGAGGTATTCAGGCAAGCATCCAGCAACAGATTATTTTTACCCAGGAACTCTGTCGACACAGTCTCCCCATCCATGGCTACGATTAAACACGGATAGAATCCCCGTCTGTGTGCCGACTACTACTTTGGACCCGCTATTAGCCCGGCATTTCGCATACACACAATGAGTATGTTTAGATATATATATAGGTGGAAGTACCTTCGAATAGCAACAATAGAGAGCAACTCATCCTCCTGATCCTCGGACTGTGCCACCGGTTCCGGCTTCTTTCCACGTACATCAATCACTGATAGTGTGCCATCGCCGCTTGATTATCGCACAGAATAAAAAATAGGAGTGTTGGAATGCGGAGGATACTGTTGCTATAGGCGCTTGCTTACCTAGTTGTGATGAGTTGCTTCTTGTCGTCTAACCAAAGGAAATCAGAGATGAAGTCATAATGATGGGTATAACTTCGAATGGGATCAGACTTTCGAGGGTCCCACAGCTATCCATAGATAAGTAAGGAGTTGATTGTGGCGCATCAAACAGAATCGGCTGACCTTGATTACTCCGTCATCATCACCAGTGCCTAACATCTGGGGCATGAGACGTTTGATGCGATTCACTGGGGAACTTTAATAGGCACTGCCATCAGCTGCCTCAAAGAAGCATGGAGTCATATCAGGAAATCACTAACTCACTCGTGGGCATTTTTTCGCGTCTCACTGACGGTTCCAGTGGTTGTATCGATTGTGCTATATGTCTTTAGTACTATAAACAATGGTCCAAATATCAAAATAGAACATACAAAATAGTTTTTGCCTTTCCAGTTGCCCAAAGACGAGACCCATCCTGGCTAGTATCCAAGCAACGGCAAGAACGCTTGGAAGGCCTTAACACGAAGCTTGCTTCATGCTGTCCTTGTTCGTCATACCGAAAGGCCTTGACCTTTCCATTAAGAAGGCCAGTATATACAGTCGAGTGCGTGGGATGAAATGCGAGGTCAAAGATCTGGGATCCAACTGGAATGTCCGGCATGAAAATAAGGTGCACGGCTCACAGCTAGACTTTAGGTGAGGGCAAGCAGCAAGCCAGGCTGGCAACTTGAGTCTAAGTTCTAACAGTCATAATGTGGACGACGGTATGTACCGTGGGACTAACATTCCCACGTCTCCGGTGATGTCGGAATGGTCTTGCAGTCCAGCCGGTAGTCTAGGCGTCGGGATGAATGCGCCTGCACAGCGTCCTAAACGGCGTTTCATCTGTGTCGGTCAATGGGGAAGAGAAAATCCCTCATAACCCATGGCCTCCGTATCTCGTTTCTCAACGTTAATCGTTTTACTCGCAGCTATATGTCTTGCCCAGACAGTCACGCTACACGCTGGTCTCAACAACGCCCTCTCTAACGGTGCCAACACTAAAGCGGTTAGCGCTCGATATTCAAGCAGGTCATCGCTTGCAGAGGATAAAGAGGATGTGACCCTGCTTGACATCGTTCTCGTTGCCTCTGTAGATGGTCGATTCCACGCACTTAACCGTACCTCTGGACAGAAACTCTGGTCCATGTCGCATTCTGCGCATGCAGCTCCGTTCAGTCTTGCGCCTCTTGTTCGTACCAAACATGTCACCTATGACTCTGACTTGACGGACGATGATGACGCCCATCACGAGGTGTACATGATCGAACCACAGTCGGGTGACATATATGTGATGGCTACCCCCAGTAGTAAACTCCAGCGCCTCTCTTTTTCCATGGCACAGCTTGTCGAGATGTCGCCTTTTAAATTCGCACGGGATGACGATGAGCGGGTCTTTGTTGGAAAGAAAGAGACATCTCTAGTGTCAATAGAATTGGAAACCGGGAAAGTCAAGGCCATTAATGCTGAATGCCCTTGGGATCCATTTGAAAATTTCAGCCACAAAGAGGAGCTTGACTTAGACGAACTTGAAGATTATATACCAAACAAGGAGAAGTTCATTCCGACGGAGGTCTTCATTGGACGTACCGGTAAGTGTCTATTGCTTCCAGTTATTACATCTAAACAAGACTTTCTTGCAAGACTACCAAATATCCATCTTCACCCGCTCAAATACCCCCAATGGTCGGAAGGTTCCTATACAGAATCTGTCCTTCTCCACATATGGTCCCAACAACCAGGACAATGTCTTGCAAGCGGCGTACCGGAAGACGCAAGACAGCACATACATCGACTCCCTACCCACTGGCACGATCGTTTCACTTAAAGCACATGAAAATGATTCTGCAGGTCCGTACTCTCTGCAGAAAGCGCAATTCATGTGGACAAATCATTTTGATAGCCCCATGTAAGGAATACTCTGTGTATTACCGGAATGTTCCTAATATTTTATATAGAGTGGCTGTATTTGATGTTCTATCGAGCGCTCAGAAGCCAGATCCATTCGTCCTCTTGCAAGCCTCGTCCTGACTTCTTGCGCGGATCGGATGTCTCCTCCCTTGACATTAATACGGCTTATGTCGGCCTTGTTGAAGAGTCACTCTACGTAATGGGTGTGGACCACTTTCCACTAACCGCATTCGGCGACACCGAATTCAACCACAAACTCATCGAGTCCGTCGACGGTATCACTCGGCGGCGCAAGATGGTGGAACTATGCGAACGTGACCCAGGCAATACCAAATGCCTCACGGGTAAACGTCACCTTGATTCGTCTTTGAATAACAAACAACTCCCAGGCGTTCCTGGTGCGATGTTGCCTCCTGGCGACAACTCAAATCCGCCAATCGATGCCGTAGAGGCCATGTCCACTCTGTCAGATCCCAGGGACAACACATCCACGACTGTGCCAGGCTGGGTGCCGTGGTCGGGCACTAGCTCTGGTGCACATATCAAGGTACTCGGCCCAGCATCGCCCATTTCTACCATTGGTTCCATAATGCTCGCCACCGCCTTTGCGGCTGGGTTTATATTCCGATCAAAGCTGCCCCGCATGAGGCTCCAGATGGCGCCCGCCACGGTGTCTGTACCAAGTTCCATCGAGGAAAAGAGAGATGGAGATATGACAACACCGCCTCCTCGCCCAGATACCCCTGTCAGACATGGAGTAGAGATATCCCTGGTTCCCTCCAAACTCGCACCAGTTACTATCAACTCGGGGCCTATATTATCACTAGACGACACCCCTTCTCATGTACTGCAGCCTCCCAACCACTTCGCAGAGCTTGAACAATTCGATACCCCAAGCACGACAACACTTGATATTGGAGAGGCAGAGGATAGTGACAGGGAGACTCCAACACCAAAGAAACGCCCTCGACGTGGGCGCAGAGGCAAGAAAGGAAAGGGCACAGGGGCAGCCGTTAATGGCATGGGGGATGATCAGGATGACAAGGATGCAAATGGTCATGTTCCTGAGGCTGTGGTCAAAGACAACCCGAATACCCCTTCTCCCACACTCGTGGTGCCTCAGACGCCGCAGACGGCTACATCTTCCCTGGTCGTGTCTGATACTATACTAGGTGAGTATTGATAATGAAATCCGTCTTATCTGTTAACACGTCCACAAGGTTTTGGATCTCACGGAACGGTTGTGTACCAAGGCTCCCTCCAGGGGCGTGCAGTAGCTATTAAGCGCCTCCTGCAAGATTTTGTCACTCTCGCCTCCCGCGAGGTTGATATTCTCCAAGAATCGGACGACCACCCGAATGTCATCCGATATTACTATCAAGAAGCTCACGCTAATTTCCTCTACATTGCTCTCGAACTTTGCCCCGCGTCCCTTGCAGACGTCATTGAGAGCCCCGACCAATTTCGCGAGATATCCAACTCATTCGACCCAAAGCGTGCCCTCCGCCAGATAACATCTGGGCTCCGACATCTGCA
The DNA here is from genome assembly GCF_016647625.1 of Suillus subalutaceus. Taxonomy (NCBI): domain Eukaryota; kingdom Fungi; phylum Basidiomycota; class Agaricomycetes; order Boletales; family Suillaceae; genus Suillus; species Suillus subalutaceus. The sequence goes on from NW_024540255.1 coordinate 498,555, forward strand.
CTCGCTCAAGATTGTTCACCGCGACATCAAACCCCAAAACATTCTCATATCTGCACCGAACAAGGGTGCATCGGGAAGGGATGGCGGGCGGAGGATGCTCATTTCCGATTTCGGCCTATGTAAGAAGCTCGAGATAGACCAAACGAGTTTCCTGCCGACAGCACACGGCGCCATGGCTGCAGGCACTGTCGGATGGAGAGCACCTGAAATTCTCAGGGGCGAAGTGAAACTTGACGACTCGATGAGTGATGACCATTCGCAATCATCACGAGGCAGCGTCAGTACTGCAGTGAATGGGTCAACATCAGGCAAGCCAACGAGACTGACTAAATCTGTTGACATTTTTGCGCTGGGATGCCTATTTTACTACGTCCTTACTAACGGATTGCACCCATTTGGGGATCGGTTCGAGCGGGAGGTTAACATTCTAAAAAATGCCAAATCCTTAGATGGCCTGAAGCAGTTTGGCGAAGAGGGTTCGGAGGCGGTAGATTTAATCACCAACATGTTAGATCCTGAAGCCTACAACAGGTACGTTTCTCGTACATGTTCTATTTCTGGGTGGGTAATTTATGTGTACAGGCCCGACACGACATCATGTCTTCTACATCCATTTTTCTGGGACTCAGGACGTCGCTTGAACTTCTTGCAAGACGCATCAGACCGCTTCGAGATCATGTGTCGAGATCCCCGTGACCAAAACTTGATCGTTCTTGAAACCGGCGCTTTTGATGTCGTCGGTCAAGACTGGCATGCACGGTTGGATAAGGTTTTCATTGAGAACCTGGGCAAGTACCGGAAGTACGACGGCAAGTCTGTGCAAGATTTACTAAGGGCTCTGCGAAATAAAGTGAGTCAAATCGTGTACAAAAATCCTTTCTGCCAGAAGCTAACGTGCACTTGAAGAAACACCATTATCAAGATCTTCCAGACCATGTTAAGCGCCATCTAGGTCCTATGCCAGAAGGCTTCCTATCCTACTTCACCCGCCGTTTCCCCCGCCTCTTCATGCATGTGCACGGCGTCATATCCAACACACCATTATGCCACGAGTCCATGTTCAGGACATATTTCGAACTGGTCGACTAATATGCTGTCTATAGTTATCCGTCTGATCGAGTGGAAGTTGACGATCTTACCTGTTTTTGCATTCGATTTCGCATATTTATTTTAATCATATCCACATCATGCATGTATCTGTACTTGTAACTGTTGCTTGGCGTACATTGTCCTGTAATGAGAATCCTAACTAGACATTCCCTTCATGTGTTTGATGAAACACGTTACATGATAGTGCAACCCCAGCCCGATCGTTCCTCTTGCTGCGCTCGGGCTCTCGCTCTCTCTTCCATGAGCCTTTGACGTACTTGATCGTAATGGTCTTGGAAAGCAGCACGTTGCCTCGCTTCGTCTCTCCTTGCCTCTACTCGCCTCGTATCTTCTAGTCTTGCTGCCTCGCGTCTCACTGCTTCTCTTCTATCTGTCAATTGCCTCACCACTGCATCCTGTCTTGTTGCTACCTCCCGTATCAGCGCATCATTGTTCTCCCTCCTCTGCTGCTCTTCGATTCGCGCCTGCTCGGCCCGCCGGTCGCGCAGCGCTTCCTGCCGCTGACGTTGCTGCGCTGCCAATTCAAACAGCCAGTGCTGTTCGCGTACATTGACAGGCTCATCAACGGGATTCTCGTCGTAGATCGTGCCATGTTCGCTGCTCATGTGCGTATAGATGGTGGTGGGAGAAAAGACGCCCATGCATCGCCAGCAAATATGGCTCTTGCACCTGTACCCGAGCGAATCAATTAAATGCAAACAGAAGCGAGGCGCATCTAGAATAACTTACAGAGTGCAAGTCATATGATTGCAGCCATCCACTTTCTCGATCAGTGCTTGACAAGTTGGGCATTTCTTCACGCGCCCGCCATGAGCTGTCAGCCATGCCTCCGTTTCTCGCTCCTCCTCAGCAACGCGTCCAGCCTGCCGCTTTTTTTCGCCACAGATCATACCGTCATGGACGTCATCATGGCACGATGTACATATGTTTGAGAAACACGAAGGGCATTGGCCTACGACCGTAGTGTTGGGGTCGGTGGAGCGGTAGATCTGATTGCAGTCTGGTGTCTTGCAATATTTGAATTCCTGCGGATGCCGAGATATATGTGCATTGAATACTATTTCTAGCAGGCGGTCGAAGGAAGCTTGAGGGAGGAATTGTTGGATAGTGGGAATGGGAATGGGAACTTTACACTGGGTCTCATCACCCATGCACGTGAGCGGAAACTGACCAGAATCCAAAGCGGATGTCAAGAAATGACGCATGCAAGGAGCGCAGTAGACGTGCCCACAACCAAGATGAAGTGGGGAGGATATGTTATCATAGCAGATCGGGCAGGACTGCAGTCCTGACGGGTCTGGGAGGATCTGTGGTCCACTGAGCGAACTTTGGATCAAGCGCTCGAGGGCGTGTCGAGCTTCCTCGCCACCAGAGATTGTGATTCTCCGTGTAGCTATAACGAATTTGACGTTGTCCTCGCCAAAAGTTTCCTTCAGCTCTGGAATTCCACGTGCGAGGAAAAATCGAACCGACTGCCTCGCGAGTACTTTGGTATACTCGAGCGACGAGAGCTGCTCCAGCTTGTCCTTGATCAACTCACGAGCCTGTTCAACAGCTTTTGACTCTCCATAAGCTTTCAAAACCTGTCGTCTCCAATCCGCACGTACGAGTGCCCCTGTATTGTCAAAAACCGAACGCAAAAAATTGTTGTTTGGATATCCGAGTGTCATGTGCCACCCTTCCACCTTCTCACCAGCGATCAGGGTTTCCACTCTAACTTTGAGTGCGCCAATGGCCTCTTTCTTGGAACCAGACAAACGCATCCGGACGACGGCACCCTGCTCATGAATGTGCAGCATACACGCACGCTTGTCTTTGATGCTACCGATCAAGGCATCCCACAAAGACTTCTGTGCGCGGAACTGCTCAGTAGAGATAGTAATTGAGTACTGTGTGGGATTTGGGAGCCGGAACCAAAAGGACACGTTCCCGATACGATGGTTAAGGAGACGGGTATGCACCGTGTTCGCGTCCTCCCAAGAAGAAAACCGCGCACGGACCAGAACGATACCTTCAGTGTTTGGAGTCGGCAGCAGCGGCTCCAGCGACACTAGGGTTCCAGGAGAGATGCGTTCGATATCATCCCGCAATGTGGTAGTAATATGACCAATGTCTCCGTCGAAAATGACACCTTTCCCCATCAACTGCCTGACAACATCCGAGCCAGAAAATGTTTTAACTTCTTCGTCAGAGACAGTTAGAGGAAGGAAACTAATCTTGACTGAGTTGTTGTGGAATGTTGGTACGAAACGGCCAGGAGGCATGGTGTTGACCTCAACTTTGACCCGGCGCCCAGAGCACATCTGGCGGTCAAGTTCCCGCGTTTTTGCAGCAGCATTTACCGTGTCAGGGTACTCTGCGACATAGCGCACGGACGGGACACGCCAGGATATCGTAAGGACATTGCTGTCACGTTCAGTCGCCGCGGACATGCTTCCAGGACTGTTGTAGCCTGATACTTCGAGAGTCAGAACTTCGTCCCTAAACTCGAGGCCACCGAGGTCAAGCGAGAGTGCTTTCCCGGACTCAGCGTCTGTGATGATTTCAGCACTAAGCTTTCCACCACTTGGCATGGGCTTGACGCTAACAAGATGGAAGCGCCCTCGATCAAGGCCGCGGTCTGTGAACAGTGTATTGATTTCATCTTCCTGCACATTGGGAGGCAGATTTGCAATACGCAAGGTGCAGCACTCGAATCCGGTGATTAGGTGAGATAATTGAAGGCCTGCGCTGAAGGTTACGATGGACCCAAGCACAACGGTCTGAACTGTCTTCGCAGCGGCTTCTTTGGCAATCTCGGCTGCACGAGCTTTGGTCTCAGCTGCACGAGCTTTGGCAATCTCGGCTGCACGAACTTTGGTCTCAGCTGCACGAGCTTTGGTCTCAGCTGCACGAGCTTTGGCAATCTCAGCCGCGCGAGCCTTGGTCTCAGCTGCACGAGTTTTGGCAATCTCGGCCGCACGAGCCTTAGTCTCAGCTGCACGAGCTTTGGCGACCTCGGTTGCACGAGCCTCCACGGCTAACTTTTCTTCTGTTTCAATTTGTTGAGGAACAACATCTTCAAGATGTTCCTGATAGTCGCCAAGTTAAATACAAGGTAGAAAGCCGCTCGAAAGATTTACGTACTTCGATGCTGTGCGGAAACCAGCATTTGGTGCCTCTTGTGCACGTCCCGGCCTTCCAAGCGCGACACACTTCGCCACCCTTGGAACCTCTGGATGGTCCAACAGACGGATGGCTGGAATTCTCCGATGCTGACCTTTGAGAGATGGTGCGCTGCACCTGTGACTGAGCCGTCCTGGGCTGGCGATCCTGTTGGACATTGCGCTGACGACGACCCTTCTGATCGAATTGGTGGTTGACATTAGTACGACTCAACTCAGCACCTTCAACAAGCTGAGTGCGTGCTAATACATCACCCTGTAATGATTGAAGCTTCAGCACACACAACCCAGACCCAGAAAATCTGAGCGAAAACTTGCCTGGATTTCGTGTCTAAACCTGCACTTCGCTCCGTAACGACACCGACCTTGAACATGATACTGGCACGACATGGTAGGAAAGAAACAAGCCTTGAGCTTGAGCTCGAGCGCCGTGTACCTCGTGTATACAGCAAGTCTGCCATCAGTCCAAATTGTTCAAAACAGAGTATTATGGAAGCATGATAACCTAGCAGAGTGGGCGCGGCTGCAGCGCTGTCACGGTCTATCAAACTTCATTCTATAAATTAATGCCCATGTCCCAGCTACTACTAGACCAGTATATGTAGCTCATTAATGTGCTGGACGTTGTTTCCTGTTGGCTACACCACTCGAGTATCCGTGGTAGTATACGCCAGGCTGGTCACGAGCCTAGTTTCCTATGTTCAAAGATACTTAGCCACAACATGAATATAAATCCCTGACTCATCTGGGCTCTGTGAGAGTACTAGTAGGAAAGAGAGTAATTCCTGTTGGGATGACTCCGACTGCTCTTGTACAAATTCTGTTAGAGCTGTCTCGATTCAACTTCACGTGTAAAGCTTGAGTTTGGATGGCCACCGGCCAAGCTCCAAGCCCAGAGCAAAGCAGACAAGCTGTGTTGATCGATCGATCAAATATGAACAATGTTTGGTGAAGTAAGTAGCCTACGTGCTGACTAATAATAAGCTGCGGAAAAGGCCGACAGACCCAATTGGTGCGTAGCTCTTGCCCTTCAAGTGAAGTCTGGACCCCTGGATCAATTAACAGGCAAAACAATCTCCATGATTAAAGGACAATGGCCACGGCATGTATCCGTGATGGCTGTTATCTTCCATTCTGGTATGTGTTTGCAGCATTTCTCTGATCGATGATTAAGTTATGAGCAAGGACATTCGAGGAATGAGAGCGACGCAGGTATTTTGCATGCACCATTGGCATGATGATCTACATAGGCACACTCTTGAATTACTATTGGGCACGATCGCATTTATGTGTCTGATAAATCCAGTTCAAATAGGACTCTGGCAAGGTGCCTACATCATGCGATGAGGGCAATCGGAATCTAGAGAAGTATATAAAGCAATCGGACCACTACTTATCAGTATCAACGTCATTTACCCTCGCACTGCCGAAGATCCGCGAGGAGAACTTAACTCAAATAGCACGACCGGGTGACAACAAGTTCAGGACCGGGGTGACGGGAATCGCGTGACTACTCGACCTACATATGCTATCACTCCAATTCGGTTAACGCACCACCAATGTTGATCTCATCCTCCACTCACAAGTTTCGAGTAGCAATCTGGTGAGTCGTATAATCTCTTACAAACGGAACGCGGAATGAATTTCCTATGCAGTGGTGCAGGCATAGGAGGGCTTGTCCTCGCTATCACGATTGGGAAGTTTGCAGGGCACGATATCCACATAGACTTATACGAAGCGCATGATGCTATCACGACCTCTGGGGCTGGGATTTCAGTCCCACGACGCACGGCGGAGGTCATGGTGGAACTCGGATTGTCTGAAAAAATCCCCAACCCTTCCCCTGATTATGGTTTGTTTCGAGATTTTGTGTTACAACCGCGTTTACTTGATTCGTTTCGACAGGTCTGAGATTAAGGAAGTCTAATGCCCTAAAGGGTGGTTTCGAGTGGTTTCATTTTATCTTCAAAACGCGTCTGTGAACTCCATTATTTCGAATCGGGGGTAGGAAGATGATAAGACCTCTCACAGTTAAACGGGGATCCACTATGCATCGGAAAGATCTCGTCGACATTCTCGAGCAAAATATCCCGTCGTCATGCACTGTGCACTTCAATAAACGACTTACTAAATATGAAAAGCACTCACCAGGGTCACTCGTCCTCTACTTCGCTGATGACAGCACCTCGACCGCCGACGTGTTAGTAGGGGCAGACGGCATCCACTCCTCAGTGAGGAAGACATTTTTCGAAACAATAGGCCCAGACACCGTAGACCCAAGCAAGATAAGACACTACGGTGATCCATCTTGGACCGGAACACTTGTCTATCGTAGCGTCTTTCCAGCAGAGAAGCTCTCGAAATTGGATCCAAGTAACGTAGCTTTGAAGGATTTCATTATAGTAAGCCCTCAGAAAGCGGTCACGATCGTCAGGAATAACTTTCATTTCGCAGTTCTGCGGGAAGGGAAAGGTAATTTATCGCAATCAATCGGTCCCTGCTTGCTGACGAATGCTCAAAAGCACATTGTTTCGTATCCGGTTTCGCAAGGAACGCAGATCAATGTCGCAGCATATGCTTCTGATGAACGGAAAGCTGGCACAACCTTTTGAGGGCCATTGGGTTTCAGATGTGTCGCTAGAAGAGGCTGAGGAAGCATATCAGGACTTCGAGCCTGATGCTAAGCGCCTTCTGAACGTAATTTGGGCCAAGTCATTTATGCTATCCTCGACTGATGAGTATTTTTGCGCAGTGTTTCGAAAAACCCTCAAGATGGGCGCTTCACGTGGTAAATGAATTGCCGTTATTCACTTGCGACAGAGTTGCGCTGATAGGTGATGCGGTGGGTTTCTCTTTACTGCCACTACAATCCTTTGACTAGATCGTGTACATAGGCCCATGCCATGACGCCCTACTGTGGCGCTGGAGCTGGTCAAGCAATCGAGGTATGGCATGTTCATTCAGCAGACCATGCAAACTCATCTCTTTGTATCAAGGATGCTTTTGTGCTTGGTCGCCTTCTTGCACACCCACTCACAACATTGGATAACGTGCCCGTCGCGCTGAAAGCATACCAGGACGTCCGCCTCCCGTTCACTCAATTCGTAGCACGTGGATCGGGACTTACAGGAAAGATGTACGATTTTCGTCGCACCTGGGTATTATGATGGGACAGATCGAGGCAACGAACGAGAGGAGATGGAGATCTGAAAGAGAAGATCATAGACCAGTGGGATTGGCAAAGTCAAGGTGAAGGTAGTGCTGTTGCTCAATGGGTAAAGGCAGAAAGGCAACTGCAGGAGGATTCGTACAACGGAGGATGTGAGAAGACGGTGCATCATGATCACTGTGTTCTACAAGTACTGTATACTAGCACCGAGTTCTTTGCATGCGAGTTGCATAAACGTACAATGTACATTCGAACGAAGAAGGCAATAAACTTATTTGATGATTTCCCTCACAAGGTAGTAAATAAAATATTCACTGATGCTGATGATACACTGGAACAAGCGAAAAACTAGTTAGCTATTCACAAAAAAGTACCATCCCATCGTTGGTTTTGTATCACGCAAGACTGTTTGGACTCTAGTCAGCTGCAAGCTCAAGCTTGATCTTCGCAATGGCTTCTGCAGGGTTAAGACCCTTCGGGCAGGTACGTGCACCTTAAGTGAACAATAAATTATTATGCCTGACACACAAGATGATCGAGGCAACATACAGTTAAAAATCGTGTGGCAACGGTACATGCTCATCTCGTTCTGGAGTTGCTCCTTTCTCTGGGAACCATATGAATCCTGTCACCAAAAACGCGAATGAGGTCCCGCGACATATCTCATGAAGGAACATACGTACACGAGAGTCAGCAATCCAGCGGTATGCCTGCATCAGCGTTGCAGGACCCAGGTATTCATCCTGGTTCCACCAATACGACGGACAACTTGTCGAGCAGCATGCGCAAAGAATGCACTCGTACAGACCATCGAGTTTCTTGCGGTCCTCCTGCGTTTGCAAGAACTCGCCCTGCTCGGGCAAGTTATCGTTCTGGAGGTAGGGCTTGATGGACTTGTACTGCTTGTAGAAGAGCGTCAGGTCGGGAACCAGGTCTTTCACAATGTACACTGTAAAAGCGAGGGTGTGAAGGATATTTGAAAATGTCAGTGAGGAACGTACTGTGAGGAAGAGGATAAATCTTGGATTTCTTGCTCGGGTTTCTGTCTATGCGACAGAGACAGGCGAGGGTATTTTGACCGTCGACATTCATCGCGCACGAACCACAGATGCCCTCTCTGCACGAACGACGGAAGGTCAGCGTGGGATCGACTTCGTTCTTGATCTTGATGAGTGCGTCAAGAACCTGTTACAACAGGAGAGTTCAGATATCAAAATGAGAAATATGTAGGGGCGAACGTACCATGGGCCCAGTTTGGTTAAGATCAATTGTGTACGATTGAAGAGTAGGTTTTTGTGCAGGGTCATCTGGGTTCTATGCGACGCAGATTGTAAGTTCATATTTAAATACATTACAGTCCGACTTACCCAGCGATAAATCTTGAATTCCTTGTTTAGCACGGGACTAGCTTGGCATCTTGTCGACGAGGAGAACGCACGCACGCAGGAACGCAGCGCCCTGGCGGTCTGCATGACCGTCGTGGAGGAAGGTAAAGGATGTGTCGCGTGAATTCGGAGTGGACGGCTCCGCTTTGCCGGGAGTCGGTCTGTACCCTTCAAACTCCGACGCGTAAAGCCGCAACCAATCACACTACAGCTATATTCAGGCCAGCCGCTTTTGTTTACTGTAGCCGGAGCCATATCGTTCTGATGTGTGTGGTTTGCGACTAATACCTCGTAATCAGACCTTGATAAAAGGCCTGGAGACAGTCGCTCCTTCTTTTCAAGGTGTTTAACCTTGTTGGCCTGAATTTCATGCGCGCGTCGAAGACTACACGATAACGTACATGCATGGCTGTAAATCACATATTCTACCAGCACAAAACAGAATATACAGGACATCTATATTTGCTTTCTCTGCAAGTTCTTTGGCAGCTCCTTCACCCATGGTAGGAAGTCCCGTCCCTGCATATATGGCCTGAGTACCTCAGGTATAACGAGACCCTAAGGGTCAATGCAGTATTAGTGTCAATCCCTCGCATCGCAAAAAGAAAGAAGAGCATACATCTGGTGTCTGATAATTTTCGACCAAACAGCATAATGCGCGTTCTGTAGCGCACATTGTTCCGTTCAGCATGTGGACGTAGACCTTCCGTTGCTGGTCCTTCGTTTTGAGACCGCAACGGACTTCTAGCCGCCTGCTCTCTGTAGTGTCACCGAGTCCACGTCAATGGGAAGTTTACGGATGAAAATACAACTTACGATAATCCGTGCAATTCGAGCAGGAAACGAGTTCTTTGTATGCACCTTGGAATGGGAACCACGCCTCCAGATCGCATTTCCTCGACGCTGCAAGGTTCAGTGCGCCACTGACAATCGCCACCACACGGTAAGAGAGACCCAAGCTCTGATAGAACCGTTCGCTGTTCCCCAGCATGGTATCGAATGCATTCCAACTCTCTTCCGGAGCAGTGATCACGAACTGCTCAACCTTCTCAAACTGGTGCACACGGAAGATGCCCCACATGTCACGTCCAGCCGAGCCGGCTTCTTTACGGAAACATGTCGAATATCCAGCGTAGTATATGGGAAGCTGAGTCTTGGGGTCTTCGAACCATTCGTCTTGATGGAATGCCGATATGGGCTGTTCCGAGGTCGCGATGAGATATTTCTCATCGTCGTTGGCGATAACCTGTATGATGATATCAATTAGTTTTGAACGGCGCTATCCACTAACTTCGTCATGCCTTGTACAGTTCCTCGTCGAACTGGTCAAGCTGCGCGGTCTTTGCCATGACGTCTTTATTGACGAGGAATGGCGGTTGGACTTTCTTGTATCCATTTTTGCGGAGGAAGTCAAGGGCATATGTGATGAGGGCTTGGTTGAGATCGACACCATCATTTGTTAGGAAGTAACCGCGGTGACCTGCGACCTTGGCACCTGGCGTATTGGTTTCAATACCTTAGAGAATATGAATGCGACAAGAATCAAACCCCGATCAAGATCCATTGCGTCTAGTCTGAGCAAAACTTCATGGTGAGGCATGATATTCGTCTTCTTTTCTACTTGACCATTAGGACCATCTGGATGCCAGGTTCGGAGCGTTACATTGTCATCCTAGAATGTTGTCTCAGTTTGACTGGGAAGACATAATTCGGAGGCTCACCTCAGTCAAGCTGACTGGGACATCCTTCGCCACGAGGTTTCCTACTGTCGAAGCTTTCTTCCGCATCTCGACCTCGAACTCGCGAGTCTCTTTCCGTTTCGCGTCAACCTTCGCATCTAGCTCTTTCTTGTCAGCAACAAGGTCATCCGCTGGTTGCTTTGGTCTATAAGAGTCATAAATTCAAGCAAGTGAAGTAGATAAGCGTCAAGAACAACCTTCTTCTTGGCCGCGATCTCCTTTTGCACCGCGTTGACCTGTTTGCTGAGGCCATTCGCCTCAAAATCCACTTAAAATACAATCAGCACATGTGTTATATGTTCCAAGACAAGAGACCTCTCAAGATCGCGCTTTTGAGCTCGCCGATCATGAAATGCAATCAAAACTCACTCTTCACCCACTCCGCGTACATGTCTATGACCTGATCGACCAGCTCTACCGACTCTCCCCGCTTCCGCTGCGATTCACGAATTTCCTCGGCATTTCCTCCTTTGTTGTCTATGAAACTAGTCACGTCAAGCGTCATGCTAGTTATATTTCTCTTCTAGTTTTGATTAAGCTTCTGGATCGTTGGCAATGGAGAAGACGAGGATCGATGTGATTAAAAAGGGAGATGGCCAATGCTCGAGATCAAGGATATCAGCTAATATGTGCCAGTGGTGTAGCGTCACGAATCAAGATGCTTTGCTATGCTTTTGATCTCCTTCCTCCAATAGTCCTTCGACTCATCTTTCGAGTCACGATCACGTTACGTAAGCGCGATAATTGCATTCACTGCACCATCGAAACCAGGTAGTGCAATGTCAAGTCACTGTGCGAGCCTCAGAACGAATCGACGACCTTCCTGTCGTGCTCGCATGCAACTTGACGACCTTGAAATTTCGGTTTGCCGCATACCGAAACAAAAATTCAGAAAGATCCTATGACCAAACAAATATCAATAGAAGATTAACCGTTCGTGTCCGTTGATCATCAACTGTTGTAAATTCGGTTTCTGGTGTACGTAGTAGTACATCAGCCACCCAACAGGACATCACTGTATCGATAATAACCTTCGCTTACCCCAGTCTATATCTTTTGCTGCTCATATCCCTGTCATTTCGCCTGACACGTACTATATCAATGTTCAAGTTCATACGTCGTGTTTCAACTTCATTTCTGCCGCGCCCAGATCGGCCCTGGAGAGATGATGGTAAGTCGTGTTTCATATCCCAACATAGTGATCTAACAATCTTTTGGAACTGATGTGCCCTTGTATTATTGTTTTAATTGATCGATCTGATATGTAGCAACGTCCAATGCACCCACGATAGGTCGGAAGAGGTGCTTCAGCTTCGTTGAGGATGACGATGATGACTCTGCTTCTACGAGTGTCAAGAAACTCAAGGGGGAATCCACGCAGGCTGAAGGCAGTCCCCCTTCAATACCAACGGTCTCGGATAAGAAGGAGGGAGAGGATGTTAAGTCAGTGACGCAGGGGGTGAAGGATGTGGAATTAGATGAGAAGAAGTTGGACTTATGCTCCGGCCCCGAGGAAGTCCCTTTGCCAGATTCTCCCGGTCGAACCCCACAACTGGACACAACATCGACAGAAGAGGCGGCTACGGCTCCAGAGGAAGAGGCTGATAAGAAAGACGCTCAAGATGATTCGGACACTGATTCGGTGGCTTCTTCGTCTCAAGTAATTTTGGATGAAGGACAGCCTGAAGATGATTCGAAGGATGATACCAAGACACTTTCTACCTCAGCAGCTGAGGATGCACCTACCACAGAACTTGGTACTCCTACTGCCGATGATACTCCAGCAGTCACAGAGACCGATGTATGAACGCGGACCATACCCTCGCTTTTGCAATCTTCATTGCTATATTTAATCAATGAACACGAGTACGTCCTCGGTGCGTAGATCTAGTTGATGAATGTATGGATACAGGATGGATTGCACGCTGGCTGGTGCAGAAGACGGTTCTACTAACGACTTACGATACCAATACTTGACACTGTTTATACGTACTGCTGCTAATTTCTCGCTCCACTGTTGATTGCCGATCACATCAATGTATCTGATTACTTTGTGTTCGATATCATGATGAAGATATCCAATGATGTTTAAAGCGACGTGTACAGCCACCTGTTCAAGGTCTTCTTTAGTACTGCCATCTTCCCTATGCAGGCCGAATAGAAAAATCATATCGATGGTCGTTCATATCTAGTTTTCTCCTATCGAACTCGTGCACACCACTAGCCACGTGCTGAATATTTCTTCATGATGAATGGTCATTCGTGAGTCGTGACAAGCGGCGCCATGAGGAAACCTGCATGCGGCATTGCAACTGGCTACTCTTTCGTTCACATCCCTCATGTAGTACTATCCGCTTAACAGGCAACTGGAAAGCACATGTAATCGAGCTATCTATATCCCAGAGAGGTGAGGTTTATTGTCATCCTGCTACTTTCAATCTGACTCGTTCGAGGGTCCATTATGCAGCGGCTGGAATGTAGAGAGCTTGACAGGATATAGAAACTGCCAACTCACCGCAAACAGCGGTCCGCAGCGGTTTATGACTCCATTAACTAGTGACTAGCCGATATGGGAGGTACTCGCCTCATGTTATGTGTGAGGCATACACGCCTTTTCTTGCGCTCGTCAGCCTCCTCACATGATAATCTGAACAGCCAGCCGCCTACTCTCTATGGCCAATCGATTTCATTCTACGAGCATCGATAGTGATATCGTGCTTCTTACGCCCCCCTTTTTCGTGGCATCCTCACCTTTCACAACAAGCTTCTCCTGCATGCCCGCCCGTCCACGGTACTTATACCTGACACTGGTTTCGTGTGTCCGAGGTTTCCTTGTACTTACGCATTACACGTACTTAGCCCCTTCGATCGTTCAGCGCCCTTACCACCCTTCCACGCCATTGATCGCACGCGGGGAGTCCACAGGAAAGCATTTTGTCGCCACTCACTTAACCCAGTCCTCTATCTCTCATTTGCTTCATCACCATGTTTCGCTTCATGGGCTCGGAATTCAATAGCAAGGGCAAACAACGTCAGCAAGATGCTGACCCGCAACTTCAGGTGCATATCCAAACCGAGGTCCACTCGAATCATCCTCCTGTGGAGAGCCAAGACTCCCAAGCCCTTGACAGTACATCCTCCCTCCCGACTACGCCTTCAAACCCTAAGCGCCCGCTGCCTCCCGGGCTCCGCGTGCCGACACACCCTTACCCATACTGGCAAAATCATACGCCGGCATCATCCTCCCAGAGTAGCCTCGAATCACCTAAAACCCCTTCGCAAATTTCCTGGCTTGGAGGGCCTGGAGGAACTTCGGTTGCTCGTGCCGCATCATCGGCACCAAATCTTCTGCCTCATCATTTCCCACCACCACCTCCCACTTCACCACCAGCAAATGTCCCACGCACGCGGACCTTACAACCCTCCAAGAGCTCGCATTCATTGCGAGTACCGGTGCAGGAGTGTTTTGGGCAGCCACTCTCTCCAATTGTTGAGCAAGACTATATGTCACCTGAGAAGCGCACCGTGTCATTACCGAGCAGCCCTGATGGCTCCGGTTCTCGAGCGAGTGGTACTACGGGTACTATGATGACTCCAACAAGTGTGGTGGCTATGTACTCTGCACGCCCACCACCCACGCCCACCACCCCAGTTGCTCCTCCACAATTTGCGAGACGACGAGAGGATTCACTTACTGGTGACTCGTCACGTTCGTGCGCGATTTCTAGTTTGGTTTCGTAACTAATTGATTTAAATAGGTTCATCGCCAGTATATTCAAATTTTGTTTCTCGCCCGCTGAACAGGACCATAAGTATGTCGTCGACGAGGACGCACCAGTCTGGCAACTCGGCATCTGCAACACCGCCTGTGATTCCTCCTCTTGATCTACGCCCAGCCTTTCCAGGACCCCTCCCCTCAGACACACTTTTGTCCCGGGATATCGCTGATGAAGGGCTGGGTATCCCCGACGATTCATCGACAAAACGCGAGAGCTTCGTCACAGCTCGGTCGGCTGCTGCAGTGCGGGAGAGCAGGTACTCTGCTATGCTTTTGGAACCGGATCATGAACCTCTAGATGATCAGGAGCTCCCATCAAGCCGAACTGCGGAGTCCTCTAACAGTTCCCCCGAGCACCAACAAGGGATCCCCCAGCTGCCTCCAGCAACACACACACCCGTACTTCCCCGTCCTTCATCACGAACCTCAACATATCCACCCTCATATTCACTACCACAGCCCAATGTAGATCACCGGACCAATCACGGTAGGATCGATACTCCAAGCCAGCGTGATTCTGTCCGATCAATGTCATCTTCATTCATCGACCGTCGCTTTGCAGAGTCTGAGCTATATTTCAGCTCGCACACGGAATGCTCTAGCGCACGCCAAGCCAACGAGAAATGGGGCAAGCATACTGAGAAATCCGACACCGCTCGGACGCTGTTCTGGCTTGGGTTTATCGCGCCATGGTGTTGGCTCATCGGTGGATGGCTGGTGAAAGCCAAGAGTAATAATAGCTATGGCCGGAGCGGGAGCATGATGCCCTTGTGGACGGGTAAGAGCGCACAGACCGTTGATTCATTTAGGATGCAGCCGATGCACCATGGCTATCCCTTCGTGGCACCTTCGGTACAGAGCTTAATGCCGCCATCGTATTCGCGAGGGATTCATTCAACTCATCCTCGTGGCCCTTTTTTGATGGCAAGGAGTCCGTGGATTAGGAGGTGTAGAGTGGCTGCTGCTGTGAGTGGGATTGTTATCATGCTGCTCTTCATTGCTGCCCTGGTGGTAGTTGGAAAGAGCAGTTGAGTCGAATTTTGGACAACTAATGAAGGATTCGTATCTGGGTATTTTATTCTCAAATTAAAATGAGCAAAGCGATCTTTACCGTATAGTACTATATGATCATTTCTCCATTGAAGCTTCCATCACATTTCGAGGATCAGAATCATAGACCTGGTTCGGACCTGTAGCACTTCATGAATACCTAGCACTTTACGAATATGTAGAACATCACGAATACTTACTAATGAAATCAATCAATCCTCAGAACACGAAGTTCACCTAGCCTCTTCTGCACCCAAGCGGCCCTCAGCTGATCGTTCATGTAGAGATACACGATGGCCTCATCTTTGTCCTTCAAGAACAACGTTATCATGTCCAACTTATCTTCGTTCGATATGTTGGTGGCCGCGCTGAGGACTTCAATAGCACGCGCGAAGTCAGAGGGAGCCGCGGCGACAGCGGGCGCAGGTGGGGGTGAGGGCATAGTCAAATGCTTGCTCATTTCTTGTACTGCGCTGGCGAGCGATGAAATCGCTTCCGAGTAATTAGCAACGTGTGGCAGCATGTTGTTGAGCCTAACGACAATATTTCTAGTCCTAGGCCAAGCCCGTTGAAGTTCTGCGCTGTGTGGAGCTGTACTTGAACTTATGTAAGCATCACACCTGCGCTGCCCAACCCCAAATGCGCTTCCCGATGATTCAGAGTGTCCCGATTCTCCATAACCACCATGCCCAAATCACCAGCAGAGGTTCTTCTCGAGAAAGCTGATAAGAAATCAAATTCTTCCACTGGATGGTTTTCTTCTTCATCAACCAAATGGGAGGAAGCAGGGGACCTATACCAACAAGCTGCCAACTCTTTCCGGCTCGAGAAGCAATTTAAGATGGCTGGTGACTCATTTTCGAGAGAAGCAGAGTGCAGAGAAAAGTGCAATGAAACCAACGACGCAGCAAATGCTTGGTGGAATGCTGCCAAGGCATACAAGAAAGATGACCCTCAATGTATCTTCCCCCGCACTCTTGATGCAGCTGATACTAATCTGGCTCCGCAGTGGCGATTCAGGCTTTGGGTTGCACGATCATGCATCTCACCAAGTCAGGCAGGTTCCGCCAGGCAGCAGACAGAGAGAAGGAGATTGGCCAAATCTATCAACACGAATTGAATAACATCGCGAAGGCATGCGAAAGCTTCCAGCGAGCTGCTGAGTGGTATGACCAGGAGGATGCTGCTGCGTATGTACAGTATTTGCAGAGCAGACAGCAGCTCACTTTTGTTATAGAACGGCTAGCGCATGTCGCAAGGATGCCGCGGACCTCTGTGCTGAAGTTGAAGATTACAGAGGGGCTATACAGCTTTACGAGATGGTTGCGAATTACGCGCTGAAGTCGAACCTGACAAAGTATAGCGTGAAAGATTACTGGTTACGTTCGGGTCTATGTGCACTCGCCATGAGAGTATGTTTCTCGTTGATGTGACCCACTTATTCTAATCATTGTCTCAGGATGTTGGGAAAGCGCAGCGAGACATCGAGGTGTTCAAGTCGAAAGATGTTACATTCAGCTCAACTCGGGAATGCAAGTTCCTAGGAGACATGTGTGACCTCGTAACAGCAGGTGATGAACAAGCCTTTACGACAGCAGTATTCGAGTATGATCAGGTTACGAAGTTGGATAATTGGAAGACAGGAATATTGTTGAAGATCAAGAGGTCACTCAAGGACGAGGTGGATATTCTCTGATGGAACACCATTCACGTCTCACCTGTATCATCTACGCGTACGTCGGACGGTTCATATTCACATTGATAGTTTAGATTGGGCCGAATATATTGACATGTATATCACGCACAAGGCGAACTTGAGGCGGACTACCACAACCTGCCAACATGCCCTCATTCACGTTGCAGTGCCGTGATGTGAGAGCATCCTCATCGTCTTCGCTGCGCGCAGTCATTCAAAGGGAGGCTGCGGGCCCATGCTCTTCCACACACAAATTCCATACTTCACCATACCAACGTTGAACAAGCGCTGACATTAGAAGTAACAGGTTGCACACTCGCTAGCTAAGCTAGCCCGCCTACTGCTCAATCACTTGTTCCTGCCAAACCTCGACTGACATGAACTGCAAGGACTACGATGGTTCCAGGACGAAAAGAACTTGTAGCAGCGCAGTGACTTACGCGAGACAAGGAACATGCTGCAGGCATTTGCATACCGTCATCGGGCGACAATGGCCTGGCAGGGTGAGATTTCTTAGGTCCAGTGCGATCACGATTAGGCAAATAGTATTCACTTTATCTGTCACATCGGCGGTGAACATGGACGGCGTCAACATTTTTGAGGTCTGGACTTCCCTGCAAGTCTCGGCAGGGATTCGGGAACTGCATAGTGTGAAAATAGTGAAAGGTCTGTCTAATTGCTCTCACCCAGCCTCGCAAGAGCACAGGCTGTGAGGATTAGCCAGCGAGACTTCGAACCTATAGTTGGAAGCTGCTTCATAAAGAGATCTTCAAGTCAGGGCTTCAGGCCATGTCGCGCAAGGCGTGGGAGGACAGACACAAATTACAGTGCCTCCATAATGTCGTAATATCGGACATTACGGTCCATGACATATGCATAGATGAAGTTCTACATGAGCTCCCCTCAGCAATGGTGAAAAATGTTCAAGCAGTAAAACTGTTAATAACCAGAGAGCAGAACCAGTCATCGGTATCCTTCTCACTGAATATTAACAGTTTCGTTCATCAGGAAACCAAGTACCAAGAGAACCGAGAAGACAAATTTCCAGCTATGGTGCGAGGTCAGTAAATGCAAACGTGAGCCCTGGCTTTAGTGTCTTCATGATCTAACGCCAGGGTCAGGCCGTTACTTTCCCTTCCCTTCCTCTTCCCTTCTATCCTTAATTTCCGCGCGTTAATCGCACGGCCGCGAGCAAATACGTTCCATGCACGCGTAGTCGGACTCGACCATCCGCAAAATTGCCTGAATAGCGTATAAATGGTAGAGAATGAGGGGAGCTGCGAGTTGTTTGGGCGGTATTGACACCCGGTGGGTAGCCTGTAGGGCGTGTTCGTTCATAGCTGACTTATAGCTAGATGATCTGTGATGAAGGAAGCAGAATGGAGCTCACCACTGAAGTCGTATCGATCTCCAGTAGTTGAGGATATGTCCTGGTTGATGTGCTACAGTTGCTGATGGGGGATATATACTGCATTGGCATCTAGATCTGTGAACATGGTATGGCAGGGAGTAGTTGAGAGTCAACGCAACGAAGCTTCCGAATGCGGAAGTCGTAAACCTCTCGAAATCTTTTCTCTTCCAACTCTCGAATACGCAAAATACAGCTTTGCTGATCAACAGCTCGACGTGCTGTTGAGATATTGAATAATGGTTGGACATGCATAGGCTCGATGTTTTTTGCATACTGATTGCTCCATCATAGAGGCCAATTCTATTACAAGGCAAAATCAATCCATAGCACCTTCAACTGTGATCTAACCTTCGGTCTCGCAGGTCACGAACGATCACTCACTCAAATCAAGTTCAATTCAGAAGGAGACTTGCTGTTCTCATGCTCGAAAGACCATATCATCAACGTTTGGTTCTCACACAATGGTGAACGCCTAGGTACATACGAAGGCCACAATGGCACAGTATGGACAATCGACACCGACTGTAAGGACTTTTTTCTTTCTACGCCATGGTACCAACTGACCCTAACCAATATCTGGTAGCACAATCAAGATTCCTTGTCTCTGGATCTGCCGACAATGAGCTACGTCTGTGGAATGTATCCGACGGCAAATGTTTGTACGTTTGGGAGTTTCCGACGGCCGTGAAGCGTGTGGCATTCAGCGACGATGACGAGCGTGTTGTTTGCATCACTGAGCAACGCATGGGCCATCAATGTGTAATACGAGTGTTTAAGCTGAACCATGATGGAGATGGAACAACTCGTGAGTAAGATGGAAATACTACTCTTGATCACTCCTGATGCATCACTGCCCCTCCAGAATCACTGGAACCAGAACATATGTTCAGTCCCATAGGATCCAAGGCCTACCGTTTGCGCGTTCACATACACCCCAAACCTGATCATAACTGGTCACGAGTCCGGAAAAGTCGCTCTTTTTGATGTCGTCACCGGGTCAGAAGTTCTCAATAACGAGCGTGCGCACATGGACGTCGTCACCGATTTGCAATTGTCTGCCGATCGCAGCTACTTCGTAACAAGTAGCAAAGATAAAACTGCTCGGGTGAGTTTCTAGCTATCGATGACTCGGACATTTTGTTCATTAATACGCTATCGGCCTAGATACACGACACGAAAACTCTTCGAGTACTCAAAACTTTCACAACGGAGACACCTTTGAACAGTGCAGCACTAGCACCCAACAAACCATACGTAGGTTGATCATTCGTCTTTTAAGATCCTGCTCTTATAACGGATACGTGCACAGGTTCTAGTGGGTGGTGGTCAGGAAGCGATGCAGGTCACGACTACGTCACTGCGGCAAGGCAAATTTGAAACCCGTTTTTGGCACAAGGTCTTTGAGGAGGAAGTTGGCAGAGTAAAGGGTCATTTCGGACCCATCAACACGTCAGTTCCCCCAGTTTTATTTCTTTTCAATGATTTTCATCCATGAATTGACTACTAGGATTGCTGTTCATCCGGCTGGTACGAGCTATGCTTCTGGTGGAGAAGATGGTTTTGTACGCGTTCATCACTTCGAGGAGTCCTACTTCAGAGCAAAGCCGTATGGGGATCTCCAGCTCGAGGATTGAACACGTATCCTATTATTCATGACAAGCGACCTTCCACTGTTTTACCTACTAGAACGATTTCCTGACGTGTACCCAAAGTGACTGTAGGATTGTAGGCTTGAAGGGCGACGGCGGGTCCTCGGGGCGCCCTACATGAGACTCGAGTTCGTTCGAAGTGTTGTAAGTTGGAGTGTGATTTATGAGAAGGTCATGGATGTCAGCAGATGCCGTCTGAACTCATCGTTGATTTCGGTTCAGAGAACACCAGATCGACAGACTCGCCAGATACCAATCAGTTACTAAATAGACCCATTAAGCAGTAGAAACCGATGATCATTAATAAACAATGCCATGCAGAGGGAACGAGCGTGCAACGAGGTGAGTGATACATAGCGCAGTGTGAATTAGCGTTATTGTCGATAGCATTGAAGGTGGGGTATGAATATGCAATGCAGAGAGCGAAGTGGATAACGTCGAACATATTTCTAGTTGAGATAACCGCGACACTTTGCAGAGCCACATAAGCATGGGATCTTATCTTGCTCGATGGGGAAATGGTAATCTACAAAGCGCGTCGCGTCAGTTAGAGAAGGCATGGAGAGTGCTGGGCTTGACTGACCATATGTGATTTCATCGCCCAGTTCGATATCCTGCTTGGCATAGATGACAATCTTCTTCTCGCCGTTGATAGTGATGATTTTGGCAGTACAGTTCGGATCGCATGAGTGATTAATGAGGCGCCTTAACGCAAACATCCAATCAGCAGCTGCATCGCACAAAGATCCGAGTCGGAACTTACCCTAGATTCCCCTTCTTCGTAGCGTCCACCACAAGGTCTTCATCAATCCGAAACAAATAACTGCTTCCGATCCCTTGCCGTTCATAGACCTTTTCCCGCTTATCGGCGACTTGAGCCCGAATGATCTCGCCCACATACTCAATGACCATCTCCCCTCGCGCGATCCTCTCCATAGCGTACAATCCCCAGTCATGAATCGGAGACCTCGCAAACCGAAGATGCTTTTTTCCGCGTTTGGAGCTGGTTGAATTTGATGCTCAGCTCTGCAGCGGCTGTCTCGCCCTTTGAAAGAGCTACAGCTCGCTGTACTTGGTTGATCTCTTCCAGACCTTGAGCACGGCGGCGAGCATTGGCGCGGTTCGAGCGGGAAGAGGTGACAGGTTGAGCGGGTGCTTCAGTTGGAGCGACTGACTCGACGTTCGTGGATCGTAGGGCGTATTGAGCGACATAGGCTGATTTCTCGGCATGAGAGATCTTGTAGTAGCCTTCGGTACGTGCTGAGCCTGTGAGATGCTTCCGAAATGCTAGTACAGTATCGGTAGTAGGCGGCGAGACGTGCGACACGTTTGAAGCGTCATCCGACATAGCCAGCCGAGCGAAATAGAGGTCCTCGTCGTCATTGCATATACCTTGCTCGAGTGGATCTGGAGGAAGACTCGGAGGCCGCGGTGATTCTGGCACAGGAGAAGGCGAGCGTGAGACTGACTCCACCTTTGAGATGTGGATGTTGGCAGTAGCAGGAACATTGAAATCCAAATCGTCGGGCCGGATGACCTCGTCGACAACCACCTTGGCTGCTGACTTTTTCTTGATGACCTTCTTCTTCGACAAGACTTTCTCATGTTGTTCGTCATCCTCGAGTACAGCATCATTCTTCGGCTTCTTCTTGACAGGCTCCTGCTCCTCATCATGAACCTCGGAAACAGCCCGCTTCCGGGGTTCAGGTGCAAGATTCTCCTCATCCTCGGACTCCAAGTCTGATTCAGCTATCCTCGTAACCTTCGCGACGATCTCTTTCTTCCGCTTTTTCTTTGGTGGTTCAACGGGTACAGGCTCTTCCGGCTCGAGAAGAGGGACTTCTTCTTCGACCACGGATGCCTTCGCCTCCTCCTCCCTTATTCTCTTCGGTTTCCGAAATGAAAGTCCTTTCAGACCTCGCTTCTCAGCCGGCCGTTGCTCATTGACCATCTCTGGACCCTCCCTAGCTTTCGTCTCTGCAAATTTGGCCTTCTCGTCAGCAACTAGCTTCCGTAGATCAGCAGCAGCCACCCGCTCAGTAATGTCCTTCTCCAAAAGAACCTTGAGCTCTTTAACGATCGTATCCGCCGCTTTTTGAACTATCTCCTCCTTTGTCCAGCTAGTCTTTTCAGCAGCCACAGGAGCGGCGTGAGAAGGAGGAGGACAAGCTGAGAGCGTTACCGAGTGGTGGCCAAGTGTTCGCGAGCTGAGCACCATGGCTGCGCGTCGTGCGGAGTCGCTTGTTTGGAAGGCAACATACCAAGCGTTGTGATCTCGTAGGACGCAGTCGACCTTGAAGTCCTTGAAGAACGCGCGCACGTCGTCCTCACGGATAGATATCATCGCGCCACCTGTGAGATCTATTCGGACATGCTCGAAGCCGTTCTTGGCGAGGGCGTCGATGACAGTGGCACTGGTGGCCTCTCTCTGCTGTTGATGGCGTCCTTGTCCTGGGCGGCGGGAGATAGGCGAAGGTGAACGGGATGGAGGTGCTGGAGCGTGAGTAGAACTATGATGTGAGGGACGACCGCGGTTATGGATGGGTGTTGATGAAGAGGATGACATAGGTGCAACGTCATTTACTGCTGGGAAACGAGTGCTCAGTGCTGAGTTCATCATTTTAGCTTTCATGACAGGCGGTGCTCTTCTGCTGCGGGGAGGTGATAGGCGTCCGTTGGTGTAGGGGATGTGTGCAGGGCGTGCAGGGAGCTGATGGCTGGGTCGCCATGCGGGCTGGACAGGTGTATGCGTCGAGCTGGGGGTCTGAGCTTTCGGTATGGATATTGGTGCGGGTATGGGTGCAGGTGGTAATGTCGAAACCTTGCCTTCCTTCTCCTTCCTTCTCCTCTCTTCTCTACCGCGATGTTTCTGTTGTTCTAGCTCTTTCCGCACTGCCTTCAGTTTGAGACCCTCGCCGTCAAAGACCACCTTGAGTTCCTCCCCGTCAGCCATTCCCATGCCTGTGCCAAATTTCTTTCCATGGGTACGCTCTACACATGACTTGGCCTCTTCATGTGTCTGGTACCGAATGAACACGATGCCAAGCGCTACCCCAGACTCCATGTCAATTTGCGGATCAAAGGAGGAGATCCTGCCATGTGCACTGAAGACGCGACGTATCTGCTGCGTGGGCGTTAGCGGTGACAAATTCATGATCAGCACAGCTGTGGGGGGCGGTGGGCCTGTTGAGTTTGGATCATACTTTTAAGACGCGTCAATGGGGTTAATTACGATATATGTGATTACACCCACTTCATACCGAATTTCATGGAACGTGTCTCGGTGGGGACGTTTCTTGAAACCCGGTGCCTTGCGGGGATCGGTTGTGGTAGGTTCTGGCTCGCCTTCGATCACTTCTCCGTTATACCGCGTAAGCGTCTCCTTTCCCTTTCCTTTGCCCTTGATCCGGGGTTCATCTGTACCATCGCCCTGGATAGCTCGAATCTTTTCGATTAGAGCCCGAAAACGTCCGTCGCGGTCCTTGTCGATGGCAGGGTCATAAATGATTCTGAAGTTGCTGCCAGTGGGGTATTCGGAACGGGAGGGCGGCCATGGAGGAGGGGGAGGTAGTGAGTAGAATTCAGGTGGAGGTGGTTTCGATGATGATGATGATGCGACAGGTTCTGAAGGAGGAGGTGAGGGTGATTTAGAGGGCGGTGGTGAGGGCGCGTGATCTGACAAATCTTGTGACGGTGTAGGTGGTGGTGAAGGCGAAGGTGGTGGTGGTGGTGGTGGTGGTACCTCTGAAGGTGGTGGTGGTGGTACTTCTGAAGGTGGTGGTGGTGGTGGTACCTCTGAAGGCGGCGGCGGTGGGGGCGGACCTGAAGGCGGTGGTGGCGGTGGTGGTTCTTCAATTGGTTGTGGTGGTCTCGGACGTGATTCGGTGAGGGAAGTTCTGCGATTAATTGTAAAGGATATCTTTACAGGTTGATGAGGTCTAACACCATCAGCAACAGTCGCTGAACTTGCTACAGGTGATGTTTCATGAACTGGCGAAGCAGATTCAGATGACTATAGAAAATTACCATTTATTATGATTCTCATCGTTCAGAGTAGTAAATAGACTCACATTCGATATTGAATCAACCTGCTTGCCCTTCTGTGTAGATCTTGGTCCTGTCGGTACGTTTATTATAGGTGGTCCAGTATAGCCATTAACAAAAGGCTTTCCGGTCGGTTTACCTCGGGGTTGAGTTGGAACACCATTCAGGAGTCTTGGTCCTGTTGGTGGTGGTGCACCAATTTTACTAGTACCAGCACCAGGTGAAGAAGCCGATGTTGAACTTGACGACGCCGAAGCTTGTTGTGACGATGAGCCAGGCAACGAACTCAAAAGCGCTCTTGGTCCCTTTGGAGGCGCTTTACCAGACATCAAAGTAGCCTAACTAACATGAGCAAAGCTCGAGATAAAAAAAATCTTGTTCGCTTTCACTGTCGTCGAAGAACGTGCAAAGATAAAGGGAAACCCGGAGGATGTCGATGAGGATCGTGGACAATGTTAAGCGTGTGCGAGCACAAACAATTGGGTCATCACCGCGGCAAACAACGACCAAGCCAAACAGCTCAGAGTCTCTTCCACATTCAAAAATCATCTATATAAGAAAAACTCACAGATGCGCGGCAACCTGCTACCCAAAACTCTACCGACTCATGTTTCACCAGCTTTTGATGCGAACAAGAGTAGCGCCCACTACCACAGATGCCACGTACGTAGGAAGTTTCGTTTGCGTTTGGGTTCCTGCAGAGAAAATTTGCTACATGTGGCACTACTATAGGCTATGCTCCACCTTCCTTCCGAAAGCCTTGCTGCAAAAGCATGTAACCATGAACGGTCTTGTGACTTCGACTGAACTCCACTCCGCTTGGCCCCATCCAGCTCAGCGATATGGACTTTGTTTGTGGGTCATATGGTGCCATCGGCGTCCCGCAATCATATTGGGCATAGTGTCGTTCGATTGATGTATAGGTGCCTTGCTTATAACCTGGCTGCAATATTCGCTACCGATCTCAATAGTGATGGGCGCCAAGTTGCAATTTCAATACTCGTCGCTATGATGATCACGATGCTACAGCTGGATCATCCGTTCGAGCTTCCACAACGCACACGCATGATGCAAGTCGCCTTCTCACACACTCGTGTCACTAGAATCTATACACATTGGCTATAACCATCTTCTCTTCTCTTCTTCATGATCGAAACGGTCCAACGTTACTCTTCGCGTGTGAAGTAACTACCAGGCTCCTGGCCCTATAAGTGCTGATATCCGAGGCTGACAACAATTGCCAAACCATCCCCTAGATGATAATCAGCGAGTTCTATAATATATTACATCTCCTCTATTTGAAGCGATTGGTCGACTACGTTTGTATATTATTGTACAATGTATACGAGCGTTGTGTTTCTCTGGTAACTAATACTATCAACGTATGTATGCCCTTGGAAATATTATTGCAGATCGAAAGCGATGAAAAGGCGCTCAACGCTATGATAAATATTAAAATAAGTATCCCAGCCACCAACGAGCGAAACCAGTCGGAAGAGATGAGATGAAACGAATAAGTCACTCGATCCTTTGATCAGAGCATCCTCAAACGCTTCAAAATATCATCATAATTCCGTTGCGTAATCCGCCGTCCCTTCTTCTCCAGTATACAAGCCGTACCATACTGCCTCGAGATGTGATACCGTTTCTCGGCGTCAACAGACGAGGGTCGGTGAAAATCCTCACTCGAGCTCGTTCCCAAAGTACTGGTGCTAGAGGTGTCCAGATCATATGACAATGGGGACTCTTGGCTCTCCTCCATGATAGGAACGAAACAAGCAGCGTTCCTGGGCCCTACACCCACAGACACAGGATGCCCGCCAAAGACGAGCTCAGGGGGCGGAGATTCACCAAACTTGCGGCACAGCCTTGAGAAACGCCTCCGCTTCATTGTTGAAGGAGACAGTGGTGGGGGTGTCAATGGTGACAAGGGTGTTGATGGTGACATGGGTGAATGCGCAGAAGGTACGGTCAAAAAGTTTGAAGCAGATGGCGTGGTTGTAGGAGACGAACTTTCTACCGTGAAAGTGGGAGAGGAATTTGGAAAGTTGAAAGTGATAGAAGAGTGGTATGAGTGAGTGGGTACCGGAAGAGATACGGTCTGTATAGTGGGCAGACTTCGTTGGGACTTGGTATGTCGGCTTCCCAGCTCCTTAACGGTAGGATCCACCGGGTATTGCAGCGCGAGATGCTGCGGATCCAATATCAGAGCAGGAGGCCGATATTTTTTCTTGTGTCGAATAATTTTTTTTGAAGATGTAGAAGGAAGGCTGGGGCAGGGTGCGGGACTCTGACTGTGGCTCTCTTGATGGTCCCGGGGAGGATCCAAACTCTCGAGAGCAAGCCGTACATGCCGAGCTCGTTCAAGATCTGTAGAAGGTATGGTTTCCGGTACGTCATGCCCAGCCTGCTTTGATGAGTCTTGGTCGCGATTCTTAGTAGAAGCAACATTATAGGACTCACAAGAGAATTTCGAACACCCGACATTATAAATGCGCGACTGAAAGTTGAATGCTATTAAAATATAACCGAACAACTTGAAGACCCAACGGCTCAAATGCACTCAGTGCAACACCGTATAAAAAAGGGGGCAAAGGGACGAACGAGAAGTATTCTAGAGAAAACAAAGGAAAGGGAAGAATGCAACTTTGTCTTCGGTGTCGTCGCCATTTATATATCAACGGTGACGACGAACGTAAGTACCCGGTTCATATTTTTTTTTGAACAACTCATCGCCAACGTTAGCAGCGACATCGACAGTCTAAAAAAGGAAAGTCATTACGATCGACTGTCAGTAACCGCACCGCCTTCGAGTAACCGATGTGCAATATGGGCAAGCGTACGCGAAAGAGCGTGCTACCTCTGTCCCATGGGAGATTAGATGCCGGGGATGAATCGACTCGCACTGCAGATCAGGCAGAATCTCGACGACTTGAACGAACACTGCAGCAGTAATTGAATCTCCGTCACGTCGACCCTTTGGTAGTGACTGTATCCCTGCCAGGGACAAGGTCCCCATACCCACCATACAATAACCAGTGACTCAACGAATAAATCACCGAACGACACCACAAATGTCAATAGCGTTTGCCATGGATGCCGAGCCCTGGGATTATCATAGTACCACGGTAGGTTACTAACGTTTGTAGACACATGCTAGCTGGCATATCGATGCTCTCTGGATAAAATCTTGTCCCAGGTTAAATCATTATCATAGAGCGTTCTTTGGTTGCTATACATGTTAAATCTCGCCGAACCACGCTAAAGGTCATGACAATCGATTTAGACGAGTGCAGACTGCAAACTTAGCGGCTTTCAAGTTCAGATTTAGAATCAAGGCACTTAGATGTTCCATCGCACTGTGAACTTGACCTCGGACCGAAGTAGTAGACAAACTCTCACCCGTGACATGTCTGGTTTCTAACGGAGTAGCCTGGCGTCGGCAAAGATACCGGTTTGCAACAAACTATCCCGTGATTCCACGCTTACCCCGGATGTCAGCTAGTGCGGTCGTTCATCAACGTTCCTAGCCCAGGTCAAGCCGCTTCGAACGAACGACTCAGATGCCCGCCAACATGACCTCGACATACCCTTTTGAACCTAGTCCGCCGTGGACGACTGTGAACCCTAAGCCATTCTTGCCTTTTCGCACGCGTTACGGTAGCGAAGAGTTGGAAGCGCCTTCATTACCGTCGCCTCGAAACGAGCCATTCAATGACAATTATATCGTTAGCACCCACCTCGTACCTGCTGGTTGTCCAAGACTCACTCCGGATATCCCATTGCCTGTGGTCCCTAAATTCACGATAAATGCCGCGGAACGGAAACGAGATATCCAGCAGCTTTCCACTGAACTTAGGGAGCGACAAGAGCGCTTCGTGCAGGGAAAGCTAGGCGGAGAAAGAAGCGAGAAGCCGTTATGGAACTGTGTTAACCGATATGTCAAGAGAGTTCAAGATGGGAGGAAGGGCTTGACATTGTTATTCACTCACGCAAATGGTTTTCCCAAAGAGGTACTCATTTATTTGACACAATTCGTGTGTTCAAGAACAGCTATTGAATGTGTTATAGATATGGGAAGCAACCCTACGATATCTATTATCGTCACCTACAGCTTCACTGATTGACGAGGTGTGGTCTTGGGAAGCCGTTCAGCACGGTGATGCTGCACTTGTCAACGAGACAAATCTCAGTGGCATATGTGAGACACCCCACGCACTTCATACATAGGCTGAGGTTAACCTTCGTTTCTAGTTGATTGGCGAGACAACGCGCGGGACATTGCACACTTTCTGTCATACTATCTACCGGAACATACATCTTCAAAGATTTTACCGACGCATCTACAACTTCTGCCGGAGACTATCCGTGAATCCAGGAAGACTAAGGGATTTTCATCCCGCTCCCTGGTCGCCGTTGGTCATTCATTCGGTGGCTGCTCTTCGTATGTTGTCATCGCTAGCGTTTTACTCTGATCTAATATTGACAATATCGGTGCAGGATACTAGCAGCTGTCAATTTCCCTGCACTGTTCTCCTCCATAATTCTTATAGACCCTGTAGCTATTAGCGGTCTCCACTATTCCCATTCCTCTAACTTGATTAGGCTCAATTCCGCTGCCCTTGCTAGGCGCGAACGTTGGCCATCACGGTGAGTCATTATTTCGTGTCAGCGGCTTCTAAGTATTTAAGTAATGTCACAAGTGAGGAGGCATTACGCTCGTTTAAGGCCTCTCCATTCTTCAGAGCGTGGCATCCTGATACCCTGCAGCTATATGTTACATATGGCTTGTGCGAGGATTCACAAGGGGGCGTGAAGCTAAAGATGTCAGCTCTACACGAGGCTTTGGTGTTCGTAGATCATATAGGATCAAATGAAGCATGGGAACTGCTGGAAAAGGTGGACGAGCGAATAGAACTACGTTGGATTGTTCCAGGGAAGCCCGAAGACAAGGGGTGCGTTACCCCCAGCCATAAACTCTGCTCTACTGACGTTCGTTTCAGACTTGCGGGCGAACAAGCAACGAGGGTGCGAGTGTGGCGAAGACCTGCTAACTCATCCAACGTGGTATTTCACTTTGCTGGGCATCTGGTAAGCGGATGTTTTGTGCCCATGTACAAGTCTGATTGAAGCGGCTGTCGCTTAGATCCCACATGAATCACCAGTGGAGCTCGGTAAGTGATTTTTCGTTTTCTACAACAACGTTCACGTCATGATTTTCCTCCAGCCCAAGAAATATCAGCTTTCCTGGAGAAGAAGTACGGGCGACAGAGTAGAGCATACCTATGATATCCTTTGCAGTGATATTGAATTCACCTAGGGTTGTACCAACAATGGACAGGACACAAGCAATACCTGAAACAGACATAGACAGCTGACATTGACATATTTGACTTTCGCTTATGTGTATACAATAGTCTTGTGGAATGACAAGGGCGGGTCATCCTTACGACGGCATTCTTTTGACCTAACCTTCTATGTGAGTTGACTGCTGCTTGAACTGCGTGGGTATCGCTTGACCGCCACTTCCTTGTTCCAGCAGGGTCAGGCACGAATAGCGCAGCTGTGCACTGCATGCTATTCAGGCTGAATAGATCTCGATGCGCGCACCACTCACCTGAGGTCGCACGGAATTTAGCTTGATAGTGCAACGACAGCCTCAGTCTAACAAAAGAGAAGGGGAACAGTCATTCGTTCCATATCATGGCCTCAACCGGACCACACCTTTTACGTCATTAATTTGCCGCATTGCGTTCGGAGTGAATCTACAGGTGCGTCATCAAAGAGGGCGGATGTTCCAGGGTGACCTGGGTGAATGGGAGACCGTCGTGATGAGGGGAAATGGAACACAACAACCAACGTGCCCCAGATATGGCTAAAGAGATCGCCTTTCCCAGTGGATCGCGAGCGTCGCGCGACGCGCGAAACAGCCCTTTTGAACGGTCACACGGAGAATCCTCTTCGTGTGTGCTTCTCTGCTAGTAATTTACGCGCACGTCTGGACCTGCGGCATTCAAGCTCGACAACACGTTCATTGAATATTTCTATTGCTTCCCTGCGCCCATCAGCCTTGTTTACGCGTCGCTTGTCCTCCCCACCCACTTCCCTTTTGCGTTTCGGTCTGTATTCGTGCTTCCTTTCGGCTGAAGGTTTGTGTTTATGGATCCCCTGATCTCCCAAGTCCAATTCCATTTTATCTTCGGAATAGTGATCAAACCGCGTCAGATGCCACTATCATACTAACTAACATTTGTCCCTTTAGATTACACTATCATACAAAGGTCAGTTGCTCAGACTTTTTATCTGTGAGCTCGGAGTCATAGTAACGGGGTACTTGATACTCCTGCTTCTTCTCTCGGACAATCACTAGTATGACTTTGATATATTCTTTTGAGCCGGCGATTCCCCGGTGGATGACAGTCAACCCATGCAATTCCTGCCATTTCGCACGCGCGGCGGAGATTAGAAAAGCCGTCATTGCCGTCCTCTCCTCCGGACGAGCTGTTCAATGGCAATCATATTGTTAGTACCCACTTCCTGTCTGCTGCCGGACATGCCACTGCTCGTGGACCCCGCATTCTAAATGGATGCCTCAGAACAGGGGCGAGACATCCAGTGGCTTGTCGCTTGATGATTTCCTTTTTTTCGGTGCTGGGAGGGTTAGGTGGAGAAAGAAGTAACAAAAATTCAGTTACACCCTCATTCGGAAGTGCGAGCATAGCGAAGACCTGCTAACTCATCTGGTGAATCGCTTTGCTGGCCATCTGGTAAACCGATGTTTAGCAGAAGTAAGTCTTTCGGAACATTGTTGAAGTCACATCACGATGATTTTCCTCTAGTAGCTCTTTGTTGAGCGAAGGTACGGACTGCGGGGCAGTACTTTGCAGTGTCCTGTGCGGTATTGTTTACAGCTGTTTGCATAAATGATGACAGTACACGACTTTTTGGAAAAGAAGAAAAATTAAATATTCTAGTGTGGCACTTCGTCTTGCGCCGCAACAATCAACCGCAATCAACATCGATGTATCAAAAAATCAGTCGCGACGTCAAACTCGCTGCCGTCAAACTCTACGAGCGTCAACACCTTTCTCTTCAGGACATTCTCGCTTGTGTTGGACAACTTGGATTCTCGGAAAGTACTTTCTGGCGTGTCCTTAAACTTTGGCGCAAGACAGGCAACGTTGTTAGCCCCACCTGTAGCCTTCTTGGTTTCTTCATTTCTGAGTATGAATACACTATGAGAGTGTACGAGATCGAGACATTGTGTGGTGGTGGAGGTACTGAGTAAAATCTCACATTCAGGTATTCAAGAATCAATGGTCAATGAACTTCGAACAATTGTACCTTCCTTGGGCTTGGGAGGGCGACCAGGGCCGCGTTTTTCGTTTTCTGGTGATTCTAGTTAGGAGGTGGGTTCCACGACAATTGTTTCATCCCCTGGAGAGATGTCATACTGGTCCCTGACAGCCGCCGTTATCGAATCGTCGTCAGAGTCCATAGAATCAGAGGATATCGAGTTTGTCATTTTCGACTCAATTGTAACTCACATACATGCGGGATGCGTTATTTACTGCTGTGTAAGATTTATTTATTTATTCTTCTTTCTCAAAAAGTCGCGTACTGTCATCATTTATGCAAACAGCTGTAAATTCGGCTAGGCGTATTGACCAATACAGGAAACAAAACTTCTTTTTGTTATTTGAATCCGCTTTTACGTTTCAGCGCAGGGGCAAAACTAGCTGGTGTCAGCTGTGCACCAAATATAATGGCAGATCTAGGGCCAGGCACTGCTGGTGATGGTGATGGAAGAGCAATGAGAGGTATTGCAGAAAGTTTTTGTGTTGGGGAATACTCCCATTCTGTGTCGCAGGGATATTTGAGTGTTCCGTCCGCATTGACTGCACACTGGTCATCCATAGTGCAAATTGACGGTGCTTAACTCTAGCATTCACCACTCAGCAGTAACTATCCCCAGGTGTATCAGCCACAAGCTGGTCTGATATATTACAACTGTACAGTTACTACAGTACTTACTGCTGAATATCTTTCTACTTTTAAAAAAAGATCTATAATGGTTTGTTCATGGTTTGAATGGGTCCACATATGGTTCTCAAATTTTATTATTCTCTGAACCATGAACTGAACCACCTCTGGACCCTCCTGAACCTAACTGTTACTGGACTGAACTGTGGTTTGGTTTGAGGTTCAGAACTGCTTTGGTGGGTTCAGAACTGGACAGCAGCAACTTTATTGAGGCCAAATAATGGTACCCAATATTATAAAATAGTCCCGATGTGGCACAGCACTTGATGTTTTTGGTGGATAATGTTCCCTCATGTCTGTCCAAACACTATAGCTGCTAAGTCCATATACTAAGCTAGTCAACTGTTGGAGTGGGCTATGCCTGAAGACTCTGCTATTGAGTGACAATGAAGACCTAAGGCCTGCTACTGCCTCCAGCTGCTCTAACAACGCTCCCTCAGCTAAACCTGACCCAAACACCGCCAAACCTCTCTCTACTCTCACCCTCCTCCTAGGGGTCCCCTACTCCATGTGCCCCCCTTTAAAAACAGCGATGTCCTCATTGCATCCACTCTCTGCTTTGCTGTCTTCACTCTCTTTGTCATTGTCGTTGTCATCATGGTTCTCTTCTTCCTCCTTGTGCCAGTGGTCCTCTTCTGCTGTTTTTGTGTCTTCTTCATCTCATTCTTCTTCTGTCAAATTGAAATTGTCTTCTTCGTCTTCCTGATTTGGGTGGTTTCCTTCGGTTGTTCCAACCCATGCTTCCCTCTGCTGTTGCTCTTCTGCTAGCATCATACCCTCTCTTGGGAAAAATGCTCTTAAGCGCTGTGCATGAAATTTGCTGGCTAGCGGCTGTTACAGTCTACGTACGCCCCTATTCATTTTCTCTTCTTACCTTGTATTACGTCACAATCGCCATCATAGCCGTCACTAGACTCATCTCTTATCATCAGCTGTATTACATCACGATCGCATCATGCTGTCGCTAGGTGATCTATTCTTGCTATCTCTGACTCGTTCTTATCTCTGACTCATTCTGACTTCATCGTACCGGCCCTAAAGCAGTTATTGTTCACTATATAAACTCGCTTTGTACTATGTAGTTCTTTACTTTAATCTTACTAGGTTTTACCTGAAACTTCCTTCACTTAAGACCTCCAATCTTAAGTCAGTCTGAAACTGATTCAAGTCAAGGACACTCTCCTTGCCTTGTCTTACAAACTCTTGTATACGCAAGAGCCTTGACTCGACCTTAGCCGAATACTCTTATCAAGTAGCTATTGTCGGAACTATCCTAGTTCGTAACAAAAGATTAAAGTACCCTTCGAACCTCTCCACCACAAGAGGCCCAGATTGCTGATCAGCAAAGACGACCACTTGGGTCAGAAAGTATTGGTGGGAACACGATCCTAACGAACCCGATTCCCCAGAAGAGTATCACAAGGCCGCCGGTCCGGATACAGAAGATAACAGAGAGAGATGCACACCGTCCCCTGTAACCATGGAACCAGATAACCAATCCTCGACTTCATCCGACGAATTCCCAGTAGAACAACCACCCCGAAACCTAACAGCCAACCCTAGTTTTAGGATGTCGACCACTACCTCTTCCGAGCTGAAAGCAGGTGCACCTACGTACTACAATGGAAGCCCTGACCAGGCTCTAAGATGGTTATATTCGGTAAAAGCGTACTTCACCGTTAACGCTTCAGTCTACAACTCCGACGAAAAGAAAGTTGTTACCGCTGTCCTCTTACTTAAGGATCTTATGTACGCCGCTTATATAGTGACAGCACAACTATAGGGATAAGACTTCTTGCCAGTCCTTAAGTACACGGTCTACGACTTTTCTAGTTTTCGTGGTAGATAACGTGTGAGTTCTTGGGAGGGTTTACTTAAAAATGTCCCCTTCTTGCTTTCTCTCTGTAGGTTTGCTTTGAGGTCTTTTGTCAATTAAATAGGTTTATTTCACCCTATGAAAGTTTGCCTCAATGTGAAGTAGTTCTCTTAGTTTGATTCTCCCTTCCTATGAAAGAGAGAGGTTATTTGTATGTGTGAAGTTTAGTTTAAGTTTAGTGGGTTAGTTTGTTATATAGTCAACCCCTGTAAGGTAGTATATAACTCAGATAGATGTTTCTTAGTCTTACTTCAAGGCACTAGATTTGCCTGCACTTTATTTCTTAGGTAATCTCACTTGATTTGAGAACAGGGTTTAAAGTGGGAAGCTTAGATTGACAGTGGCAAAATGGGCTCCTTTTATACCTTTTTGGAGGCCATCCTTACTAAGCATGATTCAGCACATGGATTGGTAAGAACATTCTTACAAATCAATCCTTTTGGTGTGTTGAGTCAGCTTGTTTACTAACTAGCTTATTAATACAATGTAATATTACAAAGAAAGATGAATAAAAGACATGAGTCATCCCAAGGATTGGTAAGAACATGCTTACAAACCAATCTTTTGAGTGAGCTGAATCAGCCTTCTTACTAAGTAGCTTATAAATACACTTGCAAGTCTTACAAAGCATGACGAATCATGACAAAAACATGATGAGTCAAGTTGAATCCTTACAAATCAGATTATTAACCAGTCACATGACAAGCTTACAAACATGCTTTGTGGCTGGAGAGGAAGTTTGATGGATAAATATGCCTAGAAAAATGGAAACAGATAGAATCTCATGGAACAAAATAGAAATACATGGAGAAATGGAAGTGAAGTTTTGAAAGTGAAAATACTGGCTAATAACTAAGGGAAAAATGATGGGGTAACTTGGTGATAGGATACATTCTGGTGTATTATACCTCCCTTATTACTCCTGCTATGTATATGTCATGGTATGAGTCACATACCATGCATGACACCCGCGCTCGCTTACATGACTGAAGGAAGTGCAGGAGGATGGGCTACAACATTTTATGCGGAAGCTAATACTGACCCTGTCCCAAAGTATGGAACCTTTGTCGAATTCGAGAAGAACTTCAAAGAGGCATTTGCTCCAGCCGATGCTAAGGTAGTCGCCATAAACAAGTTAAGAACCCTGAAACAAGGGAACGACCTCACTTCCTATATTGCCGATTTCAAAGCACTAGCATCAAAGAATCTCAAGTCCTGATTGCATTCTTCAACGACAGATTGAAAGGAGGGCTCATAAACTCCATATGCCAAATGGAAACCATTCCCGATTCTTTCGACAAATACGTATCCGCAGCCATCCGGCTAGATAGTAACTGGCAACGAGGCGTGGCCATGTGCAACAACCGCCGTAATATCACTAAACCATCCGGACAGCGCTACGTACCGAAACCATCCTTTAACCAAAACCATGATCCAAACACTATGGAAGTAGACCGCCTGAATGAAGAAGAACACAATGAATATTTCAGGAAGGGGAAGTGTTTCACATGTGGTCAGGTTGGACATATCGCCCGCAAATGCCCTGACAAGAAGAAAGGAAAGACTCCGACTCCGATACGTCGCAAAGAAGTAGAAAGCAATGATGAAGAAGAAGAAGAAGAAGCGGAAGTCCGTCGTCTCAATGAGGATTTTTGATATGGGAGACTGGATCAATGTCAGTATCTTCCAATGTACCTATAAGACTTGTACGAAAGGTTGGAGAACGAAAGGAACTTCGTGTTCCCATTTCCCTCATCTCGAAAACTTGTCTAAAAACCGTTGAAACCACCGCAGTTATAGACTCCGGAGCAGCCGGAACCTTTATCTCCGAAGACTTCGTCAAACAACACCGAATTAGAACCCACCTCCTCAGTAAACCCTTCAAGGTTACTACCGCCAATGGAAGCTATTCCAAAAGCGGAGCGATACGCAGATATTGCGTTCTTACCATCAAGATAGATGGACGATCCATGATCGGAAAATTTAATGTCACATGCCTCGGGAGAAGAGATCAAATTCTTCTTGGAATCCCCTGGCTATGCGCTATGAATCCCATCATCAATTGGGCGGCAGAAACACTTATCCTCTCACACACTGAGAAAAGTGATCAAGTAGAAGAAGAAGTCGACAAAGAGAGAAGGAAGAATGGCCTTTCACCTCTATTTCGACAAGAACCTATCGATCGAACTTGGAAACAATCCAAGCTTAGGAAAGCAGAACCAGTTATTGAAACCCATGTCGTTTACCCAAAAGCGACTATCAAAGAAGTCGTTGATGAAGAAGCATCACCCGTTCTTCCTATCCCCGATCTACTCCCCATCCCTGATGATGACGACGAAACCTTTGACACTAAGGAAGACGTCTGGACACAAGAGAACTTTGCCGCACCAGTGCGAGAAGTCTCTATGTATGATCTAGATGATGACGAATTCTTGGTGGAGTATTCCTCTGACGCATCAGAACTCCGGGTAATCTCAAATACCACTATGGACATACCCTTAACTTCCGACGGAACCAGTCACTCGGAACAGAAACCCACAGTCAAACCCTTACCACGGCCTACCGAATATGCAAAAGTCAGTAACAAAGCTCAGCAGTTCGCTCTAGCTGCAGGCTTAGAACAAAAGAAGAAAACTTTCGAAGAACTCGTACCCTCTTATCTACACGACTTCACCAACATCTTCACTAAAGACGGTCTTAACCAACTACCCCCTGAACGACCCGGTATTGACCACCATATTGAAACAAAACCCGGATTCATTCCCAAGATGTCGAAAATTTATCCCCTCTCTATCGCCGAACGTACCGCTGTCAAAGCATTTATCGATGAAAACATAAAGAAAGGTTTTATCTCAGAATCCAAATCACCGCAAGCCAGCGGTTTCTTCTTTGTAGGAAAGAAAAGCGGAGATCTCCGACCCTGTCAAGATTATCGGTATATCAATGATTGGACGATCAAGAATGCTTATCCGTTGCCACTTCCCCTATCCCTTGTCGCACGATTACACGGAGCAAAGTATTTCACCAAAATGGATGTCTGTTCCGGATACAACAACATCCATATTCATCCAGATGATAGGTGGAAGGCCGCATTCACCATGGAATTTGGACTCTATGAGCCAAACATCATGTTCTTTGGGCTTTGTAATTCCCTGGCCACGTTCCAAGCCTACATGAACCACACGTTCCAACAAGAAATTAATGAAGGATGGTTGGTAATCTATATGGACGACATCCTCATCTTCTCGAACGACATTGATGAACACCATAATCGCACCCGTCGAATCTTGAACAGAATACGCGAAGAAAAACTCTTCTTGAAACCGGAGAAATGTACCTTTGATGCACAAGAGGTCGAATATCTTGGTATGATCATTCGCCCAGGATGCGTCACTATGGATGTTGCCAAAACTGATGAAGGATCTTCAACTCAGCTGAGGGTGCAGCTGATATAATTGTTGAAGGGAGGAAAATATGAGTGCGATATGTTTGTCCCTTAGGGGAAGCGGAGAAAGCAAATATCCACTGGTCAACTCTAGGGGGAATGCGCAAAGCGCGTGATAAGGCGAAAGCGCGGGAACAAAGGCGCTATAGGCGCGCGAAGCGCGGGAAAGTCGCGCGTCGAAAAGCGGAACTGGGTGAAAGCGGTATGCGAGCGATAGTGAGATGTTAAGACGTGTACTGAGATGCTGATAAGACAACTGATGCGGATATGGCCACTAGAGCTAACTGCTACTAGGGCTTGCGATGATTTATTCAAAACATAATAAAAACTCGGAGATGGTGACTGTCTATGATGATGGTGGTCCGTGGTAATGTGTGTCGTGTTAAGTAAAAAATGTGTAATGAAAAATGTGTACCAAGTGAAAATAAACATCGTACAATGTTGAAATAAATGATAAATGGAGAAATGCATACCTGGGAACTTGGTTGGACATGGGAAAACACAGTGGGAAGTCAGGCGCCCTATAGCGCTTAGGCGCGGGAAAATTCGCCTAAAGCGTGCGCAAGTGTCGCCTATGTCGCGGAAGTGTCGCCTAAGTCGCGCGCGTCATGCGAACGTCGCGTTTATCGCGCTAGTGTCGCGTTGCATGCATAGTATTGTAGACTCGACCTACAGTGCAATATATGCCATTGTGAGGCTACTCAGGATCAAGTCTCTACACCGATGGAATCCACGATTGGCCAACCCCATCTACCGTCAAAGAAACTAGATCGTTCCTTGGCTTCTGTAACTTCTATCAAAACTTCATCCCCCATTATTCCAATATCACACAACCCCTTATTGATCTTACAAAGAAAGATAATGTATTCCTTTGGTCCACACCCTGTCAAAACGCATTTATGACACTTAAAGAGTGTTTTCTGAAACAACCAGTCCTCTGCAACCCTGATCCATCGCGACAGTTTGCAGTCGCCACCGATGCATCCCTTGTTGCAACTGGTGCTGTCCTATTACAAACTGATGAAAATGGCGTATATCACCCATGCGGATATCTGTCACAACCCTTATAATGAATTAACGCAGGGGCAGAGACTAGGACTCAAACAAGGTTATCACAACAAGAGAATAGAGGATAGCAGGTACGTCTTAGGATTGCTAGCAGTAAGCTAATACAAAAGAGGTTTGAACTAAAGAACTACTGACGACAACGAGCTACCTATATACATATATTGAAACAGAGAATGAATCTGAGTCTGAACTAACTAGCCAATCATTAAATAGAAAAGGAATTGTACGATGATCTAAATATAACTACACCTTATGATGTCATGAAATGTGTCACTGCTGTGCAAGGATTCTCAGAGGTTCTAGAGTCACGTGATCTGATCGCTTGTGAAAGGAAGTCGAAATCAGGAATGTCGGAGATAAAGGTAGTGGGTGCTAAAGGAATAGAGAAGTTCGGATATGGAATGTTTGAGTATGAGGAATTCGGGTTAGGGTTTGCAAATGTTATGGGTACAGACGCTGACTGAGCGCTATCGACGGGCGCTTGTGATGGGCGCTTAATGGGTGTCTTACGAATGTCTTTGGAGGTTTCATGAGTGTTCAAGAAAGAATAATGATTTGTGTTTGGAATTCGTGACAATATCTCTCCCAATCCTTGAACCCTGCAGAACGCAACTACCAGATCTTCGGTCGGGAACTCCTTGCCATTATTTGCGCACTCCAGGAATGGCGCCATTACCTAGAAGGAAATGCACACCCAGTAATAGTATTCACCGATCATAAGAACCTCCTCTATTTTCGTACCACACAGAAGTTAACCCGTCGTCAAGCTAGATGACAACTTCTTCTTTCATGCTACGATATTGAACTCCATCATGTACCAGGAACCAAACTCGCCGCACCAGATGCCTTATCTCGACGACCTGATCATGTGCCAGATACCGTCGATAATGGACACTCCTCCCTGATTCCATGTTTGTCCGACTTCTTGACCAAGAACTCATGACCACTCTTGTGAACCCTGACCCTGATGACACCGACCCCATCTTCCAAGCCACCTCTGACGCTTTGAATGGCCTTTGTCTTCCTCCCATGAAATCAGCTCTCTCTGATTGGACAATTAAGGATGACGTCTTATTCTATAAAGATCGTGCCTACGTCCGACCAGCCGGATGACACTCTATTTTAGAACGAACCCATGATCATGCCACGGCAGGACACCCTGGTCACTTTAAAACCGAAGAACTGGTTAAACACGACTTTTGGTGGCCCTCAATGGGAACTTATATCCAAAAATACGTTGAGGGTTGTGCCCTTTGTCAGCAAATGAAATCAGATACCCACCCTACTACTCCTCCGCTTGTTCCTATCCCTTCTTCGGTCTCTACTCCCTTTTCCCAAGTCTCCGTCGACCTCATTACTGATTTGCCCCCATGCAACAGTTTTGATTCTATCATGGTCGTGGTAGACCATGGTCTTACAAAGGGGGTAATTCTCATCCCTTGTATGAAAACCATCACTTCAGAAGGCGTAGCAAAGAAGTTTTCAAATACGTCTACTGCCGCTTTGGACTCCATGAGAAGGTAATCTCAGATCAAGGACCACAATTCGTATCCAAATTCTCTAAAACCCTTGCTAAGCTTTTGAAATACAACATCGCCGCCTCCACCACTTATCATCCACAGATGGACGGCCAAACCGAACACCTAAATCAAGAACTAGAAACCTATCTCCGAATCTATTACCGCAATAACCCAGAAGAATGGGTTGAACATCTCCCCATGTCTGAATTCATCCACAACCACCACAAACACGACTCTCGCAATGCATCCCCATTCTTCCTTATGATGGGATATGAGCCACAGGCTCTCCCTCATGTACTCCCTGACTCCACCATTCCAGCTGCAGAAGAACGGCTCCACCTTCTTCAGAAGATACGCGAAGAAGCCATCTCTTGTCATAATCTCGCAATGCAGCGAATGGCTGCACGATCATACGGAAAGAAGTACCAACCATGGAAAGTTGGAGATAAGGTTTGGTTATCAGGGAAGAATCTCATCACACAGTTACCATCACGAAAACTCGCCCCAAAATGATATGGACCTTTTACCGTGAAAGCCGTACTCTCCCCTATCACGTTCACACTCCAACTCCCAGTACAATGGGAGGTTCACCCCACGTTCCATGCTTCTGAACTATCATCCTATCATGAAACCAAAATCCACGGTCCGAACTTCCACGATCCACCACCTGACGTCATAGATAACGAAGAAGAATATGAAGTTGAAGCGATCCTATCGCACAAAGGCACGGGTAAACGAAGATGCTATCTCGTATCTTGGAAAGGGTATGCCTCTGTCAGCAATGAATGGATTCCAGAAGAGAACCTAGGCAACGCCTCAATTATCCTCGCTACTTATAAGAAAGCCCATCGATTATAAGAACCCCATCGAAATCATGCCTTCTTCAATTGAAAGACTTCAAATCCTCCTCTTACGTGTCCAAGAAATCTCTGCTGCTATGACCACTGCCGCTCAAAATCTTTCATCTCCAGTACTTTCCCCGACATTCTCCGCTACCCACATTAACCGACGAATCAGTTAACTCCAACTATTTTGATATCCTGGACAATATTGAAACCAACACCTTATTTGAATCCGCTCTCACCTCTGAGCAATACGCCATTGATATAGATTGTCTCCTCGCTGACGAGGAGCTCTATCCAGCGCACTCCTCATTAACATTATTCGTGCCGCCAATCTCGTCGGCCATACTGCCGGACTCATCAATGACCCCCATCATCAGACCATCTTCCGCCACCTTCACATACGTATTCGCAATACTGCAGTGCGTCTCATGCCTGTTACTACTAAAGAGGTTATTCGAGAGGCTATCCACATCGTCACCAAGCGAATTGCACTCCACCCAATCGCTAGACCCCCATCTCCCCATATCGCATTCCCATTCCACCTCCGGTCAAGATATCAACCTCCATTGAGCATACGACTAGCATTCTCATTCCTCCTGCTGTACCTGTCATATCAACTCCTATTGCACTTACCCCAACGACCACCACAATCCGTAGATACCCTACCTGCCGACCTTCCAAGGTCAAACAAGAACATTCCGTATCCCCATCACCACCACCACAGTCCTCCTCCATCACCATCATGAAAACTGAACCCGGCGATAACTTCCTTTGTCGTAATTGTGGTCTTATGGGCCATCGTCACAAGAACTGTCCTACATACTATTGTCGAGTATGTCGCAACTTAGCGCCAGGACATCTATCGGTCTTTATAAAGATCTCAAAGGAGAACCGGTGATACCCTTAGTCTGGACAGACAAAGGATTTTACGAGGTCCTTTCTAGGTGGGAAGCTGATAAAGACGCTGAAACTGAGCAGATATCCATCAAAGAAGACAAGAAGCTCTTCTCCCAATGTGCGGGAGACAACGACAACTATGACACTTACTATAACTTGGATTGTTGAAATTGGTGACTTCAACGATAAAAATGGGGTAATGTTACAGTCTATGTACGCCCCTATTCATTTTCTCTTCTTACCTTGTATTACGTCACAATCACCATCATAGCCGTCACTAGACTCATCTCTTATCATCAGCTGTATTACATCACGATCACATCGTGCTGTCGCTAGGTGATCTATTCTTGCTATCTCTGACTCGTTCTTATCTCTGACTCATTCTGACTTCATCGTACTGGCCCTAAAGCAGTTATTGTTCACTATATAAACTCGCTTTGTACTATGTAGTTCTTTACTTTAATCTTACTAGGTTTTACCTGAAACTTCCTTCACTTAAGACCTCCAATCTTAAGTCGTCTGAAACCGATTCAAGTCAAGGACACTCTCCTTGCCTTGTCTTACAAACTCTTGTATACGCAAGAGCCTTGACTCGACCTTAGCTGAATACTCTTATCTATTGTTGGAACTATCCTAGTTCGTAACAGCGGCTTGCCTTGAGCTGTTTCTAGGTGGTATGAGTTGCATAGTCTTTCAACTATGCGATGTGGGAGAGACCATCTTAGCAAAAGCTTGTGTCTCGCTTCGAGTGTATTGTGCAGGCTACTGTGAAAGAATTGAACCAGTTGTCCTTCTGAGAATATTACTTCCCTTGGTTGTTGAGGTACTGTTAGCAAGGTCTGTTTGCAGAGTATTGATTACTTGGCCTAGGAGTAGCTCTTTCAGTGAGAACTTCAGTGCTGGTAATATCCAGTAGTTCAGTGCTGTAACTGCTTCTTCTAAGTGGTTTGGCCAGGTGCTTGGTAGCTTGTCCCAGGATATCGCTTCATAATTGTCTTTGCCGAGATTTGGTGCACATAACCTTTTGAGTACATGCAACAAAATCTTATTTGTGCCTTCTACTAGACCGTTAATCCATGGTGAGTATGCTGCCACAATGTGAGTTTTGCAAGACCACTTAATGCAATAATCTTTGACCTCTGTGTTGTTGAAGTGTCTTCCTCCATTGCTCATGAAGGTCTCGGATGGTGTGAAGTTGTGGATAGACTATCAATTGTCGTGCATGCTGTTCCTGCCGATTTATACTTGAATACCCAAATGTGCTGAGAGAATGTGTCTAGATAGACACCTAAGGTATGGTACCCCCATGCTTTCAGGAGTGTCAGATAGTCGCCAACTAACAGTTCAAATGGATGCCTGCATGTGATTGGCTCTAGAAGTGAGTGTAAGTGCTGTGATCCAAAGTTCTTGCACTTAGCACAGTTTCCTATTGCTTCTAGAATTGACGCGTCGAGTTTGGCACTATAGATTCGGTCTGTTAGTGTGATTTTAATGGTGTCCCTACCCCAGTGCCCTTTATTCTTGTGCTGTTCTTGTGCCATTTGTTTTGCTTCTTCTTTTGTGATACACTCTACCTTGCTGCGGGCTCGTACGGTTGTTCCTCCCTCGCAGTCGCCACAATTTCCCTTCCTCAATCAGGTATTGTAATGCTCTGTGCATTGTGCGCTTGCAGTTGCATAGGGATTTCATTGTGTCCGCTCCCATTATTGACTCTACTACTTCTAGAAAGACTGGTTCATTAGCAAAACATTTCTGAAGTTCACTTACTGGTTTTTGTTGGCTTATTGACTCAGTGAGTAGGACATCATTGACTAACCCTGAGCTTGTTTCCCAATCTTCACTGACAGTCCAATCACTTCCATCTTCTAGTCCAGAGTCTCTTGGCTGACCTTCCCACTGTCGGCTGAGTCCGTCTGTGATAACATTCAGTTTACCTGGTATGTGTTGCATGTCCACAATGTGATTCGCTATAATCCCATCCTTCCACCTCACATGCACTGCATTAAGTTGGTCATTGACCAGGACATCTCATAGGGCCTGACAGTCCATTTCTATCTCTACAGGGTATCCCCATATCATGTCCGAGAATTTGTCAAGGCCAAACTTTAGAGCTGTGAACTTGAGGATAAAGGGTTTGTACTTCTGCTCTGTTCTCAATGTGTGCTTGGATGCAAAGGCAATGGGGATCAGGTGTTCTACCCATTTGCCTGATGGTTTTTGCTGATGTACTTGTTGACTTAGTATGGCTGCGAACCCTTCTTGGCATCCATCCGGTGTGGCTATGAAGTTTGATCCATCATATCTTGGTGCTTGGAGGATGGGTCTTGACACTAATGCTGCTTTTAGATCTAAAAATGCTATTGTGTGGGCTTCTGTCCAATGTTCTTCAAGCTTGAAGTCTCTCAGAATGTGACGGTATGTGGTCTTCATATATGGAGTCTTGAGTGGTGCCACTTTGATGAGGTCTCTTAGTGATCTCTCTCATTTTGCGTAGCTCTGCACTAGATTGTAGAAGTGGCTTGTTAGCCCAAGGTGTTACGAACTAGGTGGGTTCTGACGTATGGCTACTCGATAAGAGTAATCGGCCAAGGTCGGTTCAAGACTTCAGCGTATACCGAAGTTCAGTGGTTTCACTAAGACAAGTCTAGGAGAGTGTCCTTGACTTGAATCGCGTTCAATACGACTTAAGATTGGAGGTCTTAAGCGAAGGAGATTCCAGGTAAAACCTAGTAAGATTAAAGTAAAGAACTACATAGTACAGGAGGAGTTTATATAGTGAACG
Source organism: Suillus subalutaceus (assembly GCF_016647625.1). Classification (NCBI taxonomy): domain Eukaryota; kingdom Fungi; phylum Basidiomycota; class Agaricomycetes; order Boletales; family Suillaceae; genus Suillus; species Suillus subalutaceus. Next base: position 543,226 of record NW_024540255.1, read on the forward strand.
GTAACGACTTTAGGGCCGGTACGATGAGATCATAAGACGAGTCAGAGATAAGATGAGTCAGAGATAAGACGAGTCGGAGATAAGACGAGTCAGAGATAGCAAGAATAGATCATCTAGCGACGGCAGGATGCGATCGTGATGTAATACAATGATGTAAAGAGAAGGAAAATGAATAGGGGCGTACTTGACTGTAACATTACCCCGTTGTTATCGTTAAAATCACCGATTTCAACAATCAAAGTTATCGTAAGCGTCATAGTTGTCACGATCACCTGCGCATTGAATAAACATTCTCTCATCTTCTTTGATAGAGATCTGTTCCAAGGCGGCGTCCTTGTCAGCCTCCCATTTAGCGAGAGCCTCGTAGAAGCCTTCATCCGTCCATACTAATGGGATAGGTTTCTCGCCTTTAAGGTCTTTACAAAAGACCGAAAGATGCCCTGGGGCGAGGTTACGACATATGTGGCAGAAATACGTTGGGCAGTTCTTGTGACGATGACCGAATTCTTTACAGTAGCGACATTTGAAATTATCAATGGGTTCGGTTTCACGATGGTGACGGAGGATGATTGCGGAGGGGGGGATGGTGTCTTGGAGCGTAAGGTGCTGTTGCGTGAAGGAGGGGAGACGGAGATCTCTCGTTTGGAGGGTCGTCGACGAGTGGGACGTAGGCGAGGAGTGGTTGTCGCCGGGGCAACTGTGAGAGCAAACGGTATGATTGGTACATTAGGAGGAGCGATAGCATCAGGCGTATGCTCAACGGGAGATAAAGTCTCAACCGGAGGAGGGATGGGAACTGCGACGTGAGGGGATGGCGGTCTGGCGATTGGGTTTGTTGCAATTCGTTCAGTGACGATATGGATGGCTTCTCTAACAACTTCTTTGGTAGAGGCAGGCATGAGACGTATCGCAGAGTTGCGAATGCGAATATGGAGATGACGGAAAATAGCTTTAAAGCGTTGATCATTCTCACTTTCACTAAGAAGGCCTGCGGTACGCTTAATGAGGTTGGTGGCGCGAATAATGTTAATGAGGAGCGTGCTAGAGAGGGCTCCTTGTTCAGCAAGGAGGCGATCTATCTCGATAGCGTATTGCTCAGAAAGGAGGGCGGATTCAAATAGCGTGTTGGTTTCGATATCGTCAAGGATGGTGAAGTAGTTTGGGGATTCGATGGTTTCGGTCAAAGTGACGGTCGATGTGGATGGGGAAGTAGCAAGGGTTTCGGACATGTTATCAATGGTTCTGACGAGAATTTGAAGTTGTAAGAGGCAAATCTGGAGAGTACGGAGTTCTGAGAAAGACATCTTTTCGCAACGATTCTTATAACTGGTGAGCTTTCTTATAAGCAGTGAGGATTGCGGAGGCGTTGCCAAGATTTTCCGTGGGAATCCATTCGTTACTGGCGGATGAATATCCTTTCCAGGATACGAGATAGCGTCTTCGTTTACCCGTGCCCTTGTGTGATAAGATTGCTTTGACTTCGTATTCTTCTTGTTATCAATGATATCAGGTGGAGGATCAGGGAAATTAGGACCGTGGATTTCGGTTTCGTGATAGGATGATAATTCGGAAGCATGGAACGTGGGGTGAACCTTCCATTGCTTTGGTAGCTGGAGTGTGAATGTGATCGGCGATAGTACTGCGGTGATGGTAAAGGGGCCGTAGCGTTTTGGGGCGAGTTTTCGTGATGGTAGCTGCGTGATAAGATTCTTTCCTGATAACCAAACCTTATCGCCGACCTTCCATGGTTGGTACTTCTTTCCGTATGATCGTGCAGCCATTCGCTACATTGCAAGATTGTGGCAAGAGATAGCTTCTTCTCGTATTTCTGAAGGAGACGAAGTCGTTCTTCTGCAGGCAGGGAACAGTGGAGTCTGGGAGTACATGGGGGAGAGCCCGTGGCTCGTATCCCATCATAAGGAAGAATGGGGATGCGTTGCGAGAGTCATGTTTGTGATGGTTGTGAACGAATTCGGACATGGGGATATGTTCAACCCATTCTTCTGGGTTGTTGCGACAATAGATTCGGAAGTAGGTTTCTAGTTCTTGATTCAAGCGTTCGGTTTGACCGTCTGTTTGCGGATGATAGGCTGGTTGGAAGCGGCGATGTCATATTTCAAAAGTTTTGCAAGGGCTTTAGAATTTGGATACGAACTGTGGGCCTCGATCTGAGATTACTTTCTCATGGAGCCCGAAGCGGCGATAGATGTATTTGAAGAATTTCTTTGCTACGCCTTCTGAGGTGAGGTGTAGTTTTCGTACAGGGGATGAGAATTACCCCCTTCATAAGACCATGGTCTACCACGACCATGATAGAGTCGAACCCGTTGTAGAGACTCGCGTTTCTGTGGGCTCATATGGGCTCATTTTACGAATTCTGGCAACTGGCCTTTACTGCACGACTCGCACCATCATCCATATGCGACTTCTATCTTGTTTTGGTCATTCCACACACAACGCGCAGCTTTCCCGCGAAACGCGCCATAGGCGCGCCACTTTCCCACACAACGCGCAGCATTCCCCGCGCGCGCGCTTAACGCATTTCTCACGCTTAAGTGCACTCCATCGCGCATCATCCAGGAACATCCATCCATCATCCAACCAGTTCCTAGGTGTGTCCCTTTTCGTTATCAGACCATATTTAGCCTATTACACTTTGTATTTCGTTATGCACCCTTACTTTACATCACTTTACCTCACTTACATACTTAGAGCGCTCCCTATTCGGCTCCGAGCCCTGGGAGAGCGCTTAGGTAGAACTTACATACTTTCATGTACATCTTACTACACATCTTACTACCACCATCTTTCTACCACCATGTACTTGGCAGTTAGTTTCCATGCAATGCATGCGTCCGTCGTTGTCTTAAGGCCCTAGCATCAGTCTAAAGCTAGTGGCAGTATCAGTATCCATCTATATCCGTGCTTTTCACCATATATTGTCTCTCTACACTTGTGCACTGCTTGCACTACCCATCCCAAGTTCTCTGCGCATTTTTCGCCTTTCGCACTTTCACCTTCCCACGCTTCGCGCATTTTTCGCGTTTCACTTTCCGCGCGCGCCTTGAGCGCGTTTCTCGCGCTTACATCGCCCTTTGTCGCCTTTGATCAGGGTTGATCAGCATCATCCCGTGGATCCTTGCTTTCTTTGCTTCCTTAAGGGTCAAACATATCAACACGGCATAATCAAGACCAAACATAGAGAGTGTTTGCTGTCATCTGACTTGCATTCACCTTTGTTGTGTTACCCACACCGTTACATGGGGAAGATCGGTGATGAGGTCGACGGAGACTTGGGAGAACGGAGTAGAGGACTGAGGAGGAGGATAGGACCAACGAGGGGTTGTAGGATGGGTATCGGATTTCATTTGCTGACAAAGGGCGCAACCCTCGACGTATTTCCGGATATAGGTTCCCATGGACGGCCACCAGAAGTCGCGTTTTAACCATTTCTTCGGTTTTTAAAACGACCGGGATGTCCCGCTGTGGCGTGGTCATGGGTTCGTTCTAGAATAGAGTGGCGTCCAGCTGGGCGGACGTAGGCACGGTCTTTGTAGAATAGGACATCATCCTTGATTGTCCAGTCAGAGAGAGCCAATTTCATGGGAGGAAGGCAAAGGCCATTTAAGGCATCGGAGGTGGCTTGGAAGATGGGGTCGGTGTCGTCAGGATCAGGGTTCGCAAGAGTGGTCATAAGCTCTTGGTCAAGGAGGCGAATGAACATGGAATCGGGAAGGAGTGTCATGTCTTCGTTATCGACGGTGTCTGGTGCGTGATCAGGTCGTCGTGACAAAGCATCAGGTGCAGCAAGCTTGGTTCCCGGGACGTGGTGGAGTTCAATATCGTAACAAGAAAGAAGGAGCTGCCATCTAGCTTGGCGACGGGTTAACTTTTGCGCGGTACGGAAATAGAGGAGGTTCTTGTGATCGGTGAAAATAATGATTGGATGGGGGTTTCCTTCCAAATAATGACGCCATTCTTGGAGTGCACGGATAATGGCCAGGAGTTCGCAATCGAAGATCTGATAATTTCTTTCAGTGGAGTTCAGGGATTGGGAGAGATATCCGCATGGGTGATATACGCCATTCTCGTCGGTCTGTAGTAAGACAGCACCCGTTGCAACAAGGGATGCATCGGTGGCTACCGCGAATTGTCGAGATGGATCAGGGGTTACGGAGGACGGGTTGTTTTAGGAAACATTCTTTTAGCGTCGTAAATGCCTCTTGACACGGTGTGGACCAAAGGAAGATGTTATCTTTCTTTGTAAGATCGATAAGGGGTCGTGCGATATCGGAATAATGAGGGATGAAGTTCCGGTAGAAGTTACAGAAACCCAGAAACGACCTGGTTTCTTTAACTGTCAAAGGGATTGGCCAATCGCGGATTCCGTCAGTTTTAGCAACGTCCATAGCTACGCATCCAGGGCGAATGATCATGCCGAGGTATTCAACTTCTTGCGCGTCAAAGGTACATTTTTCCGGTTTCAAGAAGAGTCGTTCTGCGTGGATTTTTGTGAGAATTCAGCGGGTACGAGCATGATGTTCATCGAGGTTATCCGAGAAGATGAGAATATCGTCCATATAAATCACTAGCCATCCTTCATTGATTTCTTGTTGGAAAGTACGGTTCATGTAGGCTTGGAACGTGGCCGGGGAGTTGCAAAGCCCGAAAAACATGACATTCGGCTCATAGAGTCCGAATTCCGTGGTGAACGCGGCTTTCCATCTATCATCAGGGTGAATGCGGATGTTATTATAACCAGGATCGGACGTCCATCTTGGTGAAATACTTTGCTCCGTGTAACCGTGCGACAAGGGATAAGGGAAGCGGCAAAGGGTAGGCGTTCTTTATCGTCCAATCGTTGATATACCGATAATCTTGACAGGGTCGGAGATCTCCGCTCTTCTTTCCTACGAAGAAGAAACCGCTGGCTTGTGGCGATTTGGATTCCGAGATAAAACCTTTCTTTACATTTTCATCAATGAATGCTTTGACAGCAGGTTCGCTCGGCGATAGAGAGGGGATAGATTTTCGACGTCTTGGGAATGAATCCGGGTTTCGTTTCAATACGATGGTCAATACCGGGTCGTTCAGGAGGGAGTTGATTAAGACCATCTTTAGCAAAGATATCGGCGAAGTCGTGGAGATAGGAGGGTACGAGTTCTTCGAAAGTTTTCTTCTTTTGTTCTAAGCCCGCAGCTAGAGCGAACTGCTGAGCTTTGTTACTAACTTTCGCGTATTCCGTGGGCCGTGACAAAGGTTTAACCGTGGGTTTCTGTTCAGAACGACTGGTACCGTCCGGGGTCAATGGCGTATCCATGGTAGTATTTGAAATTACCCGGAGTTCGGATGCGTCAAGGGAATATTCCACCAGGAATTCGTCATCATCTAGGTTGTACATAGAGACTTCTCGCACTGGTGCGGCAAAGTTCTCTTGCGTTCAGACAGTCTTCCTTGGTATCAAAGGTCTCATCGTCATCATCGGGAATGGGGAGTAGATCAGGGGGTGAATCAATAATAGGAGGGACGGATGGTGCTTCTTCAGTCAACGATTTCTTCGATGGTTGCCTTAGGATAAACAACAGGGGTTTCGACGATTGGTGCTTTCCTAAGTTTGGATTGCTTCCAAGTCCGATCTGTGGGTTCTTGTCGAGATAGAAGTGGGAGATTGTTCTTCTTCCTTTCTTTGTCGACTTCTTCTTCGACTTGATTACTCTTTTCTGTCCGAGAAAGGATGAGAGTTTCGGCTGCCCAATCAATAACCGGGTTCATGGCCCGTAGCCAGGGGATTCCAAGGAGGATCTGATCTCTTCTGCCAAGGCATGTGACGTTAAACTTTCCTATCATAGTTCGCTCATCAATTTTGATGGTGAGAATGCAGTATCGGCGTATAGCTCCCGCTCTTGGAATAGCTTCCATCGGCTGGTAGTAACCCGGAAAGGTTTACTAAGGGCGTGGGTTCGGATCTTGTGTTTCTTGACGAAGTCTTCTGAGATAAAGGTTCCGGCCGCTCCGGAATCAACAACTGCGGTGGTTTCAACGGTTTTCAGACGTGTTTTCGAAATGAGGGAAAGGGGAACCGAAGTTCTTTTCGTTCACCAACTTTTCGTACAAGTCTTATGGGTACATTGAGAGATACTGACGTTGATCCAGTCTCCCATATCAAAAATCCTCGTTGAGACGGCGGACTTCTGCTTCTTCTTCTTCTTCTTCATCGCTGCTTTCTACTTCTTTGCGGCGTACCGGAGTCTTTCCTTTCTTCTTCTCCGGACAGTTCTTAAAAAGATGTCCGGTCTTGTGACAGGTGAAACATTTTCCGGTCCGGAAATGTTCTGCGCGTTCTTCTTCAGAAAGTCGATCAATTACCATGGCATTGGGGTCTTTAGATGGCACGTATCGGTTGGATCCGAAGTTCTTCTTCTTCTGGGGTTGGTTGCGTGCCCTAATGGCGTTCAGGTGAAGGCATGAGTTGTCGAGGTTGATACAAGTGGAGAGGACAACTTCGAAATCGTCAGAGACATCGCCCGTGCCGTAAAGGCGAGCGAGCAGTCCTGGGTGTAGTCCGTCTAGGAAGAATTGCTTCTTAGCGACGTCCCCTTGAATTCCTGCCCGTCGTGTGAGCATCAAAAACTCCGAGATATAATCTTGAAGTTCGGTTCCCTGTTTCAGGTTGCGGAGTTTGGCTAGCGCAGTTCCTGAGGGATCAAGCGGCCTAAACGCGCTTTTGAAGTCGGCAAGAAATTCGGTCCATGTACCATATCCTTTGACAAGGCCTGCGGTGGTTTTATTGTTGGGGTCTTGCGCTTGCCTGAGGAAATCTTCCTTCCAGTAGCGTGCGTTCCCTTCATTCATGAAGGAGGTTACGAAAATGATTTTCTGTTTATCATCGATATAGATCTTTTCGTTGATGTCGAGGTAAGACATGCACGACATCAGGAATCCTTCAGATTTATCTCTATCCCCGTCAAAGACCGGGGGAGATCCGATTTTGATTTCAATGGGTTTTGTGGAAGACGTCGGGGGATTCAGAGGTGGTAGGGGTGGTACAGCACCTAGGTTCAAAGCGCCAAGAAGTGGTGTTAATGACGTCAGCTTGTTTTCAGCGTCTGGGGACCTGGAGTTCTATCTGTCGTGATGACCAGGGTTTGTTCTGTTCTAAGTTACAACGCGTGATAGCGATGTATTCGTGAAAGACTTTAATCTTTTGTTACGAACTAGGTGGGTTCTGACGTATGGCTACTCGATAAGAGTAATCGGCCAAGGTCGGTTCAAGACTTCAGCGTATACCGAAGTTCAGTGGTTTCACTAAGACAAGTCTAGGAGAGTGTCCTTGACTTGAATCGCATTCAATACGACTTAAGATTGGAGGTCTTAAGCGAAGGAGATTCCAGGTAAAACCTAGTAAGATTAAAGTAAAGAACTACATAGTACAGGAGGAGTTTATATAGTGAACGGTAACGACTTTAGGGCCGGTACGATGAGATCATAAGACGAGTCAGAGATAAGACGAGTCAGAGATAGCAAGAATAGATCATCTAGCGACGGCAGGATGCGATCGTGATGTAATACAATGATGTAAGAGAAGGAAAATGAATAGGGGCGTACTTGACTGTAACACAAGGAAGGATTCTAAGTTAAGTGTGTCAGTGGGCTGTTTTGTCATATCCCGTATTCTGGACCTACGTCCGATGATGTTCCCACGCCTTCCGGACGCCTTCCGGATGCACATCCGGACCTCCATACCCTTATCCATGACTCCATACCTTTATCCATGCCTGCAGTCCTCCAGTCCACTATTGGTTCGGATCCGTACACCTTCATACATCCATATATCCATACCTTCGGACCTCCGCAGCTAAGCCTGCTTCATCCACCCTTGATCCCATCGGATCCGAGCTCATCCTACCTGAGACTTTACCTTCCCTAGACTACCAGATGATATCCATGATCTATATCCTAGTCTTGTCTTCACCTAGATCTCCAGATCCGCTCATCCGATATCCAGACACCTCATCCGATATCTCTAGACCTCCGGATCCAACCTATACTCATATCCGAAGCTCAAACCTTAAATCAGCGTCTATCTCCTTATGGTAATCCTCTTGACTCCGGACTTCGGTTATCTGTGTTTCCGTCTTGCTTATTGATCCTTGTACTTTGTTCATCTCCAAGTTCATTTGTTTATGTTCCGTTCATACTTACCAATATGTTTCCACATGCTCGTACATAGCATTTGTCTTCAGCTTACTGATCCTCTCGGATCCCGTCCAGTATATAAACCTCTGTACAACTCCTGTAAAGTTTCCTTAGTTCGAATATCATCTTAGATTCTGCTCAACATAGACTTGCTCTCTCGCATCCTAGACTTCACTCATTCTGATCTCGGACTTCGGTCCATCTTAGTATTGCCTTTCCTTAGGCCTAGGGAAGGATTCCCCAGGCCAACCTTCCGGTCCTCCAGATTTATCCTTCCGTCTATATCCATGCTTAGGGATTGACTCCCTAAGCCGAAGCTTTGCCTTTCCGGCACTTCCTGTCTTTCCGAGACTTCTGTCTAAACCCCGTCTATCCGACTCTACCATAGTGTAGTCTACCTCCGTCTGTTTCTACTCCGGACCTTGTCCGTTGTAGCCCTTCTTCTCTTGTCCTAGAATCCTGTCCACTCCTCCGGTCCTCCGGACATCGTAACCTTCGGACATCGTACCTTCGGACGTCGCAACCTTCGGACGTCGCAACCTTCGGACGTCGTAACCTTCGGACAACGCAACCTTCGGACGTCTTAACCTTCGGACCTCCGGACGTCCTGTCCTTCGGACCACTCCTCCTACCCTATCCTGCTTTGGACTCTGTCCCTTGCAGCCTATCTTCTATGTGTTTCCATCTAGGGAGCTTACCTTCGGATCTAATGCAGCAGGGGAAACTCTTCCAGAGTTTCCTATACTCATCCGAAAGTTTCCCGCGCTCATCCGGAAGTCCTCCAGCACTCAACCAGAGTAGCCAGCCTCCGGAAGTCCTTCGGACTTCGTCGGATTCCATCTGGACTTCATTCTGAAATTAAGGGCACGTACTCAGGTAAGGGGCACAGCGCACGAGCTGAGGCCAAGCCCTTCGGATCCGTCTACCCTTGAGCTACGGTCTTAACATGTTTCCAGTTTACAATGGCTGTGAGCTTCTCTAGGTCTGGTTGGATGCCTTGTGGCCCTACTGTTGCCCCTGCGAACATGGTTTCTGTCATAAACAGATGACACTTCATTGGCGATAGTGACAATTTACATTCTCTGCATCACTGGAAGATTCTTTCTAGCTTTTTGAACATCTTCCTGAATGAATCGGTTGCACTTCCTCCAATGTCAACGAAGAGCTCCATTGTCATGTCTGCAAGTAGGTCATGCAGGTGAGTAGCTGTCATCTCGCAGAAGGTTGATGGCACTCCAGTTAGGCCCATTGGCATTCTCTTGTACCAAAAGTACTCCCGTCCTTCTACATAGAAGCATTCCTTCTGCATAGAAGGTGGTGTATGGCCTTGCTTCCTGTGGGATCTCTACAGCATAGAATCCAGATGTGAAGTCGAATACCGAGACGTACTTGTATCCACTTAACTGTTATTGCTTGGCTCTAATATCTCCTTGTGGCATAGGTGCGATCACCGTGTGCCAGTTGACCTTGTTGAAGTTCTGGCATATGCGCCACTTTTGCGGGCCTGATGGTATGCTCTGCGGTGTTTCTGCTGGAACTTCTCACTCTGGCAGTACAAACGCCAGTGGCTGGTCATTCTGTGCGCTGACACGCACGAAACCTGTTTCGTACATGATCACAGACACATAACATACTCTCATACAACCTAATACTGCCAATAAAGGCAGTTCTAATTTCTTATGGCTTTATTACAATTTACTATAATTTTCTTGAAGGTTTTTCATAGCTACATGAATTAATCATTCATATTACATACTTAGCACAGTCAACAAACTGTGTTAAAAACCCTTATCCTTTCATTAGTAAGCACATTCCCGCACCTTTTGGAATTTTCTTGTACATTTTCCCACCTAATGAGCCATATTCATGTTAACATCTTAACATCTCAACATCTGCGCAGTCATCATCTGAGCAGTGTCAATCTTCTTACGTAATCTACATTTTGTTTAATGATTAGTCATAGTTTCTGGACAGTTCTGAAATAGCGGTAACCTCTAAGTGAACATTTGGACACTGAGTCATAGTGAGTCACATGGAGTCATTATGAGTCATTTCCGTTATGACTCATACCAAGTCATTATGAGTCACTATTCCATATTTAGTAGTTGCATAGCCACCTGTAGAGTAGTATATAAAGGGACATAGTTTCTCTCTTTGAATAATAAGATCCCTTTTTAGAGAGTTTGCGTATCTCTCAGAAAGTTTCTCACCTGTCATATACCATATATCCGGTTACAGATCCGATGATCCGGATCTCAGATCCGATCCAGATCCGATGAACATATCCAGTCGTCCGGTCCACAGATCCGCTTTGATTCTTATTTCATTTCCTGTTCATATAACTCTAACTATCGTTCATCTCCTTTCGGTATTCCTGTACACCGGTATACCGGTTATCCTTTACTTCCGCTTTGCTTACTGATCCGCTATGCTTACTGATCCGCTACACTTACGAATCCGCTTTTACTTGTACTTCATTCCCAGTTCATGATTTGTGATCCATCCGACTTACCAATACGCTCCACTTAGACTTTGCTTATACTTTCGTACATAGCCTCGCACCTTTGCTTATTGATCATTCCATTAGCTATCCGTAGTATATAAACCTTTGTATATGCGCTGTAGTAGATCAGTTCGAATATCATCTTAGATTGCACTCATTCCGTCTGGACTCTAAGTCCCTCTGTTATCCGTCCGGACTTGAGTACGCTACTCTTGTCTTTTCTGAGACTTAGGATAGATTCCTATAGTCTACATATCCGCCTCTGTCTTCGGACAGTCCTCACCCGTTAGTTTCTAGTCCAGATCCGATCCGGATTAGCCGTTACTCTATACGTTCAATATCCGGAAGTCTTAACGGATCCGTTGCAATACTTATCCGTTGCGATACAAGACTTATCCGTTGCAATACAAGACTTATCTGTTACGATACTTATCCGTCTCACTAGACGCGATACTTTAGCTCTCTGAAATAAGGGGCAAGACTCGGGAAAGGGGCACAGCGCACGAGCTGAGGCCGAAGCCCTTCGGATCCGATACTACTTGAGTACGGTCTTAACATCACCCCTTAATACCTGTGTGAATACTGAGTGAATATTAGTTTATTCCCTCCACTCTTTTGTCACTGTTTCCCACGACGTTCTGACTACCTGAGGCTACCTCTAAGTCACATTAAATTACTCTAGCTAGTGCACAGTTACTAGTCGTCTAGTGTAGTTTCACTGCAATTCTCTTTACAACACAGGAAATCAATTCTGTGGGGAGAAATCCACATACTTTAATGATTGAGGACGATATATAGGACTTATACTTTAGTCAACAATATTAAGAGCTTGGCCACTTAAGATTACATCAAGAAGGTGTATTCTAGTCTGGACTGCATCATTACTCATTGTGAGATCCTGAGCAGCAGAAAGGTTGGTTCTGAAGCCACATATTTGATTGATTCAACTGTATCCGACTCCTAGTTTGATCTCCCCTGATTGTGAGAATAAGGAGTATCCCAGAGATATCACTCTGACTCACCACGTATCACTGTAATTCACATAACTTTCCGTAATCTGCATACTGTTGCATCATTATCCCTGAAGAACCCTAAGTACTGCATCAAGCCAGTTAACAGGCATTGTTCCTGAGATTTCCGAATATCTCACCCCTTTTTGGTCATTGGTAAATTTGCTCAAGGAGAAAGCAATCTATATTTGCACCCCCACGAACAACCATGTTATCAACCGTTGGTATTTGTCTGAACCGTTGACCGTGGAGGATAAGTGAAATTTGGTGTTTTTTTATTGCCTTTCACATCCTAGTAAGACAGCGCATTGTTCATTGACCTTATACTATAATTCTTCTAAGGTGAGTCCTCCTGTGCTCATGTGCTTTCTGGGCTAAGACTGTGGTGGTGCAGCATTTGACAGTCTCTGGGTGTGCTTTCTCGACTGATGCCTGCGGCCAGCATCTCATTGATTTTCCCATGTAGGAACTGCATTTGCAGAGGTGTAAGGGCTCGTTGATGGACTCGTAAGTTGAATGTGGTCCCTTCTGGGATGTTCAGGCAGTGTACCGCTCCTGGAACTGGTATAACCTCTGACAGCGAGCATGCAAAGATGTCTGTGTATCTTGAGATGAGTTCCTTGACTTCTTCTCGTTCCTCTGGGCTGAGGTCATTACCAATCTGTACTGCCTTTACTATGTATGCTACCCTTTTAGGGTTCCTCGGGTCTGCGGTCCTTGTGAAGACCTCTGTGTCATTGTCCAGGAAGTTTGCTGGTATCACTTCACACATTGTTTTGACCGCGTCTTCTGATATTTGTCCATCATCTGACAGGATGCATATTGGGATGGTGTGCTCCTTGAAACTTCCTTCCTTCTGGGTCTTATCTTTGGGCATTTCAGTCTCTGCTGGCATTTCCTGGTTCTGGTTGTTCAATGTTCCCTTCCCTGTTATGTGGACTGTATCCATTTCGCACTTGTGTATGGCCTTGAATGCTTGCAGCATTGGCTTTCCTAACAGGAATTTCTATCCTCCACCACTGTTGAAGACCTCAAATTCTCCTTGTGCTTTGACTCCCGCTATCACAACTTTGCCTTTCCATGTCCCTTTTGATGGGACTAACATGCCATTGGCCATTCTTAACTGCTTTGTTGATGCCTTCCAGTCTCCCAAACAATGTTTTATCTTGTCAAATACTGTTGCGCACATTGCACTAACCATTGCACCCTCGTTGAAGAGCACTTTGACCCATACAACCTCTCCTCGTGGTCCCATGAATGCTGATGTGCTGCTGGAATGGTTGGCAGTTCTGCCAAGTTTCTCCTTTGTCTGTCAAATACAAATCAACAATGTCGTATTGCTTGTCAGATGGTTGTGTAACAACATGATTTGTAGACTGAACATGTTCAATAGGGAAGGTATGCTTGTCCTTGTGTGTCTCTTCCTTGCACACGAGGGCTGACTGTCCAGACAGTTGAGGTACTAAGTGTCCTTGGGTCAGTTCAGCTGTCCTCTACGCCAATAACCCATTCTCTTTTCCCTGATCTATGGTCTCATCTATAATGAAGTTGATTTGCGGAGCCAAGGTCCTATTGAACATGCCGAGGATCCATGTACAGGTGCTGTGCCACATACTTTCATTCTTCGGCAATTGCACAGTCTGCTGGGAGGGGGCACATTGATCCAATATGCCCATGTGTACCGCATCTGAAACATTCGCCTGAACATATTTGCACTGTTCCAGGTGTCAATGGGAAGGGCATTGTCCTCTTACTTAAGGGTCTTATGTATGCTGCTTGTATAGTGACAACACAACTATACAGGATAAGACTTATTGCCAGTCCTTAAGTACATGGTCTACGACTTTTCTAGTTTTCGTGGTAGATAATGTGTGAGTTCTTGGGAGGATTTATTTCAATATACCTTCTTTCCTTGTTCCTTGGTTAGTTTAAAACAATTGAATTCTGTCTGAGAGTTAGCGTGCTCATGAATTGTGTAGCGTGAAATGTGTAGCATGAATCGTGTCTCTCTTCCTGTAAAAGACAGAGGAAAATAGTATGGGCTAAACTTAGTTAGATTAGCTGCTAGATTATATAATCAACCACTGTAAGGTAGTATATAACTTGAATAAATGTTTCTAAGTCTTGCTTTGAGGCTATTGATTTGCCTGTACTTAGGTTCTTACTTAATCTCACACTGTTTGAGATGAGTGAAGGTGAGAAGTGCTCGATTTATTGCATGGCAAAATTGGGCTCCTTATATACCTTTTGGAGGCCCTGATTACAAAGCATGAATCATCACATGGATTGGTAAGAATGTGCTTACAAATAATGCCATTTGGTGTGTTGAGTCAGCCTGTTTACTAATTTACATTATAAATACAGTGTAGTTTACAAAGCATGATGAATCATGGCATGAGTCATCACATGGATTGGTAAGGATGTGCTTACAAACAATGCCATTGGGTGTGCTGAATCAGCCTTCTTACTAAGTAGATTAAAAATACAGTTAGAAATATTACAAAGCATGACAAATCATGATATTTCCCAGTCACATGACATGCTTACAAACATGCTTGGTGGCTTGAGAGAAAGTCTGTTGGCTGAATATGCCTAGGAAAAATAGAAAGAGATGGAATGTCATAGAACAAAATAGAAATACATGAAAAATGGAAGTGAAGTTTGAAAGTGAAAATACTGGCTAATAACTAGGGGGAAAATGATGGGGTAACTTGGTGATAGGATACAGTAGGGTCTATTATACCTTCCTTATCACACCTCTTGTGTATGTGTCATGGTATGAGTTGCATACCATGCATGACATTGTGCATCTTTTTTATCCAGGAACCAATGGATGGTAGCTTTACATCCTTGTGCACTACACTTGAATTCATGTGCGTGCCATCCATCAGTTTCAACAATGCAGGGCATTGGATCAAAGAACACATACACTGGTGAGAGTCATTCTTTCATTAATTGTTCTATACTTTTCTAACAAAATGTTTGCAGTGTTGAATTGTTCTCATACTTGGCTCATCTTTGGCACTCTCTACTTCAGAACTTTCAGGACTCAATGATCTCGGCTCCTTGATCTCGTCTGAATCAATTACAATGGCATTCTCATATATCGCCTCCTCTTCCTCCTCAGTAAGGACCACTGCTTGATGGGCTGCCATTGGTGGACTCGGAGGTGTTATGTTTGTGGTGGATCCACTTGGTTGGGTAGTCTTGGCTTTTTTAGCATTGTCAGGTGCCATGCTTGCTCCACTCATATTGGTCATATTGGTCTTCCTTTTCTTGGAGAAGGAACCATCAAGCTTATCTTCCAGGGCTGCCTTAGCTTTGTCAGTCAGTTTCGTGACACATTTCAAAGTTTTGAAGAACAAGTTGAGCTGCATGGTGGCTAGTGGAATAGTTGTGGGGTAGTAGATTAGATTTTCTCATTTCATAGGTGCCCATGTATCAATTAAAGTTTGACATCTGTACAGTAGCAGAGTTTTAGTAATCTACAGATATGTTTTTGTGTCAACCTGAGGTGAGGGTACAGGTGCAGGTAGGGGTAGGCCAGTGCAAGACCCCCACCCATACCCCAAGGGTACCCATATGGGTTACCCAAACCCATGCGGATCCCTATGTGAAATGGATAGGCTAGATTATATTGTGATTAATGTTAAAATTAAAAGTGATGCTATGTTAGAGTCCAGCCTTCCCGAGCTTGGCAAAAATGGAATTAGAGAGAACTTAAGGAATAATTCAGGGAATAGGTCTGCACTAGTAGAGCCAGAATGGAGGAACAGCCATGTCTATGGGATAATCACAAGGTGAGGTGTCCAACGAGTCATGCAGTGGAGGGCTGAAGGATGGGTTTGAGAATGGGATCCCAGGCATGCCTGTGCTAGTGTTTCTGTTGGGCTAGAAGGATGTCAAATAGAAATAAAAGAAGTGCATCTATGAGGCTTGCCTGCATATGTTCCTTCTCTTCTTTTTGTGCACTGAGTCTAGCTTTCTTTGCATTCCTGTCAGCATATCCTCCAAGGTTCTTGGTGCAACCCAGTGCATGTTTTGGCATGGTGCAATTTGCAGTGTGGTCATGGTAGTTTGACAAGTGGAGTGCATTTTCATACTGTTACCCCCTGACTTGTCACACACAAACAATCCAATTCCTAGGTCATAACATGTACTTTTCTAATGGCACTCGAAATTCTCAATTTTTTTTAAAAAAAATCCAGAACCATAGGGTTGTTCAAAATAGAAAAACGAAAAACACTATGGTTTTTTTAGGCCAAGAAGTAAGTTCTGCAACAGCCATTAGCTATACACTCAAAAGTCATGCAAACTACACTGCTAATCAGGATAAACCTGAACCTAACATGTGTAATCATACCTTTATGGGATCTGTGAGAACCCCAGTACTATCAATATATATATATTTACCAAAGGATTTCCGTCAATGTTGTAATGACGACATGAAGCAAACCATAATAGGATATTGGTTGCAACAGTCAAGCAGAGATTGGGATCCTCTCTGACGAGCATGGTGTTGGGAACGGCACACTATCATATACTAACATTATGATGGGGTCAAATGCTGAGCGCTGAGCGCTGAGGTCTGGTTCTCATGTTGTGCTTTTGCAATAGATATTATCATATTTACTCAAAAGGTGCTTCACAATGTGATGAGGGCGGCTTGAGCATACATGTTGATTGATATAATTTACAAACAACAAGTATAATTTATATAAGAACAGAATGCTACAAGTACGAGGGGAAAGGAAAAATAAGCTGAAAATCATCCCATATACTTGTGCGAATCTTATCTAGGATGTGTTGGCTGAGAGGGCTATCAGCCGGTATAGTCAGATTGTCCACTGTCCAAGACTCAATGAATTTCCCTTCCAAACTGATCTTAGGGTTACAGTTAGGCCAGGACCCCCAAGGAAAGTCTGGATTGGCGGCAATGAATGCCATCCAGAATGCATCGCAGCCCCAGGCCCACTCAGGCGCTCTAACATCTCGAATGGTGTCAACCAGCCAACTTTCCACCTGTCTGGCGAGCACAGACCAGTTGGCCTCACACAAGGGATTGAAAGATGGCGGAAGTGGCAAGAAGGGTATCTACAATGTAAGGTTCAATGCGTGTTGGTGGTGTGCACCCTTTGAGACTCACCATGCGCTGTGAGACAGACTGCGACTCAACCAATTCTGTCCAGGAAATATGGCGAATTACAGGCACCACCTGCCCTCCAAATTCTCATGGTAGTTGAATTGTGACCTGTAGTGGCTAATAGTAGACAAGGTGAAGGGTGTCAAGGAATCCAAATAAAGAGTACTTACAATGGTACCAAAATTCAGCAGTGCTGACTGCGCTGTACTTCCTTGGAAAGATATGGAGAGAGAAATGGGCGTGAAGCTGACACCTTCATTGGCTGGGAGAGGTGAGGTGTGGATGATGCTGGTGACAACAGACATGCGTCCGTGCGGTAAGAGTTATTCTATTGACTGCCAATATTCTTCAAAGTTGTGTTGATCAAAGACAAGGCAATATTCCCATGGATGACAGTTGTTGAAACCGTGGCATTGAGGCTTGAAGCTTCTGAAGCTTCATAAGTTCTGAAGGTCCCCTGTGAATTGTGATCAATCAAACATGTTTACAGCGTGTCGCCTGATTTTTTAACTCTGACCTTTACTTTGAGCGCTCTGAAACATACCATGGCCAGGATAGGTTGTCAGCGGTCAATTCCCCTTGATCCCCAAGGTATGAATTCTTTTTATGCCAGTAACAGACTTACAATGATATTCTTCAGTATTTTCATTGCAGAAACTCAGTGGACGTGCGATATGCAAGGTCTGCCCGCAGCACAATGGGAAACTGTGAGCTATGAAGGCCTGCCATGTTGCTGACCACTGCACTACAAAACTTCATAAAGACAGCTTTATTCTCAGTTTGTGCACTCAGGAGAAGAAAAATTGTCCACTGCCTGCCCAGTCACTGTCACCTCACCTCACTCCCGCTGCTCATTCCCGTCTGGCCTATGATATACCACCACTGGAAGACCCAGAGAGACCAACAACACCTTCCCCCCCTTCAGTGATGAGCACAGAGGATGATGACAACAATCATGACCACAAACAATTACTGCAACTGTGGGATACATCAACATGAATGTTCGCGATTGAGGAACCTGACCTTTACAGTGAACTTATTGCTGCTCGAAACCGGGGAGATACACTCTTTACATGCTCTCTTCAGCTGCTCGCAGATGAATTTGGACTCGACAAAAATGACATGCTGGACCCTCCTCCAGATGATAATGAATTTGGGCTGTCCTTGGAAGACGAAGGTATGTACAGTGGCTCAAAAAAGTGTCTCAATGTTTGTGGATTTCCATGTAATTGCTGTATTATGAGTCAGGGCGTGGGAATATGACTAGGCCATAGGGAAGTGTGGGAAAGCTCTGCTTCCTAGCTTTATGTTTGGTCCCTATAGCATGGGAACATTATGTTATTGAGTGAAGATGTGGTCATTTTAATATGGTGACTCATTGAGACACTTTTTTGACTTTCAGTTTAACCAACACAATCTCTATAATTCTAGTACTTGGTGTTTCCTCCTGTTGTTCTAATTGCTTCTATCACTCTTCTATTCACACTATCTATCAATTTCAGGCATTCCTCATCAAAAATCTTGCCCCACTCTGCTGCAACTCTCCCCTACAGCTGAAATAGCCCCTATTATTATCTTCAGCTCTTCTAATCTGTATACCAGGCAGATTGCTACTAAAACTGGTCTGAGCAGGGTTATTCTCATTATGGTCATTAAAAAAGTCATTCCAGATAAGACAAATATCAAACTAGATTGTCCTTTCAAGCTCACACCCCATAACAAAAAATCTCTTGTTTATCATATTCTAATTGGGCAGGCTGCCAATGCTACTCAAGGCACCAAATTCATTAATTACATCATCTACACTGCTCTCTTTACTCAAATAGTCAGGAATACTCCTAAGGTAGCCAACCTTAAAGCTGTAATCAAGCAGAAAAAACCTCTCCTGTCTTCAGCCTATAGAGGGAGGAAACTAGCCTTTGCTGTAAAGCCTCAGTATTGGATTGTTGAGCACTGGAATAGGGTTAACTGGTCATATGAGACAAAATCAATAGGATGGGGTCAGATGGCCAGGAATATGTATGATAAAAGGCAGAAGAACTACTAGAAAAAAGCAAAGTCAAGAAAACACTAAAGTATGAAGTAGGATACTTGATGGTATAGGTTTGTATGAGGTGGAATAGAGTAGGAATTCTCTGTGAGGTGGAGGAGAGAATGAATTCAGAGCAGCACATTTCAATTTTGGAGGAGTGTCTGCTCAGGAGCATGCAGGAATCAAGAATTAATAATGAAGACACTTCCCTCTAATAAGACAATGACCCTAAGCATACTTCAAGTTGATCATAAAATGGTTTGAAAACTATTTTATCAGTATTCTATAATGTCCAGCCCAGTCCTCAGACCTCAACCCTATTGAACAGCCCTGGGAATTACTTAAGCTATCACTTACAGTCTATTGAGATCCTCCATAGGGGTTATTTCAGCTGTAGGAGAGAGTTGCAGCAGAGTGGGGCAAGATTTTTGATGAGGAATGCCTGAAATTGATAGATAGTGTGAATAGAAGAGTGATAGAAGCAATTAGAACAACAGGAGGAAACACCAAGTACTAGAATTATAGAGATTGTGTTGGTTAAACTGAAAGTCAAAAAAGTGTCTCAATGAGTCACCATATTAAAATGACCACATCTTCACTCAATAACATAATGTTCCCATGCTATAGGGACCAAACATAAAGCTAGGAAGCAGAGCTTTCCCACACTTCCCTATGGCCTAGTCATATTCCCACGCCCTGACTCATAATACAGCAATTACATGGAAATCCACAAACATTGAGACACTTTTTTGAGCCACTGTAGATACTGCATATATCATGCAAGAAATGACTCATTGTGCTGCAGAGGATCACATCAACAATCAACTGTGCATGGATGATTCCACATATCCGTGGCCTTCGAAAGTGGTATGTTTCATTTCATTTTGATCTATCAATGAATTTATGGAACCCTGCCAGACCTTTATCACAGACCTCCTCTTTGGTTTGACACGCCTGCGATTTTCAGAGGCACAGAAAAAAGCTGTACTTAGTTGGGCGTGTGAAATGGGTGCTCAAAATGTGCCTACCTTGTATGCGCTTTGCAAAGCTCAAGATCATGTTCATAGCTGCATCAGAAATCCAACTTGCAAGGTTACAGCATCTTCTGGTAACATCTTCTATATAAACTCAATCGGCTCTGCAATTGCTAAGGTATGTCCATCTGCTTTGGTGTAGACACTGATTGATCTCCCTCACCAGGACTATTCCAATCCTCTCACTCACTTCTGCGTGCATGACTATCCTGAAGATGGGAGAGGGAACATGTCACAAGTGCACCATGGATCGAAGATGCTCCATGAGCTTCCCGAAGAACTACTCATCCCATCCGTTCGCATCAACAACAATATCTACTTCTGGAATGAGCTGCTTCAGTTGACAACTGGATTTTTATCCCTACACGTTTCTTTCAAGGCAAAATCTCTAGTTGCAATGCTGAGTGACCATCACTGCAGGTCCTTGCATTGGGACATCCAGTTGTACAGACGGAGGTACAATCACCATCCAAGTCTAAATTGCAACATCTTACCCCTTTCCAGGCAGGTTTTGCAGTAGATCCTGAGTGCATCATATTGGAAGTTTCATCGTTTCAGCGGACCTACATAGACTTGCAGACCGACATGCATTTGTGCGGGTTTACATGTAAGTAACTTCTACTTTTGTTTAGGTGACTACTCATAGGTTTCTAGTGACATCACGGTCCTTTGCTGCAGAAATGCCTAACCCCCTGTGCGAAAAGTCAAACGGTCAACTCATCCTGACTATTCCCCTCATAATCTTCATGGACAATGTCTCTGGGAATGTATCGAAGCAGTGGAACAAACACCATGCGGTGTACATGTCTAATGCCTCCATGCCATGTGAGATGCTTGAAAAGGAATTCTGTGTTCGTTTTGTGTTATCCTAACCGCATGCTTCACCCATGGAGATCATCAAAGCCATCAAAGAGTCAATCGGGTTTGTCTCTTTCAATTTCTTGAGTCGATTTGTCATGTTGATGTGTCCATCAGGGCTGCCACGGACAAGGGCATTGTTGCGTACGACTGCAAATACAGAGATGAGGTTATGCTCATCCCTTATGGCCTATTTGAAGCAGGAGATAACCCTATGCAGGTGGAAGAGTGTAGCCACGGCAGTTTGCACTGCAATTACTTCTGTCGCACATGCAAAGTAGGAGAGATGACATCTATGAAACAGTCTGATGAAGGGTATCTTAAACTATTCAAAGTAAGCCTTTGTATTTGCAGGTGATCAATTTTCTGAAGCGCCACATCAGATTGGAGAGCTTCGTCGACCAGAAGAAACAATTCAGCAGATTCTCGAGCAGATTGAGCTTTTGAAGTTGTCTGGTGGAACTACAAAAGTCCAGAATGCTGTCTCGTCGACTGGCACCCACAACACTATCTCTGCATCAATTGTGAACCACCTCCTGGAACTCAGGAAGTATCTGTGAAAACGAGAACCTGGGAAACCGGCAATCAACGAACAAGAAGTCAGACAGAGATTGGAGAGGGAGTTCGAGGAAATGCTGGGCAGTCTCTCTGTGGAAGATCATATTAACCCTTTGCTTAGCATGACAGGGCTCAATGTCCATCAAGACATGCCAACAGAGATTCTCCATATCATTCTCCTTGGCATTGTGAAGTACTTTTGGGGTCAGACTATCTGGATCCTCGACAAAGCACACCTCATCAAGATATTTCAAACCAGATTGGACAACATCAACAAAGATGGCCTTAATTCACCCACTCTTGTGCAGAGAATATCTGTTGGTACAGTGGTAGCCTGATCGGCAAACACTTCAAGAGTCTTGCTCAGCTCATGCCTTTTCTTATATATGATCTTGTTCCATCTACTGTCCTGAATGGATGGACCGTCATTGGACAGCTGGTGGTCTTGCTGTGGCACACGAGAATTGATGATGTCAAGGAATATCTGGTATGCTACCTTTCCCAACCCTGATCCATGAATACAAACTAATTTCAAGTCTACAATACCAGGCTTGTCTCATGTGCACTATTGACAATTTCCTCAATATCTTGGTTCAGTGTGCGCCTAGCATTATCCTCACCAAATTGAAATTTCATTTTTTACTCCATATTCTGGCCTATATCCGAAGGTTTGGGCCACCTATCTTGTTCTCGACTGAACACTTCGAGTCCTTCAACCATGTCTTCCAACTCAGCTGTGTTCATAGCAACCATCAAGCTCCGAGTCGCGACTCATGCAATGTGTTTGCATATAATGATATTCTTAAGCATATCGCTACTGGGGGTTTTTGGATGGAGACAAAAAGCAGGCAGTGGGTGCACACTGCTCCAGGTGTCCTCAACTATATCACCAATCACCCAGAGCAGTGGCACCTCTTGGGTGTTCCCACAGTGCACGAGAATCATCCAGGTGAGTTCGTTGCAACATGTCTGTTCTTAATTCTCATGTATGTAATTTTTGAGGCATGGCAACAGTTCCAACTTCATCAAAGACCTCACCTGTGCCATGGACGTCAACACACTCAAGCATGCTCCAGTCAGCCATGAAGTCAAACAACACCATATTTCAAGCATCTTCGGTCATTGCTGTGAATGGGGACAAGGTCACCATCGAAAAATATGCCATTTTGCGTGGCAATGGACAGCTGCCTACTGAGGTGAGGATTTTACTTTTGCCATGCCGCTGTTATATTATGCAATTTCAGATGTCTATCGGAAAGATCGTCGAGATTATTGTTTCAGAATCTAGCCCTCATCTTGCAAGTCACATTGTTGTCCAGCCTCTTCATTTTCTACCTGATATCCACCCCCAGCTGCAATTACCTCAGTTGCAACTTGCTGATGAAGACCACTTGCTATTGCCCTCGGTAAGAGTGGCCCATTCTTCATTCTTCGCAAACAGCTAATTTAGACTTCAGAACATCTTATCTGCTGTAAATGTACAGCATGACTGTGCGTCATCAAGCTGCGGCGAGTTTGTATCTGTCAATGTACAACAAGAATGCACCGATGTCCTCTTACTTAAGGGTCTTATGTACACCGCTTATATAGTGACAACACAACTATATAGGATAAGACTTATTGCCAGTCCTTAAGTACACGGTCTACGACTTTTCTAGTTTTCGTGGTAGATAACGTGTGAGTTCTTGGGAGAATTTATTTCAATATACCTTCTTTCCTTGTTCCTTGGTTAGTTTAAAACAATTTGATTCTGTATACTGAGTCTATGGTATGATTTGTGTCTGAGAGTTAGCGTGCTCGTGTAGCGTGTAGCGTGAAATGTGTAGCGTGAATCGTGTCTCCCTTCCTGTAAAAGACAGAGGAAAATAGTATGGGTTAAACTTAGTTAGATTAGCTGATAGATTATATAATCAACCCCTGTAGTATATAATTGAATAAATGTTTCTTAGTCTTACTTTGAGGCTAATGAATTGCCTGTACTTAGGTTCTTACTTAATCTCACACTGTTGAGATGAGTGAAGGTGAGAAGTGCTCGATTTATTGCATGGCAAAATTGGGCTCCTTATATACCTTTTGGAGGCCCTGATTACAAAGCATGAATCATCACATGGATTGGTAAGAATGTGCTTACAAATAATGCCATTTGGTGTGTTGAGTCAGCTTGTTTACTAATTTACATTATAAATACAGTGTAGTTTACAAAGCATGACGAATCATGGCATGAGTCATCACATGGATTGGTAAGGATGTGCTTACTAACAATGCCATTTGGTGTGCTGAGTCAGCCTTCTTACTAAGTAGCTTATAAATACAGTTAGAAATCTTACAAAGCATGACAAAACATGACAAAACATGATGAGTCAAACTCAATCTTTACAAATCATGATATCTACCAATCACATGACATGCTTACAAACATGCTTGGTGGCTGAAAAGAAAGTCTGTTGGCTGAATATGCCTGAGGAAAATAGAAAGAGATGGAATGTCATGGAACAAAATAGAAATACATGGAAAAATGGAAGTGATGATTGAAAGTGAAAATACTAGCTAATAACTAAGGGGAAAATGATGGGGTAACTTGGTGATAGGATACAGTAGGGTCTATTATACCTTCCTTATCACACCTCTTGTGTATCTGTCATGGTATGAGTTGCATACCATGCATGACACCGAGATGACGAAGACCAAGACATCTCTTATGCACGAAAACACCAGCCGTTTTGTTTTAAATGCCCATTCACTGCACAATTACGCCCTCATATCCTAGGTCATCCCCCACCCCCTTCGCATAGCAATGAGCCTCCCTTATTCGCCAAACTGACAGGAAGTACAGTTAAAAGTGGCAATGGCTGTCAGAGCAAAGAAGGCTGGAACCACAGACCCAGCTGAATGTGCTGGTAGTGCCCCCCCCCCCAGTATTTGAACATGAATGCGCTACCCATAAGCCCAAGCAATGTGGGAAGAGTAAGAAGGTGCAGCAAGCAGCTGTGGGCCCCTCCTCTCAACCACCTATGCATTCATCCTCAGCACCACAACCAGCGCTCCATCCACTTGCATGTCCGTCATTTTCTATCCCCCCGACGCCAGTACATCTAACCGCTTCCCATCCTCCTCCGATGCCAGCATATGCAGGCACCTACCATTACCCAATGTACCCATTGCCGTATGTATTCCCCTCAGGCCCCTTGATGTAACCACCTCCCTCCCCTGCAAACACTCATTTGCATGCGGGACCTTAGGTCTACAGTACACACTTTTACAATACACCTGTTACATGTAGCCTCAGTCTAACGAAAATATGATTCATTGAAACGCACAATACAACCGATAAAACTGATAGAACCTATTTATAGCATAGCCAGTGGAAACAGATGATATCAGTTGGGCTGAAACCAGTGAACTTCGCCACAAACCACGACAGACTCACAAACCAACATCAATTCCATTGCAACATGACTACCGATATCGACGTCCATGCATTCTATGTTGAAAAGGCTACCGCTGCCTCTTATCGGATTGGAGATTCAATAACTAATGTCGGCCAGCTGAGAGCCTGTCTCCAGCGCCATGCAGCACTCAAGTTTGACAGAGAATGGTTACATACAAGCTCCTGACATTCATCCTGATCCAGATTCTGTCCTCCTCACCACAAGTAAGCATGTTGCTGTTAGCATGAATATTCATTCATGCTGCCTCCAGATGTACATGGTACCTCCATGCTTCAAGATAACTTGACCACCCTCGAGAGTGTGTGTGATTCGACGGACCATATTCTCGCTATCATTCCCTCCCGGCAGCTACAACTCTCTAATTCTCCCTCGCTCGCAGCAACCATGACCCAATCCTTGGCAAGTCCCGCCCATTCAAAGAATCAAGAGTTGATTGACCTGGTGCTATCAATGAATAACGCCCTCAAACTTAAGGACCAAATGAGGGAAGAGCAACAGGCTGACTTTCACACAACACTGGAGAAGTTTCAATGCGATCAGCTGCGGAGGGATGAGGATGCGAAAAAAAAATTCCAGCAATACACCAAGGATGTGGAGTGACAGTTGAAGTATACTCAGCATCAAACCAGCATCCTCAAGCAAGAGCGCAGCCTTGACCAATCACGAATCAAATTCTTAGAGGACAGGCAACAAGAGGACAGACTGCGGATTAAGGACCTGGAGGATACCCAACAACAGAACAACTCGCAGATTAAGGACCTGGAGGGATCGCTTCTCGAGGAGAAGAAGATCCAGGTGGAGGAGAGGGAAGCTAGTGCGAAGGAGAAGGCATCCATGCTAATGAGGATCCAGGAGATTGAAGACGAGCACATTGAAACTGCTGGGTAGGTCAGCAGTGCGGTAAGTATCAAATATTTAATGCAATAATGATGCTTGAACCATTGGTTAGGATACCAAACTCTTGGATCACATTTTACTCCGCCACTTACTTGATCTCGCGCAAGCGAAGCTAGCCACCGCATCTGGACTTCCCAAGTGCGAAGAACACCTTTCGTATTACGCAGTCATTCCTCTGGAGGGAGGCACTGGCTTCCTCCCAGACAACCGCTGAGCACTTGCAAACTGCCCATACACTGTTGAACGCACCAGGGGCGTCCCTTGATACTGCCATGAAAAAATTCCTCTCATCCACCACTGGGATGACTCTTGCAGTCCAAAAACCATCAGAGATCTGTGAAATGGGAGACAGTGTAGCACACCCTAAGTATGTATCAAAGGACGTGTATAAAAAAATAATCACGCAACACACTGTCACTGATAATCACCCCAGACTTCATGCTATCTTAGAGTATGTCAATCCTGTATCCTGGCCCAGCTGATTTCGCACCAAGTATCATTCACAACATCGTATTTTTAGATTTTTTTTTTCCTTCAGCACAAGTTAGGAGTACGGGTAGGCAGATTTTACCAATGTATGCATATGCCAATTGTATGCCAATGGATTTTCAGTCACATGTCAATGCATCACATTCGGGCTGACTCGGAGTTTCTCTGTTCAGTGTTCATTGCACAGTGCTTGCCTGGTGATTATGAGCTATCTCAGTCAATTCCAGCTCCAACAGGCACCTGTGCCTGTGTTCCCTCAAGCTGCAACGTCTAGCCCGCCGTCATCCCCACTTGCAGCTTGAATGCCACTTTGGTCTGTGACCCAAGGCGAGGTCAGACGACGGGATTGAATCCACAGAGTCAGTGGAGGCTGAAATTAAGTGTCTCAAAACTTGTGCTACAGACGTTTGCAGGACTAATGGATTACTCAATGATGCATTAGATCAATTTGCTACAGTAAGTCATCAGGATGTACAGTATAAGTAGTTCTTATCTTCAATCATGCAGAAAACCAAAAAGGAGATGCTACTAAATGTCATGGGACATCTCATTGTCCTAGACAAATGAAAGGCGAGAGATGATGCTCATGAGCTCGTTAGCTCAGCGGAATTCAAGGTACAGGTCCGACTCTCCTATGTTTACTATACTCTTACATTGCTTCAAGCAATCACTCACCGACAGGCTTCGTGCCTGCTTATTGTCTCAGAATCTCTTTGTGAGTTCTTTATTCTTATCTGAAATAAAAATTAACAATCTTTCAGGAATTTGTAAAGAAACACCCTTCTGTGTTCAAGATACCCCTTGTCACCCTACAGGATCTTGAGCTCATGAATAAGTTGGACTCGATGATTAAGGAACTGTTTATGCAGCAGCATGGAAGCATGAAACAAAAGGTTTGTCAATTCCTGAGCTGTCATTATATTTTTAATGCTTCGAACACAGATCGTCACTTCCGCTGATAGAGAATCAAATATTCATGCACTCTGTCGGTCATTATCGGGTAACTGTACTGAGATTACTTCAGCACACTGGTCTCATGTGGCCTTTCTGGTAAGTCAATTCATGACTCCACCATGTTTTGCGCTCACTCCAATCTAGTGTTCTTCGCTGATTCAATTCCGGACTGTTGTTGCAGAGAGTGCAAAGCTTCAAGAGGAAGTCACTTCGAACAATGACCATGTACATGTGCCAGCAGATGCGGAGGGCGACAATGGCGATCCCAGTCCTTCAGTGACCACACAGTGCACTTGGACGTTCAATCAATACTGGAGCTATATTGACATTCTTCTAGATGAGCTCAGGGACGATGCTAAGAAGAATACATCTATGACTCAGGCAGCCGAAGAATTCACTAAAAAGTGCATTTCACTGCTTCTCCGTTAATTTGATCTCATCATTGATTTGTATAGATTTTTTACAGAGGTCCTCCAAGCTGACTTATGAAAATACCCGAGTACAATGTCCCTTGCTCCATCCCTCAACTCCGTGACTGTGGACTGGCAAAAGACAATTCATAGCAAACTTATTTGGTGATTGTTCTGTCATGTCCTACTATACTTTAGATACACTGTGATAATAATGATGGATTGCTCCCATATTTTGCGCTGTCACTGCAAGCCTATCTACAACATATATAGGCATGAGATACCGCTGGCAATGGCATCCACCACGTCATGCTGATATTGGTTGAATTTTGTTGTCACCGTGGTATACATGCAATGGCGATGAAGTGTCGATGGGAGCTGATGTTAATGTTGCTTACATGTTACGGTGCTAATATTGTGGTGTCATTTCACTTCCTTGGTTGCTCGTCCCTTGCGCAGACCTTGTGCGAACGTTGGCTCGGCTGTCAGCAGTACCCAGGAAGGTTGGCATCAAGGTTATATTTGGTTCATTGTCTACGCAACATTTCCGGAAATCCTTCTGTTAACCATAACCCTATGTACATGTGTCACAATCCTATTTTTGGGTCGTGACAACGTTTGTAACGATTTTCGGTGTAGTCACTTTTGGTCAGGTGGCATTAGTTGATCCTGCATGAGCCCTACCTTAGATCTCTGCGACTTTACCTCATTATAAGCCATCTCCAACCAACCGGATGCTTCAAGGTGCAGGTCGTAACCCATCAAACTTCTTTGGCAGCTTAAGCTGCTTAAGCGAGAAGTTGGGTGTTTTTCAGATGTGGTTTCTAACGAAGTAGCCTGGCGTCGGCGAAGATACGGATTCCAACCAATTATTCCGTGATTCCACGCTCACCCCGGATGTCAACTAGTGCGGTCATCGGTCGTTGATCAATGTTCTTAGCCCAGGTCAAGCCGCTTCGAACGAACGACTCAGATGCCCGCCAACATGACCTCGACATACCCTTTTGAACCTAGTCCGCCGTGGACGACTGTGAACCCTAAGCCATTCTCGCCTTTTCGCACGCGTTACGGTAGCGAAGAATTGGAAGCGCCTTCATTACCGTCGCCTCGAAACGAGCCATTCAATGACAATTATATCGTTAGCACCCACCTCGTACCTGCTGGTTGTCCAAGGCTCACTCCGGATATCCCATTGCCTGTGGTCCCTAAATTCACAACAAATGCCGCGGAACGGAAACGAGATATCCAGCAGCTTTCCACTGAACTTAGGGAGCGACAAGAGCGCTTCGTGCAGGGAAAGTTAGGTGGAGAAAGAAGCGAGCGGCCGTTATGGAATTGTGTTAACCGATATGTCAAGAGAGTTCAAGATGGGAGGAAGGGCTTGACACTGTTATTCGCTCACGCAATTGGTTTTCCCAAGGAGGTACTCATTTATTTGACACAATTCGTGTGTCCAAGAACAGCCATTGAATGTGTTATAGATATGGGAAGCAACCCTGCGATATCTATTATCGTCATCCACAGCTTCACTGATTGACGAGGTGTGGTCTTGGGAAGCCGTTCAGCACGGTGATGCTGCAGTTGTCAACGAGACAAATCTCAGTGGCATATGTGAGACACCCCGCGCACTTCATCCATAGGCTGAGGTTAACCTTCGTTTCTAGTTGATTGGCGAGACAACGCGCGGGACATTGCACACTTTCTGTTATACTATCTACCGGAAGATACATCTTCAAAGATTTTACCGACGCATCTACAACTTCTGCCGGAGACTATCCGTGAATCCAGGAAGACTAAGGGATTTTCATCCCGCTCCCTGGTCGCCGTTGGACATTCATTCGGCGGCTGCTCTTCGTATGTTGTCATCGCTAGCGTTTTACTCTGATCAATATTGACAATATTGATGCAGGATACTAGCAGCTGTCAACTTCCCTGCAGTGTTCTCCTCCATAATTCTTATAGACCCTGTAGCTGCTAGCAGTCTCCACTACTCCTCCAATTTACTTAGGCTCATTTCCGCTGCCCTTGCTAGGCGTGAACGTTGGCCATCACGGTGAGTCATTATTTCGTGTCAGTGACTTCTAAGTATTTAAGTAATGTCACAAGTGAGGAGGCATTACGCTCGTTCAAGGCCTCTCCATTCTTCAGAGCGTGGCATCCTGATACCCTGCAGCTATATATTACATATGGCTTGTGCGAGGATTCACAAGGGGGCGTGAAGCTAAAGATGTCAGGTCTACACGAGGCTTTGGTGTTCGTAGATCGTATAGGATCAAATGAAGCATGGCAACTACTGGAAAAGGTGGACGAGCGAATAGAACTACGTTGGATTGTTCCAGGGAAGCCCGAAGACAAGGGGTGCGTTACCCCCAGCCATAAACTCTGCTCTACTGACGTTCGTTTCAGACTCGGGGGCGAAAAAGCAACGAGGGTGCGAGTGTGGCGAAGACCTGCTAACTCATCCAACGTGGTATTTCACTTTGCTGGGCATCTGGTAAGCAGATGTTTTGTGTCCATGTCCAAGTCTGATTGAGGCGGCTGTCACTTAGATCCCACACGAATCACCAGTGGAGCTCGGTAAGTGATTTTTCGTTTTCTACAACAACGTTCACGTCATGATTTTCCCCCAGCCCAAGAAATATCAGCTTTCCTGGAGAAGAAGTACGGGAGACGGAGTAGAGCATACCTATGATATCCTTTGCAGTGATATTGAATTCACCTAGGGTTGTACCAACAATGGACAGGAAACAAGCAATACCTGAAACAGACATAGACAGCTGACATTGACACATTTGACTTTCGCTTATGTGTATACAATAGTCTTGTGGAATGACAAGGGCGTGTCATCTTTACGACGGCATTCTTTTGACCTAACCTTCTGTGTGAGTTGACTGCTGCTTGATTGCGTGGGTATTGCTTGACCGCCACTTCCTTGTTCCAGCAGGGTCAGGCACGAATAGCGCAGCTGTGCACTGCATGCTAATTCAAGCTGAATAGATCTCGATGCGACCACGCACTCACCTGAGGTCGCACGGATTTACCTCGATAGTGCAACGACAGCCTCAGTCTAACAAAAGAGAAGGGGAACAGTCATTCGTTCTATATCATGGCCTCAATCGGACCACACCTTTTACGTCATTAATTTGCCGCATTGCGTTTGGAGTGGATCTACGGGTGCGTCATCAAAGTGGGCGGATGTTCTAGGGTGACCGGGTGAAAGGGAAACCGTGACGATGAGGGAAAATGCAAACCGTGCCCCACATATGGCTAAAGAGATAGCCTTTCCGAGTGGATCACGGGCGTCGCGCGACGCGCGAAACAGCCCTTTTGAACGGTCACAAGGAGATCCTCTTCGTGTGTGCTTCTCTGCTAGTGAATTATGCGCACGTCTGGACCTGCGGCATTCAAACTCGACAACACGTTCTTTGAATATTTCTATAGCTCCCCTGCGCCCATCCTCATTTACGCGTCGCTTGTCCTCCCCACTCTTTCGCGTTTCGGTCTGTATTCACGCTTCCTTTCGGCTGAAGGTTTGT
The DNA here is from genome assembly GCF_016647625.1 of Suillus subalutaceus. Lineage (NCBI taxonomy): Eukaryota > Fungi > Basidiomycota > Agaricomycetes > Boletales > Suillaceae > Suillus > Suillus subalutaceus. The sequence goes on from NW_024540255.1 coordinate 574,295, forward strand.
GTTTATGGATCCCCTGATCTCCCAAGTGCTATTCTCTAGACCCATTTTATCTTCGGAGTAGTAATTAAACCGCGCCAGATCCCAATATCATACTATCTAACATTTGTCCCTTTAGATTACACTATCATACAAAGTCAGTCGCTCAGACTTTTTATCTGTGTGACACGAGCAAGCTCGGAGTCATAGTAACGGGGTACTTGATACTCCTGCTTCCTCTCTCGGACAATCACTAGCATGACTTTGATATATTATTTTGAGCCGGCGATTCCCCGGTGGATGACAGTCAACCCATGCAATTCCTGCTATTTCGCACGCGCGACGGAGATTAGAAAAGCCCTCATTGCCGTCCTCTCCTCCGGACGAGCTGTTGAACGGCAATCATATTGTTAGTACCCACTTCCTGTCTGCTGCCAGAGATCTCACTGCTCGTGGACCCCGCATTCTCAGTGGATGCCTCAGAACAGGGGCAAGACATCCAGCGGCTTGTCGCTTGATGATTTCCTTTTTTTTTCGGTGCTGGGAGGGTTAGGCGGAGAAAGAAGTACGCGTTACATTCAAAGATTCAGTTACACCCTCATTCGGAAGTGCGAGTATGGCAAAGACCTGCTAACTCATCTGGTGAATCGCTTTGCTGGGCATCTGGTAAGCCGATGTTTAGCAGAAGTAAGTCTTTCGGAACATTGTTGAAGTCACATCACGATGATTTTCCTCTAGTAGCTCTTTGTTGAGCGAAGGTACGGACTGCGGGGCAGTGTCTTGTGCGGTAATATTTGAATTCGGCTAGGCGTATTGACCAATACAGGAAACAAAACTTGAAACACCTGCAACAATCCGTCAACTGACATTCTTTTGTTGTGTTTCAATTTCTCTTGTGAGCCTAAAATATTGTTCTAGAATAACAGAATGATAAGGGCAGGTCTTTGCGGCGGGCGCTTGTGGTATCATAGCCTTTGGCACGCGTTGCTGATTGCCATTAATATCACCATATGTATCACTCGACCACTTCCAGGCACTGTATGCTAATAGCTATGCACTTCAAGCAAGGGCGATGTGTAATGCGGCGCGTATTCACATGAGATTCAAAGTGGGTCCCACGACAGCCTCGACTGTACCATACTGATTTTCACATTTTTGTATCAGAATCATCTTGTGTCCGCCATACATCTACGGTGAGTGATCAGGTTGAATTTCATGTTCAGCCCGATCATCGGGTCCGTCTTTTGGGTCCTGCTGAAATGCAAGTTGATACATGCTGTTGCATGTAACCGTGTCTGCCACTAGGCGCTGCATCAGATACATAATGATTGATCAATGCTATGACGCCTACCCTGCTAACACATGCCACATTCTCGATCGCACCCATGGCATTTGGTGCTTGCAAAACCGCAGACGTCCCTGCTACGCCAACTCGAGGAAACCGTGAATGAGTCGTGCGGGAATTAGAGTAATTGGTAGGAAATTTTACCTCATTCTTTTAGCATCAAATCGAGTATTGGACGTTCAACTGCGGTCACGGACCATGTGGATGTCCCTGATAACTCAGGGCGGTGTTTTACACTGCACTGGTAGAGAAGAAGACCATCAGCCCGAAATAGCGGAGAAAGAGGAACAATTGGAGACAATTGGCCTATCCTCGCAATGCTGTCTTGCAATGCTCCATTCAAAGGCTCCAACTACTATTGCGAAACTGCTAAACTGAGTAAATTTCCAATGGATCTCAAAGTCAAGTTTCAGGGCGTACTTTAATGAAATGGTCGGAATCATAGTCTCCCCTAGACAGTCCTTTAAAGCTTTATTGACGAATGAATATAATCGTTTGATGTGATCACGCAGACTCGTCGTTTGACGAGTGCACTTACCACGACGGAGACGACCAAACAGTCGAACTAGTCGATCTTAAATATTAACGTACGTTAACTTATGGCATCCAACGGTTGTTCCGGTGGGAGGGAGATCCTGTCCACTGTGTAAACCACCCTTGAGACAGGTTCTTTTTTAGGGCATGAAGTGAGTATTATCATCAACTAGGCAATGCGACCGTCGGTAGGATCATTGGAGACCATTATTGGTGGGACTTGGACCTAGCACGGGCGCTTGTACAGCCTCGGCGTGGATATAGTGCAAACTTTACTGGAATGATGGATCTGCTTCTTACTACCACTTCATTATCATTAAATAAAACTTGCTCGCTTCAAAAACACCCTCCGGATCCACTGGCAGCACGTTTCAGTAGCGCTGCGCACTGCATGCTATTCATAATTTAACGACTTCTTCACGACACCACACTGAGTAACCTCCTTGGCCGCGGTATGTTCTCATCTGCTCCAACTTTGTTCTGTATCCGCACGTTCTTCTGGCTGGCCCTTTTGGTCGTGCGATACCCCCAATTTGTATCTGCAAGACCAACAAGCGAAGTGCTGCGACGCGATAACAATCAAGGGACAAGTGACGGGAATGGCGTTTCTACAACCGTATGGGTGCGTACTGTCCATCGTCGAGCCCCAACGTTAGCCATGCTTAAACCGGAGAACCAATTATCTAGATACCTGTATTGATAATTGGAGTCGTCGTCGCCGTGATGACATTGATTGGATGCGTCAGACGGGCTACGCGGGTAGAAGTCAACGCAAACGCCGCAGCGAGCACTCGGAACCAACCTGCTGGTCAGGGAGCCTCAGCTCGCCCTGCAAGGCGCCGGAGGCCCGCACGGACTCCAAGTCAGATTTCTACAAAATCCCTTCCACCCTACATGCTGGAACCGGGCGACCAGGAACTTGTCATCTACAGGTGTGCATACTTACGTACCTGTAGCACCCACATTTTTGACACCCTGAATATCACAGAGGACCTTTGAAGATGGATGACGACCACGATCCTATGCAACTACCGGAAGAAGAAGACGACGACGAGCACCCTGAATCAAGAGGGGCACATCGTAGTCTTGACCTCGAGTCGCACGGTATCACACAGGCGGATAACTCTTCCACAAATCTCATATATAACGCCCCTGTTGACGTAACAATGAGACGAAGCGTAGACGTCGCTAGCGTGAGCACATCGCATGACTCGCAAGAAAGTCATTCTGGATTGTTACCATTGCACACTACACAAACGTCCGAAGACCCACGAGGAGAAGCGCCCCCGTACTTTGAGGTTGTAGGCCACGACACTCCCAACACATTACCTAATGAGCCTTCTGCATCGGAGGCTTCTACCATCGATGATGCTGCCCCTGGCCGGCGTTCTAGATTCAGCTTCCTTTTCAACCCCTTCGGGAGTCCGTCACGAAATCCGCCTATTTCGATCTATAACAGGGCTGCCACTCCTGACCACGCTCGCAACGGTTCATCCCTCTCCGTGGCATCAACAATTAGTGGACATGGGCGCAACCGTTCAGGCTCTCATTCGACGCTTTTGAAGGCTTTCCGACCCCACGACCATTCCGTACCTATGACATCCCCGTCAACCATCTCTTTGAACTCAATATCGGCACCTCTCACGCATACTGTTGTACGCTCGGAGTTCCGGGTGCCGAAAGGTGGCATGACGCCTGAGCAGATCAAACTCATCACCTCCAGGAATGCACTGGAAAGATTCGGTGTTCCATACGGTCCGGACGCTGTAGCATTTTCAGCGTCAAGGTCTAATATGGCACCACCACCTGACTTCGACGCCACTGTATCAAGTTCGCCAGGTCAAGCCAGTGGGTCACCATCAGCTGACCTTGACAACCCGTCTAGTACCAGTGTACCAGAGAGAGAAACAACAGGAAGCCCTCGTCTATAATAGTGCTGCTGCGGATGAGGCTGGACAATCAACCTCAGGTTCTATCATATCCGGATCACCTCCATCTTCCCCATCCGGAGTTGAGACAAAATTCGAACTATCTTCGTCATCACGCTCGCCGCTACCATCGGACGACTCGCGCTCAAGTTCGGTGACATCCTTTGAGACAGCTGCTTCCGAGCTCTCGCGGCCCACTACACCGCTCACAGCACGACCTGTGACGCCTGTGACGGCGCGGCCCTTTGCATGAGAACATCTCAATTATGAATTTACTAGGACTTATTTCCTACTACTATCTGACGGTCATCATGCTATATTCTATCGTAAATCGTCCCTTCAACTTTCAGCCACTTACCTTGGATCTCTAAGCTTTCTGTGGCCGTACATGTAGTTCTAGTTTTACTTCCGATTGGTTTCCATCGAGGACTGTGTCGTTATTCATAGAAACCCGCGCTAAACCGTTTCCCCCCACTGAAATCACTCGCTACAGCAATCTGATCGTGATCCTTCAGCTAAGCTCCGTGGTTTCACTATCCAGATTGCGGCTTTGGACGCGCGAGCGGTCTCGTCTCCATCAGGGAACTCGTAGGTCAACGCGCTACCTCCAGTGGATCGTTTCATCTCTTTGAGGAGCACTTTCACACTGGATCTATTTGTGGTCAATGTCGTCCATCCAAGTGCTGCGCCCCAAAGCATACTTTGGACCGTGTGGACCGTGAGCTTTGGGTTTGCCAAAGTAACTGCTGCCGGTGGGATCTCACCCTCGTCGTTACTTAAGTAAGGCGCAGCTGAGTGGCTAGGCGGACTTTGTGATTCCCGAAGTCTCGAGATATCTTCTTGGGATAGTATATTCCAACAGGTCGAGGCAAGGGACGTCATGAAAGGTGATGAAGGATTTGATTGAAAGGACCCGAGAGAAGTGGTATCGGGCTCTGAAGATGGGTACAACCTGACAGGCATCAATGGAATGAAATTAGACGGGTATCGTGAATGCACCCAGAATTGATTATGGGTGGGTATGGCAGTCGTTTGAGAACATATAGAACAAGAGAGCAGTGCTTCGGCGCGCTGACGTTCTCTCGTGCCCGCGATCTTGAATACGATCTGGAGACAACGTTGGCGAGCCTCTTGTGTTGTCCAGAATTGGATATTTTGCAGATCAGGGGAGATGGATCTCAAGCGATCGTGCATATCTTGCAAGAGGCCCTTCTTCATCTCTTGATGGGCTTGGTCTGCCAACACTTTTGAGTGAATTCCGGAGTCCTCCCATGTGCTTGTTGCATCTGGAGAATCGGAAAGCATTCGTACTCGCTGCTTTTTCCATTCTACATATCGTTGGGGCGGGATGAATCGTGCGTTGGCATCTTCTGGATCACGAGGCAGATGAGAGTGAGTGGTATCGGATATAAGCGCTATCAATGCTGAGAGATCGAGGTTGATATGAGTGGTGGGCTCGAAAATTATTGGCTGCGCAGAAGTGTTTTCCATCTCCTCTACGATGTCCTGCCTTTCGCCTAATTGGACATCTATGCCCATTCTCTGGAGACAGTCGATTGTGTAAGCGATTCTGGGATCACTCGTTTCGTGGTTGGTGTCGGAGAGGGAAGGATCCAGTCGGGTTAGACGCATTGTAACTGAAGGAATCTCGTTGAAACCATGAGGGTTTGCCCTTGCAGCCTCCAGAAGTTCACGACCCATGCGCAGCACGGAATTGTCAAACTCTTGGGATATCAAATTTTCCTTCTTGAGCGGAGAGTGCCCATCGCCGTCGTCCTCGTCAGAGCTGGTAAGATACGAGTCCATTTCGCGAAACTCCATTAAAATGCGACTGTTCTTTATCCTGGAAATTCGTCCAGAGTTATTCTAGGTGAAATGTTGGATGAACTTACGTATTGACTCTGATCCAACGTCTCCCGTTGTCAGCGACCACATCGACCTTGACGCCATGCTCTTTGGCTGAGCCATTCTTGGGCTTACGGGAGGCCTGAGGATGAGCGGTGGTGTGGAATGTCCGATATATAGCAACAGCTCCGCGAGCCTGAAGCAGTTCCTGCCATACTGCAACGAGATATGGTGCATTGGTCGAGAGAGGAGGAAGAGATGTTGATTCTGGGTCATCGAGAAACTACTGCACATCATGATCGATTAGAATTATTGAATGAACAAAGTATCCTTACGGTGGACTGGACACACCTTTTGGAGAACTTGCAGGTCCCGTTTCACCTCTTCTCGTAGAAACCGTAACCCAGGTAATACTTCTCGATTCTGAGTCTTTACTACACCAATTTCACCCATTTCTTCTGATGAGTCGATGATTGGCAGGTCTTGGGATTCAGGCTCGTATGAGTCTAGCCCAACGCTAACAGAGCGTAGGCAATCGCACAATTCGTAGAGTTCTTCGTGAGGTCTCGCCATGTTGGCGCAAGGATCGCTTGCAGTTGGTATAATGACTATAATCACTTCGTTGGCCAGAATCAAAGTCCAGGCTAAAAATGTCGGAGGAGCCTCCGTGATTCTGGATTACATAACACTAATTGACTGATGAATATGGCCACAGCGGGCGCGCTTAGCCAGGGAATCAGTACTTCAGTGATGCATCTCAGGCACTACGCAAAACCTGGCAGAGCGACTTATGTAGCACCCAGTGTGGCCCCTTGGGCGCAACTCAGCATGAGTCTTCTTCCACACGTTATGACTTGGAATGGCAGCATACGACAATCATATGTAGGACACAGATCTAGGTAATGCAGCATTAAGTGGCCGCCTGAGGACCATACTTCCCAAGGCGTCAACATTAGGAACTAGTCAGAATACCAATATATCGATTTGTTGACCTCTTCTATCTCTCTACCGCAATTCATTGTAAGCAGAGGGAATCAATGATAAGTCGCGACTCACTTTCACTAACATAATCCTACTTTCGTCCATATGAGCAGTATCCGCATAAAACAACCCCTCGCTAACGATCTCGTGATACGGTAGTGCAGATCCTAGCGGTTCCGTAAATGGGCGAGAAATCGTGTTAGTTAGCTCGCCTTGTACAAGTCGACCGCGGTAGTCTGGTTTATCTTGTGCGTGATAATGCCGAGCGATGTGTGGGTTAAAATCTCTGATACGTAGCCGTCGGGGTTCGAGTGGTGCATCAGAAGCGCTGTTGTCGAGGGGATCCACAACGCGGAAACCATAGAGTGAAGACACCCAGTCCATGTCATTTATGCGTAATTTCGTAGCACGGAACCACGTCGTATACCGCGGCCCCCACATCGACCAAAGCAATTTGGGACCATTCAAGGTCGGTTGGCCGTAGGTCCTGCAAAATAAGCTTTCGAGTTCCAGGATGGCACTACGCAGGGTAAAGAAGCTATAGCGGAACAATTCGTTTCTGAATTCAACACCGACATGGATGACTATGAGTTGATCACTCGTACTCGGGTGAAATGGGCATGGAGGTTGGTAGGATCTTCGAGGATGGGAAAGCATGGAGCCAGAAGTAATATTTTTACCTACGGATACCTCTGTGTATGAAAAGTGATCCATGAGAGAAGGTAATGAGAGTTTCGCGGTGCATCGAGGGGGCTTTGACTTGTCGGCAATGGAATATATTTCCATGATCCCGTGGATATCAAGGACGAGGAACTGATCTTCTGCAATGAATGACCAGTCGTGGATACCATCATTGAACAAAAGACTGAACTGTGGTATCAGTGAGTCTCTAGCCGAGTTAACTTGAAACACTTATTTACCTGGTAACCATTCTTGGATTTCCAGTCCCACATTTGCATACAGTCTCTCTCCTTTACCACGACATTCCACAATAGCACGATAACGTAGCTCCCCATGATATGGACTTCCGCACTGGTGGATTGGGGTATTGCGTGGCCAATGGTATCCGTGTCGAGTGCCTTCAGGATTGGTTGTGCTGCATCAGGGTGGGCGTCGTTCGTTGTCAGTGACCTCAGATGGATATCGTATGCATAAGTCAAGCTTCCCGCACAGTTTAGCATGGACTGAGTAAAAGAGTGTAAACACTCACGAGTCTGGTGAAAGTGCCACTACAACAAGTAGATCTTGCGCTGGACAGAAAGTAAAGTCCATCAAGGTCGTAGCATCAACAGGGCAATTCCAGCTATGTAGATCACTGGAGTCAGTCCCGAACGGCATACAAGCAAAGATAATGCAGTCCTTCGATCCAGCAGAGCCATATACACCACCCAAGATATCAGATAGAGGTCCCACCATCACTGCTGGGAGCGTGTACTTCTGCTTGTATTCGAAGCGTTGCCATGCAGCGTCATGCTGTCTAAGTCGTTCTCGGCGTGTAGCTGGCGGCACGTCCATTTCAGAGGCTTCCATTTGGAAGTAACCGAGGTCGATGATATATTGCAGCATCTCCGAATGGTCGACCGTTTCTTTCAGCGTTTTGCACGTCTATGGTGGATGTCAGCATAGTGAGAAGAGTCATGTGTTCACTTACCTTTCGTACCCGTACTAGGTCGTGCGCGTCGAGAGGTACCAGTATAAGGAACAAAAGCTCTGGGGGGAGCTGTACCAGAGTTATAGCTCTCATTATGTTGTCTACCAAAAGTTCTACTAGTAGGGCGAGAGGTCAAGCACTGTTTATTGCCGCGACACATCATTCTAGAAGTCCTTTCTTCGCCTTCATTACGGAGTTTCAAATTTCAGTCCTTAGTCGTCCACTCATTAATATCCTTCGCCTCGTATTGCGGAGGACCACACCGTCCAGGGATGTTAACCCCAACGTGCACTCAAGGCCAACTTGAATAGCAGCAACAAGCATTGGAATTAGCCAAACGTGCGCTGCGTCCAGTGACGGCAAAACAATGTGCGCCTTTTGTTTCTCTTGTTTTCCGTTACTACTATACATGATTATTCGCTATATCCACTGAGTCTTATGATCGAACGAACAAGATACCCCTTACAGACTTAGTGTTATGATCCGTCGTATCTAATGCACGGCATCATGTGCAGGCTCAACAGAGGGGGGGAAGCCGCTTGCGTATTACAGGTTATCGGGTATGCATGTCATATGTTCAATGCCCGGACTTCTCGAAGACTGTCAATGGCAAGCTAACACAGCAAGTCGATAGCGAATGAAAGTGATACACCCTGGGTCTGAATCAGGATTGCGAAAACAAAGCAATAAATGCAGTACAGATGTTATAGTAGACGTTAAATGATATGGTATGGTAGTGGGTCGTGAAGTTTGTCCGGATTGTCTTTCGTTGGGTGTGCGGGGCGTGAATGGGTGTATAGGGAAACGCATAGTGCGATCCCATGGCCCATGGGAATGTTCATCGGCAACGGGTGATCAAGGGGGGCATGGCCGTTTACGTGCGACGCCAAGAAGTAGACGGGCGGCTCTTGCCCTTGGGAGGTACAGCTCCCAGCATCACACCACCGGTCAGGACAGTGGTCTTGCCACCGTCGTAGGGGGTAACTTCAGTCTTGGAGGTGTCTACAAAGACACAAGCCCGCCTTGCCTTCTCGCGGCGCGTAAGTTGGGATGACTGCTTGTTGCTCTTCTTAGACGAGGTAGCCGTGGCAGAGAAACAGAAGCACAAGTCAGACGAGCAGTAGCTCGAGCACGAATCGGTAGATACAGCAGAAAGAGGCGATTCAGAACGTGCAGGAGCAGGGAAACGGTTAACAACAGGGGTCATCCAAGTGGGTGCATTGATTTCGTCAGCGATCAGGGCAAAAAGTTCTTCATCTTCTGTGCGGTCATTTTCCCAGAGCTGCTGGGCAAGTGTCTTAGACCTTGAGTTGTTGGGTGGCAGCTGGCTAAAAGGCGTATGGTGCACGACAGACACAGCCTTAGCCATCGGCTCCCCCGCCCAGATCGTAATGAGTTTGGTACCCCTCCCGAACTGCACAGAGATGCATCCTGGATCGACATGGAAGTCGAACTCACGTCCGCCCAAGGCTGCAATCCAGTCGAACCAATGAACACTGGATGCAAGGCATGCGGTATATATGGCACGTGGAGGGAGGCAATTAGGGGAGAGAGTGAGGCAACGCTGGTCGGAACCACGAAGTGGTTCCTTGGGGGTCCATGTCGGGGCGAACAGTGCAGTCAAGTTCGCCTCAAGCACAGACTGAAGCTTGTTCATGGTCGCAGCAGGGTGCGTAACGGTAAGAGGTCGAGTGAGATAAGTGATAGCCTGAGCAAGAGTAATGGAAAGGCTGGATGTAGCAGTCATAATAACAGCCAACGACGAGAAAGTGATTGGAAAGATTGACTAGGTGGTAATAACAGAAATCGACCTGCGATGATAGATGAAACGCGCTGAAAGGATACGTGAGAATACGATGTAGTCTCGGCAGTCCTGAGTTTTGATTAAGACGACGAGATTGAATCTGAGCAGAAGACCGAAACGTCTGAATTGATATTAATGTCAAACGAGACCCTCGGAAGGGAAAAAAGCGAGCTCACTAATTAACAGACTAGATGAAGAAGGGGACATAAAGCATGTTAGCGGAACGCAACGGAAGTCAACAGAGATAACGAACCTGGCTGTGTGTGGATTGTCAAAACCCGGAAGGATAGTATGGGAGGTAACTGGTCCGCTGACCTTTGAGTTATATGCGTTCCAGGCGCAGCCATAATGAAACAAATTAAAAGCCACGCTACCAGCAGAGCATCCTCCGTAAACGGTCACGAAGCGAGAACAAAAAGACCATGTGAGTTACGATGATACAAAAAGTTGCACAAAACAGGTTAACGTCTTGATATCCCAATGATAGCCTGAGTGTTATATTATTGTTTTATATCGCATCATCTCCCTGGTCCTTGTCAGAACATTCAAGCGCTGATGTTCTTTAAATTTGGGTATAGGAACAATTATCATGAGATTGGATTGAATTCAGATTCAGAACAGTTGACCCGACATAGTGCGGGTAATCCCGAAAGCTTGTTCAATCTCCGCTCAAACCTTAAGTCCCTACCAGGCATATCATCAAGTTTTGAGTCAGCGTATCGCTCGATAACTTTGACAACGAAAACACCAAAAGCTCGTCAAAATGGTATGGTGCAGTCCGTTCTACTTGTCCGAAATCCTCACAGAACCTTGTTTAGACTCTCGCTGTCGATCTATTGAACCCCTCTGCAGAACATGAACGCAAGCAGCACAAGCTCAAGCGTCTCGTGCAATCCCCTAACTCATACTTCATGGACGTAAAATGCCCAGGTGCGTCCCGTCGAGCCAAACCCGACACCATTCATCTCACCCGGCTATTTGTTTTAGGATGCTTTGCTATCACCACTGTATTCTCTCATGCACAATCAGTAGTTCTTTGTGGCTCGTGTGCAAGTGTCCTCTGCCAACCTACGGGTGGTAAGGCAAGACTGACTGAGGGTATGTTATCCAATTGCGACGTTTTTTAATGCATTAACCTTTCGCAGGTTGCTCATTCCGCCGGAAAAACTAGATACTTCACTTGCACTCTTCATCTCTAGTGATAATAGTGCAGACTGGATGATTTTATGCGGCATTGTATCACTATTCTTCTTCAAAATCCATGGCCACAACGACACTACGGTAAGCAGGAATAGTGAATGTTTGGCCGTTCGTCACTTTTGGTTATCACTTCATTCGAGCAATACCTCAATATCATGGGCTCCCATGATGCATTATTCTGAACGAGTGCGCCTCACGGATACCGTGTATTGCAGTTCGCTGATGGCTCAATGCCATCTACGGGAATAAGTAAGTTACTGCTCGAACCATCCCATTGACCAAAACATCAGCGCGAGTCGGAGGGGTCTCAACGGTGCTCCCGAGCTTTTTCTCCTTCCACTTGCAGCCTGTATCACGTTTCATCGCTGGAAGGGTTTGCCTGAGTACTCTCTCAGGGGTATCATGTAACTTGCCCGCTTCTCAGTCATCACGGTCGCAATTAATCGGCGCAAACAAGACTTCCATGACTGCTCGCCCAGTATTTTTGGCTGCAAGCCTGGTCGAATTTGCTTCGTTCCTTCTTCGCCTCAGTTTCGTCGTTCGCAAAGTCACTCTTAAGTTTTGCTCGTACCATTGATGGTACCGTGTGTTAGAAAAAAGAACATGCAAGTATTCGAGCGTGGCGAAATCTACAGATTTCACTTAGAAAGGAGGTATCTTTCCAAGAATAAGATGTCAGCGGCATTAGTGAACTCGATCACGCTCTTCTGTTTGTATCCTACAAAAGACATCACTCATCAGCATCATCACACGACATATGCGAAAAGACATACCATGGCCCTCCATTTCGCAAATGATGAGCTCGGTATGCACATTCTTTGACACAACTTTGTACATGCTAACAGCCTCATGCACAGTCACTCGAGTATCGTTCTCGCCATGGGTGATCAAGAGGGGTATCGTGATCTTCGAGGCGTTATTGATCGGCGAGATCCTGTCAAGGAACTCTCTGATTTCTGGGATGGTCTCGTCACCATACTCGCGTCTGCGTGCTGCTCGCCGGACTGCCGCAGTATTCTCCAAGAATGAAGGCCAGTGCCCGATTCCAAAGTTTTCGATGCCACAGGCGAGCTTTGAGGAGTAATATGTCAGAGTCGCCTACATGCAGTGCTTGGATGTGAGAACGATGTGCTTATTGAAAAGATAGATGTATCGCACCAAGGACATATATCCACCATCTTCAAACGGCGAGGGTCAATTTTTTGGTAGGGATCATCAGAAGGCTACTCACAGGATCCGCCTGCTACAGCAATGCGGGATGAATCCAATTCATTCTGCATGTTGGATGCAATGTGGTCGAGTAACGCTCCAATGTCCCTTAGGAAACATGAGTCATCTGTCCCCGAGAAGGTGTAGATATACCGTACTTGACAGAATCTTCGCGCTTCAAAATATCATCCGCGGCCATGTACTTCTTGCCATATCCCGAACTTCCGCGCACATTGGGGTAGATAACCGCAATTTTCAGCTCGTTCAACAGGTAACTATGCGTAGGCCTGCGGAAGTCCGTCAGCCTACAGTTTGCGCTGAGGAAAAAACATGACTAACGTGCGGTAATTGGCGGTAGCTTGAGATTCCGGGCCACCGTGAATGTGAATAATGACTGGAGTCACTGATTGGCCGGCCGGGCGGTAATATATGGCAGGGACTTCCAAGCCATCGAAGCTCTTATATCTGATGAGAGTGGGCGGAACTTCATGTGCCACCGTAGGTGGGGCTGCCTGTACATATGGTAAGACAGAAGCGAGCACGTAGGCGTTTCCATTTTCATCTTTCTTGACATTGTTCAACAACGGAAGAAGATCCAAGTAGGTGATTCGCCCTCTGGAGTGGTATGATGTGAGATGCAGCGTTAATTCGTACGGCTTGTCATTGAGGTCATTCGTTTGGAAGGTGAGCCAACCCCTTTCCCAGGCGACCTTGACCTCAATCACCGTGTTCTTGTGAGACCCAGATAGAGGCATGAAAAAGAGGGAGGTCCATCCCTCGACATTGACAGTGAATACGATATTGTCGCTAGTGACCTTGAGGTCTTCAATTTCCCACAAAATTGGTCGTATAGCTTGAATTGCGGCACCGGAAGTGGTGATGTGGGTGACCGATGCCGTGTCAAGGTCGTAAGTGACGATTGAGGCAAAATCACCGTAGCCATTCGTGGTGCAGTAGATCAAGTGGGGTAGATTAACGTTGTGGGAGAATGCAACATCGTAAAACGTGCTATCTTCTGCTTTCTCAGTCGCTCCTGGGAACTCGATTAGCTTGGGAGGTAACACCTGTTTTTCAGAGATGTCGACAGCATATAGAGCATTGTAGCTCGAGCCATATTGCCTTCTGATCAACAGATACTTGTCGTCAAGGGAAAAGCTCTGCGGGCTGTACATGGTCGTGCCTTCCCCGGTGCTTGGTGCGACCAAGCGTGAGGGCAGAATGAAGGGGGAGGCGTCTGCCTTTGCGCCCGTATTGGAGTCTACCAGCCTGGTAACATACACTAGGGTATCCTTGTTGTTCTCCTTGTTCGACGCAAAAGCCATAAGGCTGTCCCACGAGATTCGATCAGATACGAACTGAACGAACGAAGATAGACATACTTATTTGTCTGAGACATAACAATTGACCCGTATCTATAGTCATCGTAGGTCAGTCTCTCGATGCGTCCCAGGCCAGGCGCATTATCCAGCTCTCCTTGTACTTTCGGAAGAACTTGGTCGGCAAGAGAATCCTCCCAGTAACGCCTGCGATTTTGGTCAGACAGGATCTTAAGCTGTACGTGGTACGTGCCATAGCTGAAAATGTTCATTTCCGTTGAGATCCATAACCATGATGGCTCCTCCACGTCTGCGCACACCCCGCCAGTCATCCTCAAGAATTCCGTGGAACGCCGATATTGTCCTGCCAGAACCAATATCAAAGTATGTGAGCCGGCTCATCTCGGTGCTGAAAGGATCTGTTGGCATGCGATACAGCTGAGTGACTTGGGCGTCTGCAGGCCTGTGCGCAACGATGATGCCTCCTAGAATTTCTTTGCCATTGGCATCCTTGGCTGTCCGCTCAAAACCTAGGGTTGCAAAACCTTGCGAACCAGATATATCAGAGTGCACTTCCAAGGATATAACCGCCACACACCTCGAGCAGCATCTTCATACTGCTTCATACCATCAAAAATACGCTGCGGCACTGCCGGCAAGTTTACGGCCTTGATCTGCTTGGCGGGTCTAGTGAACTCCAAATCACCATAGTCGACAGGTGTGGCCATCTTGATTGCGAGCGTGGTTCTGCCGATTGTGGGGATAAATCACTTGTACTTATATCGTTGAAAGGATATAAGTATAGTCAACGACCACATGCATTCGGATCAACACTTTATCGCGCGTGATGCAAAGGGCGCCTATGCCAATCTGCAATGATAACAGCTATATCATGAGGTGCCATAGTGCTAGGATTTATTAGTCCCGGTAGTCCGGAAGGCCGCAGAATCGTCAGGGTTTTTCTAGGAGGTCTAGGTTGATGGTGGTTGTGGACTCGTGATGTTGGGGAGGGAGTTACCTTTTACGGATGGTTTATAATCGGAACGTTGCAACGTTTTGGCCTTCAACGTTTCAACTGGCACATATGTTGCATGACGGTCAAACTTATGTAGGTGTGCTCGGTTGAAAGGTGCCGGTGGATATCCACCCGGTCCTCAGGCCAACCCTGGCACGCAGTACGATCATAACAACGTTTTTGGTCCCGACTCGGACTCTGGCACTAACCGCTGCTTCGATAGCCTGAGCGTCCAGTGGGCCGGGGAGTTCTTGCTCGCGATGATGCTGATTGTGGTGCTATTACATTTTTATTATATACATGTGTAGACCAGATCATTCCTGCATACGATTTACACCTCAATTGCCATGCTTAACCTGATTCCCCCTGTTTCCCGACTCGTGTTTCAAGATCTTCATCTCATCGATAAGACAACGCGCTGCGTGCGTGGGTTGACTAATGGTTAGTGGCCTTTTAAAGTCAATTCAACGAAGTGCTTCTCGTTGCGCAGGATACTGGGAAAATTCCACCCTTCTTCTCTCAGCTTCTTTCAGCAGCATACACCTTCATACACTTACACAATGTCAAGCGACCAAGCGCGGATGAACACTACCAGTGTGTTGAGGAAATCGCTTATTGGGGAACCTCTTAACACCCAATTCTACCTGTTCTCCACTCGTTCAAAGCCCGATGGCAATGTTACCAAGCTTCAACCACTGTTTGCCTACCACGAAGCCCTCACTGCGAGCTCAGGGTATTTTGGTGATTGTGAGCCATTTTACATCTCTGTTACCACTCAGCCAAGTCCAACAGACAATTCAGTACTTTCCGAAGAAGAAACGCCAAATGATCCTAACTGGTTCGAATTCCAAGATCAGCATCGTCAGGAGGGATTTCTCTCGATGAATATGGCTATGCGTCCGATAGTGACCTCGACGAAGAAGAAGAGAAGGAGGAAACAACGAAGCCGTCCAAGACAGTAGGTGTCTTCATCTATACTGGAAAAGGGATCACTTTATGTCGATCTTTTGAAGATGAAAAGTTCGCACTTCGCGCAACCATCTCTGCGGAACAAATGCCTCGAACACCATCGATCAAGGATTCCAATACCCAAGAAATGCAACATGGCACTATTCCGGGCCGCAGAGTATTGGTAACAGATACTGCATTTAAGACGTGCGCTTTACTAGCCTAGCGCCCGGGTCTTTTGTTTATTACTTGACATAGATGGCAGGTTTTGTTGTACTATTTGTACACCGATGAGATCACTTTCGCACCTTTGCGATCACAAGCAAGTCCGACAACGAAAAATTCAAGCCTTAATGAGCCCCCATTATGCTCGCCGAAGTCCATGTATCGCCTGGCATGTAAAGTACGTATCGTGTAACCTTTGATACTATTCGCGTGAGCTGATATTTGGCATTGTACCAGATAAAGCATGATGGATTGCAGATCAAAGCGCTTGCTGCGATACGATCTAGTCTGACTGAACACAATGTCCTACAAGAACTCTCTTCGTCTCTGACATCTAGGTTAGTTTGTCGTGCTTTTTTCTATCATTGGGATGTCCACCTGTCTTCTGAAGGTTTCCTGCCATTCTCGAGATGGAAGTCGAGATTTTGTTCCAGCATATCACTACTCCCACTGTCACGAAAGACTTTCCGATACTTATTCGAAGGATCGTTGGCGCTAGCAGTACCGACTTTCCTCATGGGGCTGAAATCTTGACCAAACTCCATGAAAAAATGTCAAGTCAACTCCCCCGGGGGCGGAGAAAAACAGTACTATTAGTTGACACTAGTTCGTGCACTCCCTACACCTCGTGCATCGTTCAAAACAACACTTTTCTGCTACAAATCTTCAAGCTAATACATGCATATGAAATTATAAATCATAAGAACGCCCTACGAGGTTAAACGGATGCGATATAACAAGAAACAAAAGAGATGCATTTTTGGTGGTGACAATGGCTTGTGTCACTCTCAATGTCACCTGCCGGTACCGGAGTTTGAAACTCAGACACACTATAGTGGCAACAGGGAGTCGACGCTGCAAATGCTCATGCATCATGAGACGCGAAAACCATGACTGATGGGTCGATAGAGGTGAGAATGAGGGGAGACAGAAATCTCGGACAATGGTGAGGGTGAAAGCTCGAGAAAGGAAAGACAAATAAGCTCGTATTGCGCGCATTCACAACAACATTGCAACAAGAACATTTATCGATGGTCACCTCAAATTATATAATTAAACGGAAAGAAGATCTGGAAGTGATCTTTCTTCACGGATCTCAGCTCACTTGCAGGATCCTAGCACTCGTTGCAAGCCCTTGCAGATACTAGATAGTAATCCTCGATTTTCAGTGCTTGTGATATCGTGGGAACCGTGCCAGTGGGCCGACTGAAAGCTCGACACCTTCAACAAGTATTTCTCTCCCCCCAGCTGGGCATCTCAATGATGACGAGAGTCTATATTACTCTGGCAACACACAATACATATTTTAGATTACTACATAGCCAGTACACCCCGTACCTTCTTCCTTAATGTCTAGCACCGAACGGACTTTGAAACCAGCTAGTGTGACGATATCGCGACTTTCCGTTACATTTGTGTGACTGCATGAGATGGGGTGTGCACAAACTGAATAGTATGGCATAATTTAATAGGCTCTTACAACAAGGAACTCGACACAAATAGACCTCGAGGTCAACTCTACGCGAAAATCACGTTTCCTTTGCTACGTTAAACCTACCTGCTTTCCGACATATGTTTCGAGATTTTATCTCTCAAAGCGCTCGCTGCGTGCATGGGTTGACTTGCGAGGTCGTATGGCTGTATTACTACATACTATGAATATGTACATCCTTTCCTAATTATTAACTTTACGTCCCTATTTCACTATCTCACAGTTTCACCTCGTGCAGAACACGAGCACTTAGTAACTTCCAGTCCTTATCTGTGCGTCCGATTGCTTAAACTCCATCCTTCATCTGCAAAACGACGAAATGAACGCTTAACTTACGCGTGTTACGAACACTTACGAACGCTTACGACTTCACTAGCGAACTCATGCGATTGGTGGAAGTATATGTGTATCTCAGTTCTGACAAAATTTCCAAGATAAGCCATTTAGATTAAGATTATCATGTCTAGATAACTATGTAGCCACATCAAGATAATCTAGCAATCAACGAGCTCCCGCGCGAAGAAGTTGAAACAATCTATTCCATCTAGCTAACAACGCTGGATTGCTCCTAATGTTAACACGAATGAAATTGATGAGTTTCGTATATATGGCGTGAAAACTAGCGTAAGTGAAATCAATTTGCTTGAATACACCAGTGGCAAACTCCTGCAAGCTGCAACATGCAGCCGTTGCAGACATCGCCATGATGTTGTCAAGGCTACTGTCCGAGTAGATAAACTTGTCATAGCCATCATGAAAGGCGGCACGGTCTGCGATCTGGATTATCCCTTCGTGCTCGAACGGGTACCGGACCTCTCTACCATCTTCAAGCTGACAATCGTCTCGTCATCCTCTGAATGATAGAAACTGTGAAATGGTATGTACTCTCACCGGATCACCAAATATGTAGTTAAGGCTATTGTTGCCGATGAAGAAATCAACAGTCGACTTATTGTGATTCGCCTGGACTGCAGGGTCTGTCCAAATTGACATTTGAAGCCTGTAAAGATTGCCAACGAGGTCCTGTGCGCAGTGCTTGAATCGATTTAGTATCGTCGACATGGGCGTGATAACGGTCTTGTACAACATAGATAAGTTTTCGTTGATCCATAGTTCAATCGAGTGATCTAGCCGTTAAGTAGTTCTAGTACTATCGATCTTGTATTAATGACAGTACTCACCTTCCGTGATGACAGACAAACATGCACTGCTGAGCGCGGTACATACTACGGTTAAGCGACTGGAGGAATCGTGAAATCCGCATGTATTCAATGTTTCAGCGATCACATATTCCTTCGCGTCCTTGACAATAATTTTCGACTGCGCTTTGTCGACCACAGGTACTGTGGCAGGGGCATGCTCGCGCACCGTACGGGCTGATACAGAGGATTGAGGGGTGCTAGTACTAGTAGTAGCAATTGGCGTGATCTCCAAATTTGTAGCGAGTGACTCTCTCGGGGGTCTAAGCGGAGGGAGGTGGAATCGTCGAGCAGTCGTTTTTTGTATCCCTGTCGTAACATCTCTCTAAAGGTATGGTTAGTGACAACTCAAAGTACAAAAATGTAGGGCCTACATAAACGACACCATCAGTGTATTCTTGGCGGGATTTCTCTGCACCGCGAAGAGGCATGTATGTATATACCATACGAAACCGAGACGGTTCAAACATTTGATGGACTCGGTCAGGCCCCGAAGCGTGGGGTGCTGTCCTGGTGAGGTGCGATTCCCTTGGTAAAGGCACATCATCCTGGTAGTTAGGCGGCATCGAGCTGTAGCCGTCGTGCGAGAAAATGGGGTGATAATGGATGCGAGGGGGTAATTCCGGTGTGTCCATTGACTCTGGTGTCTCTGACGTACACCCAAGTTGATCTGTCGATGAATGCCCTGCGATATTCAGTCCTGCTTGTCGAACAATAGGGACATCCTATCATGTTGCTGTGAGTCAGTGTACTAAGAGATAGATCCCAAATTACTCACCCGTACAATCCTGCGTCTAGACGGTGCATTTTGGCGAGAGGACATGGTGGTCAAGTGCAGAACAATCGATCAATCGATAATCAGTACTCAGTGTCCATAATAGTAAAAGGCATGAAACAAAGTTTACGAAGCACTACATTCAAGGTAATATGGTTCTACAAACAACAAACAAAGACGTCAACATATCAAATAGTCGAAAGCCAAAGAAACATGTTCGCATATGTACTACCACCTTACAGCTATCCAATCCTATCATTCAAGCTACATCCTATAAATAAATGAGCGCATGCCGCCACATGAAACAACGTACATACATTGGTATTGGCGAATAAAATTATATTTGCGCTCTGATTCACTCCCCTATCACCAGCTGATTCTCAGGACGGTCTCCGACAGATGGATGATCAAAGTTGCGGGGATCTCCGATAGAGCGTGTGTCAGCATTGTCGAGGTCTGAAGCCGATGGGTCCAAGGGAAGAAAGATGCCAAGCTCATCGAGTTCAGCATTCAACCGTTTCACCCCTTTTCACCTCGTCCTGTTGGATCACAGCAATGAACTCTTGATCCTGGGAAGCACGTTCTGTGTCGTGATCAGCAACCATACGTGTAAAGAGCGCCGCTTCCTCAAATGCCCGAATGGTTTGTTCTTCCTGCTCCTGCTGTTCGCCATCAATGAAATACAGTGGCTCAAAAAACCGTCCGTATGTTTTGGCATTTTTCACTATCTATAATATTGTGTGAGAACAAACAAATGCCTCAAAAACATGCTTATACCACATTGTAGTATGGCTTCAGGGCTTTCATTTGAGCCCTACACCGTGGGAATCGGTGGAGATATGGTGGAGATACAAGGCTCACAAAATAGTGACTCATGCAGACAGTTTTTTGACTCAAGTATTTTACAGTAATAACCAGGTATTCTAGTATTTTGTATGACCTCCCTTGGCTTTAATTACTGCCTCTATCCTTCTAGGCATACTCTCAATTAATTTCTGGCAATCCTCAGCTGTGATCTTCCCCCCATTCCACTGCTACTCTCTCCCAAAGCTCCCATACTCCTTTAGGGGGTTTTCATAGGCTTGAAGCTTTTTCTTGAGTGTTCCCCAGAGATGTTCAATGACATTGACATCAGGAGACTGTGCTGGCCAGTCAAGAACATTGATGTTATGTTCTTCAAACCATTCCCTAGCTCTTCTGGATGTGTGCTTGGGATCATTATCCTGTTGGAAAATGATATCTTCTTCATCAATCCCTGATTCTGCCAAGCTAGGCAGCAAGTGGTCATTTAAAATGTCCACATACTGCTCAGCATTCATCTTCCCCTCAACCTCAGCAAGCATTCCCACACCATTCCATCCCATACAGCCCCATACCATTAAAGAACCTCCTCCAAACTTGACAGTCCCATTAACCTCTCTGTCTGTTAGGCCATCTCCCTTCTTTTTCCATACATACACCTTCCCATCTGACCCAATCCTATTGATTTTGGTCTCATCTGACCATATAACATGCTTCCAGTCCTCTACAGTCCAGTGTTGATGAGCTAAGGCAAAGGCTAGTCTTCTCTGCCTATGTTTGATGGAGAGAAGAGGCTTTTTCTTCTTTGTTACCACCTTGAGATGAGCTGCCTTGAGAACATTCCTCACAGTTTGTGAAGAGACAGGGGTAGTGATGGTGGAATTGATATAATGGGTGGCTTGGACAGCATTATCAGCCTTTCCTGTAGTGATATGTTGGATAATAGCCCTTTTGTCAGTAGAGGTAAGCTTGGATGGACGTCCTCCACAAGAGTTTTCCTTGTCTGGGTGGCTTTCTTTGATGAACTTGGCCACAGTGGACTTGCATATTCCAGTTCTAGAGGAAATTTGGCGAGCAGAGAGGCCAGCATAAGACAGAGAGAGGATATTATCTCTTTGAGCAGAGGAGATGGCTTTCATGGTGATTATGACTATGATACATGAGATATTCTGGTTTATATAGTTAGATATAGTCATAAAATAACATAATGACACCACTTTATAATTTATATAATAGTGGCATGATTTTTATGGTGTCATAAATAATGATTTATATAGTTTTAATATACACTCAAAAAACTGTCCACATGAGTCATCATTTTATAAGCCTTATATCTCCACCATATCTCCGCCGATTCCCACGGTGTAGAGCTCAAATAAAAGCCCTGAAGCCATACTACAATGTGGTATAAGTATGTCCTTGAGGAATTTGTTCATTCTCACACAATATCATAGATAGTGAAAAATGTCAAAACATGCGGACAGTTTTTTGAGCCACTGTATTTGAGCCTTGAGAGCTTCTTCTCCGCCTCCCAAGCTAAAGTCATTGAGAGATGCCGATGGTATTCCAGTTCTGCTTCCTTGTAATAAGCAGCACGGCGAACACGTTCAGTAGACATCTGCTGCAGGCCCTGCGAAAATATTAGGCGAGCCTAGAACAATGACAATGTGTCACTGAGAGTCGCTGCATAAAACATAGTGACATACCGTTTCATCGTCGTCATGGTCTGAATTTGTACTGGTAGCTAATCTTCCCATCATGCCTGCTATCTTGCGCACTGCCTGCGGTGTGGGGGGATTTTTTCGGACGTAAGGGTGGTAACCAGACTGTGAAATATGGTGTCGCCCCTCATGCTTTCTCATAGGTGGACTGACATCAGCGTGTCCAAAGTCATGGTGCCCAGAGGAAGTAACAGATGCTGCCAGAACTTCATTGAGTCTTTGACAGTATCTGGAAGGATGTGACAGATACTTGGGGGCGATGAAGGACAAAGGCTGCTGGGTGGAGAGGAGCTTTGGGGGCTATCATGGTAGATACGAGTGAAAGCTTCGGCGTAATCGACCTTTGGGAAAAGTAGGCTAGATTTTGGGCTATGCAGTGGGCTGGTTGGAGGGGTTTCGCCATTTACTGGATCCTGGCACGGAGTCTGTGGAGGATATGGATATGGCATAACTGTAGCATGAAGTCGCTTTGAAGTCACTGACAGCAGCAAGCCAACAACGGTCGGAGTTTTAAGGACTTAACGCTTTTGCAGCTCTTGTCACACTGGCAGTACCTCACTCCCTATGGCGTATCCTCAGTGCTATGATCCATATAACCCTGGTTTTCAGTATGAGGAACCTGATTCTGAGTTTGATGAGTAAGTAGTAGTACTATGAGGTATTGTATGACTCACCGATCTCTTTCTCCAGTTCACCCTTCAACGTTACTGTCACTCTGTGTCCTAACTGCAAGAAACAATGCCAGTCAGCTGAGGCAGTAATTGAACATCTAAACAGTGCAGATTCGTGCTGGCCAGAGAACCTCGTTGACGGATTGATGCTGCCTGTCCCGCAGGCTCTACAGCGACCGCCAGAGCAGACAAACTTATCAGCAAAATATCACCCCCACCTCTGGCTACCATTACCTGCTTCCAGATCAACCTCCTCCGCAAAATATGTTCCAAGAAATGCAAAGCCATCCTCTTCAAGAAGCCAGAGAGACCAATGTATGGTATCCATTTGATGGGCTGGGTGAATGGTCGCTTGCAAAATTCCTCGTCGAGAACCTTTCCCAGACGCAGATCGACAAATTCCTCAAGTTGGATTGGGTATGTCTCATTACTATCAAATAAATACTTAAATTCACATACTTCAGTTCAAGACAAGAGAGCGGCCACAATTCAAGTTGAAGGATGAACTATTCTTCTACATGCAGCAGCTTCCTGGCCGTGGGCCAAAGTGGCAGAGTACAAAGCTTAAGCTCAAGGGCTACGAAAGTGAACAGCCGATTCACCTTATTTGGAGGGACGGGTTGGAGGTTACGAAGCAGCTCTTTGCAAACCCCATTTATGCGAACCATATGTGCTATGACCCTCACCGTATCTATCAAGGACAAGAGCGTCAATTCGGAGAATTCTGGACGTCAAATGATGCATGGGAGATTCAGGTATTTGCGCTTTGGTTTAGAGTCATGACTCAAGCAACTGACGCTTGACATTCAACTTAGGATCAACTACCCGAAGGGGCGACTATTGTTCCAATCATTGCTGCCTCCGACAAAACCCCAGTTACAAGACACACGGGTGGCCTTGAGATGCACCCACTATTTCTAACGATCGGAAATATTCAGGCCGACGTCCGCATGAAGGCGACATCGCATGCATGGCGATGTACTGCATTCATGCCCATACCAACTTTCATCGTCAACTCCGACTTTCAAACTCTACTCCGGTCGCGTTTATGGCACAAATGCATGGATCTTGTATGCTCTAATTTGAAGGTCGCAGCCCGTGTTGGCGAGTATATGGTCGATCCCTCGGCCAGATTGCGATACTGTTTCACCCCTCTTATCAGTCACATAGCTGATCTCCCCGAACAACTGATGATCGCATGCGTCATGAAAAACTCTTCTCCTGTCACCACAGCGACTCAGAAAGAGTTTGGCGATGAAACACCACATCCTCCATGGAACGGAATGGAGACTTATGCACTTATTCAGTCGCTTTGCAACCGTGTTGACCCATGGGATCTTATTATATTCCTTAGAGAGGCCAAAAAGCTTCACCTCAGTGGGGTGCACTTGCCGTTCTGGAGAAACTGGAGGTTCTGTAATCCTGCAAAATTTCTGACGCCGGAGATTCTGCACACGCTGCATAAGTTCTTTTTCGATCACGTTCTTAAGTGGATTAAACAGGTCATGGGTCATGAACTTGACATACGGTTCAAGAGTCACCACAAGCGCACCGGTGTGCGCCATTTCTCTGGGGGTGTCTCTCATGTCAACCAAATGACTGGACGAGAGCACCGTGATATCCAGCGCACAATCGTGCCAACGCTGTGGGGTATGGCAAGCCCTGGGTTCATCCGCGCTGTGCGTGCGATGATCGATTTTATCTACCTTGCACAGAATCCTCTCCACACCGAATCCAGCATCGCCTCCATGATTCAAGCACTGCGGGACTTCCACGATCATAAGCAGGCTATCATTGACGCAGAGGCCCGACAGGGAAAAGGTGGCGCTAAGGACGACTTCTTCATTCCCAAACTAGAACTCATGCAAAATTTTGCTCGCGCGATCTTCAATGTCGGTTCACTCCTGCAGTGGACAGCAGACGTATCAGAACGTCTTTTGATAACTCACTGCAAACATCCATTTGAACGCACGAGTCGTCAGAGAGACTTCATTCTGCAGATCGCTCGCATCCTCGATCGGGAGGAGACTATCCGGCTGTTCGACCTTTACACATTGTTATCTTCATCTACGTCTACTCCTGATCAGGATCCGCTCATCAATGCTGTCATCATTGAAGATGAAGAGATCGCCAGTACAGAAACAGATCCTACTCTTGCTTGGGTCTCCAATGTGAACCCAGCTGCCCAGCTACGTCTACAAGGCCCGCGCCCTGTTCATAATCATTTCCTGAAGGGTATCATATCGGACAACGCACGGATTGCCTTCAACGTGACCATGAAAGCAGATCGCAGCCGCCTCGATGCGTCTCAGCTGCAGTCATTATATAATCTCCCTGATTTCGCGCATGCTTTACACCTCTATGCAACCTGCAATGGCTGCACACTCCCTGATCATGTATCATTCAATACATGGTTGAAATTTCGGATCCAGCTACATTCCGCCTTCCACACTTGTAGAATCATGCCAAGCCAACAGATTCATGCCGAACCACCTTCCAGTAATTTCCCTGGAGGGAACTGTGACGCCATGTTATTTAGCCAGAGGGTCGATGGTGATAATGACAGTGCGTATTTAAACTTACCAGCAGTGACACTTCCTGATGCGGCCTTATATCGTTCTACAGGGTCTTATGTCGCTCAAATACGAGCCATATTCCAGCCAATTCTTCCTAGAGGTTCCCGTGCGCAGCTCCCTGAGCGCTTGTCTCAGGTACTGGTATACATCCAGCATTTTGACTTCGTTGTACCTGGCCCCGAGCCATCCACGGGTATGTGGATGGTTAGACGATCATATAATCGATTCCCTTCCCAGCCAGGGAGGGTGATCAGGCGCGGATCCATAATCCCTCTCACAGACGTTACGCATGCGGTGGAGATTATACCTGTGTATCAAGGACCATTGGGCAAGGACGTAAATTCCGGGAACTCGCTGGAGGTGTTTGACGACTATTTCTTGAATAACTTTGCAGACAAAGAATTATATCACTCGTTATCGGTGATCTCAGAAAACTAGATAGCTTGATTTTTATGTAGCGCAGTATCAATCTGAATCTGATCCCTATAGTACGCATCTATCTCTCTGATAACCGCAAGATCTTTGCGCACCGCATCTCCGACAGTCATAAATACTAAAAAGAGCATGGTACGTATGGTGTACGAGAGTGTCCCTAGACTATCCCAAAAGCATCGCTCTGAAGTGTCTCTCAAGACGAGTCCAAACATAGATGTTTGTCCTCCCATGCACATTCCATTTGTTTCTAAGTCCTTCCCCTTTGACCTTCATTTTGCATATAACACGACACGTATCGTCTCGGTCCGACCATTGTTCGGACCACCTAAGTATTAGGCTTGTCACATAAATACGGCATCCTCGATATTATCGAAGTCCCTTGAGAATTCTATCTCCATCTCAATCGACCATTTCCGTTCTCGCTGCCAGTGTGCCTGTTTGTAGCTCTGCAATGTCGAGCAACCAGGCGCGGATTAATGCTCTGCTAAGGAAGTCGCTTATTGGGGAACTTCTTGACACCCAATTTTACCTCTTCTCCGTTCGATCGAAGCGTCAGGGCAACGTTACCAACCTTCAGGCATTGTTTGCCAATGACGAAGCCCTCACAGTGGGTTCAGAGTATTTTAGTAGCTGTAAGCCATTTCGCAATTCTGTTACCACTCAGTCAAGTTCAGCAGACACTTTCAGTACTTTCCGAAACAACGCCCAATGATTCTACCGTGGTCGAATTTCAAGACTATCACGCTTGTGAGGCAGCGATATCTCTCGATGAATATGGCTACGCGTCCGATAGTGACCTTGATGAAGAGGAGGAGGAGACCGACGAAACTGTACAAGACAGTAAGTGGCTCCACCCATTTTGGCACAGTATATCCACCTTAGGTTGACCTTTTGAAGATGAAAAGTGTGCGGAAGTCTCTGCGGAGCGAGCATCTCGAACGGCATCGATCAAGGACTCTGCTACCAAAGGGGCGCAACGTATCATTCCAAGCCGCAGAGTCTTAGTAACAGATACTGCGTTCAAAACGTGCGGTTTAACAGCCTAGCGCTAGATTCTGTTGCTCATTGACTTTCCATAGCTGGCAGGCTTTATTAGACTATCTGTACACTGACGAGATCGTTTTTGCACCTTTGCGATCACAAGCCAGCAAGTCAGTAAGATGTCGCAGCCTCGGTGAGGCCCCACCATGCTCACCGAAGTCTATGTATCGCCTGGCATGCAAGGTGTGTCTCGTGTAACCTTTGATAATCCACGTGAACTCATACTCGGGACTGTACCAGATAAAACACGATAAATTACAGGCCAAAGCGCTTGCTGCGATACGCTCCAGTCTAACTGAGCACAATGTCCTACAGGAACTCTCTTCGTCTCTGACATCCAAGTTAGTTGATCATACATTTGTGCTACCATCGGGATGTTGACATGTCTTCTAAAGGTTTCCCGCCATTCTTGAGATGGAAGTCGAGATTTTGTTCCAGAACATCGTTACTCCCACTATCATGAAAGACTTTCCGACACTTATTCAGAAGATCGCTAGCGCTAACCTCCCGCACGGGGCTGACATCCTGACCAAACTCCACGAGAAAATGTTAAGGCACCACTACCACTACCCTAGAATTTCGTCGCCTGCGTCTGCACCTGCGCCTGCACCTGCGTCTGCACCTGCGCCTGCACCTGCGCCTGCACCTGCACCTACGCCTGCACCTGCACCTGAAAAGTGCTCTCCACCAAGTGGTCCATTCAAATTCAACTGGGAAGAACCACCAAAACCGGTAACGGTGTCGTGGAAATAAATACACTGTAGCCACATTAATTATGTAGGTTCCTGCAGCATAACAAGGAACTTGTTTTCGTCTGATGGGCCGGAGTCACTGGCACTAATCTGGAGAGCCAGCTAGATTGGCACGTGTCATGAGCAGATAAGATAGATAGTTTACGAGTCTGACTTAGTTCGTAGTTGAGCCATCCAGTTAACTTGGGCACTTACAAAATATTCATAGATATTAATAAGACAGCTTATTAACGAAACTCTTGAATGGATTCCCCAGACATCCACGTCCTCGCAGAGGCATCCGTTCCTTCTCCGCGTGTAAAACCTGCTCCACAAACCTCTTCTATCCATACGCAATTCTCCTATTCCCCTAGTGACGACGGAACAGACGAGAATCTCCTTATTCTTCTGCACGGGCTCGGTGAGCGCGGCGTCATACCACTTAGCTAGAGCAACTAATCCGAACCAAGTCATCGGTGAACAGGTGATACTAATGTCCCCTTCGCGCGCCTTGGGAGATCACTCAAGCTTCCGCAAACAGCCACCCTCGCGCTCCGCGCACCTGATCTGTACGTGTCTGTTCGATCATCCTGGTTGTGTGTGTATCGAACTTGACAATGTACTAGCGTCCCGTTCCTGTACGAACAGGCTTTTCAGTGGTATCCTTCCTTCGACCAGCTCGGTGATCTCATCGAACGGCCAGACCCCAGTCCCGCACTCAATCTTCTGAAGAATGTCCTCAGTTTATCTGACGAGTGAATGTGGATGGCCTCCACATCGCATCCACTTGTTCGGATTCGCGCAGGGCGGAAGCGTTGCAGCCGAAGCATGTCTGCGGTGGTGGCGTCGGGAGCTAGAACTTTCATCACAGTCGCGCATGACCAGCAAAGAGACCCCGGTGCGACCCTTGGGTTCGCTCGTCACGATTTCTGGCCCGCTGCTCTCATACCCAACGCTCTCGAAACCATGCGAGACACCTGTTCTTGTTTTTCACCGCCCACGTGAGCTCAAGAATGGGGCGCTAGATGCATTCAGGAAGGGTTTCTCTCGGGTGAAGGATGTGGAGCGTGCGGGTGAGGGTATGCCACGCGCAAGCTTGAGGGAGGAATGGCAGCCAATCTTGGAGTTCTGGAGTGAGGTGCTCGGTTGGCGTCCTGCAGACGGTCTGTATGAAGTCACGACAGGAACGTCGAGTTGAGAACAAGCAATTTTCGTATATCGCTTTTTAAATATTGAAAACTGACAGAAAACAACCTTTACATTGCTTTGGGAAAGGTAACGGGGATGTGGACATGGCGCAGGTGCAGCCATGTGATGAATATGTTGTGATTTTTAATATACTGATCGTACTGAGTCGGGTACATTGAGTGGGCATGCCAGTGAGCGTCATCAACGAGCTCTGACAAATAACCGTTGAAGCTCGAAGTTCTGAATGTTCGACTGCAGTGAGCACTTGGAACTTATTGTGGCTAGTTCTGGAGACACAATCCTACCGAGGCACCCGAGTACTGGCTGGCATATCCTCGAACCCCCAAAGGAAATAGAAAAGGGTTCACAGAAGGGCCTCAAATTTAGTGCCTGAGCGCTGAGCCTTTATCGTTTATTGTTCGGGTCAGTCCGACTCCGACTCAGTGCAAGGCGGTCAGCTGTAGTGTTGCTCCTAGTATGTAAAATGTATTTATTTTCTTCGAACATGTACTGCCATCAGACCCAGGAGCCCGGTGGAAGAAGCCAATGTATGCTTACAAGCAATGCAGAAGGTCCGAAGGAAAAAAAAAATGCGTATTGCTGGTAAAGTTCTAATGAAGCTTGCTGTTAGTGACCGTTACAGTGTGCAGACTCAAGCATATGCACCGCGCAGACACCTGTACAACTATGTAATGGATATATGATCATTTGTGATCCTTGATATACTGGTCGTACGCTGCATGAGCGTCATCAATGAGGTCGAGCAAAAGCTTCCCTTCCCGATTGTCCAGGTCGCCCGTTGACTCGTTGTCCCCATACATGAAGTGCGTGCTCTTCTTTCTGATATTCTCCTCGAGAAACTCAGACCAGGCCTTCCACACTCTCGGCTCGATGGGGACAATCTCCTTGAGGATCTGCTTAGGTGGCGTGCCAGACTCCCAACAGAGCGCTAGGCACGCCAGAACGGCAGCAGATGCTCTAGAACTGGCTTCGTACGTTTTCACCTCTGGAGTATTCAGTAGGGTGATGAGGGCACTTGACTGCACATCATCTTCCTTTGCTGATAAATATAGGTTGCATCCTCCAGACACTAGGAGCGATAACAGGAACATGAGTTGTCCTGGTAGTGACCCGAAAGGCATGAAGACGAGCTGCAGGGTAACTTGCGACAACGCTATGAACGCACAGGGAAGGAGGGTGTAACCCCCTCCTTTGAGCTTCAGTCGCAGTTTTCCCTTGGTCACAGCGTTTACGTCCTCCTCGTTTCCCCTCAATATCACGATGCGATTATCCGACAGTAGCATGCCGTCTCCAGGTGGAACTCCATCTGCCGGTTTGAGCCGTTCAAGGGTGATCTTCGCGGTGCACATGATAAAAGAAGTGATTCCAGAGGAGACGATCCCAAGCAGAATCATCTTGAAGGACAACCAGTCATCAACACTGGCACAAATGGCGCAAGCTACGATGCTAGTGGCGCTAGCGATTATGGGCAATGAGGAGTGAAGAGAACTTCTTGGGGGCAGCGTGTTATTTCCCGTCAGCACTTTCTTCTTGAGGTCCACGATTATCAATTGCATTGGCGTCGGGCTTCTTCTCTCACCCACGACCACTGGCTTGCACTCATTTCCCCTCCACTTGCTGTTATTAAGCACATACGCGAGATGACGAGTATGCTGCATGACCGTTCCTGATCGCGATGCTATGTATTTGGGCCCTTTCTTGCCATCCAGGCCGAGGGAAAGCGAGAGTCTCTCTGAATACGATGAGACAGAACCCTGCAACAATGTTCTAACCAGCTCCCACACAATTGCATGGCATCCAGGTGCGTTGTACCATCCGTGCCATATACGACCATACAGTGGTTGTAATGCAAGCGCCGATAGGGCTGCTTTGCCACCGAAAAAAATTGCTATTCCGGACGCGAAATCGAGGTTGAAATGCGACCACGATAATCGAGAGGAAGCAGAGGCACCGGTGAGAAAACTGAGAGGCGATTCAAAGGGCATGATATCATTGTAGGAAGGGAAATGGTTAGCCCTCTAGTTTTTAAGTATTTCTTGTATGACTCAGAGGACCCTGAGTGACCATCATAATGGACACCCACACAGGTTTGAGATAAGGTAGATGCACGGAACTTCAGCCTCGCCGAAGACCTCCAACCAAAAGTACCTGGGCGCCACGACTCATGAGCCGAACTAGTGGGGTCAGTGTAACACTTCTTCAGGACCTGCACACTGGCAAGTCTTCGACGTTGAAGATAATATCAAGAGTGCTGTGGTCAGTCCTTGGTCAAGGCTGTGATCTGTTTTAGGCACGACCAATGACACTTCCCCACAGGAATCACTCTTGCTGTTTAAGATAACGCAATCCTTTATAATCGATGCACATGGGCTATGTCAATACCGTACAAATCTTGTTAAGTACTGGAATTTGTACTGGTACCCGGCGTATACTCTATGTACTTGTACTCCAGGTAAAATTAGGCCACATCCACTAAATCAAAATTATGCTTCGGGCATAGATACAGCTACTGTTATGACATAGTCAACTTCAAGCGTCGCCTCAGAGACCCGAACCTGTCCCTTTCGGATGTCGACCTCAATCTGCTTGTCTGGCATCGTCTCAAACACGAAATCAACCCTGCTATTCTTGATGACATTCATGTCGAGGGAGTATTTTTGAATGATAGAACACACAGGACACCCAGTGCCACCTCCGATGTGCAGCTGAGAATAGGGGGCGGTGGAATTCCTCTGTGGGAATCTGTGGTTGTTGGTTCCCGTAGAAGTATGGGAGAGAGACAACGAACGAGAAGAAGACGGTGAACGAGGAGGAGACAGCGCAAAAGGAAGAATAGGATTAGATTGGGGAGAAGTAGGGGAAGGTAGCGCAAGAGATAGTCGATCGGCTTGGCTACTGGATAGGGTGGAAGTAGGGGAAGACACAAGAGGGGCGCCGTAGACAGTTCGACGGTAAAGTAGTGAAGTGTCGACATACCGGTATAGGTCGTCATTTGTCAGGAGGTGTATCCAAGGACGGTGTTGTTCGATTCCAATGAGAAGGACCGTTACTTGGCCATGTGGGCTTCGCGAGTAAACGCAGCTGCACTGCACGCTATCTGAAAGCTCAATCCGAGTGTCGGTATCAAGAACTTGGTAGCCACTCCCCTGACCCACATCATGGCGGCCTCCTGGCTTAGGGCATACATAGTAACCGCAGTGCTCCCAAACGGGATCTGTAGACTGAAAAGTGAAGAATTGTCGACGATTAATGGTTGGTAGTATATGGTGGTCGACCACAATACGTATTTTACGCGGAGCAAGGCCTTCGAGATCTGCGGGGTCGAGTTTCCGAAGCTTTGTGGGCGAAGTCCGAAGGTAACCATCGCAATCAGATCTTTCTTTCAAGTAGATCCCGTAGGGAAACTCCTGTTTTTCCCCTTCGCATTTCAGGACGGCAAGCCACGTATCTCCAACGTCTCGCTTCATAGGAAGGGTGATATGAATGCCGTCATTCAAGATGGAATAACCACGCGGCAGGTCACGAAGTAGGCTGCGATTCCCCACAATGCGAAGAAGACTGTTGATAAAATGGGAATGATCCATGGCGACAACCGGAGAATCCCACGAGAAAACGTCAGGCGCAGATGCCAACAATCCGCGATCTCTGACAGAATTGGGATGTTTCAGTGAATCGTGCCAGGCGAAAATGGTTTGATCATCCGATGATTTCATGATCTCGAGCTGCAGGCGCCTGAAAGCCTTCTCTCCTTCTCCGTAAATGATAGGCATGTGAATGCCAAATAACCCCATCAGATGAATAAGCTCTGTCTTCTATTTTCTGTGTCTTTCGTCTTGCAGCCCATGACATCTTCTCCGCGATACTGGGATTGCATGGGTTACCCAGCAGAATATCTTGGCGGATGTGGGTGATTTTATTCAGGATAGGCGCAAATGTCGCCTTGCTCCCGATCTTAATCCAGTCCTTGTTAAAGAAATAGACATTATCTGGAGCGATTAGCTCTTGTAAGGTCCATCCTCTTTGGAACCAATCAGCGTGTTCGAAACCAAATTGGAGGTTCCTATCGTCACCGACATCGTGCAAGTAAACGTAGCACACAGCGGAGTCCTGATACCATGCGTACATGGAATTGATCGCTTCTGATAACTCGGCACTGCTGGTTTTGTCAATGCAGCAAGTGTCAATCCAGATATACTCAAGACCAGCTCGAGAGGCATGATCGCACGCTCCTCGGAATTTCCCAAAGCCTTTTTGCTTTGAACGTTGGGAGGGAAAGTGGATTCCTTGAAGTGGATTGATGGTAAATGCCAGTAAGCAGAAGCTCGAACGAAATGACATACGGCATAATTATTGTGAGGGCCTTCACTAGGAGGAAGTTGCATGCGTTGCAAGTCTTGGAAAGATATTTCTTCATGGTCGGCGAGCCATCGGTGAGATAAGACGGCATAAGGTCGCGCACCCGTGGGCGTTTCTAATACTAATTTCGTGGTATGTAGCAGTCGCATTGTCCGTTCTGCTGCGTGGTTAATTCCAAACCCTTGACTTGGAGTTGCAGTCAATGGGGAAATTTACTGCCAGACGGATAATAATGGACAAAGGGCACGAAGGAAGATCGGTATGGAACAACGAAAACGACTGCTACTAAAGAACATTTCTCAGCGTCTATCAGCATCAGAAAAAAAATCAATCGATAAGGTCACAGTGCCTTCAAGGTTCGGATGGGCCGTGCTTATTTTCGTACGGCAAGATCCAGTTATTAGTTACCATCGTTATGAAAAACGAGGCTGCATTGCCATATGACGGTGTGGACCTAGTAGGGGGGAGAATCTGTTCAATTTAGTACCGTGATCTGCCTTCTTTATTTGACTTTCCTTGATTGATGTGCCAATGTCGTCAAACAAGACAATGGCATGGAATCTTTATAAAGTTTTCTGCAAGCACTTGGTCATTGATGACACAAGCTTTACGAGAATTTCGTCAATAAGTACGTACCATCACAGGATAACAAGTCTGGATTTGAAGCAAGTAGGTACCAACAGAGTCCAAACACAACACTGTGCAGAGTCAGGGTCTTTCGTCCCTGACATGTCGTATAGTCGTGCCACGTGCGTACTACTTAGTTGGCAGCGAGATTCGTTCGAGTCGAGGGTTGCCAACCTTACCATAAAGTTAGACCTGAGCAACCAGAGACCACTTCGCGGGCTGCCGCTCCCACTACTAGTGAATTGGAGGCAATGAATTAAATTTGTTAGGACAAACCATATGCGTAATGTACGGTAGACTTGAGGTTCACCGGCATCGTTAGATTGCGTGCAGACATTTAGCAGTGCATTTCCAGAACAGGTAGTAACTGTGCAAGAGACAAACTCAAATGCGGTCTGCACTTCAAGTTGAGGGACGTCAACTGAATTGCCGTTTGGCATCGCGAAAAAAAGTACAAATCCTTATCAGACACTTCCAATATTATCAGGTATCAAGCTTGCAAGCCTTGAGCTTGTAAAGATCGATAATAACCTACATGCACATTGCATAGTGACGTTGTTTTCGTTACACAATCAGTCCAAGCTTGGTACAACAACAAAAAATACGGACCCCTGAGTATCACTAAACTTCATCAGGCAACACCGCATGACCTTTTCCATTGTGCAACCAGTGGGGACAGAATTTGACCGATAATTGATCTCCTAATACATCTCCCTGTGACTGCCTCCAAATTTTCTGCTCTCATCTGTGTGTATCGACCCACGCAAGCGCCCAAGCGCCATTTCCTGCCTTCGTTCCCCGAAGCATCTTCCGCTGTCCAATTTGTTCCCAGTGACAGCGGGTAGGTTGCGTGTCTGCGCGATCTAGAGAAAACAAAACAAAAATCAGCGATGGAGATATATACACAATGCACTGACCAATCCTGTATGTGGCTCATACACGCAGAGCGGATACTACTGTGACTCCTCAGCTCTCGCTCTCTTCCTCTCCGTGCCCACACAGTGACATGACGTGGTGGACGCAATGCCAATGATAGGTGGCATGTCGTGCATGATATGTTGTAGAAACTTGTCTTTTGTCATTATATAAGTATGGCCGACTCGGACAGGTGAGATGTATCTATTTTCTTCGAGCATGTACAACCATCAGATCCACAACCCCGGCAGAAGAAGCCAGCGTATGCTACGCTTACAAGCAACGCATGCAGATCTAGGTCCGAACGAGCATATCGCGTATAAGCTGATGGCTTAGCAAAGCGAGTCAGAACTCAGTGAGTGAAACAAACGCCATATTCAGCAAGTCAGAAGACTCAGAACTAAACTCTGTAAGTATGTACAAGTGCTAGTGCATACAGACTACAAAAGAATAACATACCTCAGCGAGAGTGAAACAAACGCTGAGGCAAAGCGAACCGCTACTAATATCGAACGTCACCAGCAACTTGCATCCGAGTCATGTAGAACCTCAAACGCAGTTGTCACATAATCGTGTGGCTGAGTGATGAAGGTGAATCACTATACAGTACCAGGAAGCAAGAATAATAGAATACAACTATTCAACGTCCACCGTAATCCTGAATATACTGATCGTACGCTGCATGAGCATCACCGATGAGCTCGGTCAAAAGCTGCTTTTCCTGATCGCTCAGATCGTTTCTAAGCCAATATCTGAATCCCTCGCTCCTGCTAGTTATATTCTCCACGAGGATTTCAGACAAGGCCTCCCACGGTCTTGGCCCGATGGGGACAATCTGCTGGAGGACTTGCGTAGCTGGCATGCTAGACTTCCAACAGAGTGCTAGGCACGCCAGAACGGCAGCGGTTGTTCTAGAATTGGTTTGGTACGTTTTCACCTCCGGAGTATTCAGTAGGGTAATGAGGGCACTTGACTGCACATCATCTTCCTTTGCTGATAGATATAGGTTGCATCCCCCGGACACTAGGAGCGATAACAGGAACATGAGTTGTCCTGTTGGCGATCCGGAAGGCATGTAGATGAGCTGTAGGGTAACTTGCAACAACGCTATGGACGCGCAGAAAAGGAGGGTGTAACCCCCTCCTTTGATTTTCAGTCGCAGTTTTCCCTTGGTCACAGCGTTTACGTCCTCCTCGTTTCCTCTCAATATCACGATGCGATTATCCGACAGTAGCATGCCGTCTCCAGGTGGAACTCCATCTGCCGGCTGGAGCCGTTCAAGGGTGACGCTCCCGGTGGACATGATGAAAGAAGTGATTCCAGAGGAGATCATCCCGAGCAGAATCATCACGAAGGACGACCAGTCCTCAACATGGGCACAAGTGGCACAAGCTCCGATGCTTGCAATACTAGCGATTATGGGCAATGAGGAGTAACGAGAACTTCTTGGGGGCAGTGTGTCATCTCCCGTCAGCACTGTGTTCTTGAAGTCCATGATTATCAATTGCATTGGCGTCGGGCTATGCCTCTGACCCACGTCCACTGGCTCGCACCCCATGCTCCTACAGTCGCTCTTATCAAGCACGTACGCAAGATGGCGAGTATGTTGCATGACCGTTCCCGAATGTGATGCAATGTATTTGGGCCCTTTCTTGCCATCTAGGCCGAGAGAAAGCGTGAGTCTCTCTGAATACGATGAGAAGGGACCCCGCAACAATGTTCTAACCATCTCCCACGCAATTGTGTGGCATCCCGGTGTGTTGTACCATCCATGCCATATGCCAGTGCGACCATAAAGCGGTTGTAATGCAAGAGTGGATACGGCTGCTTCGCCTCCGAAAAAAATTGCTATTCCGGAAGCGAAACCAAGGTCATAATGCGGCCATGATAATCGAGAGTAAGCAGAGGTACTGGTGAAGAAATTGAGCGGTGATTGATTAGGGGGCATGATATTCTTGTAGGAAAGGAAATGACCAGCCTTCTCGCACTTTTAAGCATGACTCGGAGGACCCTGAGCGCCGAGCGACCATCATATTATATGGACACTCATCACAGGTTTGATAACGGAACTGCTTCAGCTTCCAAGAAGAAGACCAAGTCAGCGCTCAATTCTTAGGCTCAGTTCGGGGGCTCAGCCCAGCTGAGTTCACCTGTCAATCGTGTAATGTTCGGCAGATACCAGGATAAGTTCCCCACAGCTTCTTCGTAAGCATGCGAGTATGGTCCATCGTAGATCGCGATCGACCATCGGAAGTTGAAATTTGAAAATTCGTGATCCGACTTGTTGTTGATATAAGTCCAGCCTGGTAAGCGTTCTGTACACAGCTGTACGTACTGGAATTTACACTGGTACCCGAGGGTATTAGTATACTCTGTACGTGTACTCTAGGTAAATTTCGGCCACATCGCTAAATCAAAAGGGCTAGGGGAGATACAGCTACCGTTATGACATATTCAACTCCAAGCATCGCCTCAGAGACGGGGCGAACCTGTCCCTTTCGGATATTAACCTCAATCTTATTGCCTGACATCGTCCCATACCCGCAATCAACCCTGCGGTTCTTGATGATATTCTTCTTGGGGTGGTTTTCAATTATAGAACACACAGGACACCCAGTACCACCTCTGTGCGGCTGAGTAAGAGGAGGGGCGGTGGAATGCCTCTCAGGTCGGGGTCTGTACTGGTTGGTTCCGGCGGAAGTAAAGGAGGTAAACAGTGAAAGAGGAGAAGAAGGAGATCGGGGGGAAGTAGGGGAAGATGGCGCAAGTGGATCGGCTTGGTTGCTAGATTGGGTGGAAGTAGGAGCAGATATATGAGGCCTCTGAGGCTGAGGGGCGTCATCGAAGGTTTGACGGCGAAGTCGTGTAGTGTCGACATATTGGTGTAGGTCATCATCGACATCTATGAGAAGGTGTACCCAAGGACGGTGATGTTCGATGCCAATGAGAAGGACAATTACGTTGCCACGTGAGTCCTGCGAGTAAATGCAGGCACACCGCACGTCATCTGAAAGCTCAATCCGAGTGTCGGGATTAAGAACTTGGTGGTCAACCCTCTGACCCACGTCATGGCCTCCCGGCTTAGGGCATATATAGTAACCGCGGTGCTCCGAAACGGGACCTTTAGACTGAAAAGTGAAGAATGGTCGGCGATTAATGATTGGTAGTATATGATGGTCGATCACAATACGTCTTTTATATGGGACAAGGCCTTTGAGATCTGCGGGCTTGAGTGCTTGAAGCTTTGTGGGCAAAGTCCGAAGAAAACCATCGCAACCTGGTCTTTCTTTCAAGTAGATCCCACAGGGAAACTCTTGACCTTCCCTTTTGCATCTTAGGATGGCAAGCCACCCATCTCCGACTTCCCTCATGGGAAGAGTAATGTGAATGCCGTCGTTCAAAATGGAATAGCTACGCGGCAGGTCACGAAAGAGGCTGTGACTCCCTGAAGTGCGATGAAGAATGTTGATAAAATGGGAATATTCCATGGTGACGGCCGGAGAAGCCCGCGGGAAAACGTCAGGTGCAGATGCCAACAATCCACGATTTCTGACAGAATCATGGTACTCCAGTGAATCGTGCCAGGCGAAAATGGTTTGATCATCAGATGATTTCATGATCTCGAGTTGCAGGCGCCTGAAAGCCTTCTCTCCTTCTCCGTAAATGATAGGCATGTGAATGCCAAATAACCCCATCAGTGAATAAGCTCTGTCTTCTATTTTCTGTGTCTTTCGTCCTGCGGCCCATGACATCTTCTCCGCGATACTAGGAACGTATGGGTTACCCAGTAGAACATCTTGGCGGATGTAGGTGATTTCACTCAGGATATGCGCAAATGTCGCCTTGCTCCCGATCATAATCCAGTTCTTGTTAAAGAAATAGACATTATCTGGAGCGATTAGCTCTTGTAAGGTCCATCCTCTTTGGAACCAATCAGTGTCTTCGAAACCAGATTGGGGGTCCTCCTCAGTACCGACATCGTGCAAGTAAACATAGCACACAGCGGAGTCCCGATACCATGCGTACATGGAATTAATCGCTTCTGATAACTCGGCACTGCTGGTTTTGTCAATGCAGCAAGTGTCAATCCAGATATAATCGAGGCCATCTAGAGAGGCACGATCGCACGCTCCTTGAAATTTCTTAAAGCCTTCTTTGCCTTGAACGCTGGGAGGGAAGGCGGCCCCCTTGAAGTGAATTGGTGGTAAATACCAGCAAGCAGAAGCTCGAACGAAATGACATACCGCATGATCACCGTGAGGGCTTTCCTCAGGAGGAACTTGCGTGCGTTGTAAGTCTTGGAAAGATAATTCTTTATGGTCGGCGAGCCATCGGTGAGATAAGATGGCATAGGGTTGCACATCCGTGTCCGTGGGCGTTTCTAATATTAGTCTCGAGGTATGTAGCAGTCGCATCGTTTGCTCTGCTGTGTGGTTAATTCCAATCCCTTGACTTGGAGTTGCAGTGAAAGGCGAAACTCACCGCCAGACGGATGATATTGGGCAAAGGGCACGAAGGAAGACCGGTATAGAACAACGAAAACCGCCGCCACTAAAGAACATTTCTCAGCGTCTATCAGCATCAGAAAAAAAATCAATTGATTAAGGTCACGGCGCTCGATTCCAAAGGCAGTACCGTCAGACTCGGATATTGTTCTTATTGACGTTGAATACGGCAAGATCCAGACAATGTTACCATCGTTATAAACCACGAGATTAGCCGCATTGCTATAAGACGGCGTGCACCTGGTAGGGGGAAGAATCTGTTCAATTCAGTACCGAAGATCTGACTTATTTATACTTGACTTGTACCGATATTGTCAAACAAGAAAACGGCATTATTTTCCGCAAGCACTTGTTCACTGATGACACAGGGTTATATCAGCATTGCGGGGATTTCGCCGATAAGTACGTACGATCACAGCATAACAGGTCTGAATTTGAAGCAATTATGTACCCACAGAGTCCAAACACAACACTGCGGCGTCAGGGTCTTTCGTCCCTGACATGTCGCATGGTCATGTCACATGCGTAGTTGGCAGTGACAGCTTTTATTATTAGAGATCCGTTCGAGTCGATGGTTGCCGACCTTACCATAAAGTTGGACTTAAGCAACCAGAGACCACTTGACGGGTTGCCGCTACTAGTGAATGGGAGGCAATGAATTAGATTTGTTAGGACAAGCCATATGCATAATGGTAGACTTGAAGTTCACCGGCATGGTTAGATCGGGTAGACATTTAGCAGTGCATTTCCAGGATGGGTGGTAACTGTGCAAGGTCATCAAACTCAAACTCAAATCCAGTCGACGCGGTCTGCACTTCAAGTTGAAGGACGTCAAGTGAATTGCCGTTTGGCAACGCGAAAAAAAACGTACAAGATCCTTATCAGACACTCTCAATAGTATCAGGTATCAAGCTTTCAAGCTTCAAGCCTTAAGCTCGTAAAGATCGATAATGACCCTACATGCATAGTG
The DNA here is from genome assembly GCF_016647625.1 of Suillus subalutaceus. Lineage (NCBI taxonomy): Eukaryota > Fungi > Basidiomycota > Agaricomycetes > Boletales > Suillaceae > Suillus > Suillus subalutaceus. The sequence goes on from NW_024540255.1 coordinate 614,296, forward strand.
ACGGTGTTTTCGTTACACAATCAGTCCAAGCTTAGTACAAAAACAAAAATACGGACCCCTGAATATAACTAAACTTTATCAGGCAACACCGCATGACCTTATCCATTGTGTAAACAGCGGGGACAGGAACTGATCTCCTAACACATCTCCCTTACTGCCTCCAAAATGTCTGCTCTCGTTTGTGCATATGGATCTGCCTCTTTTGGCGTGGGCAGTTCAATATGTGTATCGACCCACGCAAGCGCCCAAGCGCCATTTCCTGCCTTCGTTCCCCGAAGCATCTTCCGCTGTCCAATTTGTTCCCAGTGACAGCGGGTAGGTTGCGTATCTGCGCGATCTAGAGAAAATAAAATAAAAACACGGGAAAAAACAGCAATAGAGATATACATACAATGCACCAGTCCTGTGTGTGGCTCATACACGCCAAGCGGATACTGGGACTCCTCAGATCTCGCTCTCTTCCTCTCCGCACCCTCCAGCTCCTCAGTTGCCCCTCGCTTCTCCTCTCCATCGGCCGCCTGCACTTCCTTCCCCTTCCCCTTATCAAGTCCATCCCCGAGGATCCCACCACACGCAACCCTTGCCTCCCTTCTCATCCGCGTCCAGTCATCACCGGCATCTCCGACACGCCGCGCAGCCTCCATCATCCAGTTCTCTTCCGTGAGTCCCTCCCTTGTTAGCAGCGATTTGCGCACCGCGCTGTGTGGACCATCACTAAACGGTCCCCAACCAGTGCTCCCGAAAATGGTCGTAGGTCCTCCCGCTCGATATATACCCGATGACGTAGAGGTGGCGGGCTGCTGGCCTGAAGGTGCGGTTTGAGATGAGGCACCCAGGGGGTCGGGAAGCTCGCCGACGAGGTCGCCTGGCTTAAGTCCTTTTTCTGTGATCTCAGCGAGACATTTCGATTCGTAGTAGTCGTCTGTGACCCAGCGGCCATCTATAGCCAGAAATAATAAATTCTGGACGTATTTCATTGCAAAATAATAAGAGCGTACCTAGGATCATTTTGGCACCATGGAGTTTATATGCACTGCGTGCGGTAACGAGGGTGACACTACGCGTTTTCAGGTGTGCACCGAGCTTGCCTGCGGAGATGAGGAACTCCTTTTCGGGTTGCGTGGCGGAGAGCTTGAGCGCGAGTGGATTACGCCGGAAGAAATATAGAGAATCACGAAACCCTGACGCACGCGCGGCATCGATGGCGAGCATATACTGCCGGCTTGGGTGCCGCTGGGGTAGCACGAAGGTGTGGCATTTGAACTTACGACCTGGATTTTCCATGACGCAGGTTTCAACAAGGTCAAGAGACTGAGCAGGTAGAAAGATGGTACACACCTCCTAGAAGATTGCCATCCACGTCAACCTTCTCGTCACCTTTCTCGTCCGGGTCCGCGACAAACTCATCCCCGTCAATAAAGTACACCTTTCCTCCTACTCGCATGAATGGACGACCATCTTGCTCCCCTTCCTCTGCTTCAGCGTCGTCAGCGTCTTCGCCGTCACGCTTTGGTAGTCGAATAGTCAAAGACCCACGACCCCGCCCTCGTCCTCGTCCCCTTCCTCTCCCGCGTCCTCTTGCGCGACCGGGCCCAGTGGGGGCTGCACCTCGACCTCTTCCACGCGGGCGTCCCCGTGGGCGAGGGAACGGTCGTGGCTCCACGCCTTCAGGCCCTACCTCCTCCGCTCCGCTGCCTTCACCTTCGTCTCCTTCACCTTCGGCAGCACCTTCTTCGGGTTCCTCATCACCAGGCTCGTCTTCGTCAAGGACACCCTCTGAATCCTCTCTCTTGGTCTGGAGTTCGCCTTCTTCGACAGAGTCGTCATCCTCTTCATCTACGACAGACGGCGTAGCTGGCGTTTGCGCGAGGCGCGGTTTGAGAATGATTTTGGGAGTAGATGTAGATGTGTTGGCACGCTTCATTATCAATTCGAAAATTGGTTCTTGGTTTTTGCGGAGACAAGGGTGCAGTAATGCTTTGTAGCTAGTGATGATAGGAGAGACAGTTGATAGATGCGTTCAACATTCAGATGAGAATTTGGAATTCTCAGGCGTAATCTTGCAAGACGCGTCGCGTATACTTAGCAGTCGAAGCTATTTTGGTTCACAAAACTCATGCTTGACGGCAATCTGACATCACAATACAATTGCAATATATAACAGGAGCATGCAAAACGAATGGGACAGAACAACATTTGATTCATTTGTCAAGAGTACAATTCACGACCAGCAGCACCCCCCAGCAGTATGTCCAGCTGAGAAGAATCCGTCCCACTCCAAAGATGTTTGGCGCGCGGAGGAGGACGGGGCAAGACCTGCCCGGCGTTAGCACACCGCAGATTTTGTTGAGGCCTTAGCGTCACAGGCTCACTCTGCTAAGTCGTTTACTCTGTTGATTTAGTCTGGTGAGAGGATGACGGAAAGGATATGGAATGAATACGAACTGGAGCGGGCTCTCATCTTTCTGCGTTTGCGTCTGAGCCTACGGGAACGCTTTTTCTTCCACTTATCTCTCATCCTGGTGATACCCGAGGGTTAAATCGAGAAGTAACAGAAACCAGATTGTGACATACCTGTTTGATGATGGAAGTGTCTAAGGAGAACGCCTTGGAAGCGTGGGGTACTATTGGTGGGGCTTGACGGTACTGTACAGCTGCTTACCTAATACAGTCTCACGGCTACGTGGATGCCTTGACGTCATGTGGATTCATGCGGACAAGCATAAAGAGACATCATTGTCAAGAGAATGAATCAGTATTTAGATATCTAAAAATGTGCTTGTACATGGGATATAGGAGCGACAGGGGAATACAGTTACAATATTCGGTACATCAAATGATGGTAAGTACAACGAACGAGCGATAGATCAGTAAAGTTACAACATGAATAATCGCTGCGAAAAAGCGCAATATTTTTCTAATACGGCATTAACCCTATTCCATATGACGAGATACCGTGTTTGAGCGTAGCTAGCAGATACTGGCCTGCAAAGGCCGTAGTTTGCTTTATTCCATCTCATTGGTTGTTCCTGGAGGGACAGGACAGTTAAGAGGTAACTGCGAGTTTGCCTGGTGATTGCGAAGCGAATGAGCACCATGTAGAAGGAAATCGCCATGATTGACGCGACCCAATGGGTTGATGATCAGTTTTTATGATAGATGTTAACAGCGGAACTACCATGTCCGCCAAAACCATCCGTCCAGACTCCATTGTTCGAGAAAAGGAAACAAGTTAGGTGACAACCGTTGCAGAATACAAAATAGCGGCATCCATGAGCACGCGCACTATCGGCATCATATAATTAGTGCTCTTCGTATCACGAATTACAGAACTATCGCGGTCAATTACTCAGATATGATATGCCAGTAATCCTGTACACATTCAGCGCGCTTCTGTATTGTGTTCATGGAAACATACTTACCTGAAACTCAAGAGATTAGCGGTAATAGTCAAAACTACGAACGCAGTGATCCACTGTCCAAGCGGTTTAGTGAAGATGCCCGCAGAACCAGTACTGGCTTGCACAATATAGTAATTTGCAGAAACACCGGTCACTTCGAGGCAACATCAGAGTATACCACTTCCTGAGAAATTGCGACCTAACCTACGGAGATGCATCACAGTAAGCTTGGTACGATGAAAACCCAGCCTGGCAGATGGAGTGCCAAACAATAAAACAGCGATAGACCTTTGATAACAGAAGGAAGTTCTATAAGCCCAGAGGAATAGCAGTAAAATGTGAATCCACCAGCACCCCATTAGCAGGTAGAGTTTGCAAGAGGTATAACGCACGCTTGGTCGCATATGATTTTTGGCCCGTAATGTCTCCGAAAAACCCAGATGGCATGGGAGGGACGAACACATTGAATACTCACCATATAGAATACATGTCGACAACACATTAGCAGAATCCAATGGGATACCACTTGAAGTCACGATATGATATCTTGGAAATCAGTGCGAAGTTACGGGCATCTGTTCAAGTATCGTTATACTCGGTGTCATATCATGATGGCGGGTGAAAAAGAATATAACATGATATCATAGTTTGGAAAACTCAACTTTGGTCCTTGAACTAGGGTCGCGGAGGTTGCAGATGACGTGACGGTTAATCGAAAATCAAAATCGGCGATTACCGATCTCGATCATTACCATGACGGGATTTTATTGACTGCTTCGGGGACCAACCTTGCGGCTCAAACACTAACATGCTACGAGCATCAACTAACGCGGCGGTACGGTTCGCTGCATGCACGATACGACCGTCCAGCTCGTTGCCGTGTAGAAGGTCCTTCAGCTTTTTCACTTCCATCCGTATCCCCTCAGCGCACGCTTCCCGAGCTGCGTCTCCAACCAGTCGCACGCATGCTCTCTTCACGCGCTATTCAACTTCAAATCAAGCAATATCAGACCCATCTCGGCCCGACCTTTTCTACCACCCCGTTTCGCTTCCAATGATAGGCTCAGCCTATGCACTTTCCTTCCTCACTCAACCACCACCGACCCCCGATTCAGTGCTCCTGTCATGGGATGGTTGCCTGCAGAGACTGCAGGAGAAGCGGACGCGGAAGCCGGGCTAAATGATTTCGTAGAGAACCGTACGTCACTCACACTACATTATTTCGCATATACCCACTGACTGTCTACACAGCCAAGTTTCGTGCAATCATGCACGAGGCAATTCAATCCGGGTTACGGGAAAAAGTGGACGACATTTGGATTAACGGTGCACTGCAATTGCAACAAGGCTGGATGCATATACATGGTACGTGACGTCTCCTACTTTTGCTTACGTTCGGCTGGAACCAAAAACAATGTCACAGACAGCCGCAACCTTCCAGCGCTAGGCAGAATAGGCAACCCGGATGATATCATCGCCTCTGTATTAGTGCGGGATAGCAAGGTGAGCTTGGATGATGTGCGTTCTACTCAGTATCGCTCATCAGGTCCTTGAAAGATTCTTCCTGATACGTACCAGCCCATGCCATCTTATCGCCTTTGCACTTCTGATGGCCCGACCCTTCTTACAGAGGGCTTTGCAACCAAGTTGAAGTTGGTGCTTGAGGGCGCCATCACCCGAGAAGCGGCCCAGTAACGTCTCCTGTGGTCGCATTATCGTCCTTACTACCACGAGCACACTCAGCAGCAGAAGTTTTACATAAAATCCCATGTTCGCCCGATTATCACTAGTCGATCATGGACAATCAGTACTTATTATTTGCATTATTTCAACGAGCACCAGTATTACATTCATACTTGCATTTTTCTTCGCATAGCTACGACCCATCAGCCAAACCTCCTGGCTTGCAGTTCGAAAATGAAAAGTATGCATCCATTCACAAATTTAATAGAACGTGAGTCCAGCTTCAGAGAAGCCATACGATAAGATCATAAAACATGCAGCATAACCAAGAGCAGAGCACGAACACAAAAATAAAAGCAGATGCGGGGGAGGATAAATGAAGAGCAAGATAAAGATAGGAGGCAAAGGTACTCGTTAGATGTCATCAAGATAGTAGTAAGATATGATGCGTAGAATATCGTTCCTGGGTTTTATTTTGTGACGAATCAATGAGTCTTTACCGGTAGCTGCGTGGCGAGCGAGGTCCGAAGAGACCAGGGCTGCCTTGGTCAGGTACAATCAGGTTAGGCTCAATCGACGGCGGCGTAGGTGCCAGCGCAGGATTTGCTAGTAACCATGGCGTCAATTCACCTTCTTAACGATGCGATGAGAAAGCGATACTCACGATGCCAGGTGACCCAGGAATGTACAGGCTGCCTCATAGGTGCAGGACCAGGTTCAGGGGGCGGTGGTTGGTCGGGACGCGGCTTGCGAATGCGCCTCGTGTTGCGCGGGATTGTGCGCCATGCCGGACGAGTAGGCCCAGGTTCTTCAGGAGGCGGGGGAGGTGCCTCGGGCGGTGGCGGCGCATCAGGCCCACCAGGACCAGGCATCGGCGGTTTCCTGTCAAAACAGATAAGAACGGCCTACGTTGAAGTCGAGACATCTTACCAGTCAGGATCAAACTCCCCTCCTGGTCCGTATTTAGCTTTCATCATCATCAGGTATCCAAGTTCACTGGAAGAGATAGATGTTCAGGCACATGAACGACGTATTCAAGCAAAAACTCACTGTTGGATGCTACGGCGTTCTTCACGAAGCTTGCCAACTTCTCCAAGGAGCATTCGGACCTCAGCCGCGAGTGCTTTGCTAAATTCGTCAAGATACTAGAAACAGTTTCGTATGGGCATTAAAAAAAGAAATACACAGTTCACAAGTACTCACCATTTGCACATTGAACGGGACTTGCTCCCGGGCAGTAGCACGGACAGCGTCGAGAGTTTCTTCATGCCGCCGCTCACTGTCAGCCCGCCAGTCTGCCATGAGGAATGAAGTCAATAAAGCACCACTCAAAGACATGCCCAAGACACACCCTGAGAAAGAATTTGAAGCGCCTCCCGCATTTCGTGATTTTGCCGGGTGAGTTCATCGAGCACCACTTGAATGTCGGGCTTGCCCTCCTCCCGTAGTCTGCGCTCTTCCTCTTGAATTCGATCCGCCTCACGGTCTTGAATAAGCCTGGAGACCATATCCTTCAGTTCATGGAACTGCGCATCTTTCTCAGCACGCCTGCCCTGCTTTTCTTCCCATCGCTGATCCATAAGTTCCTTTTTCCTGGTACACTCATCGCGTTGTTCCGAGACCAGTTGTGTGATGTCACCTAATTGCGCGCGTATGCCTTCGTCACGTTCATCAGCAGCCGTCCGTTCCTCGTTCTCAGTCTGTCGTAGCTGCCTTTCGCTGTCAAGCTCCCCACGAACGCGCGTAAGCTCTTCTTCCAGCTCGTGAACCCTTCGTTCGCGCTCTTCATCCATGCGAGCGCGCTCAGCAGCAAATTCAGCACGTTCCTGCTCCCTCTCGGATGCAAAAGACTCCCTTTCGCGAGCAGCCTGCTCGCGCTCAAGTCCAACCGTCTCCAAAATGTCGCGGGAATGGCGAGAAGCCGCCTCGTGAGTAGCTGAGTGAATTGATTCGAGGATGGAAGCATTATCCCCTGATCCAGGAGGAGGAACCGGTAGAGGGGGGTACACTGCGCGCTCTCTCTTCCAGTTGAGAAAATAGTTCATCACCGCGCTGTCTTGCCTCATTATCACGACGTTGTTCGTTCTGGAGGAAGATTTGCTCTCTGTGGTCTTCACTATCTCGGAACTCCGCTTCACGACGGTCTTCAGCTTCATGGGCGCCTTGGACGACCTGGTTGAGTTCACGTTCCACTTCGTCCAGTCGTTCGTGCCGCCGATTAAGGGCATCATCGAATTCGGTAGCCGTTGGGTCAAAGTGCACATGAGGATCATGATCTGGCGGGTGTCCATGATCACCAGGCGGTGGGATATGAACCATCTCGCTCTCTTGGCGGCTGCCATCATCCTGTTGAATAACGGCTGGCACACGTCCTGCTTGCGATCCTGTGCGTGATGGGACCCGCGAAGCAGCGCGACGTCCTGGGTCAGCTTCATCATCCGGAATTTGTGAAGCAGCGCGATCTCCGTAGGGATCAGCTTCATCATACGGAGCTTGCGAAGCGGCGCGACGTGAGCCAGCTTCGTCGTCCGGAAATCGTGAAGCACTGCGACGTCCACCTGGGTCAGCTTCGTCACCCCTTGCAGGGGACAATCGATGGCGTGGTGGTCGTCCATCATCATGTTCCGTTACTGGAGGTGTTCGACGGCTACGCCGTCCATCATCGTCCCTTACAGAAGGCACTGAATATACTGTTGGAATGTATACATCAGGGGAATGACGCAGTTGACGTCGAAGCTCACTAGTGGGGCTCCTAGAACGTCGTTCTGGAATGTTTGTCAGAGTAAGTCCATGTCCACAGTAACCCACGTACCACGAAATGGGAGTTGTTCGGCCGGAGCTATGATCACTGGTTGACCGGTGGGTGATTCAGGGTACCCGCGCTCTTGCTCAATCCTGATGACAGTTGGTGACCGCGGAGGATCCTCAAACCGCGGAGAAGCAGGGATACCATGACTAGGTGTACGTTGGCCATGACTAGGTGTACGACGGCCATGACTAGATGTGTGGCGGCTAGGACCAAGCACATCCTCTTCTGAATACTGAGTCGGTGGGTGATCGCCTTCGTGACTGAGACGAGTGAAAGTCCGTGGGCGTGAAGGAGTTCTGTGAGTCGGTGAGCGATCGCCTTCTTCATGACTGAGATGTGTGGGAGTTCGAGTCCGTGAGCGATCACCTTCGTCGTGACTGAGATGTGTGGGAGTTCTGTGAGTCGGTGAGCGATCGCCTTCGTCATAACTGGGACGTCTGGAAGTTCTGTGAGTCGGTGAGCGATCGCCTTCGTCATGACTGGGACGTCTGGAAGTTCTGTGAGTCGGTGAGCGATCGCCTTCGTCATAACTGGGACGTCTGGAAGTTCTGTGAGTCGGTGAGCGATCGCCTTCGTCATAACTGGGACGTCTGGAAGTTCTGTGAGTCGGTGAGCGATCGCCTTCGTCGTGACTGGGACGTCTGGAAGTTCTGTGAGTCGGTGAGCGATCGCCTCTCCTGCTTGGGTCTCCTTCAGAACGTGTGGGAGCTCTGTGACTCGGTGAGCGACCCTCTCTCCTGCTTGGGTCATCATCTCTATATCTCTCGCCTCGTCGTGGTGAAGGCGATCGTGAGTAGTAATCACGCGGCCCTCCCCGTCGGGGAGAGTAGTCGTCATAATAACGGCGACGGGGGCCATATTCAGGTGAGTAATATCGGCGTCGACGGTCATCCCAATGTCTTGGGTGATCATAATCAGGAGAGTAAGGATGTCGACCTCGTCGATAATAAGGATCGTCGTATGGAGGATATCTATGTCTATCGCGGTACCATCCACGAGGTGACCGAGACCGAGATCGTGAACGATCAACGTGTCCAACGCTACCAGGTAACCTCACTACTGGACCGCCAGCGCCGCCACCCGAAGGAGGAACATCAAATTCTTGGCGAGTGGGATGTCTGGCGACCTGTTCGCCGTGCGGCAATTGTAATACGACAGGAGGGCTTTGTTGTATGACCACTGGGCGTCTCCCGGAACTAGATCCAGACCTGGACCTAGGCGGTGGGTGTATTACCAGGGGGGGTCCGGAACTAGGTCCTTGAAACTCGGGTCCGCCACCAGGCCCTGGAAACATGGGTGGCGGTGGTATCACATATGGAAGCCCCTGCTGTATTGGCGCACGCTGATCTACACCTACTTGAGGCTCCTGAGGATATTGTGGAGGCACATTGATATTGATAGTCTGAGGCGGAGGGCTTCCATGGCTGTGTGTATGCTCCCCGGAATGTATCACGTCAGGGATATCTTGTGGAATGTGTAACATTTGATCCTCCGGAGGGTGTGGTACGTGGTGTACGTCGGGCGCATAGGTGTGTTGGGTATCCGAACTATCATCACTCCCTTCAACATCACTCGGTTGAACTATGAATGTATGTTCTGGCACGAATGGTCTGGTGGGGAGCCCAGCATCGCTAAACTGAGGAGAGCTCGTGGGAATAAATCCTTCATCTTCATCGCCAGGGCGGCGCTCGTGCCGATCGCCATGTTGTGGTTGGGGAAAACCACCAGAAGCACCGGGGATTACTGGTCCTTGCGCACCTGGAAGGTAATGCTGAGGTTCTGGCATGCCCAGCGGCCTACGCCATTGGGGTTCATCGGGTATGAAAGGACTATATTGGTCTGGCGGAGGAGAACCATCATAGGTGGGAATGACGGGAGGCCGTGGGCCTCCCTGAGGAACAAATCCAGTAGGTGGATGGGGGATAGGTCCAACAGGGATCACTCCATAACCTGGGAACACACCTGGCAGTTGCGCACCTGGTGGCTGCACGCCGGGCTGCACTCCGGGCTGCATCCCTAATCCTAGTCGTGCAAGATCATTTCTGAGCTCATCAACACGAGCGGTCACCCCCCGTAATTCTGCTTGACGGTCCTGCACGTCCCTTTCAAGCCATTCATTCAGACCTCTCATGTACCTCATCAACTCTCGTTGTTGATCTACCGTCGCAAGTTGGGCAAGACGATGTTCCTAACGCAAAAAAAATAATTAGCGTCTCGACAGGATATCAATAGCGTAACTTGCCCGAAGGATGTTCATCAATGTGTCAAAGAGTGGTAATTGCACTACGGTCTAGGGGAGAGCAATCAGAACCTCGGAGATTATACCTTAAGATTTACTTACCGGTCCCGGAGGCATTGGCACGTATTGGCGACCACCTTGTTGACCAGGAATAACAGGCTGAGGAGGCATGCCCTGCAGAATGATCAAAGTTACATCTTGAAATCAAATCCGTTGAAGGACGTACTAAGCCCTGTGATCTTGGGGGACGGTACCAGGTTTGAGGCTCGCGAGTGTCGTCATGGCCCCCAAGGTCAGCAGGCGCGCTTGGAGCTCTTCCCGGCCAGGGGATCTAAGCGAAAGGTTGGTATTTGATTAGATTCACTCAACAGTAGTACTCACTGGCTCAGGAGGAGGCATCGGGCGTAGAGGTCTGGGATCGGAAAAATCTCCGGGTGGTGGTGGTGGCACCGGTGGCTGAGTAGGCGGCCTACGCGGACCAGAAAATACTGTCTCAGTTTCAGTTGCGGGTCGGTCGGGCAGTCTTTCACCGACACGTGGACCTCGAGGAGGACGGCGGATACGTGGGTGTTGAATCTCGGGTGAGAACAGCACTGGCTCTGTGGCAATCGGGTACGTCGAGGGCCGTAATATGGGACTGGTACTCCTCGACCTCGGAGGACGTACCGCAGGTTGGTAAGCGAAGGGGATCAATGCTGGAGGCGGCTGGACGCCTATAGGCACTTGGGGTGGGGGTGCCTGTAATAATGCAAGCAGCTCATCGTCAAGATTTCCACGAGCTCTGCGTGGCTGGGGTGCAGCAAGGGGGACGCGGTCCCTCAGGAGCCGCGTCCAATCCTGCCAGCGCTGCTGAAAATCCTCTGCGTCTACATCTGTGCCGACATCAGAAATAGACTCTGATGGCGGCTGGATATGGACAGGTCGTTCAGTCTCGACTCGTCTATCGATGAGTTGACGCAAAAGAACCTCGATGGCCTGAAACCGGTCATTGAACTCCGTGGTGTCCAGAGGACCTGAGCGTGTCTCGCGCAACTCGTCCAGCATATGGTTTGTTGACATCTGGCCCTCCCAAAGCGCAGTCGTCTGCTCTCTCAATGAGATCAACATGTCTCTCAGCGTCTCAATCGTAATGCTATCACGCTGCCGCACAGTGGTGGTCGACGCCGTCGAAGGCGTAGGTGACGAGGGTGGAGGAGTCGGTGATGACGAAGACGTGGCCGACAAGCTTGGACCAGGGGATGGCTCGCTGGAAGAAATTTCTGATGGTGTGACCGGGGATGAAGATGAGGACGATGAGGAGGGCCAAGATGGCTCTCTGGAGATCGAATATGAGCGTTCCACGGTCTGCGCTTCCACCTCTGTCTCCAACAGACTTAAGTCATCATCCGAGTGATGTGAAGACAAGAACGACATGACCGAACTGGGCGAACTCGGGGAGGAGGGGTGCATAGGGGGTGGGGACATCTCGACAAGGGTGAGACCCGGCCTCGGGCGCGGTCCTCTTGGCGTCGAGGGCACACTGCTGCCCCCGACAGATGTGTCTCTAGTTGGCACAGGTGGCGATCTCTCCACGACGAGCCTCGTACGGACGTACTCCGACAAATCATACAGTTCGTCTCGAATAGCACGCACATTCTCTGCGATTTCCTGCGTTTCCTGGCCACGGAACTGATCAATCTCTTGGATATGGTGAAGAAGACGGTCAATATCGTGCGTGATAGTTTGCTCAGTGTGCGTGTGCGTGTGCTCCGTCTCGAGGACAGAATGGATGGAAGGAACATCTTCGTGCGGTGTCGTCACACTCACACTCATCGACACCGAAGTAGGGGCAGGGGATACTGGGAGAGGCACAGCCCGCGGGGAGGGCATTGGCATCTACAGCAAAAAAATCAACACATCACATCAGCATTCCAACCACAACACAATAAAGAACTACCCACATATCGCACCGACTCCTCGCTTCTCGTCGACAGCAAAGACGGCACCGTCGAAATATCACTGGCAGCTCTTACGCTCACCGCATCTTCCTCCTCCGCCTCAATCGCAATACTTGACACACCACTCACGGTGGACGCGGTCCTTGAAAGCGAACTCGATGCGCTCGTCGACATCGTCAGCGGAGTCGGTCCACTGGATGGCGAAGACACCAACTCAACTGGGTGGAACATCTGCCTAGGAGACGGTGTAAGGGAAGAAATGGTCTCCGTGATAGGCGTCAGCCTCGCAATGCTGCTCAGCGGCGATATACTCGGGCGCATAAACGATGTCTCAAAGCTCCCATCGATACCCTCCTGCAATGCGGCGCTCTGTATACTAGGCGTAGGCTGCAGTGCAGACGAATCAAACGACACATCCGTCTCAGAAGGCCATTGAGATGGGTGCATAGATGGCGTGACTGCCTCTTCGTCATGGTCAGATATCGAGAGAACTGGTGTCTGTACGGTCCGAGGTGACGCGATAACGAAGGGGTCGCTCGACTCTGTCAAACTCGAGACAGACGTGTCAAGCTCTGGCTGTGCAGGACTAAGATCACTCTCGGTATAGGAGAATGACGAGTCGGTGTGGAAACTGACGATGGGAGTCGGTGTCTCGGGCGCCTGGGTGGTAGGCGGGGCGCTCCCCAGCAGGCTGTCCTCTGCGATCTCTTCCTGTGCAGTGACAGCCTCAGGCGTGACCGACACCTCCAGCGCTGGTTCCTCAGAGATGATACTGGGGACTTCGCTCGGTGTCTTTGGCGGGGGGGTAGATCCACTTCCTCATCCACTTCCTCTTCCTCGTGCAAGTCGATAGGCTCGTCAATGGCCGCTTCTATGGGCACGTAAATGGGCACATCAACGGGCACGCCAATGGGCACATCAACGGGCACGCCAACGGGCACGCCAATGGGCACGTCAATGGGCGTTTCAATGGGCACGTCAATAGGTAAGTCAATGGGTACGTTAGTGGGCGCTTCAATGGGCACGTTAATGGGCTCGTCGGTGGACGCTTCAACGAGTACGCCAATGGGCTCGTCGATGGGCATGTCGATAAGTACGCCGATGGGTTCGTCGACGGACACGTCAATGGCCACGTTAATGGGGGCTCCAATGGGGGCTTCAGTGGGCTCGTCAATAGGTTCGTCCATGGGTTCCTCAGCAGGAAGCTCCAGAATCAATCCTGACCTCGGCGTGCTCAACCCCTCTTCGCTCGGGATCGTAAGACACACGCTCGCCGTCTCATACTGTGTCTCATCCTTGTCACTCTTGCACACTTCCGCTGTCCAGAAATCCGTTTCGGTCTCGGTCTTGCACTTCTCCGCTGTCACATAGTCTGTCTCCACATCACTTGCGCACCGCTCCGCAGTTACGAACTCCGAGCTCACGCAAGTCTTGCACGTGTCCAACGTCTGGTAGTCCGACTCGCTTGGGATCGTTGGAAGGCTCTTAAATGACGCAGTGCTCGGGCTGGGCGACGCATGGGCTGTGGTGTATCCCTCACTTCCACTGCTCTCCCTCTCCTCCACAGCTAAAAATCCCTCCGTTGTCGTTGTGGGTGTCCTGCTCCTCGTCCATCCGCTCAGTGTCGATCTCGTCGTTGCAGAATACTCCCTATCAGATGGCTCCTCGCTCGTAGAGTATGCACCGTACCGCCGTCTCCGAACCTCAGGGGTACGAGATAAGGACGGTGAAGTAGAGGCGGGGGCGTAACTGCCACTCGTGTACGTGTAGGGCGTGCTGCTCGTGTATCCGCTGGATGAGTAGGTGTACGGCGTTCTTGACCGGCTGTCGCTCGACGAGAACGGTGTTCGCGAACGCCCATCGCTAGATGTATATGGCGTATAGCTCCCACTGCCGTCATGCGAGTCCCCCAAGTAAGAATTACTCTCCGTGCGTCTGTAGCTCAGCGTGCTAGGCACGATCTGCGTGTTTGACTCGCCACTCGTGAACTCAAACGCAGTCCCGTCTGTCACTAAGCCTGTCGTTGTCCGGCCATCGCCACTCCTGCTTGTCCTGGAGCTGTCTGCTGAGAAAAAGTCCGATTCGGGACGAGAGCCTGGTACGCTGGACGTGCGTGAACCGGCGCTGAAGAATTCCTCCTCACTGACACTGAGAGCTCGGTTCCTTATCTTTCCAGTAGGAGGCGGGGTAACGCGAACATCGCCCCCCAATCTGGGGCCACTGCTCACAGTCACAGGGCTTCCCTCAACCACACCCAGTATTCCACCACTCTCTGAACTCATGCGTTCATTGACCAAGCTCAGACCAAAGCCTAGACCAGGCTTTGCAGAACGAGCACGCGACACAGCACTAGCAAACTCCTCGTCCAGGTCTGTGAGAGATGAGGTGCGGCGCAAGGATGAAGATCGGGATGGAGCGATGATGCGCGGGTCAGAGGGATAAAGGTACGACGAATCATCCGCAGTGCGCCCATGGCCACCCACACTGGGCACCCTACTGGTACTTAGACTTAACCCCCCAGAATCACTCCCCAAATCCGACAGACTCGGGATCGTATGCAGTGGAGGTACGAACACAGTACTCCTGCTCCCGGCAGACGTGGATGTGGTAGAGGCCACGGAGTGGATGGTGCCTATGCTGCCTGTGGGCGAACCGGATTGGGAGCGATTGGGGAGCGATAAGGAGCGGTCAAGTGCCTCCCTGTGTACATATCGCCGCGTAGGTTAAATAGATACTCATTAGAATTATCCAAATCTAAGTGTAACACGGATCACTCACCAAATTGCACTCACCCACCTCACCCTCTCCCTCGCACTCTCCGCCGCAAGTCGCTCAACGCCATCACTATACAACAGCTGGAACGGACACAATACTTCCACAAGACTCACGCCATCCTCAGTCATCTACCGATACGTTCCATATCAGCGCTTTCCGTCTGATTATCAACTCGTCAGTGCACGTACCTGCGCTGCTGCACTCACTCCCCCGACATCGCCCCTCGCTCCAGGGTGTGTAAAGCCAGGGGTACTCCTCACTTCTGTACAATTGATCAGATCTAAGCTCACTACGCCCCGACCGCCCCCCGAGGAACTCCAAGAAAGGATAAGCACGTGTGGGTAGAGTAGTGCGGAGCATTTTTTCCAGCGGTAAGGCGTTGGGGAATGCACATTGAGATACCAGAGGGTACCGATGCGGATGGGCTGAGTATGAGGGTCAGATGTGAACTTGAAGCCAAAATTAGAATAAGGCACACCTCGCGGTTCTCTCTTGCCCCTAGATCTGTCATATCAAAAGGCGGGGGTATGAGGCTGCTCGTAGAGCTCACTCTCCTCCTTATGACATTGTTTCCACTGCTAGTGATTCCTTCGTTTTCCCTGTTTCTGTTGGTGCCTCCTACATGGCCCTTCCCACCGTTCTTATCAGGCGTCACTGGCGGCTGTCCCCGCGCCCCCTGCCGCGATGCGCGTCTACGAAGAGAGAACAAGCCCTCCATCTAAGCCCCTCAGCACGCGTATACGCCAACTTGCAAAATCACACATACCTTTGATGCCCCAGGTGGAGACAGCTCGCTCCCGCCTTCACTGCTCTCACTCTTCACTTTCCCTAGCCCTGGTGTGCGTTCCTTCCACGCAGCTACGATGTTCCGTACGCTCGTTAACGGGCTCCTGGGGCTCGTGTTGGCCTCGTTCAGGGGAACCGTGCTGCGACGGAGGGCGGTCTGGGTCTGGCGCGTGGGTGTGGTATCATCTTGTCTGCCTGTATCGAGAAGAGTGTCAGCACGAAGTAAAGGTGTAAAGGTGAGGGTAGAAGAAGCATTGGCACACGCACCCCTAGCAACCCCAAATGCACTCGAAAACGTACTCGCAAAATCGCTTGGGCTTAGCTGTGTCGTCCCTGTCGCTGTCGCTGTCCCACTGCCACCATACGTCCCGGTTGGGGTGCCTAATCCGCGTACTGGTGGACTTAACAAACTCGACAAGCTCAGGTCAGTCCCACCTCCACCTGAAGAAGTCGAGACTGTGGAACGCGAATCGTCGGACCTGCTTTTAGTGACAGAGGAGGGGCGGGATGTGGTGTAGCCCGTGGTGGTATAGCCACCTGTCCCCGTCCCTGTGGTATATCCGTACCCAGTCGAAGTGAATCCCGTGGTATAACCGTATCCAGTTGAGGTATACCCCGTGGTACTCCCTAAATGAGGCGTACTCTGGGTTGTAGGTAAAAATGGGCTGGTGTTTCTCTCCTTTTCTTTACTGGGGGTACCTGCGCGGTCCTCGAAAAATGCAATAAGGTCGCCCGTGCGACGGCTAGTTGTGGGAAGATCTGTGGCACCGCGTGTGTGTCCCTGGGAGTGCGTGCTAAGTCTGTTGGCATTTACAGGGGATTCAACAGCTGATCGGGCATGCGGGTTGGATATTGTGCTTAGGCGGTGTGCAGAAAGACGGTTCTGGGCAAAGGAAGTTGGTCGGCTGGGGTGCTCGGTGCGTTCTGAGATGGTGCTCAGGACTCGAGGGTCGCGTGTGAAATGAGTTCCTGTTGCCGTTGCGGTGTCCGCCGAATATGAAGCAGAAGTACCAGTATAGGATCCTGTACCACTGTACGGAGTAGACGTACTCAAGGACGTGTAGGACGGGCGGGAAGAGGACCATTGGGAGACGGTGTCCTGGGTAGCATTAATCTCAGCGTCAAGGTCAAAATCGGTGAGAGCTGCTTCGACTTCAGCATGTTCTCCGAAACTATCGTCGTGAGCGTGAGCTTCGAAGCTGGTTTCAGATCGGGGAGGGGGACTGAATGCAACGCGTCGGAGGAGGCCTGGAGAGGCGGATGAATCTGTAGATGCACGGGGGGTGTCTATGTGTAAAAATTTGGTGAATTCAATATTGATAAGGACAGGTAACATGCCACTGACCCGAATCAGAGTCATTCGAGATAGACGAATACGTCGTTGTGCCATAATAACCTGGCGAGCGCGGGTCGAGGCTCGACATCGCCCGCGTCTGTTCTGTGAATTGTCAGTTCTAGATTGTCGTCGTCGTTGTCACTGTCAAATAGTCAGTACAAGCTCATCAGTATTTGGAAAGCACGATGTACGTCTTAAGCAGCTTCAACAATCGAATCGAACCAAGACGAATTCAGGGCAGGCACAGTCGCGACCGTGTTCGGTCACGTGTGTTAAAGTTACCACGGGTGATAGTCATCAAAGGTCAGCACATGACTGTTTTCCTTCACATTCAGGCCCTTCATGGCTAGGCAGCTCTTCCTAGAGTCTTGGTACTCTTTTGATGATTTGTGCTGCATCGCACCAGTGCCACCAATATGTGCGGATATCTCTTTCAACATCTCAGACTCACCAGTATTGAGGATTGCTCTACTGTATATGAATAACGACTAGCAGAGGCAAATCAAGGGAACATATTTTACCCCCTTAGCTCCAGCGTTTTACGTGCAAACATTCAGCCATGGATGTTAGACCACCGGTGTCACAAGATAATGTTTTGCATCCCTCTGGCTCCTTTGTCTACCTGGCCAGGCAAATACCGTATACTTGCGAAGCAAGCCAGCCTTGCATTCTGGGTTTCGACATAAATAGATTCGACATTTCCCTCTTCAATCACAAACTCGCACGAATTTTACCTGCAAGAGCCCTTCTCCTGACTATGTGCCGATCTTGTATCTCGCTGTACGCAGAATTCAACTTGTACTTCTGTGCGACTGCGCCTCTGAAGACTTGCACACTACGAGTATGATCGTTGTTCCGCGATTGCTGGTTGATCGCCACAGGACGTTGTATGCCCCAAGTGACAAGTCTGCCGTGGATTTCAAATCAGTTCCAATCTTGGCTGCCGCTAGTGAAATTCCACGTCATCGGTCAACCATATCGACATCGATCAGATATAGACGCTCGAATGAGCAAGCTATGAGACGCTCCCTTACTGCCGCCTTGCTCATTGCACCTATCATCACCGTGTCGTATACTTATCAGCTCACCCTGATTGCCGTATATCCACAAAAGATTAAGCTGTTGAGCACCACCGTGCGTCTCGTGCAAATCTTGCATGCCATCTCCACCGTCAGCAGCATGCTGTCAGATCCAAGTCAGGCCCCGTACTTACGCAGCAATACAATGTACCCTACCTTACCTCTGTCATCACAAGCGGCCGATTCTGTGACATCGCCCTGTTCCAAACCCAAAATCTGTCCCTCTGCCAGCTCCTGAATGTTGGTATTTAGCGCCTCGGACGCGTCATTTCCCGACTCCACCGCCCGCTTCCTATTTCAACCTTGCTGTTGTTGATCACGTTTTGTCAATCATTTATCTGTGTGTAAATTTTCAATCCGTCCACCAGGCTTGCCAACCTTGACTCCTCCATCATGTCAACCAGCCATCAGTATCTTTACCAATCACATTCAACCGGAAGTTGCACTAACGCGAGTTCTCACAAGACATCGGGAACAGACTTCGCCAAGAGCGATGCACGTAGCTCGAGAAAGTGGACCCAAATCGCGGCGACAAAGTTGGATTTGGTACGGCGACAGAAAGACCTGGAATACCTGAGACAGATCGAGATAAAGGATAGGCCAAAACAGTATCCAGATGAGATCTGATTGTCCCTTCACTTGAATAGAGCCGAGGCGGATATTGATTCGAACGAGCGCGAAAAAGAAATACCTTGGCACGAACCAAGGGAGAGTCGACGGATGATGGAACAGTGCGATAACCAGCGCTCTCAACATCAGCAAGCGACAGTGAAACAGACACATCATGGAGGGTCACTACAATGGCGGCACCGTCAAACAAAATACAAACCGTGAGCGGCAGTCTACACACTGAGGAGCGATGATAGGACACGAGAGACTTCAGGAGCCAAGCACAGAATGTCTGAGGAGTAACAAATATCGCGGCATGATACTGGGGATAATAAAGAGCATCATAATATTCACGGTGATCACACATAACGTGAACAGTGGAAAAATATCCTCATTCATCGCGTGGGGGAGGCGTAAAGGCGCCTTGACCAAAAATATCCTGATGAACAAAAGATAAGAGGGTGTTCGCAAGGGAGAGAGAAAACTTACATAGAGGTGAATACTCAAAGACCGGACACAACCAAAATTTGAGCGCGAGCCAATCACGACATCACACCCACTCAGATAGACGGGTCGAAAGGTCTGTCGGGAATTGTACCAACCATTGACGTTGGGAACGCGTGCCAGGCCAAAAGTAGATTCGACAACCACCCCGTTGTGATTGGTGACAGATACAATGGTGCAGAAAAGACAACGACACGGTGGAATCAGGAGATACGAATAAGAGCAGGGATGTCAGCGGCAGATGCGAAGACTTTGTAACAATTAATAGAAAACATATGTAGTCGAAGACTAACGTCGAACGAAGATCGGTGTAAGGCAGACACAAAATATTATTAGAAACAGCCCTTCGGGACCGTGCGAATCAAACACCATGAACGTTTGAACTGTTAGGCGTGTTTTGGCGATAAACGGCCATGGCACCACAAAACCCGCTAAGTACTGCTGTAGCGGGAATTATCTATCCTAGCACAATCATATTGCGCATGAAGTTCATTCACATCTCCTCTATTATGATCCCTTGTATCGCCCAATATCATGCTCCGGCCTAGGCTTTGCCCCACAATTTCTCCTCGTGGTTTCAGACTTCTTTGAGTTCTGGCTGTCAAGGGTGTCGTCTTTGATGGCATATACATGACTTTCGGTCGTGCTCAATTTGAGTCTGAGAGGTATTCTCATAGACTCATCCCTCTGTCTTCGGCCGGATCTCCGACACCTCTGCTGATGATCTTGCGAGGCATTGTGACAACAAGACAATCCACGACCCTCAATTGTTCCATTACAATAATGAATGTTACCGTGACAGCTCACAGGCCATCTGTCGGCCTCTATTCTGACAGTGACACTTAGTGATCGCATTTTTGCTTGCAAGAGGTCGGAAGTTCGTGGTGGGCC
This sequence comes from Suillus subalutaceus, assembly GCF_016647625.1. Classification (NCBI taxonomy): domain Eukaryota; kingdom Fungi; phylum Basidiomycota; class Agaricomycetes; order Boletales; family Suillaceae; genus Suillus; species Suillus subalutaceus. Next base: position 634,345 of record NW_024540255.1, read on the forward strand.
ACTTGCAATAATCTCGCCCAAGACTAGTTTGCGACGCATGTTTAATTCAATGGACACAAAACATGCCAGAAATAAGCAAGTCAGGCGCTGGCGTTGGCGCCGTTGTGATTTAGATTCCGAACCTCGTTCTAAACGCTGCGGTAAGTCATCGATTCATCCACTGTTACACACTATGGCATCATGGTGACCGCGCAAGTACCGTGCATTATTCAGACTCCCTTCGGCTGACATGTGTGTTATGTCCGACTGTCCATCCCATCATGTGAGGCCTTTATAAATTATATTCTGCAAGCTCGCAACGAGACGAAAAACAACGCGTTGTAAGTACTTCAGTCATATTTTATGCAGTCAAGTGTTTGAGATGTTCCTCTAATTTAAGGTCTTCAATGCTCCAGTAGGGTGAAATTCGTTCACCCTGACAGCCGAGCACTCAGAAACGACCTGCTTACATGTCGTGTCGTCAACCACGCTGCAGTGTGCACCAGGGCGAAAACGGAAATACGACTTACTGTTCTATTAGCCTGGCCCGTCACCCCCTACACATATCCACGTCTACCACGTCGGTGAGTCACGGGGTCAGATGAAAACTACGCATACTCACATAACCGTGGCCAACAGTTACACCCTCGCAATAATCGCCGGAGCAGCACGCATTCGAGGCGCAGTACAGGGGACAACCACTGTCATCACGGATTGCGATAGATGCTGCCAACTTGAAAGTGGCAACAACCGCGAGGACGAAGGAGAGACGCATTATTTGTGAGATGTGGTATGGGACTCCAAAAATAAATCTGAAGGGTACGGTACGAAGACAGCTTGCTTTTATGTCCTGAATAATGTTTTGTTGCATAAGCTGTCCACCTGAAATACTCCTTCAGACAGATGACGTTTGCATTGCCAGCGCATTGCCAGCAGATAGGTTTAACTTTTTCTTTCCCCGAAATTTTCTTGGGAGAAGAACACTTGGAAATGTGTGATTCCAACCCGTTGTTGCATACGGCCTACAATAGGTGACAAGATCCCTTGAGCTGGACTCAGGCGTCACATGGATATGAGAGAAATTCAGAGTCTCATCACTAGGGAACGCGAAACTGGATGCCGGGAGATCAGTAGCTGGCTTAGGAGATCTAATTGCAAAGGAGAGTGATGCTGTTATTTTCGGAACGCACACTATGCAGTGCTGGACCCCAACCACGTCAGTGATCGGCGAAATCCTGAACCAAGTGCTGCCAGGGAATTACCGTGTTCCTTTTTCACTGATCCTTAAAGTGACTCCTCAGTTTATTGTCTCTGCGGTTGGCAACGTCGAAGGATCAGACATAGGCACTCGAATGAGCAAAATCAGCCCAGGCTCCGAGTCAACCTTATAAGTAACTGGGCAAGTGCTGGTGGCAGTTATGAGACGCTCGCTTACTGCCGCCTTGGTCATTCCACCTATCATCACTGTGTCGTCCGTGTCCGTACAACTATCAGCTCACCTTGCACTGCCTGCAAAAGATGAAGCTGTTGAGCACCACCGTGCCGTGCGTCTCGTGTGAATCTTGCTTGCCATCTCCACCGTCGCAACATGCTATCAGATCCAAGTCAGGCCCCGTACTTACGCAGCAATATAGTGTACTCTACCTACCTCTGGCATCGCAAGCGGCCGATTCTGTGACATCACCCTGTTCCAAACCCAAAATCTGTCCCTCTGCCAGCCCCCGAATGTTGGTATTTAGCGCCTCAGATGCGCCAGTTCCCGACTCCACCGTCTGCTTCCTATTTCAACCTTGCTGTTGTTGATCACGTTTTGTCAATCATTTATCTGTGTGTAAATTTTCAATCCGTCCACCAGGCTTGCCAACTTTGACTCCATCATGTCAACCAGCCATCAGTATTTTTACCAATCACATTCAACCGGAAGTTGCACTGACGCGAGTTCACGCAAGACATCGGGAACAGACTTCGCCAGAAGCGATGCACGTAGCTCAAGGAAGTGGACGCGAATCGCAGCGACAAAGTTGGATTTGGTGCGGCGGGCGACAGAAAGAACTGGAATACATGGGACAGACTGAGATGAAGGATAGGCCAAAACAGTATCCAGATGAGATCTGATTGTCTCTTCACTTGAATAGAGCCAAGGGGGATACTGTTCGAACGAGTGCGAAAAAGAAACACCTCGGCACGAACCAAGGGAGAGTCGACGGATGGTGGAATAGTGCGATGAGCGGGAGTCTACATACTAAGCAAGAGCGGCGATGATGGGACACGAGACACTTCAGAAGCCAAGCACAGAATGTCTGAGGAGTAGCAGATATCGCGGGATGATACTGGGGATAATAAAGAGCACCATAATATTCAGGGTAATCACATATAACGTTAACAGTGGAAGGTAGACAAATGTCCTCATCCATCACATGGGGGATGCGCGAAGGCGCCTGGACCAAAATTGTCCTGATGAACAAAATATAAGGGGGTGTTCGCAAGGGAGGGGAAAAACTTACATGGAGGTAAAGACTCAAAGGCAGGACGCAACCAACATTTAAGCACGAGCCAATCACGACAAAACTCGACATCACACCACGGGTCGAAAGGCCTGTCGGGAATTGCACCAACCATCGACTGTAGGGACGCGCGCCAGGCCAGATTCGACAAGTACCCCCGTTATGATTGGTGACAGATTGTGGCACACTGCAATTGTGCAGAAAAGACGACGACACGGTGGAATCAGGAGATACGAATAAGAGCAGGGATATCAGCGGAAGATACGAGGACTTTGTAACAATCAATAGAAGACATATGTAGTCGAAGACTAACGAAGATCGGTGTAGGCAGACACAATTATTAAGAACAGCATGGATTTTCAAGTGTCCCTTCAGGGCCGTGCGAATCAAACAGGCGTGTGTTTTGGACAAACGGCCATGACACCACAAAACCCGCTAAGTAGTATACTGCTGTAGCGGGAATTGTCTGTCCTGGCACAATCATATTGCACATGAAGTTCTTTCATATCTCCTCTATTATGATCCCTTGTATCCTCCAATATCATACTCCGGTCTGGGCTTGTGCCCCACAATTTCTCCTCGTGGTTTCAGACTTCTTTGAGTTCTCACTGTCAAGGGTCTCGTCTTTGATGGCATCTCTTTGTGCATAGGAGTTGATGGCATATATATGACTTTCGGTCATGCTCACTTTGAGTCTGAGAGGTATTCTCATAGACTCATCCCTCTGTCTTCGGCCGGATCTCCGACACCTCTGCTGATGATCTTGCGAGGCATTGTGACAACAAGACAATCCACGACCCTCAATTGTTCCATTACACTAATGAATGTTACCGTGACAGCTCACAGGCCATCTGTCGGCCTCTATTCTGACAGTGACACTTAGTGCTCGCATTTTTGCTTGCAAGAGGTCGGAAGTTCGTGGTGGGCCACTTGCAATAATCTTGCCCAAGACTAGTTTGCATTTAATTCGATGGAAACAAAACATGCCAGAAATAAGCAAGTCAGGCGCTGGCGCTGGCACCGTTACGATTTAGATTTCGAACGTAGTTCTAAACGCTGCGGTAAGTCATTGATTCATCCACTGTTACACATATGGCATCATGGTGACCGCGCAAGTACTGTGCATTATTCAGACTCCCTTCGGCTGACATGTATTATGTCCGACTGTCCATCCCATCATGCGAGGCTTCATAAATTATATTTTGCAAGCTTGCAACGAGACGAAAAACAACACGTTGTAAGTACTTCAGTCATATTTTATGCAGTCAAGTGTTTGAGATGTTCCTCTAATTTAAGGTCTTCAATGCTCCAGCAGGGTGAAATTTGTTCACCATGACAGCCGAGCACTCAGAAACGAACTACTTACATGTCGTATCGTCAACCACGCTGCAGTGTGCACCAGGGCGAAAACGGAAATATGACTCACTGTTCTAGTAGCCCAGTGATCCGTCACCCAGTGTACATACGTACGCCTACCACGTCGGTGAGCCACGGGGTCAGATGAAAACCACGCATACTCACATCAGTGTCGCCAGCAGGTATAACCTCGCAATAATAGCCAGAGCAGCAATTATTCCAGGCGCAGTCCTCGGGACAATCACTGTCATCACGGATAGCGATAGACGCTGCCAACTTGAAAGTGGCAACAACCGCGAGGACGAAGGAGAGACGCATTATTTGTGAGATGTGGTATGGGACTCCAAAAATAAATCTGAAGGGTACGGTACGAAGACAGCTTGCTTTTATGTCCTGAATAATGTTTTGTTGCATAAGATGTCCACACGAAATACTCCTTCAGACAGATGACATCTGGATTGCCAGCGCATTGCCAGCAGACTTCAGGTTTAACTTTCTCTTTTCTTGGGAGAAGAACACTTGGAAATGTGTGATTCCAACCCGATGTTGCATACGGCCTACAATAGGTGACACGGCGATCCCTGGAGCTGGGCTCAGGCGTCACATGGATATGAGAGAAATTCAGAGTCTCATCACTAGGGAACGCGAAACTGGATGCCGGGAGATAAGTAGCTGGCTTAGGAGATCTAATTGCAAAGGAGAGTGATACTGTTATTTTCGGAACGCACACTATGCAGTGCTGGACCCCAACCACGTCAGTGATCGGCGAAACCCTGAACCAAGTGCTGCCAAGAAATCGTGTTCCTTTTTCTACTAATCCTTAAAGTGACTGCACAGTTTATTGACTCTGCGGTTGGCAACGTCGAAGGATCAGATATAGACACTCAAACGAACAAAATCGGCCGAGGCTCCGAGTCAACCTTATAAGTAACTGGGCAAGTGCTGGCGGCAATTATGAGACGCTCGCTTACTGCCGCCTTGCTCATTCCACCTATCATCACTGTGTCGTCCGTGTCTGTACAACTATCAGCTCACCCCGCACTGCATGTGGCAGTTATTGCTGTATGTCTATTCATCTGCAAAAGATTAAGCTGTTGAGCACCACCGTGCCGTGCGCCTCTGTGAATCTTGCATGCCATCTCCAGTATCCACTGTCGCAACATACTGTCAGACCCAAGTCAGGCCGCCCTGTACTTACACAGCAATATAATATACTCTAGTCCCCGCCTTACCTCTCTGCCATCACAAGTGGCTGATTCTGCAGCATTGCCTGTTCAAAGCTGAAATTTGTCCCTCTGCCAGCTCCCAAATCATGTTGGTATTTATACAAAAAATTCTGAGTAGATATTGATTTTGCTTTGACTGTCAGCTTTGGCAACCCTATTAGAAGTAAGCATGCATGACTATCACAAATTGTGACACAGGGATACATCATGCATTCATAGTATTCCTAACTTGCACTAGCTTGAAGTTTGAGCTGTGTGCAATCCATCAGGAAATCACCAAGTTCCTTTTCATACTTAACTTGTTCCTTACTTACCTTATTTTGCACAATAAGGTAAATTCAAGGCCATTCATTCACATTTACAATGAGGAGGAAAAGGAGGTCCATCCCCTTAAACCAAGGAGATGAGGAACTTCTCACTGTAGATAGTAGTTCCAATGAAAATCACTGGAAAATGTGCTGATGCTGAATGTTTCAGAGTAACTTCCACTGAAATTGGATGCAGTTAATTTCATTGGAGTGCTGATTTTGAATTTCAGTAGAAAATCTACTGAATCAGAATTCAGCACCATACTCCAATCCTACTAGCATTTTAGCTCAGGAGATCAATCTGCTGTGGAGCTTGATAATTGAATGACCTGGCATCGTCACAGCAGAATTTTCACATTTTTGTTATGACATCTTTTCAGTATATATTGGTGTCACCATGTATACATTGTACAGGACTTATGGCTTAGTGGTTAGATTACTGCACCTATAAACATGAGGTCTTTGGTTCAATTATGACCTATCACAGGTAAATTGGCTCAAGTGATGTTCCTAGGGTATGGTTGAATAGTTTTGCTTGTCATTCTAGCATAAATTCAGAGTATCTTTTCAGAGTAAAATTTCAGAGTAAAAAATGGCAATTTCAGCACCTTGATTTCAGCACCTAGTGCTCTGAGTTTCAGACCATTATCATATGATTTCACCCAATGAATTTCACTGGAACTACTATCCACAGTGTTTCCCTTAGAATACTCTGTCAAGGCAAATACATAAGGTGGTCAAAAATAAGAATATTTTAAGATGTAGACAAGGAGTGACTAAGGCAAAAAAAGGATGTCAAGGGATTTAAGGTGTTCTATGAAAATACCAAAAAAACAGTTAAATCGGGGTTAAACTTGTTTATACAAGTTGAATCGATTTGCGACGCTGGTCAAAATTTTATCCTCATGACTCAGCATTATCCTTAGAGGCCCCTTTTGTTGGAATAGAATCGTTCACCTGCCTATTTAGGTAGCATGGTCCGTGCGCAGTAGCCATACATATATACTAAGTAGCCAATCCACCACATGTATAGTCCTCACCCAGTTTGTAGAATAACTGCTTGAAGTCTAGTTGCACTCGTGTGTCAGTACCTCTCTTGTCATTTGGAGCAGCCACCTGTACTACGGTATGAGACAGTAAGCCTGCCGGGATCATTGTCCCTACATCCATAGTATCAGCAGCTCGACCTCTGGAGCTTGACTTTCCTTCACCTTTCAATCTGGATATAAGTGTCTAACAGATGAGGCTTGTTCTACACGTTGCACGCTTGTTCTTTGAGCACTGTCTGCTCATGCACATGTTGCACCATCTGTTTTCATCTACAATTGAATTTTCCTTCACACAAATTTGGTCATACTTCCAAATACATGTCAGATCCTGGAAACTCAAGCAACAATGCTATCATATCCATGCATTCTGATCTCAGATCAGATCCAGATCCGGTCCACAGATCCGGTCCACTAGTCTGATCTGGTCCACTGATCCGCTATCCAGTCCACAATGCAGTTCTACCAGTCCACAACTCATCCCCAAACCCAGAACCTTAAATCAGCGTCTATCCCCTTTTGGACGTTACCTTCTCTGGTACACTGGTTATCTTCCCTTCCGCTTTGCTTATTGATCCACCCTATGCATTCATATCCAAACTTCATTTCCTTTGATCCATTAGACTTACCAATAGACTTTTGATATGCTTTATACATAGCTTTGTTCCATGCTGACTGACCATTCTGTTATGCTACCTACAGTATATAAACTCTTGTACAACTCTGTAACACCTCAGTTCGAATATCATCTTAGATTGCACTCATTCCATCTGGACTCTAAGTCCTTCCATTTGACCTCTGTTATCTGTCCAGACTTGAGTATTCTACTCTTGACTATTCTGAGACTTAGGATTGACTCCTATAGTCTATATCTCCACCTCTGTGTCCTTGGACAGTCCTCATCTGTTAGTTTCTAGTTCAGACCTTGTCCAGATTAGCTGTTACTCTACTTGTCTGATATCGGGAAGCCTTAATGGATCGGATACAATACTTATCCGTCCTACTAGACATGATACCTTAGTACTCTGAAATAAGGGGCAATACTTGGGAAAGGGGCACAGCGCACGAGCTGGGGCCAAAGCCCTTTGGATCCGATACCTCTTGAGTATGACCTTAACAAATGCCAGCAGTTCAATGCAAACACAATCGTCTCTTAGGGGACCTGCAGTGCGAGGGACTTCAGTTGAAGCTGACTCTGATGGAGCGCATCTACCCCAACAAGTCATGTGTTAAGACCGTACTCAAGTAGTATCGGATCCGAAGGGCTTCGGCCTCAGCTCGTGCGCTGTGCCCCTTTCCCGAGTCTTGCCCCTTATTTCAGAGAGCTAAAGTATCGCGTCTAGTGAAACAGATAAGTATTGCAATGGATCCGTTAAGACTTCCGGATATCGAACGTATAGAGTAACGGCCAATCCGGATCGGATCCGGACTAGAAACTAACGGGTGAGGACTGTCCGAAGACAGAGGCGGATATGTAGACTATAGGAATCTATCCTAAGTCTCGGAGTAGACAAGAGTAGCGTACTCAAGTCCGGATGGATAACGGAGGGACTCAGAGTCCAGACGGAATGAGTGCAATCTAAGATGATATTCGAACTGATCTACTACAGCGCATATACAAAGGTTTATATACTACGGATAGCTAACAGAATGATCAATAAGCAAAGGTGCGAGGCTATGTACGAAAGTATAAGCAAAGTCTAAGTGGAGCGTATTGGTAAGTTGGATGGATCACGAATCATGAACCGGGAATGAAGTACAAGTAAAAGCGGATTCGTAAGTGTAGCGGATCAGTAAGCAAAGCGGAAGTAAAGGATAACCGGTATACCGGTGTACAGGAATACCGAAAGGGGATGAACGATAGTTAGAGTTATATGAACAGGAAATGAAATAAGAATCAAAGCGGATCTGTGGACCGGACGACGGATATGTTCATCGGATCTGGATCGGATCTGAGATCCAGATCATCGGATCTGTAACCGGATATATGGTATATGACAGTATCCCCCCCTTAGGGCCGATCCCTAGAGGCACAAGAATCAGCGATCCGGAACGGATGGTATGAGTGCGAGACAATGGAGAAGCTGATGGGAGAAGTTGCTGAGTTCGGATTCTGACAGATATACGGATGCCAAAGCGTCGCAGGGTGTTCCTTCCTTTCCCTACTTTTTCACTACCACTAGCTTATCTCAACCATGACTGATAACGGATCCGGCTCTAAGAAGACCGCTAAGCAGACTCTGGCGGATATCCAGGCCGCGCTGGCTGCTGCTGAGGCCGAGGTTCAGAAGGAGGAAGAGGCTGAAAAGCTGAAGCAACAAGCGGAAGAGGCGGAACGGAAGCGCTTGGCAGGGATTAAGAAGATTGAACGGGCTGAGGCCCGAAGGGAAGCGGAGGAGGCTAGGCGCAGGGCTATAGTGGCGGAAATGGTGAGTTATGACTTGTTCTATCGGATCCGTCCCTTATCGGATCCGTAGTCTCGCGCCATCTCAGCGGATAAGGATGGGGCTTGTACCCGCTGCGCTAAGAAGGGTCGGGCCTGTCTGTGGTCCGATGCGGATAGCAATTCCTTGGTAAGTCATCCTTGAATCTTCGGATCCGTGACTCTTAACATCCGGATAGATCAAGGCTTGTAACGCGTGCCGGAAGGACAAGGCTCCTTGTCCCGGACGACCTGGAACCGTTACGGATTCCAAGTCTAAGAAGAGGCAGCGCGCTGCTGAGAACCCATCTCCGAGAGGCAAGGGTAAGAAGCGCCAGCAGAGTCCGACTCCGGATCCGGATATGAGGACGGTAGTAGTGGATGAGGTGGAAGTGGAGTATGATGATCAGGCCTGGGTCGCGGCCGCTAACAGCATTGTAGCGGAACTGGCTCGGACCAACGGATTGCTCCAGCAGAGCATCAGAGCGGCGGAAGGGAGTAGGACTGCTATAGAGCGGATGAATACTAACTTGGAGGCGTTTTTGGAGCAGCAGAGGGAGTTCCAGACCATCCTTCTTGAGGGGATCCGGAATGGAATCCGGATTACAGAGGCGGCTCGTTCTGAGGCCACTGACAAGGACGTTGAAGAATCCGGATCCGGATCGGGTGGGGACATGGAGATGGATGGCTGAGGATTTTCGGATCTGCCTTCTCTGCTACTAATGTACTTGTATATCCGCTTTGTATATTCATTGTATAGCAATAGGACCGGGTTTGTCTGGATATGCAGTGTGGAAATCCGAGACTAGATCGGACGCGTTTCCGAGTTCCGTGGCTAGTAGCCATGAAGTCTCTTCGTCTGTTCCTTCGTATCCGGACCATCGGACGAGGTATAAGAGTTGGCATTGTCTTCTACGACGGTCCAGCTTAGAGTCTAGGATTTCGGATATCTCATATTCTGGTTCTCCGTCGACTTCGACCGGAGGTGGAGGAGGCTGGATCCGATTGGGAATTGTGTTCGGAACGGATGGTTCTAGCTGTGAGACATGGAAGACGGGGTGGACGGATTTCATGGATTCGGGAAGTCGGATGGTAAAGGAATGGGTACCCGGACGGGATATGACTTCAAACGGACCTAGATTCTTTTCCGAGAGTTTCTTAGACGGACGAGTGGACCGGAAGTACTTAGCCTTGACAAAGACTTGGTCTCCGATATTGATATCCGGAGCAGGTTTCCGTTTAGCGTCCGCAGGTCCTTGATATCTCTCTTGGGCGTGAGCCATTTCTTCTCTAAGGAATTGGTGAAGGTCGTCGAGGTCTATAGCATAGTCGCGAGCGCGGATGGAGGATAGATCGCGTTCCGGATGGACGGATATGTTCGGATGATAACCCTTATTAGCAAAGAAAGGCGATACTCCGGTAGTAGCACTTGGAGCGTTATTGTAGGCAAATTCTGCTAAGGGAAGTAGTTCCGACCAGTTGTCCTGTTGATAATTGCAATATATCCGAAGGTATTGTTCCAGGGTTTGGTTGGCACGCTCGGTTTGTCCATCCCCTTCCGGATGATATCCGGATGTGAAGTGGAGGACCATATCCAATGCTTTTCCTAAGGATCGGAAGAAGTGGGATACAAACTCTGTACCGCGATCCGAGGTGACATGGGACGGAACTCCGTGCTTGGAAAACACATGAAGTAGGAATAGACGAGCGAGATCCGGAGAGGTAATGGTATCGTGAGTCGGAACAAATATTGCTTGTTTGGATAAACGATCTATGATAACGAGGATGGCTGTAAAGCCTGATGAGTCCGGAAGTTGCTCTATGAAATCCATGGATATGGAATTCCAAGGCTTTTCCGGTATGGGTAGTTGCTTGAGCAATCCGTAGGGTTTATGTCTCAGAACCTTGGCTCGGGCGCAGGTAGTGCAGGACCGGACGTAGTCCTTAACATAGGTGCGTATACCCGGCCATGTATACTCGCGTCGGATGAGGTCTAGGGTTCGGTTTTGACCAAAATGTCCGGATACCACATATTGCAGTAACATATCTCCGTATTATACGAGTGGACGGACGTGCATAATATCCCGTATGATACGGGCCAGCGTACCATGGGCCTGAGGGTAGATATATCCTCGACTGTGACGGATGGGCCGGGAGTGTTATTATTCCGATGGAGACGGGTGGGCCCAGGTGGGGAATATGTAAAGTAGATGGGTGGGCCGATGGACATGAATTTTCAATAGACGGATCGGCCGAGGTAGTTGGATATTATGTAGATGGGTTGTACCAAGGTAGATATGTATCAAATAGCCGGGTATATCAAGGGTGCTTGTTATCACATAGACAGGTGGGCCCAGATATATATCTATTAGACAGGTGGGCCGACGAAATTAATATATTTTGTAGGACGGGTGGGCCGAGGGAGCGGTAAAGATGTATTATATACAGGTGGGCCGACGGGTAGACCTCATATTGCATCGATGGGTAGGCCGACTGGGGGGTATATAAGATAGACGGGTGGCCCAGGAGAATGATAATTGTAGACTGATGGAGCTCAGCTAGTTGTATATCATCCAAATCAAAGGAGGTGATTATTCAAAGTCATCTAATGATGTGGTATGGCACGGAGCTTTGCAAAGGGGTGAAGTGGAAACTCGAGCGAAGTGTACCGAGTTCCGAGACCCGGGTCTCGACAAACAAATATGTGATGTCCAGCACACTTCCGATCATCTGGTATCTCATTGAGCAATGGATGATAATAGATTCTTTGAAAGCCAACATCATCCAAGCCTACCAAATGCCAAATGCCAAATGCCAAGTTCCGACCACCGAAATTGAGTGAAGTGTACCAATATCTGAGCCCCAACTATCGAATCCCGAAAATCGACCATCGAGTCCCGACTATTGAGTCCCGACTACCGAGTCATGAAACCGACGCCTGACCATTGAATCCCAACAATCGAGTATCGAGTCCCGACCAACGAGTCCCGTATATCGAGTCCCGACCATCGAGCCCGAGTCCCGACCATCGAGACCCGAGACCCGATGCCCGAGACCCGAGACCCGACGCCCGAGACCCGAGACCCGAGATTCGAGACAAGTTCCAACTATGGTGTCCCGGGTATCAAAATCGAGTGAAGTACCGAGATCCAGGCCCGGGTCTCGACAAACGAGTATCTGACATCCAACAGACTTCCAATCATGTGGTGGTATTTCATTGAGCAATAGATGAAGAGAAATAGATCTTTGAAAGCTCAGATCATCCAAGGCTCCCTTATCTGATCCTCTAATCTCCACCCCTTTAACACAAGTGCGGACTTCAGGATTCAGCTTCTGATCTCACAAGATCAATTCAATCATGGATGTTTCTTCCACTTCCGATGATGAAATAACCCTCTTGCGCACTTGGGCCCTGACTGTCACTCATGTGGCATGTGATTATACGGAACAGAAATTCAATGCAGAAGACAGGAGGAGACCCAGTTATACCTTCCCAAAACCTAGACACTGATCGGTGATGGCTTGTGATCAATTGGTTGATCGGCTCATAAGGCTATAAAAATCCCAGTGAGTCTTCCTGCATTCGGAAAATTCGTTTTATCAGTCAAATTGCTTCATCACAGTTCAGATGCCGATTGATATTGCAAGATATAGCAAATTGATCTCCCCAAAGGACACGGGGCGTAATGAAGAGAGAGAGGAAAGTTGCTCGAGAGGTGTCCTGGCCATGAGGGCACCAAAGTTGATCGACATACCCGCGACAATTCTTGATGCATCCAGTGCCATCATCGCATGTACCTCCCAGACGCCTTGACCGATGCCACCCAGGTGGTTATATATATTGTGACTGGATGGATATTGAACATCAAATGGTACGTACAGAATGAAATTTGGGCGGCCTCGGATTTGCTAGCTCCCATGCTCGAACAAAGCAAAGCTCGGGGATTGGCGGATAATCAACAGTGGTTCACCAAGCTCGGAAATGATGTCTAACTCCCGGATGCATTAATTTCTCTCCA